>NC_135494.1:19938391-20538391 GCF_052094955.1 Ictidomys tridecemlineatus
TGTTTCGGGGGGTGCTGGGTGCAGAGATGAGGAAGCCACCATCTTTGCTCTCAAGAACTCCCACGAAACATTGAGGACTGGAGTCAGGAAGTAGAGAGGGTACAGGTAGCAGAAGAAGAAGAAGACGTCCCACCATGGTCACATCCAAACTCAGTCTCAAAATCAAACAAGAGTTAACTAGATTAGTAAAAAGTAATAGGAAGGAGTGACGTAAGGAAAAAGTCACATGGAGAGTCCTAGAGTGTGAAACAGTCTGACAGAGTTGAAGGAAGATAAGGAATTCGGGTTTTTCTGGGATTGGCAGGAGTCTAAAGAAGTTGGTGGGAACCAGATTTGCGGTAGAGGGGAGCACTCCCGCTAAGAAAAAGAACCTGACATTTCTGCCTAAAGCTATGGGAATCGTGGCAGGGATGGGGTAGGGATTGTGAGAGATGGTCAGATTCTCTACAAATTAGTTTGATTATAATTCAGGATATAAATCATTTCGTTTTGTAAAAAGAACACTTAAGGGAACACTTTGCTAGAGCATTAATTCAAGAAGCATAAACTTGAGGGGCTGGGGTTGTGGCTCAGTGGCAGAGCACTTGCCTTGCATACGTGAGACACTGTGTTTGATCCTCAGCACCACATAAAAGTACATAAATTAGTAAAGCAAAAGTATTGTGTCCATATTCAACTAAAAAAATGTTTAAAAAGAAGCATGAACATGAGCCAGAGACATATGTCCTCTTAGGCCCTCCCTGGATTTAAGAAACCATTATTTGTCCTGGGAGAAGACAACTTTCCACAGGGTCATGCTGACAGACCTGTGTATTTGCTCCTGGGAAGAGTTGCAAAGCTTTTTTAGCCTTTTAGCATGTTGCCCTGGTGGGTGGATGGCTACAGGATTGAGTGAGTCAGAGAAAGCAAGAAGAAAGTTTCTTCCTATATCCACGACTGAATAGAACCACATGCCTATAGACTATCCCTAAAGAAACATAGTTGCTCAGCCTCACCCAAACGTAGAGGAGGTCTCCATGTTTGGGAAACCAAGAGGACCTGCTAATCATCCACCACCTCTACAAACCCTGCCAGGCATATCAGAAGAGAAATCATTGCTTTGAAAAACGACTCAGGATTGTCTTCAAAGATGAAGACAATCCTGCTACAAAACTTTAACTCTGTAATTTGAAAAAAATAACAATGTAATTAGATAAAGCTATGCTTGTTAAGTGAAGAAAATATTAAAAAATATATAGATGAAATCTGAAATCACCCACGATTTTACCTTTCAGAGATGAACACTGACACTTCAATGTGTTCCTTTCCAGTCTTTCATTGAATACAAAGAAGGGTGGGCCTTAGGACTTAGCAATAGTAGATCTTTATGCTATATCTTAATACATTTTTCTTTGCATTTTCAGAATATATGAAACTGTCACATATCTCAGTTTTCAAAAGTGACAAAATGCACCTTTGATATTTCGATCAGATTTTTTTAAAAGATGAAAAGTTTGCCACCAGAAAGTTGGGAGGAAGTTACGGGAACACTCTCATCTGACCTTTAACTTCCTATTAAATGTGATATCCTAATTTTTTGCTTCATATTATGCCACTGTGTCATTAAATATTCTTTAAAATATTTTAATGAATGCAAAATACTTCAGTGGTGGGACAATCTGTTTAGTATTTCAATGAAAGTTTCTTACTCTTCAACATTTAGAATATTTTCACACTTTTTAACTAATATATAATACCATGAAGAATACTCCTGCTTATAAATCTTTGATCATATCTCTCCATATTTCTTGAGGACAAACCAGTAGGAATGAGACCTACAGAATTTTAGGGGATTTTTCCCAGTGTTTGTCAGAGGGTCTCTCCTGTTAAGCTTCTAGAGTTTGTCTGTTTAGCTGTGCCCATTGATTTAAACCTGAGATCCTGTGAACACCTAAAGTGTCTTTTTCATCTAACAGGTTTGACAGTATGTCACTTTCATCCTTGATAGATAATGGCCTTCTCTGTCTGTTGCTTACCTGTGCCCAGCTCCAACCATTCCTAACAAGACTATCCCTTTCTCCATATTTCCCCTCCCATGCCCACTCTTTACTGTCTTTTCCCTTGGAGACCCCTAGTGCCCAAGAACATGACTGTCTACAAGTGAGGTAGCAGCTTCTGCTGTTCTCCTTCCCAGGCACTTAGTGACCTGGTAGGTTGTGACTGTCATGACCACTTGAATTTTAAAAGAGAATCCTAGCCAGGCATGGTGGCACACACCTGTAATCCCAGCAGCTCAGGAGGCTGAGGCAGGAGGATCTCGAGTTCAAAGCCAGCCTCAGCCAAAGCGGGACACTAAGCAACTCAGTGAGACCCTGTCTCTAAATAAAATATAAAATAGGACTGGGGATGTGGCTCAGGGGTCAAGTGCCCCCAAGTTCAATCCCCACTACCACTGCACATCCCCCCCCAATAAAAAAAAGAGAATCCTACAGAATAAGCCAGGCTTAACTCAAAAGAACAACTATCGGTGGGGGTCATAGAAACAACAAAAAAAAATCATATCAGAAAGAGGCATGAGTAGGATAGGAAAGCAATTGAAGCCACGGGCTTAGCTGAACTCACCTTCCTGAAGAGAGAGGAAGAGGAAGAAAAGTGAACCAAGTCTGGAGTCCTGAGAAGGATGCACCTTGGAGTTGGTGGTACAGGCTGTCAGGGGAGCAGTGGGTGGGAGGCCTGTTGGTGGGGCTGGGTGAGGGGGAATGAGAAAGTGGATAGGAGAACAGAGGGGGCTCTCTGCTTGCCCATGAGCAGTCTGTTCTCAAGCCTACAAGACCACTGTATGTACCACTCTATAGCCTCAGGCAAGAGGATGCTGTGCAGAAGCAAGTGTTGGAAGATTATTCCAATAGCTGTGGCTTAATAAATTGTGGTGGAAAGAGACTAGGATCAGGAAAATAAAACAATAAACTGTTGAAAGCCTAATAGCTGCTATATATCATGATACTTATTAGCATCAGCAATTGATTTGTTAGGCAGTGTATTAAGCATCTCACATGTATGTATGTATGTATGTATGTATGTATGTATGTATATACGTAAAAGCTAGCCCCATTCTATGTTGTAAGTATTCTTACCTTACTTTATACATGAGGAATTGGGAAACAGAGAGGTTAGGTTACTTGCCTAAAGTCATACAGCTAGTAAGTAGGAGGGAAAGGCTCAGACCCAGGTGTTTAATCCTGTACTGCTAACCTGTCACGGGGCAGAGGCCTTGACTGTAAGGGTAGTTATGGCCATGGAGAGAAGAGTCACTGTGCATACACTTTATGTTGCGGGAATAAAGAGAGCAGGAGAGGGGAAAATGTAAAGACTGCTTCTTAGAAAATTTTTAGAAATGGCCAAGACAAGAACTGTGGGCTAAGAAATGTGTGGCGTCCCAGGACTACAATCATCACAGAGCTCGGCTGTTTTCTGTATTATTATTTTAGGCAGAGGCCTAGCAAGCTGTATTAGTTTGTTCAGGCCGCTATAACAAAAATGCCTTACAGTGGGTGACTTAAACAACAGAAGGTTACTGCTCATAATTCTAAAGTCTGGGAAGCCCAAGTCCAAGGTGCTGGCACACTCAGTGTCTGGTAAGGGTCCACTATCTTGTTCTTAGATGGTGGTCTTGTTACTGTGTCCTCACATGGAAAGAGAAAGTGAAGCATCTCTGGGGTCTCTTTAATAAGGCCACTGATCTCACTACTGTCCCACTGGGATTTAACACCTCCCAATGCCACACCCCTCCAAATACCATCACACTGAGGATTGACACTTCAACATAGAAATTTGGAGATACCACAAACATTTAGTCTGTGGCCTAAGAATCTCTGTGGGACTCAGTTCAGATAAAATATGGAGAGTAATCATCACTTTTTATTGGCACTTATTATGTGCCAGAAACTGGGGCTAGCAGTTGAACATGTATTATCTCGTTTATTTCTTAGAGCAAAACTATTTTTATTTTTATCTGTAGATAATAAAACTGAAGCTAAGGGGCCAGGATTGTAGTTCAGTGGCAGAGCACTTGCCTAGCGTATGTGGGGCACTGGGTTTGATCCTCAGCACCACAGAAATATAAATAAATAAAATAAAGGTGTTGTGCCATCTACACCTAAAAGAAAAAAAAAACTGAAGTTAAAAGAAGTTAAGTGACTTTCTCAAAGACAAAACTCCTACAGCACCATGGATTGAAGCCAGGAAAGTCTGACCCTGAAGGCCAGCACCTCCCTGCCCACTCTTAGCTGAACATAACATCTCCAGTTCTAGTTTGGGGCTCTGCTTCTTCCCATTTCCGAAGGACCCTTTCCCATGGGAAAGGCTGAGCTTTCCCTTTCTTACCATCAAAATCCCTCCCTTCCCATACTTTCATCAAAGAGAAAAAAAATCTGTCAGTCCTTAGGCCCTAGATATTTTCTTCTTTTTGTGGACTCCAAGGGGTCCTGCATGACCCAGCCAAGGTGTGGAGTCAGCAAGGCTGGCTTGGAGTCGAGGTTCCTGAGCTCACGGATGTATAATTATGAGCCAACCTCATCTGCTCATTGGGCTGTCGGGAGGCCCAGGAAGTGATGCATGTGAAGTACTTTGTGAAGGGATTCGCCCCATGTATCTGGTTTACGGCACCAACCCGCTCTCCCTGGCCAGTCAGGATTGAGTCCAGAATAACCAGCCCCAATGTTGATCTCTCCACATTAGGGGAGATGAAACTGTAGACCGGGAAGTGGAGCATTCATTAGAGGTCGGCGGTGAGCAGAGCCACCTGCGTGCAGAGCCGGGGCTGGAGTGAGAGCCAGGCAGGATGGCCTGCGTTTGTGCAGGGCTTCGTGCCGTACAAAGGACATCCACATCGGATGTCCAGTTTGCTTGAAAACCACTCTACAAAGCAGGCAGGGTGGATGGCATTATTCCTGCGGGTCAAAAGAGAAAACAGAGCCTTCAGACATCAAGAAGTTGTCCAAAATCTCATCGTTCCCAAAGGAGAGCTGTGCTCAGACCCTGCTCTCCAGCCTCCCCAGAAACAGCTATTTCTGGTTTTCAGGGTAGACGGGGAGGAAAAGGCTGGGACCCGCAGCACAGTTTTAGTGCTCTGCTCAGCTTGTGTGATTGACTCAATAATATAATGATGAACTGAATAAAGGATGCATAAATGTATAGTTTTGTACAAATTACAAATAATTGTATAAGTATATAAGAAATGTATAAATCAAGCATACACTAAATTTGATTGGGCAGGGATTTTTTTGGTTTGTTTTTTTGGATTTCAAGTTGAGAATATCTCGAACATTCTGGAAGGGCCTTGCAAACTTCACTGGACCTATGCACAATGTCAATAGAGTCTGATAGTTAGAACCACCTGCTCCCTAATCCAGGCCCACCCTGTGTCAAGGGCTCTACTCAACTCACCCCACTTAAACCCAGGTGTGGGATCTCCTCCTGGCCAGTGGCCAGGAAGCCAGGGGTGCCTCCAGGCTGACAGGTGTCCAGGGCCCTGTCATAAGGCATGGTCACAACTTCTACTTGTATTTAAATCTTAGTTCTAATGTCCCCTCTCTAGAATCCTTCTCTGACTCTACCAAGGTAGAGTAATTTTTGTGTCCCCACAGTGCCCAGTAATGAGTTCTCGATCATGCCGTAGTGAATATCAGTTGTTTGTATGTCACCTGTAGACAGTGAATTGTCTTGAAGCCAGAGACTGTGTCTTAGCTTAGGAACTGTCAATAAATGCTTCTGAGACAGAGTAAGTGCATGGATGAACTAATAAATAAATAAGTGAATATTATTTACATCCTCTCTACCTCTTAAATTCCTTCAGTGTCAGAGATGAAACATGGCAATGAGTCTGAAAAATTGTTTTTTAAAAAAAAATAGCTTTGAAAGTTGAATGCAGGGTCACACACCTGTAATTCTATCTACTTGAGAGGATGAGGCAGGAGGATCACAAATTGGAGGCCAACCTGGGCAACTTAATTAAAACATGTCTCCCAAAAGGGTGTTGGTGGGGGGGGATTGGGGATGTCACTCAGTGATAGAGAACCCCTAGGTTTAATCCCTAATACTGGAAAATAAATAGAGAAAGAGAAAAAGAAAAAAAATGAGCATTAATAATAAGTGGTATTTTGTTGAGGGCCCAGTTCTTCCGGGCTTCCAGGGCATGGCCAGAAAAGGGAGGTGCATTAATTTTCCTCTCTCATGTTCTTGATCCTCTGAACTTGTTGAAAGATTATAATATCTCCATTCCTTACCAGATCACTAGTATCCAAACCTTAGTAACCAAGTGTTTCCTATGCAACTGTTTCAATGTATCTATTTCTTTTGGTGAATGCAATTTTTAAAAAAATCTACCTTTGGGCTTTCTCCTTGACCTAAAAAACAGCAATGAACACTCCACGTTCTTTAGGAGAGGTCCTCCCCAGCCTTTATATGGAGAAGTGAGTGTGTGCCGGAACCTGTCGTCCACAGTGGGACGTTTGATTCATCTCACCGGGGAACAGTTGGGGGCAATTCCAGCCTTAGTTTCCACTTCTTTCTTTAATGAGGTGGCACCTATTTGGATGATAAAGAGTCACTGAAAATTGGGAACATCTTACAAATGCAAAATGCTCTTTTATATAGCAATGTATATCTTATTTTAGAATGTGTCCTATAATATTATTCTACTATAATAAGGATCCCTACAAGGAATTTATAATAACTTGGGGAAATGTTTATGAAATAACATTAACTTTAAAAGCAGTATACGGGGTAAAGTTGGGAGTTCATAACCCACTTGAATCAAACTGTGAAAGATGATGTATTAAGAACTGTGTAATGTTTTGAACGACCAACAATAAAAAAATTAAATAAAATAAATAAAATAAATAAATAAATAAATAAATAAATAAAAGCAGAATGTAAAATTATATATACAGTGTGTCCTCAATTCTGTTTTTTAAAAGTGCACATAGAAAAGAGAAAGATGGTTTTTCTCGTTTAATCTTCACAACAACTCCATGGTGTTATTGTGTGGAATTATTAGATAATTTGCCCAAAGCCACACAGCTATATATACTACTGCCCAAGGTCGCAATACAAGGAAAGGAGTTGGATTGTGTTCGTATTTTTCATCCAGAAGGCCATTCGGGAGGGAGGGCGGACTACTCAGGGCTCTGCTTCTAGGTGCATGGTAGAATTGGGATTCCATAGCACTGTGGAATCTGACACAGCCAAGTGCTATGCTTTGGCCAAAGAAGTATGAATTGAATGGCAGTGATATCACTTCCAGATGTGAACTTTATAGCCACTGTGTGTTCTCCCTTTTTTCCCGTCCTCTCAGTTTAGAATCTGGAATAAAGACAACATGAAATAGCATTGATATGTGTCATGAGTGAAAAATGGTGCTTGAGTTGTTTTAAGCCACCACAGTGTCCCATAGTGAAGTCAAGCCTGTTCTGATGGATTCAAGGGGATTGAACATGGATGCTGGTTGACGTGAACATTCTCACATGACCTCCTATGGTATAAAGGAGTAGTGATGTGATACTGTGAAGAGGCTGGGTGTGTTGGCTTTCCATTACTATAAGCAAATACCTGAGATAATCAACTTACAGGGAAAAAAAGGTTTACTTTGGCTCATGGTTTTAGTCCATGATCAGCTGGTCCCATTGCTTTAGCATATTGTGGCAGCAAAATGTGGCACAGAAAAAAAAAATGACTCACCTCAAGGCCAGGGTGCAAGGGAAAAAGAAGGAAGTAGAGCACTGCTATCCCCTTTGAGAGCATATTCACAATGACCTAAGATGTCTCTCTAGGACCCATCTTTTAAAGCCTCCATCACCCCCCGTTTTACTCAGTGTTTTCGATGCTGTGACCAAAACGCAAGAACAAGTAGAGGAGGAAACGTTTATTTGGGTTTTATTCACGGTTTCAGAGGTTTTAGTCCATAGAAGGACAGCTCCATTCCTCCAGGCTCAAGGTGAGATGGAGAACATGTGTCATAAGAGTGTGGCAGAGGAAAGAAGCCAAGACCCTGGCACCAGGAAGCAGAGAAAGAGCTCTGCTCATAAGAACAAAATATGTACCCCAAAGGCACACCCCCAGGGACCCATCTACTCCAGCCACACCCTACCTGTCTACAGTTACCACCTAGTTAATCCTTGTAGGGGATTGATGCACTGAATAGGTTAAGGCTCATCACCTAATTATTTCACCTGTAAACTTTCTTGCATTGTCTCACGCATGAGCTTTCGGGCGACATCTCATATCCAGACCATAACACCTCTCAATAGCATCACGGGCTGAAATTTAAACTTTCAATACATGAGGCTTTGGGAGACAGATCCAAGCTAGAGCACTGAGCTTTAGAGCCAGACCTGAATTTCAAGACAAGCCATTAATCTGCCTAAACTCATTTCTACAGTTTCAAAATGGAGATTATAAAATGTCCTAAAAAGAGCTGTATTAAATAAGATAGTGCCTATAAAGTGCCGGCCACTTAGGAATCAAGGAACTGATTATTATGAAAATGATTCTCCATGATTGATTTTTATAAAGATGTCTCAATCCTAATGTGTTTGATTACCAATGGGTTGTACCTTTTTTATTTCAATTTTTTTCTATCTATAAACAAAAGATGGCCCGTTTTCCCTCTTATTGAATATACATAACAATATAACATTAACTTATTGATCTACTTTTTGAGGGAAAACCAGTGCTTACCATGATTTAAAATTTAACATTAGTAAAAATTATCAGGAGAAGATAACATCATTAAAATCCATTTAAAAGATATAATAGATCAACTATGCATAATAACAATCTAAGGAAAAAATAGAGTGTTTTACTGAAGGCCTTCTCTGCCAAAGACAGAATTCAAGCTCCTGGCCTCAACAAACTTTTAATCTGAGAAAATTAAATACCTACAAAAAGATCCATGGCAGCTGAAAATTGCACATGATTATATTCCAGAATCATTTAACTTGCCGCTCTACTGCTGGATGAAATGGTAGATTATATACCTCCCCTACCACTTTCTAACTTAGTCTGCTTTTTTCCCTCATTCCATTACTCCTAATCTGCTCAATAAGAGGGAACATTTGTGAATATATCAGGTTGTGGCTATTTCTTAATATAATGCATCTGAAAAGCAGGTCATTCCATTAGAGATATTCTGTGGGAAGAGCAAAACCTTCACTCTCCTCTTCCAATGTTAGATCATCCCTTTGTACCTCTTCTTCAGTCCTTCCTGAGAGTGGAGCTGGTAATCCATCCGTGAGAGCCCAAAACATCCCTGTACATTCTCACAGTGGTACAAGCCCCCACTTCTGAAATGCAGAAACATGAGGCATAATCTCTCTTCCACAGGCACCTTCAACCCCAGAGTCAGATTCATTTAAGCAGAGATAAATTAAAGCAGTTATGAGAGATTCTGTTGGCTCCCTTAATGAGTCCAACTTCATTTTCCCAAGATTAATAAAAGGGAAAGAATTTTACCATGGTGCTGCTGTGCCCCCCAGCTCTGATATGCCAACTGAGAGCCACCTTCCCCTCTGGGAGATCGCTATCACCTCTGTAATCATTGCCCTGGCTGCTTCAAAGCCACAGCCCAAGGCATGCCTTTGGGCACCAGGAGGAAGGTTTCTCTGTCACTCTAAGTAGAGACAGAGTGGGAAAGGCCTTCTGGATGATTTCTCTCTTATATCACAATGGCTACTCCCCCTTATTCCTCAGAGCCACAGGTGCCTCGAGAAACCAGTTGATCTTGCCCCACTTCAGTAGATACCAAGAACAAGGTCAGCCCTAGGCCAGCTAGCCTCCACGTACTCTGCTCTCTGGGTCTGTAATTACACTGCCAAGGGCCAATGCTGGACTCACCCTGGGCTGAAAGATGTGAACCTGCTTGGGACCAATGTATTGTAAGTAGAGAGGAGAGGGGTGGGATCAAAGGTGAGTCCTCCCAGCCTTGTCCAGATAGATAGGACAGACACCTGGTCATGCTGATCAGCAGCCATGGAAGTCCTTACTTCACAAATCCCCTCACCACAGATGCCAGTCAGATATTGACAGAGCCAAAGGAACATCCAATTTATTGATCATCTACACCATCAAGTTTCTTTACTGAGTATCCACCCCTTCTGAGCAAGAACTCTTGATTGATTTAGTTCTCCTTCTCACTTTCTAGACTGTGTCTTGCCCTGAGAAACTCACAGTCACAGAGAAGGAATATCACCCTTCAAGGGGGAGAGGTGGAGCATCTGTGACCTAGGCAGGGGCAGCCGAGGTTTTCTAGCCCAGTAATCTTTTCACAGCATCCCTCTGCTTTTGTTCAATCCACAGCATAGAAAACCCACAGTTAAAGGCAGAGCCCAAACTGACCACATATGTTTGAATCCTCTCCCTGACCCGGTCCTAGGGATCGAACTCAGGGATCCATGCATGTTAGGCAAGTGCTATTCCACTGAGGTACTTCCCCACCCCTTATTTCCTCTTGTCTGCTACCTCCCCATTCTCGTCCTTATTCCTTTTTATATGAATTGACCTGTGTCTCTGTTAATGTCCAGTGAACCAGTGAAGATAAAATAGATACATGTCAATATTATGGTAAAAAGAAAAGAATTTTATTTTTTTAGAAAAAAAAGTGCCAGTCTGTTGAATGAAGGGGTGGTGGTGGGGAAATCACTGCTATTTCCAATAAATCCTTGTGTCTTTTATACCTTCAGCATATTTGATTGTTACTTTTACAGAGAAAGAGAACATAATACCTCCTCTTTATCATCTGGTTTTGTTGTAGAAACTTGACTTCAAGGAAACCCTAGGAAGGAAGTTGATGATTTGTAGATTGGAATTTGTAGTGACTCTTCCAGCATCCTGCTGTCTTCTCTACCTGCCCCCATTTCATGTGAAGATCCATAAACTCTGGCTCCAGGGACAGAGCACATGACTTAGGCTAGACAGGTCAGCACGGTCCATCCACTCAGCCACAGTGATTGGTTACCTGATGGGTCACATGACCCTCAGGGAGCCCAATCAAAATAACTCTCAGAACTTTTGTTGACATTGCTGGCTCAAGGACTCTTGTCTCCTACTCCAGAAATAGAAAGTTTAAAATTCCTCCAGACATTTTGCTACCATATGGAAAACCAGCTGGAGGATGAAGTCAAAGCTCAGAGAATTGCAAAGCCATGAAGTTAGGGCCCTTATGACATCAAGAACCACTAGATGAGACGGATGTTCCCTAAGCCTAGACTTTTTAGTTACATGAATTATTCAATTTTCTTTATTACGGAAGCTTATGTATTCCTTTCAAATAGAGCCTTGCTGATACACTGATGTTACATGAAATTCATGTAAATTATGCTTGTTTTTAATAGATCAAAGTTGCGATTCATCTTTGTGTTTACTTCCTAGGCAATATGCTAAGACACAAAGCAGATGGTGACTGTGCTCATGTGTTTGTCTACGTGTGTGTATTTCCCCAGATGATCAACACCAACAATCATCATTATCCCCATCATCACAGTGGATGGGACCATCATATGTAAATCAAACTCAGATGACCAAAGTTTACAGCAACACTTGAAATTTAGTGTCTCAGAAGCATTTCATTTCAGCCCCATAAAAGTTATGGTATGCTGATTAAATACTGACTGGAAGCTGAAAGAGTGCTTACTTGAGGTTTATAGGGATGGAAAGGATGCATTCTGTTGCCACCTAATTTTTTCCCCTAAATATTGCTGTCCAAGACAGCCAAATATATTCATTCCATGTTTTTAAGGGGAGGGGATGTGGGTACTCTTTATTTTTTATAATAGTATTTTCTACCAATAATAAAATATAAGGAAGAGAAAATGATGATAAAAAAAAACCATATTCCTTTTCCAAAGAAAAACATTTATTGTCTTCAGATTCTTTATCTCTGTTTTTGAGGGGAGAGAGAGAATTCATTCCCTCTAGTAAACATTTTTCACATGGAATATCTGAAATTTTCCCTTTGTAATTCCCATGCAGAACTTTGAATGTTCTGTATTAGCTTCTCCTCTGTCCTTTATTCTCTGAGAAGACAAAGAATAAGAGCCACCCATGTGGAGTAGTTGATTAGACTGTAAAGAGTTGATTTTTTTATCTTTACATGCAATGTTGCTCCAGAACTGAACCCTGGGTTTTACTACCTATCTATAATCAACAAGTCCATCCTTTGGTGGTTTTTTTTTCTTATTGCCAACATTTTATTATGAACATTTGTGAACATATAGAAATGTTGAAAAAAATTGTGTAGCCTATGCTTACCTAATCTACCATCCAGATTCTACAATTAATCATTTGCTCTACATTTATCTGCCCCACTATCCATTCACCAATTTGTCTTATTTTTTGGGGCATTTCATGGTAAGTCTCAGCCATCAGTATCCTTTACTCCTAAACACTTTATCCATGCTTATCATTAACTAGAGTTCAAGGTTTATTTATAGGACTTTTTTCTGAGTCAAATTTACATAAAGCGGATTGCATGAATTTTAAGTGTACTGTACCATGATTTTTAACAAAGGCACATGCCAGTAAGAGGAAAATCCCGTCAAGATATTGAACAGTATCACAGTAATTTCTTTCTAACATGAACTATGAGTCGTGCTATTTCTCTGTGCCATTCATTTATCCAACACATATCTTCAGAGCTCCTCTCTGGTTCTGTTATTGTGCTAGGTATTTGGAGATAGTGAGGTAAATAAGACATAGCCCTCAAGGGGAGCTGACAGTTCAAAGAAAGATATGCCTATATTTTAATTAGTTAATTAATTAAGATAAGTAGTCATAGTTGCTGTGGAAATCGGCTCACACAGAGAAGGGGGGTTAGCCTATACACCTGCGGTGGGGGCAAGAAGGGCTTGAGAAAGATGGAGAGAGGGCTCAATACGGAGGCTCGGGTGGAAGAACGACCAACATCTTAAGCTTCAATGTTAAATTATGGAAAATTCTAGTCCATAATTCTAGTCCAGGCTGACAGACCCCAAAGGCCATGGGTTTCCATGCTGTAAAAACCAGGAAGGCACCCTGGAGACAGCCCAGCCACCAGCACCTCCTCCACCCAGTCCCAGAGAGCCTGGTGGACTAAGCAGAAATCTGAGCTGAGAAACCCTAGATTTTAGAATATTCATTTAAGAATACAGTCAGTTGCATTACAATCACCTAAAAAGAATTATGGAACAACGTGTTTTAAAAGTATTGTGAAAGGTCTTGCCAGGCTCTGATTGAGACACATCTTGTGGCTGTAATAGTTCACTTCTGGTTACACTGAGAGAAAAGTGATCCTACAAGCATAGGTCCATGTGTGCCCACATGATACAGGCATGCCCAACTGCACATGTGTTCACACGTCTGCTGCAATCAACGCTGGGTCCTCTAGTGTGCTAATGTCCCCAAGGTAAGACATGCGAAATGATCCAGGTAACGTGTCAAGTTCTCTTTCAATAGACTAGGAAATGATTGTGCTGTTGTATTGCATGGACCGCTCAGTCAATAGCTATAAAATGTAGATCCTGAGAGGTTAAAACAAAAAACTTGGCCAGGAGCTCTCTGTTGATAGGAATACCTACTAAACTCCCAATGGCTTTGATTGGTGATAAAGGTTGAAAATGCAGCTCACATGGTAAATGGCCACAGCAAAAAACTAGAGTGGAGGAGAGAATAAGGAAGGGAAGAGAGAGGCTTAGTGAAGAACAAAGAGAAGGAATTATTCCAGGAGGAGATCTCAGGTCTTTGTTTTTTTCTTGGCCTTGTTACAGAGCTACAGCTTTGTTATTTTATTTAACTTTTCTTAATCAGTTGGAACTATCTTGCTGTAACTGCTAAGCAGAGACCAAAAAGGGTAAAAATGATAATTTTTAGGATTTAATATCCTGTGCAAGGAAATTTTCCTCTTTCTCTCTGTTTCTCTCCCCACCCCCCACCTCCAACCCTCTTCTCCCCATTCTCCCTGTCTTAATTTGGAGATGCTCACCAAGCCCTGACCAGAGGAATAAGTTCCAGTCTTATCAAGCAAACATCCTAACATTCCCCTATCTATTACTAGCTCTCCAAGTATTTAGTTAAAAACTAACTTTTTAATTGGTTTACACATGTTTATTGGCCCACGTACAGGACTGGACCCTTGCCCAGCACCAAGCTTTGCACAGGATACAGGACAAACTCATATGTGTTATTGTTATTCCCTCTTAGACTTTGGGTGGGGCCCTAGTTTCATACCTTGTTAATATGTCACTCTCATTAGTTAGGAGAGCTATCAGATGTTGGTGCTGGTTTTATGGCTGAAGGACTTGAACTTTCTAGGACCTGCCATGGCTGGAGGATCACCAGAAAAATTCTTGTTTGCCCCAGGTTGTCTGCACATCTGCTGCCAGACAACTAGAACCAAAATTCAGATCAGACTATAATGTTCCCACAGTGATTAGCACAGGAAATGAAAGCAAAAGGCAGATGTTGTGATTAATCCAAACCAAGCTCAAAAGAGACCTTCTGTAGGTTTCCAGTCCCCAAACTCAGGGCCTAGGCCTGAGTTTCCCCCATCATCCACACCAACGGAACACTTAGCATACAGAAGTACAGTGAGAACTGGACCAGGGTAAGTAAGTCCCATTTTCTCTGATACTTTAGGCACTTCTTACAGATAATAAGATGGGTCACTTAAAGAGTAATATGCACTGTCACAAATGTTTCCAGAACCAGCTATAGAAATTTTTAAAAACAGTTACACCCTCAATTTCCCCAGACAATCCTCCATTATAGAGGATTGCAGACAGCAGTAAACAAAATCTGTCTGAGAGTGGAGGTCACAAATAAATCCCACACCACACTACCTCCAGCACACTCAAAGATGCAAGATGGATGCAAATCTCTCTCACCTGCTTGCTGTGTCCTCAAGGAAGTTGGAAGAGGATGTTCCATTTTGCTGGTCCCCCAAGTATTCTGAAAAGAGGGCCACTACAAACCCTACACCCACGTCTAACATCTGCTGAAATTACTAAAAACCACTCTACTTTCTGAGCCTGGGTCTAACCCCACCTTGTACTTGAAGCAAGCAAGCAATAGTGCATTAGAACCAGCTCAAATGAGTTGGTGATGGTATACTATGTGCCCCTATTCCCAAGTCCTTGAAATTAGCCAGTGGGAATCTTTACACCATGGAAATTGGTGTACACTACAATTCAGGTTTTTTTTCTTTCTTCCTAGAGAACTGGTTCTTCAACATTTACCAGCACATCCCTGTTTTAGAGTGATGAGATATAAACTCTTGAACATCCTGAGACAATGTTCTCATCAGTATGCAAACATATTATGCTGCTATGAAAACTAGGAACATGTCAGATGGATTTATATGCTGCCTTTGGGAGACCAAACCTTTCAATTGCCTTGCTTTAAGCATTACAGCTGTCATCTGGAATTTTCCATTTACCAATAGAACCTTTAATCTACCTATAAAATATGATTCACATAATGAATCCAGGTATTTCACCCAGTGCTAAAATCCAAAAGCAATTTCCATTTTTGTTTATTTCACATGGGAGTTAGACTAAAAGCTAAATGAACATGCAAAAAAAAAGGAGCCAGGCATTGGTCCAAATGTCTGAGTGATGTACTAATTAAATTGTATAACAACACTGCTATCTTTATACATACACTTTATTACAGGTTGGGGAATCAGCCCAGGCCTTCCAAGTCAGCCTCCAAGAGAGCACTTCCTTAAAACTGAAGGAATGGTGCAATAGTTTGTAAGCAAATTGAGTTGCCTATTCAGAAACAGATGAGGCACTGGATGAGATTGAAAATGCTGGGTTAATTTTCTCTTCTCTTTTCTACAATATCTTAATTGGGGAAAAATTGTTTCAAAGTCTAATTATTCATGTAGTCACTAAAAAAAAGTGTGGTAAAACTTGGGTAGATGCTAAGAACAATATAAAATTAATAAGACCCAGTCCAGTGCCTCTAAAAGTCCTCAGAGAGCCCTAGCCTGGAAGAAAAGTAAATGATGGCAAGAAAGATGCTCCTAAGTAGGACCCAGTATTCACAGGTTCTTCATGGGTCCAGGGAGGGGGAGGGCGGCAGAAGGCTCCCAAGAGTGAAATGCAATTAAGATTATCTTTTTTCTTTCCTCCTGTTCCATAGGTTTCCATGAGGAGTTAATGAGAATATGTACTATTGAAGTATCTTGCTTCCAAAACTCCAACTTTTAGCCACAAGGAAAATCTAGAATAAGTAGTAATAGCAATGCAATTACCATGCATCAAGGTTTTCCAGGTACCAGGCACTGCTCCAGGGAGCTTCATCTGTCCTGCTCCATTTAATCCTCCCACCACCACCAGGATGAGCATAGATGGGCAGTGAAGCCTCCCAGTGAGTTGGGGTTTGAATCCAGGGGTCCAGAGCTCCCAAACACACATCATCTCTTGGAATAATACAACCCAGTACAATTACATCATCCCACATCTCACCCTACTCATATAGCATCATCTCTGACTATTTATTTTCTTTAGGGAGAGTGTTACTCCATGAAGAGGTAGGGCACATAGATGAAATATAAAGTGAGGTTTGAAGTCAATCCTGGGTGCTCCTCCTGGTCACATCACTGACTGGCCATGAGATAAGTTGCCTCTACAGCTGCCACCATTGCCGTTGCAAGTCATGAAATCCAAGCTTCTTGAACCAGTTGCAGCTTCCCTGATCTTCAGATTGGTCTGATCTCCTAACCTATGGGGATAAGTGCATGGAGTACTGCATACAGGGCATCTGAATGGCAGGCCACTCCCCTTGTGCTAGGCATGTGAACGGAAGGCCACTCACCTCCTAGGCACAGCCCTGGGCATGAGGCCACGTGTTGCAGTCCCTGCACTTAATCCACAGCCCACTCCTTGAATGGTCACTGCAAGGGCAGCTGGCCAGAAATTGTATTGGTGGCTGCCTGTAATCTGCTTAGCTACTGCCTGAGTATATACACATGGTAACTGCACAATAAAATCAGACCCACTTCCTGCTTGGTCTCTGGAGGTCTTGATTAGACACTCCCGCAGCCACACTCTCCTCTACCCTGTTCCATGGATCTCCTAGCTGGATGAGAGAGAGCCCAGGAACCCATGCAGGCTGCTTCTTCTTCCAAGAGAGTCCCTTCCCTAAAACCACTCCACCCCAGCTCCCATCCAACCTTAGCTCCTCAGCCTTGAAGCCCTTGCCTCCAGGAAGCTCTTCCTGACCCCTCATCACTGAGTGAGCTCCCTGCTAGTCTTCCTAAGGGGCCTTCCCTCATCCCCAGGGTAGCACTCGCCACTTATCACACACTAAATATAACTCCCACCTCCTGGACCTATAATACTAATCAGGGAACCTCCACATTAGCGAGACAATTTCCTTAAATATATGCCTTCACAAACTGACCCCTAGAGACTCTAATTCAGGTCTTGATGATAACCCAGAACACTGCCTCTTTATAAAGACTCCCAGGGAATTCTGATAGGCACCCTTGATTCATGCCTACCTGACAGTAAATTATGCTAGATTATATACTTTAAAATGCTGGAAATGTATATTCCCAGAGCCAACCACATGCCTAACGAGTAGTTTAAGATTGTTACGAATTTGTTAGCTGGTCTCATTCATGAGTGAAGTTAGTTAACCTCAGATATCTTCAATATTTTTCATCTATAAAATGGTATTATAACATCCCACATGAATGCTTTTTGTGACCTACTTATGAAAAATAAAAATTAAACAGTTGTAATCAAGGAATTCCTCATTCTGACATTGAAGAACTTCCCCATTATCTGTCATAATGAAACCTCTCAGCATTGAGATTCTTATATAAAGTATGCTTCAAAAAGAAGAGACGATCCATGTGATCTTTTCATACTCTGTTACATCTCAAGAAAATATAATGGAGTTGTTTCAGTTAAGTCCCTCAATTGACTCCACACCTCTTTAACATGGATTGCACCTGGAAGATTTAATTTCAAGTCCATGAGAATATATAATCCTCTGTCTTTGTCCTTGCCATCTGGCCACCCACTTTGCCATGACTAAGCAGCCACTCACTGAAGAAGAGGTCCTATCTACTCAGAGGTCTTACCCAGTTTCAGCACAGCTTCTCTAAATTAGCCCAATGTCACACACCACTTTAGGGGTGCCCAACCTTCAGCTATTCACCCAGAGGAAAAAGAGTCAGCACATTCCCACACTGAATTCCTTGAGAGGAAACAGGACCAGCCTGAGAAATAGAAGTTTTCACTCTCCCAGGAGCTCCCTGACCAGCCTGGTCCAGCTGCTCCTGCAGCCCCCTCCCTGCTGGGCTGACATGTGGCAGGCTAAAACCTCTGGGCAGCCAACCTGCGGTGGCCTGGTATTCATTGAGCTCTCACACATTCTCCTACAGAAAACCAGGAGGAAGTCTGGAAGGAAAATCAAGGCTAAGTCTCCATTCTTTTCCAAAAATTGTCCTAGCTGCTGACAGGATGGAAAAAAGGCAAATCCTGCAACAGAAAAAGAAAGTCATGCATTGCTCTGGGCAGCCACACAGGCCCTGGGAACCAGGGTAATGCTGGAAGCTTAGGAAAGATGTAGGGATCACTGATCAAGCAGCCTGTGACACAAAAGTAAGATCTTGTTATCTTCATCTGACATTGATTCTGAATGCCTACCCATAAATTCTGGGGTACCTGCCCACGAATTTTAGAGTACCCATCCACAAATTCTAGGCTACCCTAAGCCCCAAGTGTTTTCAGAGCTCCTGAAGGAGAGCCCACATTTTCCCTAGATCTGTCTCCATGACTGTCCTTTGCCTCTGGAAGGTAACATTACTTTAAACCATTGACTTTCTTCAATTCTGAAAGTTCCTCACAACATCTGCATGGTAACTCTTCCAATCTGTTTTCTGGGGGAAGATGGGTATGATCTCTTTATGGAACAAAGAGACCACTGACCTAACTATGGTGGAGACAGTTTCATTGAACTGTGGAAAACAAGAATTGGACAGATGAGGTCAGCTAGAAACTAGAGAAAGAGAGAGAGAGGAGTGATTTTTCACCTGGGGGTAACAGGCCCCTAGAACAGGGTTTATCAAACTTCAATGTGCTCGTGAGGCATCTCTCCAAAATGAAGATTCTGATGGAGTAGGTCTAGGTTAGGACCTCAGATTTTGCATTTCTGAGAAAAAAAAAAACACAGGTATGCTAATGTTGTTGACTCACCCTTGGAGATTCTCAAATCCCTGAGAGAGTCCACAAAAGGCTTCCAAGCTCTGTAAACTCCCTAAAATCATTCACAAACTGTAGTCTGTGCACATGTTCATGTTTCTACAGAGAGAGACCATGGTTTTCAATAGATTCCCATAAGAAATTGATTATGTGCTAAATTGTAGCCTCTGTTTAAAAAAAAAAAAAGATGTTCAGAAATCCTAATGCCTGGTATCTCTAAATGGGAACTTACTTGGAAGTAAGATCAAGTTAGAATGAGGCCATTAGGGTTGATCCTAATGTAATAGGACTGACATCTTTAGATTAAAAATAAAGAAAATTTAGACAAAGACCTACAGAAAATGCCATCTGACAACAGACACAGAGACCAATGTGGCTGCAAGCCAAGGAACGCCACTTCTGGAGACTGCTGGCAAATCATCAGAAGCTAGAAAGAAGCAAGAATTCCACCTCAAAGTGTGCTTATGTGTCACTCTTGAGTAGGGAGTAGGTTCTGCCAACACCTTAATATCAGACCTCCAGCCTTCAGAAAGTGAGATAGTAATTCTTGTTGTTTTTAAGCCATCCAGTTTGAGGCACTTTGGGACAGCCCTGAGAAACTAAAGCAGGGTTAATACACACACACACACACACACACACACACACACACACACACCATTTGCACACACAGACACACACACTTAAGAACTATCATAAGTGCACAAGAAGCCATTAATGAGTTTGAGACTGAGGCTGCCTTCCTCACCGACCAATAGCAAGTGCTATGCCTTCCACTTGAAATCCTCCCTGTCTTGAACCATAAAAATGGCTTCTCTCCCAATCATTTCCCTTTTTTTCTGAATTCTGCAGTTTGTGCTTTCCCTTCAGCCTGTAGAAAGATACCCATTCTTTCTGGACGTTCTGGACCTAAATAAAGTGTGCTGTTTTTCTCTTGGCACAGCAGATGGAGTCATGGAGGCTAATATATTTTCTTCCTCCCCTAAGTCACATCTGCCCTGCTTTCTGTCTTCATCTTGATTCACCCGATCGGATTCTCCTTCTTTTCTGTCCCTTCTTGGCTACGAGAAGAAAGGCAGTCTTTTTTCTTGGATGAGTAGACTTAAAACCTCGACCTATTTATTTTTTCCCCTCAGGATCAGATGTCCAGGCTCTCTATTTAGGGGACAGAGACTCAGATTAACTTGCTGAGGCCATCTAGGGATGACCCCCTCCTCCAAGGCGCTTCCTGTGGCCACTGTTCCCATTACACTTTCCATCTTCTGCTGAAGGAGGAGGCAGGAAGAGAAGAGAACTAACTAGCATTTATTAGGACGCAGGAAGGGGCTTCATAGACATTTGTCTCCTTAGCCCTCATACATGGGTTTTTGTATCTACAGTGAAAATTGGTATCATTACACCTCATTGATTCCATCTTCCAAATCAGAACACCAAGCCCCAGAGCTCACAAGGAACAAAACCGAGTCTAATCCAGCTCTGCATCTGAAGCCCAGGCTCTCCCTGCTACTCTGGGCCGCCTGCCTGGGGCTGAGCTAACCAGTTAAATCAGGGAAATAAAAGCAGTCGGGCTCAATTTTTCTGATCCAAATGTTGTCTTTAAGACAAATATTTTGGTGTCATGTAAACACAAGCACCATCTGTCTGTGGATGTGCTATGTGTTGATCCACTCTCTCTATCTGATGCAAAAATAACCACCAGCAGCTAGTCGGCAGACAAAACAACCAAGACAGCACTCTCCACTGGTTGTTATGGACACAGTTACAGCTTTAGCTTCTCCACAATAATCCCCAACTCTGAATTTGCAACACCCCAGGATAGTTCCAGTTTACTGTAAGGGATTTTAAAAGATTCTTAAACATTCTCAAAAAACAAATTAGTGTCCATGTACTTTAAGAAATAAAGAGTCTCTGCGCCAGACTTCAGCATCAGGGAGAGGGCTGTTTTGTGAAGCTCAGCAATCGTGAGAGGCCACTTGAAGGAGCATGGAGATGAGGGCGGTTCTTTTTTCTTCACAATAAGTGACCCTTCCCCTCAAGAAACATATGAATCTCATTTTTGTCTGTCTTGATGTCAATAGACAATGCATTAAGGGGAAAGAAAAAACATGACCCCAAAAGGCTACAAAGATTTCCAAGTGAAAGGTTAAAAGATACAGAACTAATTTTGTTTGGACAAAGAAGACCTACAAAGCCAGAGACTCCCATTCAAGAGTGACACATAAGAAAACTATATCCCTACTCTGCCTCCCACGCCTGGATTGGACTGATCACAGCACTCTTTAGCAATAAGCCAGAATTGAGCCTCAGAATCCTTCTCAACACAACTGTCTAGGGAAACACATGAAATCTATTGGCCATATCCCCAACACTGGAGTAGGCTGCCCATGAGATACACTATTGCACCATAAAGGGAAAAGAAGATGGCAGAGTACATACCCAAAACTATTTCTCTGCTTCTTTTTTGCACCTTGCCTTTAAACCTCTAACTTTCCTCCTCACCATTTCTAGGCACACGTATCCTTTTCCAAGTGTTTTAAATTCGAGTTCATTTTTATCACTTGGCATTCACCTACCCTCCCTCCCTCCGATACCTATATGACAGCTAAAGAGCCATTTATAAGAAATTACCTCAGCCTAGGGTCTGAATTCCCCACTCTGAATCCACCACTCTCAACAGCTCAACTTCAAGTGAGTTCACTTAAATCTCCCATCTATTTCCTCTCTTTAAAAAAGAGAGAGAGAGAGAGAGAGAGAGAGAGAGAGAGAGAGAGAGAGAGTGAGCGAGCGAGAGAGAGAGAGAGAGAGAGAGAATACTTCCTCACATGGCTTTAATTAATAACAAATGAAATAAATGACATAAAAGACCTCATACAGTATGCAGGAGGCAATGGATATTCAGCAACTGTTAGCTTACTCTGAGGAAACAGTGGGTCTAGATATTGTAAGACAGATTCTCATACAGAGATCTGAGTTTCCAGGATATCTATCTCCCTCTTCAACATTTTATCCTTCTTGGTCCCCCTTTTCCGATTGCCTCCAAGAATTCCATGCCAAAACATGGCTCTTCCCCTTCTGTTGTGTTCGGTAAAGTGGATCTCAGACCCACCAATGTGTCAGAAATAGTTGGAGAGCTTTAAAACTGCTGGCCCCACCCAAAATGACTGGCTTAGCAGTTTTGGAAGGGGCTTGAGAAGAGGTATTTCTAAGATGCTCCTGGGTAAAATCTAGGAGATTTGGGTCTCTATGGGAATTTATCCTGAACTATGTAGACCTACTGTTTCCTCAGATTATGCTAACATTTGCCAAATAGCCACTGAATTCTGCTCCTGCTGCTAGTTGAGGACCACGCTTTGAGAATCATTGTGTAGACTTCTCCCCTGGTCTACTTTTGGTTTATCAGCTGATCAGAAAAGAGCATCTATACCTGTTTAGTTATCCAAAAGATGATTGACATCACCCAGAGATCACTTCTGCTATCAAAGTGAACTATGGTTTTCACTTTCAACCATTTTCCCCCCTCCATTAGCATGAAAGTCAATTTAAGAGATTAGTGTCCACCAATCACTAGGTGAATACCCTTGGGCTGTAGTAGGGAAACTCTCAGAGCCCAACTTTCCCACATGTTACACTACAGATAATCATGCTTTCTCCTTAGGACCATATGAGTACAAATGAAGATTATGCATAAAATGCTCCATAAATTTAAGTTATTTACTATTTGTTCCACAAACCTTGACCCAGCCCCTGCAGTATTTCAGGCACCCTTCTGGAGAGTGGAATAAGAAATGAAGATGCCTTAGCCCCTTCCCTGAGGAAGTCCTTCAACAAGAAAAAGGAGGGACAGTTTAAATAAAAATGACTTCTTGAAGCCCTCTTATAATTCAAGACTAATTCCTCCTAGAAATAACTGTAAAATGGAGGATGCATTCTACGGGCACATAAATCCCCAAGCATTGTAGAATAATGTGCTCTAATGCTGCTTTTTATTTTCTTAGCATTAGCTCTAATATTTTGCTGAGGGCTTGTCTTTTTTTTTTTTATTGTTGGTCGTTCAAAACCTTACACAGTTCTTAATACATCATATTTCACAGTTTGATTCAAGCGGGTTATGAACTCCCAACTTTACCCCGTATACAGATTGCTGTATCACATCAGTTACCCTTCCATTGATTCACATATTGCCTTTCTAGTGTCTGATGTATTCTGCTGTCAGTCCTATTTTCTACTATCCCCCCTCCCCTCCCCTCCCCTCCCCTTTTCTCTCTACCCCTTCTACTGTAAATCATTTCTTCCATTTGTATTATCTTGTCTTACCCCTCCATTACATATTTCTTGATATATCATATTTCACATTTTGATTCAAGTGGGTTATGCACTCCCATATTGCCCCTTATACAGATTGCCCCCCTCCCCTCCCCTCCCCTCCCCTCTTCTCTCTCTACCCCCACGCTTGTCTTATATTAATAGTGTGTCCTGGCAGTGGCTGGGGCTTCCTTGGTGTATTTTATCACCTCTAACTTCCACTCCAAATTCATTGATTTTTCTGGTATGTTTTTCATCACTTGTACAAACATCATGAATGCTTGGATGACTTTGTTAAATTATAACAACTGAATGTTGAATTAATAGGACAACAGCCACCAAAAATCACTCGCAGAAGTTCAGGTGCCTATAAACAGAGGAATCACCAACACATGCTGAGACCTACAGAGATCCAGTTTGACAGCTAAAGTGGTGCCACCATGTGGCAGCAGCAAAAACACATTTCACAAAGCACTGGGTCCCCTAGTCCCGGGTTGGTATTTTGGTTTTGAATGTTGCTGCTGCTTCTTGGAGATGGGACGGGGGCAGCTGGGAGTTGTTTTACTTTACATTTCATGCTTGAAGGGAAAATCAGTGTTTTACTTGCATTGTTTAAAACATGTCACTCCAATTTCCATAAAATGTTTCCCCTGAAATCACAGTGGTCTGATGGGGTGGTGGGAAATGCCCGGAGCCTGAGTTGAGAGGCTGACCCTTTGTGATGGACATTCCTGCAGCCAGCTGCTCTTTTCCCTCTCGATGAGCTCTCCTGTGCTCTCTCTTAGTTTTCTTAAGGCGAGCACCCCTCCTGCCCCACCCCTCAAAGGAGCAATAATCCCAGGAAATACATTTCCCCCCCCCATGGGCTGTGGTCCTTTTTCTTAGCAACATTTCTAATGGTTGACACAGGCCATCCCACAGGAATTGACAGAAATCAGAGAGCAATGTGTTTTCTTTCAAATACTTAAAAGACCTGTAATAAAAGTATTTAAAGTAGTTACCCTTCTTCCAGTTGAACAATTAGTCCTTCTGACTTGCTTTTACAAAAAATGGAATAGTCCCTGGGCAAGGTGGAACATATCTATAATCCCAGAAGCTAGGGAGGTTGAGGCAGGAGGATCATAAGTTCAAGGCCAGCCTCAGCAATTAGCAAGCCCCCAAGCAACATAATGAGATTCTGTCTCAAAATTTAAAAAATTTAAACAGGACTGGAAATGTGGCTCAGTGATTAAGCACACCTGAGTTCAATCCCTGGTACCGAAAAAAGAAGAAGAAAAGCAATAATAGTTAAATATATTTTGAATGGAGGTTTAGGATTATTAACCAGAATACTGTCAATTGCTTAATGACTAAAATTAGAATAAATCAAGTGAGACTCGGGAGCTACATTTGGGAGAAGTTAACCAATGCCTTCTTGTTGATGCTTTATATTTTCCTTAGCAATATTTCAAATAGAAGGGAAACACTTCCTACCATTGTTTAATGCAAGCATGTTTCCGTTGTAGGAGAAGGAAGACACTTGCTAAGGGTCCCAACCCTGAGGATGCACCGACCGTGCCCAACACTGGGTGATTTGTGAGATCCAGGACCTGCAGGATTAGCTAATACCCAATTAAGGAGATTCAGCAAGAGTATGGCAGGAAAATTATTGCTTGATTAATCTGTGGCTTGTTCTCATTGTATTTTTTCTCATCCCCCTGCCACCAAAAATGTCAAGTTTTGGGATTCTCTTCTCTCAGAGGTGTTGTGTTGCATGACAGAAAGTGGCAATCGACTGAGAAGACCCTCGTAGCTTTTGTTCTGAAAACCAGAACATGTTGAAAAGATTATGTGAGTCTCCCCCAGGGGACGAGGAAAAAGAAACTGCTGCCCCTGGGGTGGCAAGAGGGAACAGAGTCCCTGTTAGAAGTGGGGTCAGGGACGGGGAGCTCCCCTAAGCACAGCCTCCGAAACTCACATCCTTCTCATTAATTTGCTGAGGCTGGGCTCCAACTCATGATTCTCCTGCCTCAGCCTCCTGAGTCACTGGAATCACAGGTGATCACACCACCATGCCCAGCCCAGTCCACTACTTCTAACTTCCAAAATATCTACTTGTTTTTTAATCAACTGATTGAATTATTTTCATGTATTAGACTTTTCAATTTTAAAAATTCTACCTGATTATCTAGGTCATCTTTTAGATTTCCGTTTCTTTAAATATATATTAAACATACCAAATTATTTTAATTGATAATTCAGAAATAAAAATCACAACTTTTTAAATTGTAGGGTTGTTTAGGAGGATTTAGCATCACAGTTGTTGATTGAATGGTGAAAATAAACTGTAATATGCATGTGAAATATGCTATCACAACCTTATAGGCCCATTGGTCAGACCCAGGGAGGGAGCAGACTCTGAGAGAAGACTTTGGTTTGTCTGATGGCTCTCTGTTCTGAAGGCCTTGAGGACAGAGGCCTCCACAGGATGCTGGAGTAATGCTCAGAGCCTCAGCCAGGTGCCTGTCACCTATGTCAAGTTTTGGAGTTGACAGAGCTGAATAGGTTGCATAGGATGGAGATGTTTCTCTTCAGCATATTGTCAACTAAGTGGGGCATAGGAGCAACTGAGATACCGCCTTCAAGAACCATGAGGGATTGGGCAATGAGCATCTTGGTAGCAAGAACACTGATGATCAAAGCTCCACCTCTTAGATTCTGAATTGGGCAAGCCCCACCCCCTATGAACTCTGGAAATTTTGCAGAAATGCCTACATATTTAACAACTACCTTCTTGGGAGAAATCACATGTCACTCCTTTTCTAAGGAATCAGGGCCCTTATTAGAAAACCCTGGTATATCAGAAGTGGCAAGACTGATTAACCCAAGATGAAAGGCCAAAGGCAAGCAGCGTTTATAACTAGCAGATGTATCGAGTACTAGAGAGGATCTATCCCTAGAAGAGTCTAAACTAATAATAATTAATTATTGTTATTATTATGAAATAATAAATTATTTCATAATAAAAGCTTATTATTAACAAATAATTAATTTGAGAGTGTTTGATGGCTACTCACCTCTCAAGAAATCATAGAAGTTCACTAATGTGCAGGTACCATGCAAACTATTAATCACAATAGTATGAAAAAATATTGTCCCTGCCCTCCAGAAGCTCCCAGTCTGATAGAGTAGTCAGATAAAAATTCAGCAGAATCTAGAACATGCTCATATTTCCATGAGAGCATTTTTAGGAGCAACATGAATAAAAACAGGCCAATCAATTGACTTTGGGAGTTCCTGAATTTTATCAAAAAACAATACTAGATGTAATATATATTTCCTGCATGTTTTACTTTCAGATATGTCAGAATTTTCTCAACAACTCTTTCTAATGGATAAAAAATGTGGCATATATACACAATGGATTATTATTCAGCAATAAAAGAGAATAAAATCATGGCATTTGCAGGTAAATGGATGGAGTTAGAGAAAATAATGCTAAGTGAAGTTAGCCAATCCCCAAAAAACAAAATGCTGAGTGTTTTCTCTGATATAAGGAGGCTGATTCATAGTGGGGTAGGGAGGGGGAGCATGGGAGGAATAGATGAACTCTAGACAGGGCAGAGGGGTGGGAGGGGAAGGAAGGGGGCATGAGGTTAGAAATGATGGTGGAAAGTGATGGACATCATTATCCAAAGTACACAATTGTTCATGTCTCTGGTTGTATACAAAGTATATTCACACCAATTCATGTCGACATGTAATAAGAATTGTAATGCATTCCATTGTCAAATATAAATAAAAAATTAATTAAAAAAAATAAAAGAGTCCATAGGTCTTTGATTTCAGGAGCCAGTGTCCTAAGGAAGGAAGTTGTCATATAGTTTGAAAATTGACTCTGAAAAATTTGGCTCTGTCAAATTTTGTCCTAAAAGAATTCATACTGTACAAGTAGTACAGGATATTTGCTATATGTTGTCAGGTAGCAAAAATTATCATCATCAAAGCGCTTTCCTGTGACTTGTTTTTTATACGCATAAGTACCATTTTGAATATGGACACCCATTTATAGTGTGTGGGCCACCTTACACTGGAAAACATCAAAGAAAACAAAGTAGAAGACAGCATGTTTCCTTTGGTACTGTCCCAATTGTGATGGACACCAAAAATATGGTCCCTCTTGTGCAAATGTCTTACCCAGCAGAAGCATAAATAAAAAATAAAATAATATAAATAAAAAATTAAGATCAAAGGAGTAGCTGGCATCTGACCATTGTGGAATGCTGGCTCACAATGGGTCATTGTCATGAGAAGATAGCTCAATTTGAAAAAGTTAGGATTTTATCAAAACTAAGAAAAATTTATACCAATTAAGCAGCCTGGATTTAGAGCATCGTACAACAATGCTTATGTCACAGTCAAGTTACAGCCTTGGGACTGGGCATACTTGGAGCCATTTGCCCTAAAGCAGCCAAGTGTATGTGTCATCTGAGAAGAGAAAAAAAAGGATACCTCAGTGTCTCCCTCAAGAAGTGTCATCCTATCCAGAGTCACTTGCTTTTCTCCTGCTGAAGGAAGGTCTTGGGGTATTTGTGCCTGATTAGTTCCTCTCAGTTTGCAACAGAATAAATGTGTTGACAGTTCTCAGCGTAGCCAGTGCCTAGTTTTGCTGTGCTCATGCCCCTTCAGTGAGCCTTCTTTGGAAGTCTCAGATAGAAACCTTAGAAATAATGAAAATGTCTTGGCCACGAAAAACCTTGAAAGAAAAATATTGGTGTCATGATACAGACAGAGCACATCGCTATTCCACAAAGCCCCCTGCTTTACTATTTGGTTAAAGAATGAGACAGACAACAACTCTCCAATAGGTTCACTTCAACATAACAAGGTCAGGACCTTGAATGAGGCTTTACCAGGATTTGTCAAAAAATAAAAGCTGAAGTTTACTGGCTTTAAAGTCCAAATTCTGAAGCAATTGTGTATCTTCAAGCCGAAAGCTTTACATCCCTTAAGTAACTAGCCAAGCTTATTCCCAGACTAATTTGACAAAAACAAGAGCATTCCTGACTTGGCTGACTTGGTTGATATTTTGGGCCATCTGAATGAGCCAGGTTTTTGTCTCAAGATCCAGCAGATCCCATTTTTGAAACTAATGGAAAGTTTTAATGTCTTCTAACCAGGTCCACTGGGGTTGGGGTGGCGGGGGGTGGGGGGGTAGGAAGGGTACCTGGAAGCCAGAGCCAAGAACAAAAAGACTTTGCTTCATAGGTTCCTGCTGTCTAAGGAGCTTAAAATTGAAATGTCTGATTCTTCCCCTCATGACAAGGACCACACTTAAGGTTCAAATATTGGCACTGTTGACATTACTAAATTGAAAACAAAGAAAATAGCATTATATGAATTCAACTCAAAGTGCTTTAGAGAATTTCCATGTTCCTTCACATAAGCTAACCCTTAAAACATGTCAAGAGTAAAAACTCTTTTGTTACCAAGTACTATTGAAAATTAGAACTTGCTCTCCTTGTTACCACCAAAATGGAACGTCTAAACTGATCTGAAGTGAAAATATTTGTTTACTCTGCCATGTCAAATAAACACTCTCTAAACACTCTTGTTCTACCCAAATGACAGCAATCTTCTTATGGAAGTAAAGTAACTAAATTATGTTTTGCTTTTATTTGCACAAGGTGACTTTAGGAGAAGTGACTTAATTTTTGTATTCAGAAAGTGACATTAAAAGGATCATGAGTCTTTTAAGTATTATTCTAACATTCTGGTTATGTGAAAGATATGTGTCAACGCAACAGAATAAATGCATAGAGTGTATGCCAATTTCTGGAGAAGGCATCTATAGCTTTTCTCAGATTCTTACACTTTCCCCTGCCCACTCACACATACCTCTACAAAGGATTAAGAATCACTGACCTAGTTAAATGTGTGTTTTCTGGTAGGCTCTGAACTAGTGAAAAACAAGAGCTCAAATTCATATTTGGTGGTTTATCATAATAAAGTGGATTTTTTCCATCAACAACCCATGGACCTAGATTTAAAACAAAGTTTTTATTCTTTTCTTTTTCTCTTGTGACTCTCAAAGTCCATGTCTAAATCTCTGAGGTATAAGGCAATACCATCAGTCGTAACTCTAAAATCTGTGGCATGCTTACAGGGTATCTTATAACAAAATACATTTAAACAATTAGCCCAAAAATAACAATTAGAGAGACATAATATATTGCCATTTTACTCTACAGAAGGCTTATAGCTGAAAAAAGACAAAGTCTTGAAGAAAATAAAATTAGATGAAGTCACACATGGAGAAGATGTCCCTCAGGTCACCTTTCCCAGAGGACAAAGTGCATGTGCACAGTCCTCTGGGGGCATGTCCTGTATCTGTCTGTGTGTGTGAGTGTGAGGGTGTGTGTGACCATGTGAAATGTGCAAACAGCAATGATTTCTTGCAGCTAAATGCATGTCTTCTAAAGTGGAGAGTCAGCCCTTGCGATGCTAATGGAGTGGAACATAAATATTGGCAAGCAAGTTGTCAAATAGAGGCTTTTTAAAGGTTGGAATTTTTCAAGGAAAATGTTAACTGCAGTTAAAGGGTCAAAATGGTCTTCACCTGATCTCAGAATCTAGAATTTTCACTTGAAGTTCTAAATACCCAGAACTCGTATACTAAATTTAGACTTCCCAGGGCTGCAACTGGCATTTTAGAACATTTGGTCCGTAATGATAAATCACCACACTTGCTTAATACAGGGTTAGAGGGGGACTCTCAGACATAACCAATTAAAGTATCAGCCTCCCTATTGGCCTGGGGAGCAGGGATGAGGGGGGGGCAATCGTGAGCAGCTTTGCCACATTTCAAATAGCAAGTACACTGGCCCATACCCAGAGCTCCCACCCTCACCCCCTCTCCACGTACTTTCTTACTTCTCAACCTTATGCCATTCCAAGAAGCAACTCAATTTCTACCTTCCAGAAGCTTTCTTCCCCAATTTCCTGTAACCACATCAATCTCAACCCTCTCTGAATTCCGCTATATTCTTTGCTCTTCATTCTACTCCCTTGCTAACCCACATGGCTATCTTTTCTATAAGAACAGCTAACACTTGAATTTTTACTATGTGCCAGGCACGATACTAAATGCTTTACAGGAATGACCTCATTTAATCCTCCCCGCAACTCTATGACATAGTTTTTATTATCATTCACAGAAGAGAAATGCTCATATGAGGAAACTGAGGCTTCTCGAGGTAAAGAAACTTTCCCAGGGTCCACAACTAATAAATAATGAGCAAGGCAATCAACCAGGTTGTCTGGCTCAAATGCTTCCCTTCTTAATAGCAAAACGTATAGCCACAAGTGTCTAATGTGCATATAACTATCTACTCAGCTGGATTTTTTTTAAGCTCTTGAGGTTGTGTGTATAACATTTCCTTCATGTGCCCCATCCCCCAGAACTGGCATTGTGCCATACCCATAATCAATCAGTAGCTATTGAGGGAGTGAATGAATTAATAAGTGAATAAAAATCAATGTACCATCTGCAAAACCCAAGAAAATTTCATTGATTTGGACCTCCAGATACCATGCAGAATCAGGAGGAAATGTTCCTGTTACTACATTTGACAGTAGAAAGCAGAAAAATTGCTAACTTGCTATCCTTTGCATACAGCCCAGAGTTTGAGCGAGGGAACAGGTCTCTGTAAATAACCATGACATATTGCAGCCTTGTCCTGAGACCCCATTGTGATCAGGCCATTCATCAGAAAAATAAGGCTTCATACAAGGCCCAGAAGGCCCTCCAGAGTGACCTTGGTAAGCAGTAGGTTGAACCCTGGAAAGGGTCAAGGAACCAAGTCAAATTTCTCACCTAGGGTCAGCTACAGAGATGCTATTCTTGGGTCCAAGAGGCAGGACTTAGTCTCCATATGGCTGGACTTAGAATTCCAATGAATTGGGTGAAGAAATAATAGTAAGTCCCAGACTCAGAAAGCCTTGACTGCCACTGGTTGAAGGAAATGAGGATGTCAAAAAAAGCCACTGTCCCCTGGTCCAGAAGGATCTTTGTTGGAGAGTTAATTAATGAAAGTTCCTAAAATCATTATCTTGGCAAACCACATGTGACCAGAGAGCCGTGTACCAGAAGGGGTAGCCAAGAACCCCTTCCCCACACAAACTTACTTTTTCATAATGAACTGTACCTTCTCAGGAAGGTGATTCCATGAGGTTGTGGACTGAGGGCACCCACGCCCCACAGGGTGTTCATTGCCCAGGAGCTGTCAGCAGAGGAAGATAGAGAGCCCAGGGGCTCCTGATGCAGTTACCATGGCAACCAACCCAGATCTGGACCGTTTTATTCACAGACAAAAAGCCCAGTTTAGTGAACACGGTAGGAAAGTGGGAGCAGCTTAGATTAACCAGGCTATCTTTTGGCCCCAAGCAATCTGCAGGATAAGACCTTGCATTAGGCAAAGGTCTTCACTGTGACAAAGCAGAGGATTTGTTAAGAAGTTCTTTGGATCTGACTGGGCCCATTTAACTTCTAGTGTGGAATAAAAAAAAATTACTCTTCTCCAGGCAGGAGGCCTGAAGTTTCACAAGAACTCAGTTTGAAGTGGTAATGGTCACACCACGATAAACAATCGTCCAGAGCCATTTTCTCCCTCATCACCTGAGAGGTCAGGAGGCTATAAAATCAGCACCTTCTGGTCTCTGACTTATCAGGTGAGACAATGGATTGCATTTCATAAGTGGAAACATGCCTTGGAATTTGTTTGGGTGTCACCATGAAATTCACCTGTAGGATTTCATTGTTTTCCCTGGTACTGAGCATTAACAATATCTCTGAGAATCAGCAAGAATCTTTTCAAATAACTATGCAGTTCACTCATTCATTTCAATTTGTGTTTATTGAAAACTTACCTTGGGCCATAAGGCTAAAGAGACAACTAAAGCAAGGGCTCTGCTCATAGTTCAGTGAGGGACAAGAATTCGATTAAGAATAAATAAACCTGCACATGTGTTATAACAGTGTGTAATGGTAAAGTAGACTTCAATTGGCTCAAACAAAACAGGAGCTTAAATCTTGCTCATGCAATAATTGTCAACAAATGGCTGCCAAGTAGCTGTGGTTGCTCTTCCAAAGGAGGTTTCGTGGCCCAGTCCTGGAAGTGGCACACATTGCTCCCATGTGCATCCAATGGAGAGAAGTTGACCATGTGGCCATACCATCCCTCAAGGAATGTTGACAATGTGGTATACCTGGGCACCTACATGCTATAGCTTAGTCATACTGCCAAGAATGAGGAAGAGAACAGAATTCAGAGGAAAACTGGCAATTTCTTTTTTTTTCTTTTTTTTAAATTTTTTTATTAGTTGCTCAAAACATTACAATGATCTTGACATATTATACATTTGATTCAAATGGGGTACAATTTCTGAAAACAACAAAGACACGTGCAAAGTTTTATAAAAACAAGAAAATAATGGGAAAATACATAAAAACACTTCAAGTACCTATTAAATAAATTTTTAACTTCACTTATAATTAAATAAATGTCAATTATGGCTACAATGAGGTACTATTTTCAAATTGCCAAAAAGAAAATAACATTTGTGCTTATTGTTGGCAAGGATCCAGAGGAAAGGGGCACTCAGCAACTTCAGAAAACACCAATTAGTACAATCTTTCCAAAGAATAATTTGGCAGTATGCATGTAGCAGATTTTTTTAAGTCACAACAAGAAAATCAGTTATATAACAGTGGAGCTTTCATCTATCTATATTTTAACCTAGCTTCTGAGCCTCCACTTCTTCTTCAATAGAGGAAAATTACACCTGTCAATTCAAGTATCGGTAAGTTCTGATTACAACTCAACTATTTGAAGAAAAAATTCATACAATTCAGGCTTCCCCTCTGAGGTGGGCTCCATAAACTAGAAATGAATTCTTCCCTGAAGCTTCCATAAGGAGCACAGCCCTATCAATAACTTGATTTTAGACTTTGACCTTCAGAACTCTTAAAAGAATAAATTTGTGTTGCGTTAAGCCACTGAGCTTATGGTAATTTGTTACAGCAGCCATCGGAAACTAATGCATATTGTGGTAACTGGGAGTGCAGTGCTGCTGTAACAAATACATGTAAAATGTGAAGAGAGCTTTGGAATTGGTGGAAGAATTTTGAGGAGTGTGACGGAAACAGCATAGATTCCCTTGAGGAAATCGTTGGTAGAAACATGGATACTAAGGACTCTGCCAGCAGAGGTTCAGAAGGAAGAGAGGGGTGTAGTAGGGACTACCATCCTCTTAAAGAATACCAAATCATAAGCAGAATGTTGGTAGGAATATTAATGCTAAAGGTGCTGCTGGTTAGAGCTTAGAAAGAAATAAAGAATATTGGAAAGAAATGAAGTCATATTGGAAAAGGGAGAAAAGTGGATTCTCATCATACAGTGACACAAAGCTTAGCAGAATCGTGTCTTAATGGTTAGGTGGAAGAAGAACTTGTAAGTAATAAATATAGATATTAAAAAGGAACTAGGACTTTATTATTTGGAAAGTTTTCAGCCTATCCAGATTGCAAAAGACAATTAGGATATTCACTGTCAGGAGTAAACTGAGAAGGGAAAGTTAAGAGTGTGGATAAACAACTTTTTCTCAGGCCCCAGAAAGGATAAAAGAAAACAGCTTTCAATTACACAGAGGACTTTTTGAAGGGATTAGGTATGTGAATCATGGATTCTTTAAGCCATCTCAGCAGAAGCCAGGAATAGAGACTGGAGTGAAATGCTATAATGTACATAAGAGACCCACAGGTTTCGAGGATGTTATATAAGCAAAAACACTTCCAGCTTAAACAGAAAGGAATAGAGAGAAGATGAAATTAAAGAAGGCTTTCAAATGCCAATATCCTTATTTAAGAAGCAAACCAACTAAATTATTCAAAAACAAGGAAAATCTTTCAAGGAAAATCTGGGATAACTCAGAGGACAGCACTCTAGGCCCAGAGAGTGCAGCTAAATGGGTAGAGGAGGGAACCCAGGGGCAGAGCATAAAATCACAGAGAATTATTGCAGAATTTTAAAACATATTGGAGTTTTCTTAGGCTATATTACAAAATTTTTTGGAACTGGTGACGCCTTTAATCGTTCCATTTTCTCCCTGTTTAGTGCAAATATCTTGTTTTTTTCACTTCATAAACCTACATGGAGGGCTGGGGATGTGGCTCAAGAGGTAGCGCACTCGTCTGGCATGCATGCAGCCCGGGTTCGATCCTCAGCACCACATACCAACAAAGATGTTGTGTCCGCAAAAAACTAAAAAATAAATATTAAAAAATTCTCTCTCTATCTCCCTCTCTCTCTCTCTCTCAAAAAAAAACCCACATGGAGAAGAATTTTGACTCAGGATGGCTCATATTCAATATCTGTCCCATACCTGATTTAGATGGTGTTCTGGTCAACGTTTTCACTTCTGTGACCAAAGAACCTGACAAGAACAATTTTAAGGATGAAAAGTTTATTTGGGGGCTCACAGTCTTAGGGGGCCCAGCCCATAGAAGGCTGACTCCATTCTATGGGGTTCGAGGTAAGGCAGAACATTATGGCAGCAGGTGGTGAAGGAAAGCAGTTCTGGACATGACGAGAGAAAGAGAGAAAGAAGAAGAGAGAAAGCTCCACTCAACAAGGACAAAGTATAAACCCCAAAGGGACCCACTTCCCCCAGCCACACTCTACCTGCCTACGTTCCCACCCAGTTAATCTCTGACAGGTGATTAACACACTGATTAGATAAAAACTCCCATAACCCAATCATCTCACCTCTAAACTTTCTCGCACTGTCTCACGTGAGCTTTTGGGGGACACCTCATATCTAAACCATAACAGATGGTTTAGATAATAAGATTTGGGGTCTCTGAGCTGATAATGTTTAGATGAGATGTTAAACTTCAAGTTGATGCTGCAACGGGTTGGAACTTTGGGGTAGGGTTTGGAATGGGATGCATATTTTTGAGTGTGGAATGGCCATAACGTTTTGAATGACCAGAGAAAGTGCTGTGGTAGATTGAATAATGGCCTCCCAGATGCCCTAATACCCAGAACCTATGAATATGTTACTTTATATAATAAAAGGGGTTTTGAAGATATGATTAAATCAGAATATTTTTAAAAAATATTTTTAGATGTAGATGGGCTCATTTATTTTTATGTGGTGCTGAGGATCCAACCCAGTGTCTCACGAGTTCGAAGCAAGCACTCTACCACTGAGCCACAACACCAGCCCCATATCAGAATCTTTTGATGGGGAGATTATTCTGCACTGTATGGGTAGGACAAGTGTAATCACATAAGTCCTTATTAAAGGAAGGCAGGAAGATCAAGGTTAGAGAGGATCTAAGAATAGAACAAGAAGTTGGAGAGAAGCACTGTGAGCCAGGAATGCATGCACCCAGAAGAAGGAAAGAAAATGCCTTCTGTCCTGAAGACCAATACTTGCTCTTAGACTTCTAGCCTTCCAGAACTGTAAGAGAACAAGCCACAAAGTTGTAGCCTGAAGTCACAATATTGAGGCAAAATTTATTAAAGCAACAATAGAAGACTAAAACGCTCTCCTTCCTCTTTTTCTTTCCTTCTTTCATGGTGCCCTGGTGTGGAAATACAGAGAGCAGAAGTGGTATTTTCCCTGCGTGTGGCTCCTGGTCCTCACTGTCCCTTAGGGAGAATGCAGATCATTTTGCCACACTTGGGTATGGATCTCAGTTCTGTTCTACTCACATTTTGTCCCCAACACACTTTCATCCACAGGACCCCATGTGCTGAACCAGCCTATCCCAGACTCGTGCCCTATTCCAAATGAGAAGGGAACACGAAATGGGGAAATTTTTCCCAGGGAAATCATTTAAAATATACACAACATCTAATTATAAGGAAAATAATCCCAATGTTGTTTGTAATTGCCAAGAAAAAAAAGGGGGGCTGAGAAATAATTAAATGTCCCCCAAAATGGGGACAGAAGGGCAAAGAATAGGAGACAGGAAGAAGGATGGATCTGTGGCATTAGGGAATGGATACCCACCAAGAAAAGGGACTGTATCTTGAGCATCTTCATCAGGGCGTAGTTAATATATAGGACTGTAGCTCCTCCATTTCTCCTTCCACTCAGCTCCCTGCAATCTGCCCAAGGATACAGTCACAACTGAGTCAGTGTCAGAGAGCTAGACACCAAGATGGCAGTCTCCCGACTCACAGAGTCTGATAACTTCTCAGGGGAGAATTATGGAAAGCAGAGCTGACAGGCAGACAGAGAAGTTAACTAGCGCAGCAGCAAAACTAAAAAGATCAGACATGGCCCAGACCCCAGAAGATCTGTGATCCTCCAACAGTTTGCCACACTTTTATGTGATAATTTAAAGAGCATAGTCTTAATTGATGCCTCAGTTTCTTCATTAGAAAGATGAGAATCATACCCTCTTTTTCCCATCTCCCTCAGTGCCTTGCAGGAAGAATCATTTGTGTGTAATTAAGGAATCATTTTTTTCGCTGGTAGATGAGTGTTAACCTTTGTGTTTTGTTAAGTGTGTGTTAATTTATTAAGTTTGTTAATGTGGCAAGACAGGGAAGGTGACAGTGAGGGAAGCATTTGCCCAGATTCTATTGAATAACATTTTCTTTGCACTCCCAGTTAGAGAGGGGACAAGCTTTGGACATACAAAGCAAGTGGAGATCAGCACAGTGTAATTTGTGACACAGGCTGTTTTGTTTTTTCAAACAGCTACTGAGCCCATTCACTTGCTAATTGCTTTACATAGGTTATTTCATTTGATCCTTACAGTAATTAGCTTTTTGTTAGCAGTGCCATAATTATATACCAGTCACAGTGAAGCCACACATCTGTGGCCACACAGTAAATGTTAGGGACAGAATCTGAATCTGGGTCATTCAAACTCCAACCCAGACCCTTTCCTTTGCCCACCAACCCTCTACATACAGAACATTGATCTTATGAGAAAGACTGATTTGCTAGAGGGTTTGGAGATAGGAAAAGCAGTGTGGCCTATATCTGGTCAGGGAGACACCACAGGAGAGATCCTGAACCAGGACTATCAGATCTGAATTCCAAAGCTAAGGACACTTGGAAAAAGAAGATTGACACTGCAAAGTGCGTGTCATACTTCAGGCAAGAAGGCAACAGCACTGGGATTATAGGTTATGGCATGTAAAGACAACTGGCCAGATCACAGCTGGCGCTCATAGGGATTCATTAGACGGATGAAGAAAGCTGGCAAATTCAGGGTACCTAACTCTTTGAGGTGAAGTGAGGATGAGCAGGACCCCTGTCATCAGCTGAGAGCCTGCGCCAGAGGCACTGACTTAAGAAAAATGTTTGCAGGAAATTGCAGCCACCTGAGGAGCCATGTGCATGTGTGAGCCCTGTCCATGTGTGAGCATGGAGACCCCTTCTTAGAGAACCTCCAATCCTCCCACACTGTGTCCCATCAAACAAGTCACTCAACCCCTGGTCATTGCTCAACTCTTTGTAAAATGATTTGGGGCCCATAGATGCCCAAGGACAACCAGCAGAGCCTGGTGATCTCATGAGGTTTCCTGAAGCTCTTGAAGGCTGTTTTTCTATATAGGAAATAGACATAACTGGTTTGGACACACAGCACAAGATCTGACCACAGCCTGGACAGCTCATCTTGTCCTCATAGACCAAAATGGCAGCATAAGGGGTAAAAATGGCATTTCAGGAAGTCTGAACTATGAGTAAATAGGATAGGAAAGACTGAAATTAGGGCAAGAAGAGAGGAAAGCAATAGTTTAGGCATGTGTGCAGCAAGTAGCTTGTGCAGAAAGTGGGATTAGGATCATTGATATCTCCAAAGTTGGTCATGTAAGAAATTACTCAAAAGCCTGGAATTGGGCTCTGAAGGGTGCCTTTGTCATAAAGCTTATGGAGATAAGAACTCAACAACCATTTTTCCATTCTTCCCTTTGATGTAATTACACATAACTGTCGAGTATCTTTTGTCCAAAATGCTTGCAACCAGAAGCATTTCTGGTTTCATAATTTTTTTGAATTTTGGAATATTTGCATATGCATACTGACATGATTAGTAATGAGACCCAAGTCTAGACATGAAATTCATGTATTTTTTTATTTACAGAAATTCATTTATTTTTCATGTTCAACATATACACATAGCCTGAAGCTAATTGTTTACAGCATTTTTAATAATTTTGTGTTTGAAACAAAGTTTCGTGGTATGGAATTTTCCATGTGTGGTATCATGTCAGCACCCAAAAAGTTTTGGATTTTTGAGATTTCAGATTTGGTATACTCAACCTATATTAAGTTAAACAACTAAATATAGCACAGTGATGACTTAAATAATCATTGATGAAGATGTTTTAAAAATCAATTCCAATGTCTCCCAGTGCATTTCTGGGTCACCTTTGCTACTGACTACTGCAGAGCCTGGCCCTGGGCACTTTGGTGGAAAGAATTGGTAAAAGGACCAAAGGTCCTTTTGAATCTAAGATCCAGAGATGCCCAACACACACTGAAGGGAAAATAGTTCCCAGAGACCAGAACAAGGAGCAAGTCAGAACCTCAGGTAGTCAGATAAAATTCATAAATAGCACAGGCCAACAAGATCATGAAGAGAATTCCTTTCCTAGCCTGATGGTTCTTATATCCTTCCTGGGGGTTGACCAACCGGGTATGAGCAGCACAGGGCCATCAGGTGAAACCAGCTAAGGAAGGAATAGTAAGGCACTGTCTTCAGAGAACATATAATCTTGCATCACTTAAAAATGGGAATGTATTGTGAGAAATGCATCATTAGGCAATTCCATCATTGTTCAAACGTCTGAATGAACTAACACAAATCTAGATTTAGAACATACTATATACCTAAGCTATAAGGTACAGCCTATTTAAAAATTTTATTACTCCTTAAACTTACTTCTTAAAATCTAAGACACAAACACACATTAACAGATTTGCTCACACAGGGTTAAGATCACCAATATCACTGTCTTCCACCTGCACATCTTGTCCCAGTAGAAGGTCTTCAGGGGCAATAACACGTGCAGTTGTCATCTCTATGAGGATATTGCCGTCTTCTGGAATAGCTCTGGAAGGACTGTCTCAGGGCTGTGATACCGCTAAGTGACAGGAATATCTCAGCTCCATCAGAGTCTATTGGACCCCTGTCATATATGCAGTCCATTGTGAGTCAATACATTGTTATACAGCATGGGACTCTATTGTCACAGCCCCCTTTTAATTCACCTTTTATTTTCTCATGGATTCAAGTTCCATCAAAGCCTCAAAAAAATCTCAGAGGATTCAGAAGAGTATATGTCAAAATCCCCACTGAACCAGGTTCTACAATTGCTGGGGACTTCTCTGCATCCCAATCTTCTCCCTTAGCTATGAGAAAGAACCATCAGAAGAATGAAAAAGTACCTCCTCTCCAGTCCCCCCCCCACTCTCCTTCCCTTTCTTTCATTTGGCAGAAGCAGAGAAAGAAGGAAAATCATCATGCCACTAAAGTGTGAAAATTCCATGACCTCACCCTATTCTTCAATGAAAGTAGCTTTCTTCTCTACTCCTAGAGACATCTTGCCTCCAGTTAGGTGTTTCCAGCAGTAGCTGCTGGCTAGGTATTATTTGAAATTTACATTCTTTGCTACCCAAGCAACCTGCATATTTTTAAGCTGTTTCTAACATCAACTCTTCCAGAAAGTCTTTTATAAAACCTCTGTATCTCTCTTGTCATGGAATATTTTATCCCAATATTTGAACAGGGATTTTTGCAGTATAAATGTAAAAAAGTGATCTCACAGAGATGTATCCTTCAAGTATGCAAGTGTTCAATAAAGAGAGTGGGAGGGTGTTCCAGGGAAAGCATAAGGCAGAAATCTGGAGGCATACATCAGCTGTGCTCTACCCATCCCTGAAGGTGAACAGAAGTTTTTAAAAAGCATGCCCATGGCTTGAGATGGCCCAAATGACATGAGCAAGGCAGTAGACATTCTACTGGAACTCACCTCAATAAAGCCACCACTTTATCCAGAACAAAAGGGCAAATAATAGAATACTGGGTAGTAGCAGAGGCATCACATGAATGCCAACCAAGCTAGATGTTTCTTGCAGTTGGGTTCACCATCCAGAGGGGGCCAAAGGAAGCCACAATATCAGGGGTAAACTAATAGAGGTGGGTCCACAGAGAATGTTAGGAAGGGGTATTTGTGGGCTATAAGAACATGAGACGCCTTAAAGGAAAATATCCAGAACTTTCTAGAGAACCTCAGACAACCAGAGATGAGGAATAGTCTGAGAGTGGGCAAGAGATTATATGGTCTTACCAATGTCCAAGAGTTCAAAAGAGAGACCAGCCTGGGTTTAGGAACCAATTCCATGCCAAGAAGAGGTAAACATCAGATGGCCTCCCTGAGCCAGATCCCACATCTTAAAACAGTGCAAAGAAGCATGAATGTGATTCATACAAAGCACTTAGAATAGGACCCGGCACATAAGTGCTCAGTCATACTTGCTGGTTTTTGTCTTCATCACCATTATCATCACTGTATTTATTGTTATTACTATTATTGGAGACTATAACCCTGTCTCATTCTTATTTGATCCCTGGTGTTGAGTACAGAGTCTGGCCTGTAGAATTCTTTCAGTAAATGTGTGAAATGATTGACAGCAGAGCCAGCTTCATGGGCATGCAACTTGTGGAGGCGTGCAGTGCCCTGCACTCAGAAGGGCCCTACCCTTGGTTTAATGCTCTGTTATGGTCACTCTTGATGTCTTAATAATTTTTGCACAGGACCCCACAAATGATGAAGCTGGACCTGAGTGAGGATAAGGCTAGAAGAAAGATGTAAGGAGGAAACGAAAGCATGAATAATTTGGAGGGGAAGAGAAATCTCCAGAGAGGCTATTATTAAGAATTACAATAGGCCGAGAATTTCCTCTCTGGAATAGAGAGGTCTTTGGGAGACCCACAATTATTCACATCCTAAGTTTTCAATAATCCACATGTTTGACAGTATATAGGAAGGACATGAAGATCATTTACCCAAAAATGTCTGGGACCTGATCTGTTCTTGATCAATAATATTTCCAGAGTTTACATGTTTCTGCATTCTGAGAGATCAAAATAATAGGGAAGAAAAGCCAAAACAGTTTCCACAATTGCTAGAGGCTGACCCTTCATTTTGCTCTCTGTTATGTGGACTAAGACATGGAAAGCATAACACATAACTTTCTCACCATCAAAAGCCAGTGTTTTAGAACTATTTCTTTCTATCAAAATAGAGGACTCCAAACCTTCCTGGTTCACCCATTACCACGCCAAGTTCTTTGGCATAGCTGAGACCAGCAGCCATAGCCCCCTGCTCCATTCTTGTGGTCAATATTAGCAACAAATCAGTCACTTCCAGCTTCAAGCTAGTTTACAAGGTGTCCCTGGAACACACTGTGCTTCACTGTTTATAGTGACATAGATGGCTTTTTAAAACACAAGACCATTTAAACACTTTTAGAACAGGGGTTTCGTTCGAAGGTCTAGAAGGTAACCTATCTGTGGTCTGACTTTATTCATTCAATGGTTCATTCACTTATCCATGGCCCATCCTGTGCCAGGCACAGAGGATCCAACAATCAGGGTGATGCTGCTTCTCTTCTCCCACAGTCCATGAAGTAGCAAAGACAATCCACAAGCACATGGGTTCAGGGTGACCTTACAAGGCCCTAACCCAGCCAGCAGATAGGAGACTTCGGGGAACCCCTGAGGTAAAGTTCTGAAGAACAAGCAAAGGGGGAGGGGAAATCAGCAGCATGTAAAGTATAGACTCAGAGAAATGGACTTGTTCATGGGGACTTCAGTACTTCTGGTGTGTGGGGAGAAGGAAGAAAGGGCAGACCAGGCCAAGTAGGATCTGAGGCTAAGATGGGTCCTTATCCCCAGAAGCAGAAGGAAACCATTAAAAGGCTTTTAATGGGTTTTTTAATTTGTGGTGTTTTTTCTTTAATCAGAGAAGTATCCTGATAAGATTCATGATATCCACAATATCCAGAAACATGGCCCCTCTGCAAATGGGGATGGGGAATCAGGAGGTGGGAGACGAGCAACTGTTGAGGTCTGGTTTTTGTCATTAGGTTTTGTTTGCAAAAAGAAGTTAAAGAAGATCTAAGCCCACCTGCTGACGTGGGGACAGGAAAGTGCTAGGAAGATTTGCTCAGGTGGGTGGGATTCCCCCCTTCTCCCCCTGTTCCGGGAAACCTTTTGTAAATGCTATGTTCTTCACTGGGGTTCTCAGAGTAGGGTTGTGTTGGGAGAATATGTGACTGTACAAAGATGGGTCCCTTGGCATAGGTGGGACTTGACAGAGTGAGCCAAAGAAGTTCAGGTTTTGTTTGTTATTATTTTTTTATTATTGTTTTTCATTATTATTAATTTTTATTATTACTACTGTGGGATACTCCAGGGAATATGTACAAGGTTAGTTTATGGCTAGGTCTAGTTTAAGGGTTAGGTTTAGGGTAAGGGTCAGGTTGAGTGCTAGGTGTATTATTAGGGTCAGAGTCTGGATTAAGGTTTGATTTAGATTAAGGTTTAGGGTTAGGGCTCAAATCAGCATTAGGGTTAGGGTTAGAGTAATGGATAGGGTTATGTCTAGGATTCAGGTTAGGTTTAGAATAATGTATATGATTAGTGTTAGTGATAGGGTTAGGATTAGGCCTAGGGTTAGCATTTGGGTTAGGCTTATGTTCAAGGCAATGGATAGGGTCAGTGCTAGTGTTAAGGCTAGTATTAAGGTTAGAATTAGGGCTAGGATTGAGGATTAGGCCTAGGGTTAGTGTTAGGGTTAGGTTTAGGGTAAGTGTTAGAGCTAGGGCAAGGGTTAAGGTTAGAGTTAGGGCTATGGTTAGGGTTAGGGTTAGGGTTAGGGCTAGGGTTAGAATTAGGTTTAGGGTTATGGTTAGGGTAATGGATAGAGTTAGAGCTAGGATTTGGGCTATGGTTACAGTTAGGATTAGGCTAGGGTTAGGGTTAGGGCTAGGGTTATGTTTAGGGTAAGTGTTAGAGTTTGAGCTAGTGTTAGAGCTAGGGCAAGCATTAGGTTCAGGGTTAGGGCTAGGGTTAGGGTTAGGTTACGCTTAGGGCTAGGTTAAGTTAACTCAGGAGAGGTCCTGGAGAAGGGAATGGAGTAGGAGGGGGCAGAGAATAGAAGTTATAAAATGAGAATGGAGACTCCTGCAATGGTCCTTGAGTACACTCACAGCAATAGCCAGAACAGAGAGAAGTAGTGGAGCTGAATGAAGACCAGGAAGTACCAGTAGGATCTTCTTGCTGGCATTAGGAGCAATTACTTGTAGGAGTTCAGGGAGAGGGAGGAATCAAGGATGTGTTTAGGTCTCAGGCTTAAGGAAACTCAGAGGACAATGTTTCTCCTAAAACAAAACAGGTGGTTCCAGGGAAAGTCCGTTGGAGATACGATGATGTTTCAATAACTGTGGGATACTCCAGGGAATATGTACAGCAAGCAGTTGGACGAGAGAGGTCCACCACCATTGCTCACTTACGTTGTTACACCAGACTCCTAGCAGATCTGCCTCTTCTTCTGATCTGTTACTCTACCTCCATTCTCAGTACAACAGCCAAGGTGAGCTGTGTAAGCTGCTGAAATTTAAAGCAAAATTTTGCTTTTCCATGCTCAAAACCTTGCAAGGGATCCCATCACAGTAAGTTGTGGCCACAGTCCTCACTGTGACGTGTTCTGATCAAGCCCTGACTTCTCTGTCCTCCCCTTTTCTTCTCCATTCCAACCACTCTGGCCTCTTTACTGCTCTACCCCATGGCCTTGGCAGACACTCAGGGGGAGTTGAGGGAATTGCCCCCTGGGGAAATAGCTCATATTCTTAGAGCATTTTGGAAAATGGAAAATAAGTGAACACCAAGATCTGTGAAGGTAGTTGTATGAAGAGCCATTGCTGAGAACAGAAGAGGGGGCTGGGGTGATCTACCTGAGCTCCAGCTCAAGGGGGAACATGGAGAACAAAGTGGTACCTTGTCCCCTTAGAGGAAAAAAAATTATGAAGACAAGGGACATTGCCTGTCTTTAAATTCTATAAATTATATTATCCTAAATGGGTATCATAAATTACCATTGCCCATAAGCAACAAGATTAAAGCCAAAAAAAAAAAAAAAAAAACAAGAATGAACAAGACTTTAGCATGAGACCAGGTGGGATTTCAAGGGTTTGTGATACACATCTGCTGGGCAGCCTGAAGACTCAACAAACCAAATTTTACTCCGAGACTGGGCCCCTTCCTACCTTGAGATGATGACTTACCTTGACATTAATATTATAAATATTGTGCATATTTTTCTATTTATAAAATAATTTTAATTTTCAAGTTTAATTTTTATGGCTTTTATTCTGAAAGCTCCCAGAATTTGTATTGATACCCTTTTTTGGAGGAAGGATGGGGAAACTGGGTCCCAGAACAGTGGAGCTATCCAAGTGGCAGGAACCCAGGCTCCAGCCTGTTTGGCCACCATGTTCCAGGACCCCATCGATTGCTTTTTCCGTCTGATCTTAAGGTTCTACTTTTCAATGGGGAGGTCCTTGTCAGAGAGGATGAGGGAAAGGCACACATCAGGGGACGTGACCTGGGGAAATGCTGAGGCAGGAGATGGGACAGGGTTGGTCTCAGACTCATGGTGACACACGAGGCCAATGCATCTCTGCCCACTAGCCTGCACGGGATGGGGCATGTGAGAGATGCCCAGGGCCCCCAGTCCAAGACCTCCTGAAGGTGCCTGATTCCCAGCTGAGCCTATCAACTCCCAGCTCAGGCCTGAGGCACTGCTACGCAGGGACCCTCCTAATGCCTCACTCGCTCCTCTTAAGCTCTCGCAGATGGAGCAATGATGAAATCTCTCACATTTGTTCCCCAGCACTGAAATGTGTTTATGCTCCTGAATTTAAGGTTTGTAATGGGTTTCGCTCATGGTAATGATTATTTTAGTGCTGACTTTTAAAAAGGCAATTGATAACAAGTTTACACAGCCAAAAGAGCTTGCACAATTATCTGCAAATTCAGACTCTGTGAAGAGCCGAACCAGATCATTTAAGACACCCTGAATCCATTCCGGGGCCAAGATTATTCAAATTGACAAGGTAAAATGAGATAATTTATGCTGAAATGGGGCTTATGAAATCAAGATGCTACTCTGGCTGTTGCCGGGAGCTGCCACAATCCCTTCTTCCCTTCTTTGTCACCTACGTGGACTCCTTCCCTACCCGATTCACTTTCCCAGTTAAGGTGTCAGGGAAGGGGAGAGTTTAGAATGTTCTTTGCCCAAAAACTTTCTGTGATTATTTTTAAGTTTTTCACGTGAAACTTTTAACAATTTGTGGAGAATACAAAGATCTCCAGTGTTAGCATTTATTTGTTGTTAATTACAACTGCATTCTGGGCCGGGTTGGGGTGTGCAGAAATTTTACCAAGGAAAGGGAAGATGAACCCTGAAATAGATCATCTCTGCAGAATTGCTCAGCATACCCCTATGTATTCTGCCAGGTGATCTTGAGCCTTCACACCAATTCTTCCTAAGCAGCAGAAGAGACCCAGAAGAGACCAGATCACTAGGGGCACCTAGTTGCTCCAAGAAGTCCCTCCTGGATTCTCTCTCAGTGTTCAGAGTCCCTGAAACTGAGACCCACCTTGACTCCAGTCCCAAGCATCCTCCCCACCAGCAACTCAGGAGCAAGCTGTAGTGATCTAGGAGAAAATGAGCCCAGACTGCCAGATCTGTAATAAAGAAAAGTAGAGCAAAAGATAAGGAACTCAAAATAAGAGAGAAATTATGAGGAAATTAGAGAATTAAGTCAGGATATTCAGATGCAACGGAATAAAAATAGAATATATTCTCAGAGAAAATATGCAAGTAAAAAACTTAAGTTTCCAGATTAAAAAGATTCACTGAGCATCCAGCACAATGAAGGAATACTTCATAATAATATTTTAGGGTATTGGTAAAATAGGACATCCTAAAATATCCCAAAAAGAGAGAAAAAGAAGAAAAAAAAACATATCGTAGCCAAAAAAATAAAAATCCAAAAAACAACCTATTCTCCAAGAACAAAACTGAAGGCTAGAGAACAGTAAAGCAATGTTGTTAATAATCTAAGGAGCAAAGATTTGCAACCTGTAGTTCTATAAATAACTAAACCCCCCCAATAAATTAAAAGAGAAAAATAAAGACATCAGACACCAAGCTCAATTTTTTTCTCACCCATACACTCAGTCTTAGGAAACCACTAGAGAACAGGCATTGCCTGAATTCAGGAGTCAAGTGAGACACAGAACCACCCAGTTCTGGCTCTGGTGGGGCCCAGTGCAGCTGAACCCTTGCATTAAGGAATAATTGAGATTGAAATTTCCTCCAGAGGACCAGACACCTAGAAAAACTAGAAAGGAGAATAGAAAAGAAATTCTGCAGTGAACTTTGGTGAGGTCAACCTATATGGGGGCCAAAATGACTATGAGATTTGCTCATGGCACCAACTAATCTTATCCTTCAAAACCCTGAGTGTTGTGAACCACTGAATTAGAGGGCATGGAACACCTTTAATACAGGCAATGAATAAAGCTGGGCAAAACTTGTATAGTGAGGAAGCCAGTCAATTGCTCCACCTGCTCCTAACAGAGGTGAAGCAGAAACTCAGCTGGGTCACCAATATTCCCTGTTAATGAAGTATTTAATTACCTTCCCTCTGTTCCGTAATTGTGGAATTCCTAGCCCCAAGCCTTTGTCCTTTGCTTTTTTTTAGGAAGGGGAGGGGATGTTACAGAGGGATAATTTGATTTCTATAGCAAACAAACAAACAAAAAACCTAAAGGAAGAAAAACTAAAACTAAAAATAAAAATAAATTATAAGAAGCACCCATTAAAGACCCTTCAAAAGGATAAAACGATTTCAATTTTACTGTCTCACTCACTTCTCCTACTTCCTCTCCAGAATATACCTGCATATCATATATTTATACAGATTTTTTATCATTTAGTTAATATGAATTACAAGCCTCATGCTTCCTCCCTTCTAAATCCAAAATGAGGAAGCTTTCTCTTTTCTCTCGCTCCCTTTTTTCCTTCGCTCCCCCTCACCAACGCGATTTACATTCTCAATGTAATGTATTAAAAAGTTGACAGGGACGAAAGGATTCACACGATGTCTGCTAAGAAACCCAATTTCCATGATGAATTGCCCGAAGCCCCTGAATCACAAACCATTTTTTCCTCTGCTCAGAAGTTGAGTTTTTGTTTTTTTGTTTTTTTTTTTAAATCTTCTTAAAGCCTCTCTCCTAATCTTCGGCTAGAAGAGATGGGTGAAAGAATTTTTTTTTCTAAACTAAGGAAAGTATTAGCATCTTGGTTGTTGTGCATCAAATTTGAAAATGTAAGGTTAGTAATATTTCAAATCAGCCATGGTCCAAGCCTCTTCTTAAGAGAGTGTACCCATTCATTCTTGTTTGTTCTCTCTCTCTCTCTCTCTCTCTCTCTCTCTCTCTCTCTCTCTCTCCTTCCTCTTCTCCTCCTCCCCCCTCCCCAGGTCTTAAAATCATTAATAAGGAGGATCTTCAGGAAAAAGAGGAAAATCTGAATTACAGTGATTCCTCCTAGATCACCCTGTTTTGGAAGGTTGTAGAACTCCCAATAAGATGTCCACATTCCTAGAGTTGACTAGACTGACCACAGCTAGGTAAAGAACTGAGCAGCAAAACCCCAGCACAGGTTAGGTGATGCACCTGCCTCCTTGGCAGACACAGCAGTGGTTAGAGCTGCATTTGTACTAGACTAAGAATGTTCTCCTAAAACCCGGATTTTATTCTCATGGGAGATGACACCCTGGGCCGCCCATCACAAGAAGGGTGAAGAGGGACACAGCGGCCATCAGAGCTCTTGCCAAGATTTTGGACTTTGAAGAAAGCCAACATTTTTCCAAACATTCTGGGCATTTGGGCACTGTGATTTCAATTCCCCATTTGTGTGCATGTGTGCTGTGTAGACATCAAGCCGGTGTCACTTCCTCTGTCACTCTGCCCAAGCACTCTGGTTTTTCCTAGGACTCAATTCCCCCACAGAAAATTTACCAGGAAAAAAAAACTAATAAAACCTTAAAAGAAAATAATTGAAGAAGTTTTATTTAAAGAATATATTCAATATTATATGGGGGTGAGGAGGGAAGTTGTAGGGGGTGGGACTCTGATGTTGTCTAAAAATTGCCAAAACATTTGTTGATTATATTGAAAGCTAGTAGGCACCTCAGAGATAAAGCATGAAGCTGGCTACTGGAGTATAAGTCTGAGGTCACAAATCCCAAATCTGAGTGAGGATCTTGGCTCTACAGTGTTAAGAATCTCCATTTTTCAGGTGAAGAGACTGAGGTCTTTGAGGAAAAGCATCTGGCCCCAGTTGCACAGTAAGTGAGCAATAGAACCAGGACCTGGCTGCATTTGGCCACTGGTTCATAAATTTCCAAGCCTGTAACTGTCTGATGTGACATAGATAATGCATCTGGGAGGCCGAGGGAAGGCTTGCAATCATGCAATTTCCCCCACAGGTTATTTCTCCTGCACATTTTCCATGTTCTCCTAAGCAAGAGGTAACAGAGTAGAATCTAGTTAGAAAGGGATAGGTGCTCTCCTACCTTTCCAAGCTGGTTTTACATGAGGACTTCATGAAACCACTTTACTGAAAAGTCCTCAGTTTAACTTGATTCAGGGCTCACGGATGTCATCAGGATTTGGTATCCCCCATTGCTCAGGGAGAAAGAAAGGTGTTTGGTGTTGTTTAAAGAAAAAAAAATCACTGGGGGCTGGGTTGTGACTCAGCCTTAGAGCGCTCTCGCCTAGCAAGGGTGAGGCCCTGGGTTGGATCCTCAGCACCACGCTAAAAAATAAATAAGCAAAATAAAGGTATTGTGTCCAACTAAAATCAAAAAAAAAAAAGAAAAAGAAAAGAAAAATCACTAGGCTGATCACTCATATTTGCCTCTCTGAACAATTCTTCATTATTACTTTCATACTATCTTTATCCTTAAGATAAATAGGCCAAATTCTTGAACAGACACTTCTCTGAAAAAGATATACAGCAAGCAAATAAGCATTTGAGAAAAATGCCCCATATTACACAGTATGAAAGAAAGGCAAATGGAGGCAATTATGAGATACTACTACACCACTACGTTAGAATGTAGACACTACTACATTACAATGGCCAAAGTCCAAAATATTGACATCACCAATCACTGGGGAGGGTGTGGAATAATAGGGACTCCAATTCATTGCTGTTGAGAATACAAAACAGTACAGCCACACTGGAAGATAGATAAGCAGTTTCTTACAAAGCTAAGCACACTCCACCCATGTGATCCAGCTACAGTGCTCTTTGGTATTTACCCAAATGAGTTAAAAACTTGTGTTCACACAAAATCCTGCATGTGGATGTTTATAGCTGCTTTACTCATAGTTGCCAAAACTTGAATACAACCAAGATGTCTTTTGGCATATGAATGGACAAACTGCTGAATATCCTGACAACAGACTATTATTCAATGCAAAAAATGAAATGAGCAGTCGAGACATGGAAAAAAACGGAGGAATCTTAAATGCAAAAAAGCCAATCTGAAAAAGCCCCATCATGTATGACTCTATGTGACAGTCTGGAAATGATAAAACAATGGACACATAAAAAAATTATGGTTACCAAGGATTAAGGAGCAGGAAGAAATGATTAGGCAGAGCACAGAGGGTTTGTAAAATTATTGTAGGGCAGTGAGATTATTCTGCATGACCCTATAATAAAGGCAGATACATGTCATTTTATAATGACCAAAGGTACAACACTGAGAATGAACCTGAATGTAAACCAAGTACTTTGGGAGATAATGATGGATAAATGTAGGTTTATTGATTATAACACCCATTCAGGATGCTAATCATGGTGAGGCTGTGTACACGTGGGGACAGAGGGTGTATGTCTCTGTGAGTCCAGCTCATTTTGCTGTGAACCTAAAACTGCTCTTTTAGAAGTAATCTATTTAAAGGAAATAAAGTAATTATCCAAAGCAGTGATACCTTCTAACATCAAAGCCTATGGAATTGTGTCAAGATAAAAAAAGAAGAAGAAAAATAATAAATTAAGACATCACATAACTAAAGGAATAATAAAGAGGCAAACGAGGTACATTGGAAGTAGACGCACCCTCAGTGAAGTAAAACAGAGGAAATAGTTTCATTCTTCTGAAATTCTCCTTCCTGCCTAATTTTTAAAGTAGCTAAAATTTAAAAAGGAAGCTAAAGTTAAATTAGAATTAAAATAGCTAAAAATAAAAGAGAAAACGGTACTAGATTGAAGAAAGTACCTGTTAGAAAGGAAAAAGGAAGTTAATATTTCATTGGTTGATAAATCTGTTCAATGTTCATGGGATAGTAAGAAAAAAAAGTTCTGCTGTGACAAAAAATAAATAAATATGTAAACTGTAAGTCCTATGAGAAAAGGAACTACTTTTCATTCACTACTGTATCACCAGTGCCTATGATAGTGGCTGACATAAATAAATGTGTTGAATGAATAAATTGTTTCATAAATCAGAAGGTTAGAGTTAAGAAATAGATACAAGGTGACACAAGGAAAATCACCAGTGACAAAAAATATTCAGGTGTATCATTCAGGATTTTCTAATTGCTGTAATAAATATCCTAAAATTTCTAGTGGTTTCAGCAATGAATATTTATTTATTATTCCCATAATAATCTGACGATGATGATGGGGCTGGGAATTGTGGCTCAGTTGTAGAGCGTTTGCCTAGCATGTGTGAGGCACTGGATTTTATTCTCAGCATTACATAAAAATAAATAAAATAAATGTCCATTAACAACTAGAATCATCATCATAATCATCATCTGATAATGAGGACTGTGGAGGTAATTTGGTTCCACATAGTAATTTAGAAAAGTTTCTTTTGTCTATTGTGCCTGTCACTCCTAGAGCCTCAGAGTCATCCATATCCAGCTGTTGACAATAGGAAATAAAATGCACAAAGGATCACAAAGAAGTTTTTTAGGGGCCAGGTTTGGATGAGGCATCTGTCAATTCTTCCATGTATCAGAGGTCCCACCTAACTGCAAGAGACCCTGGGAAACATACTCAAGGTGTAACCAAACAACATTAACAGCATTACAGAGCATCGAAGAGGCAATTGCAGGTATAACAAATACTTTTCTTCTGGATCAATGTTTGGGCCTGGAGAGAGAAAGACAGAGACAGAAAGAGACAGAATCCAAAATTAATCCAGGGAGAGAATCTTCCTTGAGGCCTTCTTCTTATTAACTTATGATCCTACAGAGATATACCTTCTGGGAAAAGAGAAAAATCAGACCTAGCTTGATCTGCCCAATGGGAAAGGTGGAAAGAGCTGCCTTGCTAAGCAGATCAGAAGAGGAAATAAAATCAAAGAAGCCATCTCTACTAGGGTGTAGCTACAGAGAGACAGGCTTATCTGCAATCAGGTTCTTCATGCAGACCCCGAGCAAAGATTCAGTGCAACAAATTTTCTAAGGATCTACTAAAATGTAAAGGTGATGTGAAAAAGGAAGAATTCAAGTTAGAGAGAAAACTCAGGTGAATCCCAGCTTCAGCCTGATCCTGCAGTAAAATTTCACATGATGGTTCCGCCATCTATAAGCAACAGAAATGGACTTTTGTACTCCTATACCAATCAGTCATTCTCTATAAGATTCCCTGAGAGAATGTAAAGTCTCAGATATTACTGTAGCAATAAGTGCTTGGCTACAGGCATCTCTAACCAGATGTACTCCCAGAAACTTCTAGCTATTTCAATAGACATGGTAGAACCAATAGTCCAAGGACATTCTTCTGAAGAATATTATAGGTACCAACAATCAGCAGCAAAGCATTTTTAAAATGCTGGAAAACAAACACAGAGAACTACCAAGAAAGACTGCAGAAAATTTAAGTAAGACAACAGTGTCTACTACAGGCCATCATACACAAAGTCTCTCTGTAGGTGAGTACAACTATTCTAGCCCTTATGAAACCTTCACAAATGATGTTTGAAAAGCAATAACCACCAAGCAATCAGAAATTAACAGGCATATATGAATGCAAGATAATATGGATACATAAAATAAATAAGAGAGACCACAAACACTAGAAATAGCTATACACACACTTCAAATATTACAGTTATCTGACATAATTTTTGAAACTACTGTGCCCACCATAGTTATTTATGTTTAAAAATACACAGGAACACTTGGAAAAAACTACTGGAAAGAGAAGACTATAAAGAGTGTCATAGGAAATTTAAGAAAGAACTAAGAACTTTTAAAAATTAAAAATTAAAATAACCAAAATTTAAAACTCAGAAGAGAAGAAAGAGTACAGAAGATAAATTATGAAGAGAAAATGACTAAGAATCTTCAGAAGTAATTGAAAATAATGATCCACAAATTAAAAACTTCCAGAGAATCTCAGGCATGATAAATAAAAGAAATTCAATCCTTAGACAAATCCTATAAATGAAAATGGAGAGATTACAGACACTTAAACTGACAACTGACTTCTGAACATCAGCAATGGAAACTAATAGACAATGGAATGTCTTTTCAAAGTCCAGAAGGGAAAAATTGCAACCTACAATTCTATGTCCAGCAGAGGAAAAACAAAATCTTTAAAGACAGAATATAGAGACATTTCAGAAAAATACTTAAAAAGTTCATCATTAGTACAAGTTCTTGGATTCAAATGCTAAAGAATATTCTATGAGCAGTGATCCCAGATTGAAGGTCTGAGATGCAAGGAGGTAAAAATGAATGAAAATGTATGGAAATTGTAAACGAATACTGATTGTACTAAGAAGTGATAATTATGTCTAATATGGTTAAAAATAAAAAGGCATTATTGCCCAATACAAATAACATATTAGTCAAAGTTATAACAGTATTCTAAGAACATGAATAAAATTTCTTAACTTCATTTTTTCATAATTTAAACATTATTTTTATAATTTTCAAGAGTACCTTCTATAAGAACATAAATAGAACATATAAAAACACCCAAAATTAGGAGGATAAAACAAAAAAATAGCAAAAATAAAAAGGGAAGAACAAACATAAAATTTATATAGAACATACATAAAATAAAAATTATAAAATGTCAGTAATTATGATGAATACAAGCCAATTATACTTCAATTAAAGAAAAATTAGGTGAGAAAAATATGAAATCTAACTATATGCTGCTTTCAAAAATGCATAATGTATAAATATATAGAAAAGTTGAAAGAGATAGCATAAAATGTTAATAACAAGAAATATGATACAGGTATATTAATATCAGACAAAATAGAATTTAAGGGAAAAAACATTCCTAGACTTAAAATTATTACTGCAAAACAATAAAAATAGTCAATTAATGAATAAAATGAAATAACTTTAAATTTATGTGCATTTAATTGCATATCCTATAAAAACTAAAATAACAGAGGAAAAAGAAATATTCACAATTTAGGGAGATTTCAACATTAAGTGATTGACAAAATACATTGATAAAAAAAATTAGTGAGTATATAAAAGACTTGAAAAAAGCAGGATTAACCAAATGAACATACAGAGAATACTATGCTCCACAATTGCAGAATATATAATTTTTTGCAAATATAGATACACCCTTATGAAAATAGACCAAAGGACTGAGATCACAGTATGTTCTTGGACCACAGTGAAATTAAGCCATCAACAACACTAAAACAATCATTTTTAAATTCACAAATATTTGGAAATTAAGATAGGTATATGATAACCATATGTCATAAAAAATTAAATAGAAATTTTAAAACAATTGGAGCTAAATAACAGTTAAAAATACCAGACACTGGGGGGGGGGTTTGTGGCTCAGTGGTAGAGCACTTGCCTCACACATGTGAGGCACTGGGTTCAATCCTCACAACACATAAAAATAAATAAATAAACAAAATAAAGGTATTGTGTCCATCTACAACAAAAAAAAATTAAAAATATGTCATACACTGAAATCTATGTGAAATATCAGCCTTAAAATGCTTCTATTCATAAAAAAGCAATGTCTACAAATGTTGGTAATAAAATGGGGGAAAACTTGGAGTAGGAACAGCAGAAATCAATGAAACAGAGGACAAACATACAAGAGAAAGGAAACAAAGCCAAAGTTGATTCTTTGGATTGATAAGAAATGGCACAGATAACCAAGCAAAGTAATGAAAAGAAAATCAGTTTAGATGATGAAGACATCAAACAGATAAGAGAAAGTTATAAGCAGTTTAATGCCTATATGTTTGAAAATATAGATGAATTGGTCACAGTGGCATGCATGGCATATTTGACACCCAGAGCAAATAATTTTTAACATCCTCTTCTTCTTTTCAACAAAATTATTTTCAAGAATAAACGTATAGGGGCTGAGGTTGTGGCTCGGTGGTAGAGCACCTGCCTAGCACATAGAAGCACTGGGTTCAAAGCTCAGCAATGCATAAAAATAAATAAATAAAATAAAGGTATGTTTCCATCTACAATTTAAAAACTATTTTAAAAAAAGAATAAACATACAATCAAATAATAAAAATGTGGAAAAAATATTTTCTGAACACTTTCTTTTATCAACCTTGATGTGCTAGTCATCACAAATACATCAAAAAAGGTGTTTTTAAAATTTTTTAAAGGGATGAAAGAAATCAGTAGATTAATACATTTCAATTGCCTTAATGTATTTTTAAAAGCAAAATGCCTGTACTTACATATTGATCAGTCACAGTAATGAATACAAATATCACAATTCCTTTTTTTGAGCCTGAACCTCTACAAATTTGTTAATTACTTCATCACAGTTGATCTTCACACATGCCTGCTCATAAACAGTCCTAACCAGATGTGTCGATCTGTCTTCACTCAGAGTTGAGCAAAAAAAAAAAAAAAAACCACTTTTTAAAATTTATTTTAATTTTTGAGAAGTATTTTTCATCTAAAGGAACAAAGACACAAGTCATTACAAAAAGTTCTGAAGACAATGTTAATGTAGGCTGCGATTTATAAAAATGACACCTCAGAAATGGCAACACTGTCCATGCTTTACTTTTTCTGGGATCCACTCTAGTCACTTTCAAATGCCTCTACAGATGTTTGAAAGCTCCAAATAGTCACCAAAAATGTCAGAAGTTTTGTAATTCAAGCTCTATGTCTTTGTTTTTCCAATTAATGTGCTCTTGTTCATTTCTAATCTACTATTTAACTCAGGAACATGTAGTAATCAGGGGTGAGAGATATTATCAGACCAATGCTGGAAAGCACTATTAATTCCGTCAAATACAAATTTACTTTCAAAACGAAGGTTGCAGCCAAGCCCATATGTCAAGAGCTAACTGTACAATTTAACATTTAACTTTCACATAAAAGAGAGTGTTTTAAAGAGTGTGTTTATGTTTACATGTACTTAATTTTTTATTTTATAATTTATAATTATTTATATTATTATATGTATATGTTTTGTAGATGTAAAATTTACATATATTATGAAAATGCAATTAAAATCTTAGCCATTGTTTTAGAAATTAACCAACAAAAGATTTGAGCCAGGGTAGTTGCTTGGAATTGTTGCCATTTTCATTGTTTTGATTATTGTTCTTAAGTTCTCCACAGAAAAGGTACTCCTTTATTGCATATATCCAGGGCATAGAGTTCCAAAAATATTGACAGTGGTATTAAATGGACAAATTCCTAAAAAATTACAGCTTCTCATAATGGACTCTGTGCACCAGAATATGCAAATAATAATGCTCATTGCAGCATTGTTCATTATTATTAAAAAAAACAGTGTCCATCAACAATAGAATGGTAAACTAGTGTATGATATAGTTATACAATGGAATACTATACAACCACATTCCTTTTAACAGTGCCCTCTATTCTTCTTTATAACACTTTATAATCAACTTATTATGATAATGTACCTATTCATTTACTCTCACTTATGGTCTATTTACCCAGCTAGTTGGTAATCTCCATGAAGGCAAGAATCAAGCCCCGATTTACATCTAACACCCAGCCTGATGCCTAAGACATGGTAGGCACTCAGAAGTCATTAAACGAATGAATGAATGAATGAATGAATAGATGATTAGTTAGAGTCCATCCCTGCTTGCCTGGGAGCATGTTGTTCATCACTCTGAGGCCACCTTGTTTTGATCTTATATTCCTCATTTCCAAAAACCTTAGAGAACTCTCACCACGTGTTCAAATACTGGTACAGAAAAAGTTAGTACGGAATTGTTTTACTCTGAGGACTTCTAGCCCCCATCAAAGTATAACAAATAAAAATGATTACCATTCATTGAGGGCTCCCTCTTTGCAGGCACTAAGAGGAAGTGTCTCAGAAGCAACTCCTTCCATATTTACAGCAATCATATGAAGGAGGTGCTGGTATTAGTATCCATTTTGCAGTGGAGGAAACTGAGGCACAAAGGTAACTTTTAAAAATTCTTACAGCTGGGTAAGTGCTGGCACTCCATTCAAGCCAAAAGGATACACCGTGCCCTGCTGCATTAAATACTCAGGGCCAAAAACGAGAGTGTTATTAATTGCAACTTGCACCACAAGTTGGTTGTCAGGGTGAACAGACTGAGCCGATGGGCGCCACATGGGGCCTGTGAAGACAGGCTTCAGAGAGCCAGTGCCCATGTGGGGTTCAATAAAGAACCCTTCAGATCCCACCCTTTTCCTCTGCTGGGTAATCGCAGGATTTACCTGAAGGAGCCAGGATTGTGTCTCTTGTGATCCTGGCTGGGGGCTCAGAGCGCCTGTTGCTACTGGAGTCATCTATAATTAGAGGATTAAACCATCTCACATTTGGGCTAACTGCAGGCATCCTTAAACAAGCATCGGTCTTACTGATGGGTAGGGATGTCTCTGTGGTTGTGGCTCCATGTAGGGATGGGTAGAATTCAGACAAATAGAACAGGAAAATAACCTGCAGAAGCCTTTCAAGTTTTCATTTCTGCCAGCCTAGGTTTTATTCCCCTTTCTGAACATTTCATGCACCAGAGATTCATGATCACCCTCCTGCAGACTGCTGCTGCCCTACGTCTGCACGGTACTCACTGCACTGCACTGGATCATACAGGCCCGACACTGTCACTTTATACCAGGGATTTGTTTAGCCCAGGTAAAAGCATCTGGAATTTCTTCCAAAGCTGCATTTGTTTTCACTGGCTGCCCTTATAGATTCTGTCTTCTGGGCTTGGGCTGTGGTCTGCGGTCTGCATTCTCTTAGCCTCCCTTAGGTCCCTGGAAGTACTGACCTTTAAATACTCAGCCCTCAGTCTTTCTGACTTCCCTGTAGTCAGCCACTGGAATATTTCTAAATTGTAGCATTAAATTAAATTTCATTTAATTTTAAGAGAAATTAAATGAAATAAAATTACATAAGTAAAAGAGAAGCTAAAAGTACCCTATAATTCCACCCATACACTAGAGATGAACACTGTTATTTAGCTTGATGCCTACTTCACAAAAGTATTTAAAAATTGGTAGACAGATACATAGATGTTAACATATTATAAAATACTGTTATAATTTAATATTCTCAATAATATTATTCATGTCTGAATAATTTGAAAGATCGATTTATCATTATTAATGGCTGCTTAATCTTGCCCAGCCTAAAAGCAAAACCATGAATGAACAGAATCACCATCCACCCAGATTAAAAACTGAGCCGTCTTCCTTGACATACCAAGTCCTGGTAAATTTGCTTCCCAAATTCACTCAAATGTACCCTTCTTTTTTATGTGTTACCACCACTTCAGTCCAAGCCTCCACATTGTCTCACCTAAACTTCTACAATTATCTCTCAGTTGATACCTTTGTAAACTAGAAATCCAATCAAACAACCAATCCCACCATCTAGCCCTTCTTGCTTTAAAAACATTATAAAAACTTCCTTTTGTTCTTAAGATGTGGACAGATGTTATGGCTTGGATCTGGAATTTCCTCCCAAAGCTCATGTGTTGAAGACTTTATCCCCAATGCAGCAGTGCTCAGAAGTGGAACTTTTGGGAAGTAATTGGAATAAAGGTTCTAACCTCAGCAGTGGATTAATTCACTTGATGTGTTAATAATTCAAATGGACTTCTGGAAGAAGGTGGAAACTATAGGCAGGTGGGGAATAGTTGGAGAAAATGGGCCACTGGAGATGTGCTCCTGGGGACTATATCTTTTCCCCAGCCTCTCCCTTCCCTCTCTCTAGCCCCCAGACTTGTGGGCTGCCATGAGTTCAGACAGTTTCCTCTGCCATGCCCTGCACCATGATGTTCTGCCTCACATCAGATCCAAAGCAATGGCGCCAGCTGGCCATGAACTGACACCTCTGAAACTGTGAACCAACATAAATTTTCCTCCTTTCAGTTGCTTATGTCAGGTACTTGTCACAGTGAAAAAAAATGCTGACAAACACAACCTGCTTATGTTGTGTTAAAACATGACCCATGAGGCCCTCATGGAAAGACCCCTGCTGGTGCAACATTTCATGCACATTTAAGATTTTGATCATCATCATCAATTTTCCCTCCAAAAAGGTAGGTGAAGTTATATCACAGCCAATGGTATCTAAAAGTGTGAGAAGTCTTTTTACAACTTTCTTACCTCCACCCCACCACCAACATCATTTTATCCAAGGAGGGGAAACATTTTTTTTACAGGGCCTAAATATTGATTTAACCAGCATTATGTCTTTACATCCATAAAATAATATGGCCCGAGGCAATTTCAAATTAATACAGAAAATGCTACAGCAGCTTCAGCTCTGCCAGGTATGTGACCACACAAAGACTCAGTTGGGAGGTAATTACAAGCCATAGCATCCCAGGCCTCCCACAGACCTGCATGTGGGTGTGTCTGCTTGGATACTGAGTCTTCCAATTTCAGTATCTCTAGGGTAGCCAGCTGGAGGCTGCCATCTGGTTTGTAAAAGGAAGTCCCTGAATGTTTCTTCAATCTGGAAGAGTGCTCGCTATCCATTTTTTTTCTTTTTAACTCTTCTCTGAATCTGTTTGAGACCACACCTTCCCCACACATTTTTCTCCTGGGTTAACTCTTGATTAATGCTCAACAAACTGTGAGGTCTCTGATTTAAAAGTGGAGGCATATTTTGAACTCATGTTTATACTGGATCCCAGTTCAACCCTAACTTGCTAATGCCCAATTATCCAGATTTTTAAATACAAGCCACAGGAAAAGGAAACAACTTAAAATGTCCCTGCAATAGAGCTTCCATATTTTGTGTTTATTCATTCAGTAAAGAACTGTGGGATACCCATTATGTGACAAGCACTGAATTAAGTGCCAGGAAAGTGTGTGTGTGGGGGAGACAGAAATGGTCCTTGTTTTCTTTATGATTGCAACCTAGCAAAATGGTGTATGAGGCAAATAGAACCCTGAGATGATAGGTCATGTCTAATTTTTATTAAAAATTGCATTTCTTACTTCATTCCATGGCAGGTTTCAAATAAGTGGGTCCTGAGTTACCCAGAGTCTATACTGTGCTTTCCTGGGATAACCTCCCAAGCAAAATTAAAGTTTGTCAATTTCATGCCTTTAATTTTCAGGGATTTTTGTGCTGTTTTTCTTATATGTTTTTTAAAAAATCTTCCTAGTCCCCGTGGTCCTTTATTTTACTGACCTTAATTCTTTACCCCTCCTGACTTTGTAATTCCAACTACTAAAGGACTTTTACCTTAGCTCAGCCATGTGATCTGCTTTGGCCAATGAGAGGTTAGCAAACATGGCTAGAACAAAAACAATGTGCTTGCTTGCACTGATGCAGCAAGGAAGAGGACAGGTATCTGGAATAAACCTGGATCCACCCTGCAACATGCGGCCATTAGCCCACCTCAGCTGACAGATACATACGCCAGTGAGATTAAAGGTTTGAAGACACTGAGTTGGGAATGTTTTGTTACACAATAGGTGGTTGATGCAGTCTCCTACAATTGGCATAAACATCCCCAACTCTGCTCCCTAAAATTCTACTAAGCCTCCCTGTGGACTCCAAACTAAAAGATGACCATGCTTTAATTTTAAGGAAGCCTGACCCTTGGGGAACTATCAAAAATGGGGTATTTTTACTAACAGATTGAGCTGTCCCTCTGTCCTCTCTGTTTGGTAAAGCTGTTGTCTCAATTCCCTTCTGCACTGTCTTTAACCAATAATACAGGATTCTTCAAAACTCTTTCTTAGAACAGTACTGAAAAGGAAATTTAGGTTCAGAGCAACACAAGTTTCCATTTAAAGTACAGCTCTGGTGTTTATTAGCTGTGTGGTCTTATGCTTTAGGGTAATTTAAAGTCTCTGAATCTCATTTTACTCAATTGCAAAATGAGGCTATTACCCATCTAGAACTAAATGATACTATCTATGAAATTATAGAGCCTTGGTCCTCATAAAAGTGCTCTATCTGAGCCAGCATCATTCTCACACTCTCAAAGAACATAAAAGTATTTCCGGTAATACTCCCCAGATCCAGCAGATACAAAGGGAAATCTTCCATTGTAAAAACATTTCCCTGAGACAGGGCCATCAGGAGTCCCATGGAGAAAGGACAACAAAACAAGAGTTCATAAAAAAAAATTTACAAAACTGGCACAAGGCAACAAGCAAGTGCTCACCTAGCACTCAGCACCTCATCAAAATAAAATAAAGGTATTGTGCCCACCTACAATTAAAAATAATTAAAAAAAAAGAATCAACAGAAAACCAAAACAATGGTTGAAGCTAAGAACTTAAAATAATCTCAAAATCAGAATTTAAATTTCTGTATGGAATGTCTTAAGTAAGTAAAAGAAATTTTAAAGTGAACAGTAACTGAAAGGCATCAAGAATTAGCTAGTAGATTTTCTTAAAGTGCTGAAAGAACTTTTAGAAATAAAAATATAATAGTTGAAATTAAATGAATAGGTTAAACAGCAAGTAAGTCACCTCTAAAAAAATCATGAATTGAAATATGAATCTGGAGAAAACTGTATTAGAAAAATAAGAAGCTGAATACATAAGAGGTTAAGAGATGTGGGCAAATTCTCAAAACCAAAAGTTCAATGTTCTTTCTGATATGTAGATGCTAAGACAGTGGAATTAAGTCTGATCTGACTTTCCTATATTCATATATGAATACACCACAGTTAATTTCCATATCATGTACAACCACAAGACTGGGATCCTAATTAGAATAAGAGGTACTCCATGTTTGTATAAATATGTCAAAATACACTCTACTGTCACATATAACTAAAAAGACAAATAAAAAAAGAGAGAGATGAAAGATATGTGGGCAAAGTAACTTGCATCCAATCAGAGAAACAGAAGGAAAGAATAGAGACAACGGAAGAGAAGCAAGAGTGAAGATAAATGGCTAAGAATCTTCTAGAATTGATGGAAAACCTGAATCTTCATAAATAGGAAGTACAACATTTACTAAGCAGAATAAATAAAAATAAATTCACAGACACAGATCACCAAAGACAACAAGAAGATCTTAACATCAAAAAGACATGTCCCTTGCATAGAAACAAATCAGTTCCTCAACAGCAGCAATTAAGTCCTGAAGTTAGTGAAATAAAATCTTCAAAGTACTGGGGTTGGGGATTTAGCATGGGCAAGGCCCTAAGTTAAGTCCTTGGCCCTAAAAAAATAATCTTCAAAGTACTGACAGAGAATGACAATCAAACTTCAACTGGACCCAACAAAACCACCTTGCAAGTAAATAAAAACTGAGAATGTACCACCAAAAGAACTTGAGTAAGGAACTTCTAACTTCTATTCTTCAGACCTCTAGTCTTTTATCCAACACATGCATTCTTCTTTAAGGGAAAAATATGTCCTTAGTATGCAAAAAATAATATTTTTATGTACAAACACAAGTGTACCTAAACACAGATATCTTGTTTACCTGTGATATTAAATTTAATTGGGTGGAAGCCTGGCATAGTGGCACATGTGTATAATCCCAGCTCACTTGGGAGGTTAAGGCGGGAGGATAGAGAGTTCAAGGCCAAACTGGGCAATTTAGGCTGTTATGATTCAGATATAAGGTGACCCCCAAAGCTTCTGTGTTAAGCAAAAGTATTCAGAGGTGAAATGAGTAGGTTATGAGAGCTGTAAACTAATCAGTCCATCCTAGTTTGAATGGACTGACTGGTATTGAGGTAACGAGAATTAGTTTAAACAGACCTCTACATAAAATTTCACCAGGAGCTTGCTTAGGAATTATTTGATTGGAATAGAAAAGAACACAGGATTAAATCTAAGGATCTGAGTTTCAATCCTGATTTCTCTAGTTTTCAGTGTAAACTTGAGCAGGCTCATGAATTGTTGAAACTCAGAATGCTCCTATGTTAGTGGGCATAGAGTTTGCTGTGGTTTGAATATGTCCCCTGAAGTTCTTGTGTTGGAAACTTAATCCTCAATGCAACAGCATTGGGAATTGAGAGTTAGGCCCTCATGAATGAATCAATGTCATTTTCATGGAAGTAGGTTCATTCCTGAGAGAGTGGGTTTGTTATTAAAGCAAATTGCATTCCCTTCTGCACGCTTGTGTGCTCTCTCTCTCTCTCTCTCTCTCTCTCTCTCTCTCTCTCTCTCTCTCTCTCTCTCTCCCCCCACCCCCCTTCTGCCTTCTGCCATGGGATGACAGAGCATGAAGGCTCTCACCAGATCAGATGCTAGTCCTTTGATCTTGGACTTTCCAGCCTCTACAACTGGTAGAGATAGAAATCTAGTCTTTACAAATTACCAGCCCCAGGTATTCTGTGGTAGCATCACAAAAAATACTGACACAGTGTTGTCACTGTTGTAATTGTTATATGAATGAATGCATTCAGTCCTCACACCAACTCTAGGAAATCACTATCATCTCCAGCCAATCATTAACTCCTCTTTACAGAAGGAGAGAGTGAGACACAGAAAGGGTCAGTAACCTGGCCTAAATTACACATCGAAGTAGGTGACCCAGACTGAATTTGAACACAGACAACTGTTCAGAGTCTATACTCTGGACCACTATGCTGCTCTACTTCCTAGTGGAGAATATGTGCAAATTAAATAACACCATGTATGTCTAGTGTTTTGTATTTTCCTACCCAGCCATAAGACTGTAAGTGGCTGGTGGATAGGGATTATGATTTCACCATTTGCTTCTTCCTCACAGGGCTTAGTTTCTGAAAATACACAGTTAAATGCAAATATTTCTGAATGGTTGGTAATAAGCCACTTATTCCAGACTCTTCCCTAAGAGTCTCCTTGTCTCCCCAAACCCAGAAATTAGCAGTTAACTTCTGATACAGGGAAGAGACCCTAGTATTGCTCCAGCAACTCAACACCTCCTCCAGCTGGGTATGTGGGCATGTGAGCCTCCAGGGACTATCATCCTGTACTGGAAGCAACAATAGGCATTTTTTGAATGAGTACAGCTCAGGAACTACACCGAAAGTCATGTGGTAGAAATGAAATTTGGACATAGTTCCATTTGATCCTCATGATCTCTGCCCCAGGAGACAGAGCACCCACAAGCATCAGTATCTGAGGCAGCTGAGCTCTGGGGACCAGTGGCTTCTGCTTCTTGGCCATACCTGGTTTCTAAAGCTTGGAAACTATCACACCCTTGTCACAATCTTCTGAAATACTGCCCTCTTTCCTTTCCCTTTTCTTTTCTTCTTTCCCATAGCATGTAAGTATGACAAGGCCAGGAATCTGTCTCTTTCTCGCTAGTGTATCCAAAACTCCTAGCTCTTTTCTGAATAAACAAATGAGAAGCCAAGTAAAGGTATGCAGGAAGTGATTCCAAGCAGGCCAACACCAGACAGCTCTAAAATACAGCAGAAAATGCCCAAGACAGAGAACCATCCTCCTGCCAACATGAAGTGTAAATCTGCTATGTGCCAGGTATCAGCTGAGTACTGGAGATTCACAGGGAAACCAGCAGACAAAAAGCCCCACCTTCATGAAGTTTCTAGAAGGGGATCTGAACATAAGTAAATATGTGAGTGAAATATATTGCACAGCATAAGGTGGAAAGTGCTAAGGAAAAACTAAAATATGGAGCAGAGTTTGTTGGAGGGGCCAGGGGAGCAATAGATGGACATTTAAGGACTTGAGGCTGGGAAGCAATGGCCATGTGGTTATCTGGGGAAGGACGTTCTTTGGAAAGGAAATAGGAAACATGAACCCTGGCACAAGTATGCTCTGATTTCTCTAGGGAAAGCAAGGAGGTCACACTGTCCAGGACGGAGTAAAGGTGAGAGTAGCCAAAGACTGGGACACGAAAAGTAAGGGTTTTGAGGTCAAGGAGACACCTTGTTCTCTTTGAGAGAGTCTGGAGGGTACAGACAAGTGGGACTGAGGCATGCAGAGTAGCTTGGAGGCTGGTCACCACAAAAGTACAGGTGAGAGCTCCAGGTGGCTAGGACTAGAGTGATCAAGGTGAAGTGGAGAGAAGAAGTGGAGCTCTGAATATCTGGAGCCAACAGATGTGCAGGGAGAGACAAGGCCTCAGCAACTGGTAGAGATTCCTTGGACCATTTTGCTGATGATGCAGATGGGAGCAGGGGAGCTGGATCTGCAGGTGAGGCATAAAAGCAGGTAAAATAGGAAGATGGACTAGAGCCCTAAGCAGGGACCTGAGAGGCCATGGAGACACACAGCATCACCAGATATGATTTTTAAAGGAGAAGGGAGGCATAGAGAAAATCTCTCTGTCTCCGAGAAGCTGTGTCTCCAGTGTACCTTTTTGAGAAGGCCAATACCCTGATGGTCAAGGTCAGCTTTCATGGACATAAGTCTGTGCAGCCACACAGGGTCCCCACTTAAAAGAGACCCTGCACTTTGTGTAATGCCCTGCTCTTGCTGTCTTGACATTTTTTTTAAGTTGTTGATGGTCACAATACCTTTATTTTATTTATTTCTTTTTATGTGGTGTTAAGGACCCAACCCAGTGCCTCACACATACTAGGTAATTGCTTTACCACTGAGCTACAACCCCAGCCCTGTCTTGACATTCTTAATAATTTTAACTTTGGGCCCCACACTTCCTTTTTGCACCAGACATCACAAATTATGTAGCCAGTTCTGCAAACAGCATCCTCCATTTACCTGTTGCCAAGTCATAATGAAAGTCTCCAGGTGGGGCATTTTGTAGGAAACTCTAAGACAAGGATGTCACAGGAGCCTTTGGAATCTCCTGGGGAAGGAGAGATACTGTGTTGGTCTGTGCTCTGAGCAGCACAGTGGCGATTTGAGGAACATTATTAGCACACAGCCCTGGACCCCTGGACCAAAGAACTTGTTGGCCTTTGGAGAGAAAAATAGGACAAGAACAATACAAACAATGTCTCTGGTGGAAAAATACAGCATTCCATATTTCCCTAGTTTATCTCTGCCTTCCAAAATTAATGTATCACGGCATAATCCCAACAACTAAGGTTGTCATTTTGATTGGTGCCAAAAATTGGGACCCAGCCATGGTCTTATGATGGATTCTGAAGCACAGAAAGGAAAACATTAATATTGATTTATCTGTTCATTTTCTTTATTCACTGTTCATCCATTTACCCAGACTAGCCATAGCAACTAGACACTAGAAAATTAAATTTAAAACAACTCCTCTATTCTAGGTAGACTCCTTCCCCTTCCCCTGCTTCTAGAGCTGTGGCTTCAACAAGCGAAAGCATCCATTAATTTCATTTTTTTAAATATCATGCAATCCACTGAGGGGGAAAAGGAGAACTCACAAAAATAATGCTGAAATAATGTAAACCCCCAAACTGCAAGATTGACAGAATTTGTTACTTTATGGTTGGCTGTTCTGGCACCACTGTGGACAGAAGAAGGGCCAGGAGCAGCTTATTAAGTAGGCAGACACATCTTACAGCATCAGAATAATAAACATCTTTTGGTGCAGCACAATCATTCCATACGCAAAAACAAGGGGCAGAGACTCTCCTCCGGAACCTGCACTGATTCAGAAACCTTGAATGTTTGCCTTAAATTGGAGCATTTCTAATAGGAAGTCAATCAACTAATAAATATGCATCAATCACCTACTAGGTCCAGGCACTATAATCATATTATTGAAAAAGATTAGACCTTTCTCTCAAAGGGCATCTTCCTGAGATGAATTTTTCAGCACTGCTCTTGTTCATATCTCCCATAATGGATAAGATATAGAAAGGTTCTTCAGCAATTACTGTCTCACTTACATCAGTGCCCCTGCCACCTGCCACCAAAGCTCCAAATAGAGGATCCTTCATCACATTGTGATTCCAAGTTCTGTCACGAAATGATGCTATAGCCTCCCCTGTATATACATTCATTCATACACACACACACACACACACACACACACACACACACACACACACACACTCATGTACACAATTGAAAAGTCAAAAGGAGGGGGAAGAATTAAAGCCAGACATTGAAGATGGTTTTAATTAACTGGCAGACTATCAATAAAACTGAATACTAAACAGTCCTTCCAAATGGAAAGGAGGCAGGGTCATGTGCCCCAAGCAGAATACAAAGTAGCATGTACCCAGATTATACTAACGTAAGTTGTAAAACCTAACTCTGCCCACAGGAAGGCACTGGGACCTCATTCAATGAACTGCCCAAATATCTTCTTGTTCCCTTCACTCTTCATGGGATGAATAGTTACCTCTGAAGAAGTCCATCAAGATGGAAATAGTCACTTATCAGAACATCATTATCATTCTGAAAAGTGTGCTCTAATCTGAGGCCATGTATTGCCTAACCTATTACCCACTAATGTATTTGCGCCACTAGATTAACCTCATTTGCTAGAAATCCATATTGGAGTTCAGGGACAGAGCCCAGCTAATAGCAAAGTGTTGTTTTCCTTGCTTTGCTGAGTTGGTACATATCCCACTAAAGGCCAGATTCCTCCATGTCTCCTAAAACATGGTCCAAGAAACAAGCATGTCACTCTCCGTTATGAAAGAGAAAAAAAAAAAGACCTTGAGCATTAACTGATTTGCTTATAAAAATTAATTCCCTATGGGTTAAATGACAAACTAAGACTAAATCTGGCTTTTCCTTAGCAACTAACTAATGAGACTTCAATGTATATGAAAGGATGTCCTTCTTCCAGCAGGTGTTTTTAGCCTACTGAATTAACAATAGGAGATAAAGTTCATGTTTTTATGACCCAATTTTTAGTGTACCCTTGTTTTGAGATAAAATGATTGATATACCAAAGAAGACTTTATTTCAGTGAGATCTGTCCCTGTGTTATTAAAATAAGAGGTTATATTAAAGGAAATTTATTTCCCCTTGCCACTCCTTTATAATACATTAAGTACTTTGAAAGTCATTACTTGTTTCTCTTCAAAAGAGAACTGAATTTAAGAAGGACGCTTATCTAAGTTCTTTTAGGTTTGGAAAGCAATTCCCAAGGTGGGTCTATATTCATTTCAAGTGAAATTTTTACTTAAACAGAGGCAGTCGCATGATTAAAAATGAAAGTACTTTGAAATGTCTTAAATTTTACTTTGGAAATAAAAAAAAAATTAGTGGAGGAAAATCTGACTTCTCCTGAGATTGTTTCCAAAAACAACCCTCTGGCCCGATGCTGCCTATGCCCTTGCATAATCATAGCTCTGGAATCAATTCTGTTTACAAGATGACAGAGTAATCGCCCAACACTGCAAAGGACATTGGAGAGAATTCTATTTTTTTTCTATCTTAAAGGTTGTAGAACTATACTTGCCCAGATGAGACACAGTGATACTCTGTACAATAATGCACATTTTAATTAGAGAATATATCTCTCATCACTTGGAGGTTCATTGTAAGTCACTAGTATCCAGTAGCATCTTTCTATCTTTCCTTGCTATGGTAATGAATGCGTCCCAAGGAGCACATCTCTGCCCAGCAAACAGCATATCCCTGGGGTGCCTGGTTCCACACCTGTGTCCAGTTAGCTTACTCCAATGGTAAACCAGCTTTGGTTGGTCAGGACGGTCCTTTCAGAATATTCCCAGACACTGGAAGCAAGAAATGGAATCAGTGACCCAAATGTGTGGTCTACCAAAGCCACCAGGGGTTATTTTGTTTTATAGATGACTTTTACCAAAACTTCAAGGAAAGGATCCTTCCTATCTCACAGCAAATGTTTCAAAGAGGAAGAAAGGAAAGGCTGTCAACTAATTTTACTAAATTAATAACAAATAAACAATTTGATCACAAACCCAGTAACAAACAATAACAAACTGATCACAAAACCAGAAAGGCACAGTGTTATAAAAGGTAATTATAAGCCAAGTTTGTTAACCTACTGGGAAGAGCCTTAAAATATTAATGTCAAATCCAATAGTATTTCTTAAATTACATCACAAGTCATGTTCTAACCAAGATGTAAAGAAAGTACAGCATCAGAAAATCTATTAATATGGAACTCACACTAATGTCAGTTGGTGCTGACAAATCATTTGTTAAAATTAAGCATCCATCCTTGGTTTGTTGTTTTTTTTTTTTTTAAAATGGTCTTGGTAAACTCTAAAGAGAAGAGAATTTTCTTAAAGGATTTTTAAAGTGTCTGCCAAATACCTAGAGAAAACATCATTTATCATTTTAGAAACATCATCATTAAGATAAAATAAAATGATGCCTGCCTCTACTGCTGAGGTTCAGTGTTATAGTGGAAGTCCTTATTGCAGAAAGATACTTAACTTGCTACTATTTGCAATTAATATTCTTATCCATTTATGAAAGCAAGATTATCTATATAGTAACTATAAGAAGTTACAAAATCAATACACTAAGATCAATAACACCACATACAGCAATAACAATTACAATTTAAAACATGCAATGGGATATGGGTGTACATATAATTCACAATAGCAACAAAAAAATGTAAGCAAACTATGAATAAGTCTAACAAACTGCCTTAGAGAATATTATTAAAAATGATGAAACAGGGCTGGGGTTATAGCTCAGTGGTAGAGCACTTGCCTAGCATGTGTGAGACACTGGGTTCAATCCTCAGCACCACATAAAAATAAATAAATAAAACAAAGAGTATTGTGTCCATCTACATACTAAAAAATATTTTTTTAATGATGAAATAATATAAAAGCAGCCTTGAATAAATAAGATAGACCTTGTTCATGGACAGGAAACTGAATAAAGATGCACTTTTCCCCCCCCCAATAAGATCAGTATGATTCTAATTCTAGCAGAAGAGTAAAATTTAGCAAACTGATATCAAAATTCAAATGAAAGAATTAATTTCTAAGAGAAATCATCAATACAATTAAAGAAAAAACCACCAGCATAGTGACCCTAGCAGATGTCAAGATGCCACAAATCTTGAGATAATTAAAAAGCCTGGTGATATGGTGTATGATAGAAATAGGTTGACACAGCAACCAGGAAATATTCAGTTAATAATGTTGGAAATTTTAGCTTTATAACTAGAAAACAAAACAAACAATAATCTTATGCTGCACATAAAAAAATGAATTCCAGATGAATTAAAGGTATAAGAGTGAAAATCAAAACTTCAAAGTACAGAGGTAAAGTGAAAATGGCTTCCAACTAACAATGGAAACTCAAATGCATGTTAGCTTCATTTCCTCCTTAAATCCCAGTGAAATAACAATGAATGAATTTTTCAAGGTATAAAACCACCAAAAGAATGAGAAAATTAACCACAGCAGCAAACTTCACAATTTGAAAAGCAGCAATAACATGCTTAGCAAACCTGAGAAAGCCAGATAAACCAACAGTGAAGAAATCAAGAAGTACTCTGATTTAATGGAATCTCCCAGAAATTTATTCTCAGACTTTACCAGTGCCTCAAGACAGGATTCAGGAGTAAAGATGAGCTAAAAACAAGAAAATAGATCAAAGTCTGTTTAAGAAGCATTTAGACCCCCAAATTCCCATCTTCACTTTGTCTAATAGGGAAACTACCCCTCCCTGACCCTGCACTTATTCTCTGGGGAGGATAAACTAGAAAGCTTATGGATTGGGGGACATCTGCCTAGTTAAGGCCAGGGGTACCTTTGTGAAAACCAGAGGAATTAAAGTAAAGGTCTTAATTCTGAAGTTGAGACCACCAGTGTTTTTTCTCCACTTAGTTCCCAGTATTTTGACAGTCAGGCTTACATTATGTTCTAACCAAGAGCATTAAAAGTCTTGTTAGTCATTAAAACAGTATGGTATTAGTGCAAATATTCAGAATTAAAGAAAATGATGGTAGGAATTTTTTGAGAGAGAGAGAGAGAGAGAATTTTTTAATACTTATTTTTTAGTTTTCAGTGGACACAGCATCTTTATTTTTTTTTATTTTTATGTGGTGCTGAGCATCAAACCCAGTGCCCCACGCATGCCAGGCAAGCGTGCTGCTGCTTGAGCCATATCCCCATCCCAATGGTGGGAATTTCTAAGCAAAGGTGCCTAGTCTGATCTCCCTGCAGTGAAGCACAGAGTTAGCAAGTCCCTATCAAGTTTCCAGCCAAACTCAAACACAAAACAACAACCCGGGAGCCCCAAGGCATCTGAAGAAGTCTTCTAATGGAAGATGGGAGTGAAGAAGTCCATTTGAAAGAAATAGATTCTATGTGGGAAGAATAACACTTATTGTTAATATCATTACAAAATAAGATATTGTATATCTATGATATACAGCAATAAAGGACAGCATTTTCAAAAGAAGAAAACTGGGATCCGCCTGCATCTGCCTCCCTAGTCGCTGGGATTATAGGCACATGCCACTACACCCATGGGAAAGCTTTTTTAAAGACTCGTGGAAATTTAAAAAATTTCAACAAAAGGGAAAAATCTCACTGGGAGAGTTAAAAGGGTTAAGAGGAAAATGGAGATAAAACAGAAAGAGAAAGAGATAGGAAAATAAAAGAAAAACTATAAAAATTTAGGAGAAACAATTTAGAAGATTTGACATTGAAATAACAAGAGGTTAAGAGAAAGAAGACATATATATGTAATAAGAATTTAATGCATTCCACTGTCGTTTTTTTTAATCAATAAATAAAAAGAAAGAAAGAGAAGCCAGAGAAAATGGAGGGAAAGAAATTAATAGAGAAATGTCCTGGAACTGAATGGGCCCAGTGTGTTCCAGCAATGGCCCAGCAAATGGATGAAAACCAACCCAGCTCAGGACACTCCAACATGAAATGTCAAAACACTAGGAGACCCTTCAGCTTCTGAAGAGGAAAAACCATTGCAAAAGATAACAAGCATAAAACAGTGATGAGAACAGCTTTGCAGCCCTAACTAGCAACCCCCTAAAGGCAGAGGACAAGGGAGCAGAACAGAGTCTTTAAATTTTGACATTAATTTACTTTCAACCTAACATTATGCATCTGTCAAGTGTATTAAAGAGAAGGGCAAAATAAAGACATTTTTAGATGTTCAAGTTCTCAAAAGTTTTTCTCTCTCTTCCATCCCTTCTCAGAAAGCTGTTATAATACAAGCTTTGTCAACAGAAAGGAAGAAAGCAAAAAAAAAGGAAGATAGGGAACTAGGAGAGAGGAAATCTAATACAGAAAAGGCAAAAGGAGCATCTCTAGGGTAATACCTATACCACCAGTATAGAGGGCATGTAGTTCTGACTGGGGAAGTCTAGAGGGCCCAAGGGACTCTTCAAGCAGATGGCATTGTAAATTCTTTTTTTTTTAATGAGAGAGAGAATTTTAATATTTATTTTTTAGTTTTCGGCAGACACAACATTTTTGTTTGTATGTGGTGCTGAGGATCGAACCCGGGCCGCACGCATGCCAGGCGAGTGCGCTACCGTTTGAGCCATATCCATAGTCTGGCAATGTCAATTCTTGATGTGTCTGAACATATCAAGAGGAGACATTTATATACTCATACAATTAAATACTATGCAGAAATCAAAATTAACATACACATCTCAACACAGAAAGAATTGGAAGATCAAAATGTTGAGTGAAAAAGCAAGGAGAATACTGTGAACACAATGACACTATTTATATTTAAAGAATAATAATAATGTCTCAGGCTGGGCACAGTGGTGCATACCTATTATCCCAGCAGCTTGGGAGGCTGAGTCAGGAGGATCGCAAGTTCAAAGCCAACCTCAGTAACTCAGCAAGGCCCTGTCTCTAAATAAAATACAAAAAATCGCTTGGGGATGTGGCTCAGTGGTCAAGTGTCATCAATGTCAATCCCTGTACCCCAAATAATTAATAATAATAATGGCTCAGGCCATACTGGTTGGCTTTTCATGGGGAAGAAAAATAACTAAGGTTATCAAGTTCCCTTTCCTAGGGAAAGAGGAACATGAATGGTCCCTGGGAGGGGAAGGAAAAGGAGATTTCAACTTTAGTGATGTTCTGTTTGGTTTAAATGGTTTTAAAAGAATAAAGTCAAGGGCTGGGGTTGTGGCTCAGCGGTAGAGCTGAGACCTAAAAGACCCTGGGTTTGGTCCTCAGCACCACATAAAAAATATATGAATAAAATAAAGCTATTGTGTCCAACTACAACTAAAAAATAAATATTTTTTTAAAAAGAATAAAGCCAAAATGACTAAGTGTTAATATTAGTTAATTCTGGGTAGTAAGTTCAGAAATATTGATCTTAGATTGATATTTCCATTTTTCTGCATTTTTCTTCTCCAGAAAGGAAAGAAGGAAAGAGACAAAAAGAAAGAAAAATGCTATAATCACAAACCTTTCAAGGGCCTGGGCTGAAAGACCAGGAAAGCAGGGGCTGAGACAAGAGGAGTCCATTCCAATTGGACTCCCCCCTCACCTGAGCTTTCTCTTTATCTTGCTCAATCCACTGATCACAGTAGAACCCAACTATTCACAAAGTGTCTGTTATCCTTCTCAAATAAATTCCTTATTAAATCCGTTCATTTGGAATTATTTGGGGAGTTTTATTTTCTTGTTTTTTGGTTGGTTTGGAGTTTTTTTGTTTGTTTGTTTGTTTTCTTTGCTTTTTCAGCATGATCCGTTGAAGCAGTACTTCATCAACAGTCCAAAGTAGGAAGGGCTCAGAAATGAAGGTTGGGAAAAGGCTTATTAATTAACACATACTTAGCTACTCATAAAATCCCTCAGCATCGATATTAATTTAAAAGAAAAAAATACAAGAAACAATGATTCTCTCTCTCTTACACTCCTCAGACAGAAGAGGTATGGACAGAGGAGCTAGAGGTAAAGTGCAGCCATACTGTAAGCCTCTGTCCTCACATGGTGGCAGCTGCCTCTGAGACAGGGAAGTAGCCAGGAGGAAATCAACATGACCTGGGGTTGCTCCATCAGTATCATCTCAACAGTGATAGGGAACATCACAGTGATGGAGGGGGTTGGGAATGGGTAGTGCTGAGAAGGCATCTATTCTGTTTAGCATAGAGATTTGCCCTTGGCCATGAAAGGGCTTGCTAAATGCTCAGCATCAAGTTCACATTCACGGCTTCTGCAGAAACCCAAAAAGCTGAGCCTACAGATACCAATGCCTCTGGTCTCAGATAGACTCGAAATAGTTCATCGTTGGACTCTTGCATTTGATTTGAAACTGGAAGAATTGCAGAGAAGACAAAATGAAAGATACTGGACAGTTATCCTTTGTCTATTTAAAAATATATATATAACTTTGAAGTTTGGTGAGAAAACCCCATGTGCATGAGTTCAGGTCAGTGCTTACATTCACTGAGGCTTGATGGATTTCTGGCTTCAAATGTTTTATCAAGACAATCCACCTTGTAGCAATCTCCAAAGGAGACTGTGTGGCTCTATTAAGTCCACAATTTGCTTTTTAAAAGTGACTAAATACGCTTTTTCACAACAACGACAAGTCATCTCCCTCCTGGAGCCCACAGAGTTTGTCACCCAGCTTCCCCTGCTTTTCAAAGCCAGCCATCAAAAAGCAAAGGAAATGTCATGACTTTGGAGCAGTCAGAAAGCTCTTAAGTCGCAGTGCAGGCTATTTCTCCTCTTGTGGCACAGAAAAGAGTGGACAAACACAATGAATAAATAATCCCATTGTACTTACAAAAGTGTAACAATCCTTCAAAATGAGGTGAGGAACAAAGATAGGAGATAGCGAGGCGGCCCCAGGTCTTAACAGAACAGCTTGCAATTCCAGGGCCAAAACTGCTTTTGCAAACACAAACTCACACACACAGCAACCATGAGAAAATGAGAATTAAAAATGGCATCCGATTCCGAATGCCAAGAGGCTCAGCCTAAATGGCCTTTTGCATAATTCAGTTTAGATACTTTCAGCCTCATGGCTAAGGGCAGCAGGTCAGGGCCAAGGTTAACACTTTAAACTATTCAAAATAACTGTCTTTGAAATAATCATCAAGGTCACCAACGGTTGCTAAAATCACCTCTTCATCATTTTTATTTCACCACAGGCTTTCCGTTCCCTCTTAAAGAAGTCTTGTTGTTTTATGTTCTGGCATTTGTCCAAGGCCTCCATTTTTCATCCCTGATGCCTTCAGCCATCCCTTCTCCACCTCCAGTCCTGGAGCAAATAGCAGGGTGGGTGACTACTGGCAGACCCCACAATGAAGGTCTGGCATAGGTTCCAATGATAAGTCCTTCTCATGCATTCATACAAAGGGTAACAGAGCAAAACAAATTGGCTATGGCATTCCTAAATCATCTTCAATCCGAATCCAGCTCTTCCGAGTTGCTTTTCAAACCGAGGCATAAATTATGATGGTTTTCCACCCAATGTCATCCTCTGTGCCATTAAGAACATTGGTGATGTGACATTACTTTGCAAGAGTGCTATGCCCATTGTCTCTGGGATTTTCTTTCAAGCTATAGACACCATTATGCAAGTTTTAAAACAGGAACTTTTTAAAAGACCCAACTGAGAGAATTGTAAGATGCTGTTGACGATAAGATGCATCCTAATCCCATACACAGTTAAAGCTCATAATTATTATTGATAGACATAATAATTATATCTGCAGTGCCACCAAGGTAAAAAAAAGGAGGGGGGGTACAGGGCAAAGTCCAGGAACATACATCTATTCTGATGACAACTGCTTGTTGCCCCTGAAGGTTTAGCCATCCCAGGTCTAAGAGAAAAGAGAATCATCAGACTTCCAGCAAAGAAGACACATGGAATCTGAGGGTCTAACCTGTGTATCCTCAAGCCTCTCAGAAAGTCTTTGGGTACCACCAGTCTGAAGGCCACAAACAGAATAATTTGACCTCTGAAGCACAGTAAGTGAACCACTGTAGGTTCTGGCCCAGCACAGGTGGACTGCCTCACTGCAGTGACATCTGAGGACTCTCCCATGGCAGCCACAGTGTCTTAGGAGAGGCTCCATCCCCAGAGCCACCAGGAGCCACCAAAGCAGAACATACCACTCTCTCCCTCCATCCTGTGAGCCAACCAACCAAACATGAGACAAGGGAGGAAGTCTTCCTGGTATGTTATTTAGCTCCCTTGCTTCCATCAGTTTGTGTTCCAAAGGTCCATCCCATAAATACCCAGCCAGGGTGCTTATGAAAATGCATGATGTTTTAAAAATGTTCTTCTGTGCTTTAATCCCCCCTTTAAAATTAATGTTCCTAAATCCTGGGGCTGCCGCAATATGATCTCAGCCATCTGCCCCTGCTGGTTCCTATGGCATCCTCTGATTAAACAAAGGAGCCGGGCTGCAGGAACAGGGGTTTTATTTCACAGGGAACCCACAGATTCTCTACAGATCTCACCTAGCCATACAAAGAGTTTTTCAAATGATACATTTTTAACGAAAGGAACAAATCACCTTCTTCATCTCCTCTTAGATGAAATGAAAGAACTAGAAAAGAGATCCGTCTCCAAGACTTGAGGAACTATTCCAAGCTCACGATTTCAGACACCACTTCTCCCCAAGCAGCTCCCTACTCCCATTAAAATAGCATTTCTCTGTTTGCACAATGTTCTGTCCAATTCTCTGTCATCTTTCTGATACATTCTGTATAGCAATGTTCCAGGCCTTGCCATGACTGGCAGAATTGAACAATGGCACTTCATTGAAAAAAAAAAAATGAGTAAATGCAAATTTAGGAAGTGAATACTCTGTTCCATGGACACATCTGATTTAAATGCTTGAGTAGATTCAAGTTTTCATAGTCACAAAATCAGGTTTGCCAAAAAAAATGTAACTTTCTATAACTCCACTCGGTTTCTACCTTGAGGTCCCCATTTCCACTAGACAGCAGAAAAAAAAATATAGTCACCCCCTAGGTAATTGCCATAAAATTAGTGATCACTCAGACATTTTAATTCATTCTGATGTGCCACTTACCCCCTGCTCCCCCACTGTATACTGCCCTTTCTACCCAGAACAGTGGCTAAGTCCAAGGATAGTAGCAGAGTCCAGGATGTGTGAAAGGACATGGCTTCTGGGCCACAGCCATGCTCAGCCCTCTGCAGATATTGGCTGACTCTCTACCCTTCATCAGTCATTAAGTGAGTCTCCCAGGGATGTGGGGACCTTCGGATGCTCTCCATCAATTTTCTGAGGCCTATGAGAATCTATTTCTCTAATCTATTTCTCTCATGCCATGTGGCCCAGGAAACATCAGCAAGTCCACCACTTCCCAATGTCCAGAGGATTAGCAGAACTCTCATCACTACTCTCAGAAGCCCAAATCTAAAGGGGGTTCCAAGGCATTCCTCCAAGACCTTGCCTCAGGCAGGGTCAGGGAAGGAATCTCACTCCATGTCCATCCCTCTTACCTCTTTCCCAGCTCAATCCCTTTCCCTCTGGATCTACTACACTCTCCTACAATGACAGAAGATTTTTATTTTTGAGGATATTTTCCCTAAGAAATTTTTAATTCAAATTTTTTTTTCTGAATCTATGGAAGAGTTGCAAGAAAAGATCAACACTTAAATAATCAAGAAATTTAGCCTTGTTTACTTTACAGACATCCTCAATTATTCCAGTGATGTTCTTTATAGGTTATTTTTCATCCCATCCAGGATAAAATTAAATATGATACATTGAATTTTGTTCTCAAGTTTCTTCAATCTCTTTTTATCTAAAATAGTTCAGGAACTTAGTGGACAGGAACCAAAAGCAACCGACTTCTCAAGGATGGTCCCAACAATGAAGAATTTTTCCAAGTCCCATGGGATGTGTCTCCAGACAGTTGCATAGGTTTAAAAATCACTTGTAATTTTCTGCACCTAGAACCTAGTGCCATTTCACATATAATCACAAGGTAACTTTTGCACAATTTAAATATACTCTTAATTTTCTAGGATAGCAACCATATTGTAAATCAAGGAAATATTGAACCCTATTTTGTTAGAAATTATTTAAAGAGTTGTTCATCATTTCAAAGAAGTATATTACTACTGAAAATGCTGTTCATAATATTTAAATCACCATGACACCCTGTACCAGTTTATGTTCAAGGTTGTCATATTCATGGTGGCTCTATATTCAAGTTCAAGCACTACATTATTAGATATCCTATAGAGTAGTAGTATCCAAATACAACAATGTTAAAATACACGTTTTAATTTAAATAGCTTTTGTTTTATTTTTTTTCTTTCTGTTTTCACTTAGGACATTATATTGATTTTTGTAATTATATGTGTAGGTCAGATTTATTAGTTTTATTTCAGGATAATTAAATAAATTTGAAAAACACCAAGTGTTTCAAACAAATTTATAAGTAGGGTGGTGGGAATGTAGCTCAGTGGTGGAGCACTTGCCTAAGCATGCACGAGGCCCTGGGTTCAATTCTCAGCACCACAAAAAAATAAATAAATGAATAAAAAGTGGGAGAATTCTGAATATAGTAATTAATTAAATTAATTGAATTATCATTATCTTTAGACGTAATAATCATGTTGGAGTTATGTTTTCTAAATGTCCTTTATTTTAAGAGATTTCATCTAGAAGTATTTGTAGATAAAATGCTATGATTTACTTTGAAGTCTTTGGAGAGGTTGAGTGGGTCAGAAAGAGATGAAGCAAGGTATACCATGTATCAATAATTATTGATGTCAGAAGATGTTACATCAGGCTCATTTTTATAATTCTCTCTACTGGTGGGAATTTTTGGAATTTTCTATAATAGAAAAAAATTAAAGAAAAGGAGAGGTTTCTGGGGATGATGGAGTTGAGAACCACTGGTTTGTGGAGAATTGTATTTCCAGCTTCCTTTAGGGCTTATTCTTTTGATGTATAAGGAAAAAAAAGGAAAGAAAGACAGAAAAAGTTTCAAATCAAAAGCATTGGGTTTCAAGAATGATGTCTCTATTATGAGTTTTTAAATCTATTTAGGAACTCAACAGCCAAGAATTGACTCTTTCAATGTTCCTTTTTGTTCCCTTCAGTGAATGTGGCAGACTCTGTAGGATGGAAGAGAAAGGTCAGTCAGAGAAAAGTGGAGATAGTGGGGACAGAGGGGTTTAGGAACAACATGGCAGGGGACAGGGAGACTGGGTAGGCACCATACTACCTCTCTGCCTCTCTGAGTACCTTCCTGCTTACTTACTCCCTTCTTCTTCACTGAAATGGAAGAACTTCCACATGATGGACAAGTCACCAGAGATCAGCCCCTGACCTCTCTCCTCCCAGCTAGGCATCCCTGTAGATCCCAGATTTGTCTTCTACTCTCCTCTTGTTTCTAATTATTCAGCTTCCCAAAGATGAAAACTGCTCTGGGTGAGGCATTCGTCTGTGTGCTTGTCCTTGGTGTCAGGTTGGGTGCCAGGAGGATATAGAACAGCAAAAATGGCATATGGCCTCTAGGAAGCTCCACTAGTAACACTGTTTCCTCTAGTCCTAAGGGTCTTGGAACCTGGGTGATGGCAGGTGCATGGGCAGTGTGAAGAATTCTCCAAGACAAAGAGAAGCAGTTAAGAGAGGTTAGTGGAGAAAGATCTGCTGCAAGGGTGCAGTGCAGATAAGACAAAAATATCTTCCCCAAGTCTCAGGGGGGATTGGAGCTTGCATGCACTTCCTGAGTCCTTTATTCACCTTTTGCATGCTTTTTGTTTGGAGTGGTTTATGGTAAACAAGGGGTAATTGACAGATTCCTGTGCCTTGCTCAAAATGTTTATTGCACATGTACCAAATGTTCATTCCTAGATTTTAAGATGCATGAGATGCAAGTAATATGTATGGGGTCCTCAACAGGGGCTTTCCTTCCTTAGGTTAATCTGGGTCAAACTTGGAGGTTTCTGAGCATGCTCATCAGGATGGTGGAACAATCTTTTTAAAAATACGATCTTGTTTACAGTTCAGGAAAATCAGCTCCTCCAATAATGCAAAGGAATGAGGTGAAAGGGGGTCGTTAGACTCATGTGGGCTCTACTAATCACAGTGGAGTGGAGCCTGGGACCAGGGTCCCTAATCGATCCTGCCTCAATAAAGCTTCTGCACAACTGCAGCTGCCAAAGCTTCCCCTCTCTGAGCAGCCTATCCTACCATCTCTACAACTGAATTAACAATTGAGTTCCACAACTATTAACCGAATGCCTATCCTGCACTAGACATGGCCTTTTCTGAAATATTCTTCCCAAGACCCAATTTTAGCTTCCTGCCCTGGTCTCACCTCTGATCCATCTCAATTTTGTTAACCATGTCTGAGCATTTCCCATCCCAGAAAGATCAGCACTTAGAGCTGCTTCTAGCTTAACGTAGCTGCCTTCTAGGCAATTTCTGGTTCTTTCAATGTAACATTTAGAAAATACTTTCATTAAAGCCAGAAAAAAAAAATCATGATAACAACCAGCCCAATGTACATGGCAAGGAGGTGCATGCCCATCATGCCCTCTCTCTCCTCCCCTTTCTCATCAAGGTTAATCTTCCCAGTCACTTTACCATGGTTCCAGACTCTCCAAGCCTGGAGAAAAAAGTTCTAGTAGATTCAGGTTTAGTGACATAATGGCTCCTCCAGTTGTCCCCACTTAGGGACATTTGCATTTCAAGGGATTCCAAGATGCCATCATCCCTTCAGTGTTTCCATCTTTCTATGCCCTTGGGCCCCTCTTTCTAGCCTACCCAGGGCTGAGACATGGCTGATGATCAGAACCACATTCATCAGTTTCCTTACTCCTGTGTTTCTTGCCCTTCTGTTTTTCCAGCCCAACAAAACTCAGTCCCCAGCCAGTCCCACCAACTGCCTGAGCCTGCCCACTTCCAAATTCACCCCCACCCCACTTCTGCTCTGTGCTCCTTGGACTGGTCTTGGGAAGTCTCCTTCATCCACTCCATGGGCAACTTCCCCCACCACTTCTCCCAGCCACAGCCTCAGCTCTCTGTGGAGAAAGTGGAGTCACTGTCCAACTCTTACACCTACAGGTCGTCTGGAACACGAGGCACCTCACATCATGGAACTGCTCTCACAAAGCACACCCCGTGGTACCTTCCAGGCCTGACCAATGCCAGGTGGAGCTCTCTGCTGCACTGCCTATTGTCTTCCTGCAGTGTCCCCTCCCTTACCTAGAAGGCTCTTCCTCACCACTAACACTCAACTAACATGGCCTCCAAGAGGCTTCCCAGAAGCCCCAGTTTGCTCCACATGGCCCACCTCTGGCATGAACATGACCCGCACTTATCTGTTCTATGTTGAAAGTATTTCCTAGAGGGCAGGGACCAGGTCTCATTCACCTATGTTCCTCCAGGGCCCTGACCAGGGTCTGACCCAGAGGAGGCCAGGTGTTTGCTGGACTGAGCTGGGTGTTCATGCTGTGGAATCGGCATATGCGAGGGGTCCCCCAAGGCATGGTCTGTTAGCCCAAGAGATTCTGGGGGAAATGGATTCCTATCTAGAACCATCATAACATTTCAAATGGCTTAAATCCCTACCTTCACATGCAGATCCACCAAAGGGGGAGGTGGAGGGATCCTGACTCTGACCATAGATAAAAGAGCATAAAAGACCTCAAGTTCCTTCTCTCTGTGCCTGAACATTTCGGTTGAGAGTAAAACCCAAGCATTGTATTTTCCTCCACCACGAACACTTCCTCCACCATCATGGTCAGAGAGAGCAGATGTAACCCTTCCTCTCTGAATGGTCTCAGCATCTTGCCTACTTCCTTTCTCAGAGTAGGTGCCCAATACATAAAATGAAATTTTAAACTGAAATCATGAAAACTTACATCTCACTATATTTTTTTTCCCCTTAACAATCTGAGTTTTCAGGGAATAAAATCTTCTGATTAGTGATCAAATGAGAGACAATTCACAATTCTTCCTGTATTAATACTGTACTTTAAAATGCAAAATGAGTCAACTCCCTCACTCAGGGAGCAGAGGGGCTTTCTGGAATCTGACCAAGTCTGCCTCTCTCAGTACATTTCCCTGCTAGCGATGCTCTTAGGAATCAAATGTGGTTTATTTCATTTTAAGTCGCCTTTTTTTGCAATTCAGGAAAATGAATGTTGGAGCCAGATAAGAAACTATCGTCTGCTTTCAAGGAGGTTACAAGAAAACTGCATCTTGCATTACTATTCCTTTATCTTCATGTTAACAAAAAGATTACTGACACATTTTTGAATGAAAGAAAATAAAATGGCAAATGCATCTTAGAAAATGTGTAACTTTCATGCAACACACAAATCAGTTGTTAAATATTTTTTAAATGAAGGAAAATGCATAATAAATTTTTCCTTTGGAAGTGAGGAAAACAACTTTTGAGGACAGGAGGGAGGAAAAAATATCCTTTCACAGACTGTAAGTTGAATGAATTAAATAATTATACCTAAAACTTCTTAACAGATAACACATTTTCTAAAATGATCTCATTGGCCCACCTAAGTGTTGTTTTGTGAGGGGAAACATTTCAGAGTCTCTTTATGCTTCTCTCCTGCAAGGGCAGGCTGCAGGTCCCAGAATTCCCTGAGTAAGATTCTAGAAGACCAAAGCCAGCCAGATAGTGCAGAATCCACCTGTGTAATTATCAAGAACCTCAAGATAGATGCCAGAGACCAAGGAAGCAACCAACAATCAGCAGGGTTGAGCAAATGTGCCCCAGCAGGGAATCCTCCTAGGCAGCAGATACATCTGCAGTGGGTCTCAGGCATGACACTCACACTCACCTCAGAGAATTAAATAAATTAATATCTGTGCATAACATAGTGCCCATCACCCAGGAAGCACTATATAAGTACTTGACAGAGTACATATGTAAATATGTATTAAGGAAACAACTGCACACACTAAAAGAGAATAATTTTTAAGATTTTTTATATATTACATATATTATATAATATATAATATATATTTATAATATATATTTTATATATGAAATATATATGTTTATAATATATAAATAATATATATTATAAATGTATATTATTTATATATGAGAGCAGAATGCATTACAATTCTTATTATACATATAGAGCACAATTTTTCATATCTCTGGTTGTATACATAGTATATTCACACCACTTTGTGTCTTCATACCTGTACTTTGGATAATAATGATTATCACATTCCACCATCATTAATTACCCCATGCTCCCTCCCTTCCCCTCCCTCCCCTCTGCCCTATCTAGAGTTCGTCTATTCCTCCTAATCTCCTGTTCCCTATCCCCCTATGAATCAGCCTCTATATATCAAAGAAAACATTCTGCATTTGGTTTTTTGGAATTGGCTAACTTCACTTAGCATTATCTTTTCTAACTCCATCCATTTACTTGCAAATGCCATGATCTTATTCTCTTTTATTGCTGAGTAATATTCCACTGTATATATATGCCACATTATTTTTTTAATCCATTCATCTCTTGAAGGGCATCTAGGTTGACTCCACAGTTTAGCTATTGTGAATTGTGCTGCTATAAACATTGATGTGGTTGTGTCTCTATAGTATGCCCTTTTTAAGTCCTTTGGGTATAGTCCGAGGAGAGGGATAGCTGGGTCAAATGGTGGTTTCATTCCCAGATCTCCAAGTAACCTCCATACTGCTTTCCATATTGGCTGCATCAATTTGCAGTCCCACCAGCAATGTATGAGTGTACCTTTTCCCCCCACATCCTCGCCAACACTTATTGTTGTTTATCTTCATAGTAGCTGCCATTCTGACTGGAGTGAGATGATATCTTAGAATAGTTTTGATTTGCATTTCTCTAATTGCTAGAGATGATGAGCATTTTTTCAAATATTTGTTTTTTTTTAAAGAGAGAGTGAGAGAGAGAATTTTAATATTTATTTTTTAGTTATCGGCAGACATAACATCTTTGTTTGTATGTGGTGCTGAGGATCGAACCTAGGCCGCATGCATGCTAGAGGAGCCACATCCCAGCCCCTCAAATATTTGTTGACTGATTGTATATCATCTTCTGAGAAGTGTCTTTTCAGGTCCTTGGCCCATTTGTTTATTGGGTTATTTGTTTTTTCAGTGCTTAGCTTTTTGAGTTCTTTATATACCCTAGAGATTAGTGCTCTATCTGATGTGTGAGGGAAAAGATTTGCTCCCAAGATGTAGGCTCTCTATTCACCTCACAGTTTGGTTTTTTGTTTGTTTGTTGTGGGTTTTTTGTTCGTTTTTGTTGGTGGTGGTGGGTTTTTTTTTTTTTCTGAGAAGAAACATTTTAGTCTGAGTCCATCCCATTTATTAATTCTTTATTTTAATTCTTGTGCCACAGGATTTCTAATTAAGAAAGTTGGGGCCTAATCCCACATGATAGAGATTAGGGCCTACTTTTTCTTCTATTAGATACAGGGTCTTTGGTTTTATTCCTAAGTCCTTGAACCATTTTGAGTTGAGTTTTGTGCATGGTGAGAGATAGGGGTTTATTGACACTATTTGCTGATGATATAATTGTATACCTGGAAGACCCTAAAAGTTCCACCAGAAAACTTCTAGAACTAGTAAATGAATTCAGCAAAGTAGCAGGATATAAAATCAACACCCATAAATCAAAGGCATTTCTGTATATTAGTGGCAAATCCTCAGGAAGGGAAATGAGGAAAACTACCCCATTCTCAACAGCCTCAAAAAAAAAAATCTTGGGAATCAACTTAACCAAAGAGGTGAAAGATCTATATAATGAAATTACAGAACCCTAAAGAAAAAATCAAAGAAGACCTTAGAAGATGGAAGATCTACCTTGCTCTTAGATAGGCAGAATTAATATTATTAAAAGCACTATACAGATTTAATGCAATTCCAATCAAAATTCCAATGACATTTCTCATAGAAATAGAAAAAACAATTATGAAATTGAGACCCAGAATAGCTAAAGCAATCCCTAGCAGGAAGAGTAAGCAGGTGGCATCACTATACCAGACCTTAAACTATACTACAGAGCAATAGTAACAAGAACAGCATGGTATTGACACCAAAACAGACCCAGAGACTAACCTACAAAACTACAATTATCTTATATTAGACAAAGGTGCAAAGAAGATGCATCAGAGAAAAGATAACCCCTTCAACACATGGTGCTGGGAAAACTAGAAATCCATATGCAACAAAAAAAGACAGTAATTTTGAGCAAGAAAAAGAGTGACCAAGAGCTGCAGATTACAGGATGGATGGAGGATGAAGATACTGGAAATTATCCTCAACACTCCCTCCAAAAAAAAAAAAAGATGCTACTTATAGAATGTGAAAATCTGGAAGAGAATGTGTTGATGGTTTTATGGGAATTTTTGGATTTGAAGTGGTAAAAGACACTTAATCCTACCTCTCAAATGTTCTTTTTTCCAGTAATGACATGAAAATACCTGAAATAGGAAGAAACATTCCTGTGTATTAGAGTAATTCTAAATGACTTACGTGTCATCTCATTTGCTCCTCATTACAGCTCTGAGGATATTTATATTTTTTCCATTTCACAGATGAGGAAACCAGATAAAAAATGATTAAGTAACTTTCCCAAAGTTGGTAAGCAAGTAAGTGGAAAAAGAATAGTCATATGCAATTATAAGATCTCATTATCAAATGCCTACCTGACCATTTATCAGTTATGCAAGCATTCAAATGCTTATCTTTTCACTTAACAGACCTGAGGTAAATTTTATAAGTGAAACTCAAACAGAACTATAAAATAGTTGGTAGCACACATCTCAGAAATGTACAGTGTTCCCACAACCCGCTGATTTGTAATGCAAATTGGTTCATATAAGACTGGAAAATAAAGAAACAATGTTAATTTAACACAGAAGTCAATGTAGTTCAGGTACAACTTTTGCTGACATTTTAATGTTTTGTGCCAAATGCAGCAAGCTGGGAAAGAATCAGGTGCTGCACATGATGCCTGTCTCTTACACACCTTGTCCTCCCCATTTGGTGAGACCACATGCTCTGTCTCTGTTTCAGTTTGATTTTTCACTGCTAGGACTAAAAGATCTGACCAGAAGAATTTTAGGGAAGGAAAAGTTTATTTAGGGGCTCACAGTTTCAGAGATCTCAATCCACAAATAGCAGACTCCATTCCTCAGGGCTCAAGCTGAGGCTGAACATTATGGCAAAAGAGTGTGGCAGAGGGAAGCAGCTAGCAGGATGATAAGGAAGGGGGAAGGGGGAGGGGGAGAGGGAGGGGAGGGGAGGAGAGAGAGAGGGAGAGGGGGAGAGAGACTCCACACACCAGATTCAAATATATACCCCAAAGCAACGCCCCCCAATGCCCCACCTCCTCCAACCACACCCTACTTACCTTCCCTCACCACTCAATTAATCCCATCAGGTGATTGTTTAACTGATTGGGTTAAGGTCCTCATAACCCAATCATTTCTTCCCTGAATCTTCTTGCATTGTCTCACACTTTTGGGGGACATCTCACATCCAAACCATACCAGTCTCCAATGGGTTTATCATCTTTATTTTACTGCTGTTTCTGTAACTTAACAGCTAAGCACTTTCTAACTCACACTTCCAATAACCATTTTTTAGATTAATTACTTAATTAGAATTAATTACCGCAGTATTTTTTTCACCTGTTAGAGAATTAACATATTTTTGCTCTGCTAATATTTTTATCAGGACTGCAGCTGGTTTTCCATGTTCTAAAATGACAAAGCTGCCTAAGTTTGGGGTGATCTTTCTCTCACCCTATTTTCCCACAATCTCCCACACTGTTATTTCCAGTGTGTGGTTTTGTAGAATGCAGGGCTTTTCAAGAATTTTATATCACATCATGGCAGAATGGCATGCATAAGTGTTGTGGTTTAAATGCGGTATCCCCCAAAAGTTCACATGTGAGACAATGCAAGAAGGTTCAAAGGAGAAAGAATTGGGTTATAAGAGTCTTAACTCAATATGTGAATAACTCCCCATGGTGATTAACTGAGCGGTAAAGTGGTCAGGTGTGGCTGAAGGAGGTGGGAATTGGGGTGTGGATTTGGGGTATATATTTGCAACTGACAAGTAAAGACTCTGCTTCCTGATTACCATATGAGTTGCTTCCCTCTGCCACACTCTTCCACCATGTTGTTCCTGTCTCACCTGGAGCCCTGGGGAATGGAGCCAGCCTTCTATGGACTAAGACCTCTGAAACTGTGAGCCCTCAAATAAACCTTTCCTCCTATAATTGTTCTGGTCAAATCCTTTAGTTGCAGTAGCGAAAAAGCTGACAAAGAGTCTGAATTGACTTGTGGTTATCTTGTAAATATATGTCATTTAATCAACAAGAACACTGGGCAGATTTGAGGGGTGGAGGTTAAGTTTTTACCGGACTCAAGTGGCCAATGGGCCAATGTTTTCAGACTTTTTAATCAGGTCAGAAAATGGAACAAAATAAAATTCTGGGATGATTTCATATCCTTCTCCCATACCAGGTCTAATTCTGCCTTTGTGGGGTCTCACCACCCATACCCTTCAGAGGAACGCATCTGATTAGCATAGGTTCCAGAACATTCACTGAATGGAAGGATGGAGGCACTGAGCTTTGAAGAGCTTCACTCACTTAACAGTCTTTCCTCCACTTGATGCGGAAGAATCAGACATCTTGTCAGTGTCAGGAGGAAACCTGATAGCTTCTCTTGTCTCTTCCTTCCTCCCACATGCAGCCAAGGGAGGAAGTGAAGTCCCAACCAGTGGATCTGACCACATCAGCAGTCCCTCAGCATCTCTTTAGTTCTACTCTTCCATGTGGTCAACCAAAAGGTAGTAAAAATTCCAAAGTTTTGAAAGAGAAGGGAGAACCTACTTAGGGCTCAGGCCCATACAACATATTTCATTCCAACTTTTTCCAGAGACCCCTACATGGGTAGGTCTACCATTTGTGTTGTCCTGGGGAACAAGGGTTGATTGGCAGGGCAGAATATGGGCAAGCTTGGGTTTCTGGTCATAGCACCAACATTTGATCATGGCAATCAACATAAGGCACAAGTCTCCCCAGGTTTACATTACAGAGTGATATGTGTGTGTGTGTGTGTGTGTGTGTGTGTGTGTGTGTGTGTGTGTGTGTGTCCTTCTGCTAGGTTACCAAGCACAAGATCATATTTTTAAAGTCATAGGCTCTGCCTCAACTTGCAGAAGCCTCACCATTTGTCTCCCTCACTACATGTGTGAAGGCTGAACTTTACCCAAGATGCTTTTTCAACCCTGGAGAAAACATTTTTAAAAAGGAGCAATTCGTCTTCCTAACAGTTCAAATGATGTTATCGTCTTCATTCTGTCCTTCCAGAGACATTCCTCAGAAATCCACTGGGTGTTCACATTCGAACTTACATATGGGGAAAGGTTAAGAGGCTCTTTAATTCTAATTAAATAGTCAGCCAACTCCAAGTAGAAAACAACAGTGGAAGAAAGTGCAGTCTGTGGAAGGAAGACACTTAATGAAAGGAGTCCTCTAGAGGAAAATAATAATAAAAGAGGGCATGGACCGAGGCAACTAAAAAATCCTCTACAACAAAGCACCCTATTTTATTTGCCAGGCCAATCTCTTCGACTAGAGATACCCTCTTCTTAGTGGATGTGGACCTGTGGTGCTGTAAATCATGGGCATCCTCTCCAACCCCTGGGCTGGAAACCCAGGCTGATCAATCAGAATTTCCACCCATCCTCCAACCCACAGCAGAGATTTGTTCAGGGATGATCATGTTTTAGTTGGTTTTTCTCTGCTGTGACCAAAAAGCCCAACAAGAACAACACGGAGGAGGAAAGTTGTTTGGGGGGCTCATCATTTCAAAAGTCTCAGTCCATAGATGGCTGACTCTATTGCTTTGGGTCCAAGATAAGGCAAAACATCATGGCAGAAGGATGTGGTTGAGGAAAGCTGCTCAGGACATGGCCACCAGGAAGCAGAGAGTCTGCTCCATTCACCAGAGACAAAATATATATGCCCTCATGGCTTTCCCTCCTCCAGCCACACCCTACCTGCTTATGGTTACCACCCAGTTAATCCATTCAACTAGATCAACGCACTGATTAGGTTAGGCTTTCATAACCCAATCATTTATCCTCCAAACGTTCTTGCATCATCTAATACATGAGCTTTGGGAATGCCCTATATCTACAACATAACAGATCATGTGACCAATCAGATTCTTCACCAGAACTTTTTTTGGCAAAACAGTAAAAATGAATGTCTCTTACCTTATCTTGGAGCTGGGTAGGGGGGAGGGGGTGTTAGTGCTAAGAGAAGTAAGGCTGGAAAAGTCCAGGACCCATCTTCCTGGGTTAAGAAGGGAAAGTTGTCTATTATAATAAAGAAAAGAATGCGATCAAGAGAAAAAAAGCTAAGAAAATGCATCAAAGAAGATTGACAGCCACTGGTCACCAGCATCCAAGTGAGCCAAGTTTCAGATACCCATGGACGTCTCAATTAAATGGACCAATAAATTCCCCTGTTTATTTAAGCCAATCTTATTTTGCCTGCCCTCCCCCCATAACTGAAAGACTTCTGATTAATACAAAGAGCCTTTCTGCTATAAGTGCAAAGATGAACTTATCAGGATAAGAAGGATCCCACATTCAAGAATTTTCTGGATGAAGCATCCTATTGAAATAGCAATAAACCACATTTTACAGATGTCCAATACAACTCACCTAAATATCTTACAATCATCCATCATTCGTCACTCCTCAGTTCAAGGGTGAGATTTAAGACTGCCTAAAATTAGAGAAAAAAAATGAGAAAGAATTCTACAGGATCCCCAAGTGTTCTTCTGAAGGGCCAGGTGTTCCAGAATGTCTCCTCTGCACCGAGCATCCAATCCTGCTTTCCCAAATGGACTGTTGAAAGAAAAAAGTGCTAGCACTCACTGGCAGCAATGCCAGACACCTCTGGGATGACATTTGGCAAACGTCACTTAATTTTTCCTGACAACCCTAAAAGAGAATAATCTCCATTTTACAAATGAGGCAAGCAAAACTCATACAGGATACGTGACCTTGCCCAAGGCGACACAGCTAGCACAAGGCAAATCCAAAAATTAGCACCTGCATCTCTGTAAGTATAAATTCCACAGCGTTTTTTGGTTCTGGAAAGTGAAATCTGCATCACCACCACCATTTCTTAGAGGACCCCAAAAGCACAGTGATGGGTGTGGAGGTAAAGTTTCAATTCAGTTCAACCATCATTTGTCCAGGTTGGTGTGAGGAAAGATACGTGCATCGGGATTATTATCCACATGGAGCTGGCAGTACTGTGGAGGAAACAGACTTTACACAAACTATTAGACTTCCAGAATGAATGAGGTTACGGTGGAAATTCATGGGGAACCCATAGGAGAGAAAGACAGATTCCAACTGGGTAAGGCATAGGAATGCTTTATGGAGGAGTGAATAACCTGAGCTTTAAGAGTACGAAGGATTTAAGTAGGCCAAGAGGGTGAAATATGAAGATGGTTAAGGTTCACACCATTAGAGTGGTACAAGGAAATAAAGGGGAGAAGACAATGTATTCACTAGAACGAACTAATTTATGCTATACAAAAAAACAATCCCCAAATCCCTGTAACTTACAACAGTAACATGGGTCTTGATCAACTCCGTGTTCACCACATCAGCTGGCAACTCTGTCTCTTTCACTGTGGGTGCAGGCTGATGAGGAAGCTTCCATCAGGAACATTGCTGGCCCCCACAACAGAGGGCAAAATCTCTGGAGGTCTCACACCCATCAATGAAATATGTGGAGGGACTCCTACCACCCCCACTCACAACTCGCTGTCCAATGCCACTTCAAAGCCCCATACAGTCACAGAGGGCCCAAGCAACACAGCCCTAACAAGTTTACAGAATGTGGAGAGTCAGGGATATTTGGCAAACAGCAGTAAAGGCTCTACACTGGGTATAGATATTTGTCCATGACAAGATTCATATGAGCCAAGGACATAAGGAGGGGAGAGTCAGAAACAGAGAAAAACAAGGTGTCTCAGCAAACAGAAGACATTGCTTAAGCTCCTCAGTGCTGATGATTCTCATTGTTTAAGTTCCTCAATCCTCAATGCTCCTACCATGCATTGAGGATTGTGCCGAGCCCTGAGATATAAAGATGAACAATAAAGTGCCCGACTCCAAGGAGCAGAGAGCCTAATGATGACAGTAAGTGGTGCATTTTGGGGACTGAACTGTGACCCCCAAAATGCATATATTCAATCTCTGACCCTAATATGATTGCATTTTGAGGCAGATCCTTTGAGAAGATAATTATCTAAATGAAAACAGCAACATATTTTTCCCATTTCTCTGTCTTCACTTCACTTTATATCTCCTATGTCACACAAAACTTACATTAAATAAATTTGCTATGTTTTTCTTTGTTAATTTTTCATTTGTTTTAGGGGAGTCATCCTTGAAGTTTGCAGTGGATGAGAAAAGATATGACTTTTTCTTCTGACATAAGTAAATATCAAATTTGGACCTACCTTACCCCACCCCACTCCCTCAAAAAAGTTTTCCTCTGCATTCTCAGCACAAATACAAATGGAAGTCCAGTGGTTCAGCAAATAGAGACTCCCCAGCTCCAGGCACTCCTAGGACTCCGGGGATCTGCCTTTCACAGGGGGCGTGGTTACCTCTTCCTACATTAATAAATGAGTTTCACGCCATTCATCCATTTATCTTGTGGGATTTTATGACTCCTTTGGTCATACCTGAACCAGACAAAACAAAAAAAATAGCAGATGGGACTATTTCCTCCCTCCCTTCCTGGCCTACTTCCAGGTCATCTGACTCCAGGAGGACCCTTGTGCAATGTTCTGCTACTGACCATACCAGGCATGTTGTAGCTGAGGCTGCACTCCCCAGAAATCCAAAGCACAGACAAAAATAACTTGTACAGAAAGGAGAAAGCATCAAGGGGGAAAGCTCTAAGGTAACATAAAACAACTCTTTCAGTTTTCCATCTTTATAGAAATGTCTGAATTTATTTAATAATTGAAGGTTTTCTCAACTTCATTGGTATTTGGAGACAATATGCTTAAATTTTTTACTAGTCTTTAAAAAGAAGTGTAAATCATCCTAGAAATGGAGATGCTTTCTCCAAGAAATGGAGATCTGGGGCCATGTGCCAGTTTTAACATCATTTACAGATGGTGAGATCAGAACAAAAACATTAGGAGCCTAAATAAGACTCTGTGGTGGAAGGAAGGTGCATCTGCCACCACCCCAGAGGCTGCAGATAGCTCCTTTCCCTGTGCAGCAGAGTCCTGCATGGAGTCAGTTGTACAACTGGAAAGAACAGACAGAGTGGATTAATACAGTCACTCACTCACCCAACCAATTATATCTCGTTGGAAAGTTAAGGGTCATGGGATCAGGGTCCAACTGAGATTCCCCAATCAATGGATTTCTCTTTCTCTCTCTCTCTCTCTCTCCCCCTCTCTCCCTCCCTTCCTTCTTGTTTTAGAAGTAAACATTTACGGCAAGGGAAAAAAAATACAAAAGGGATAAGTTTTGAAGGCCAAGTTGAAAAGCAGAAAGAAAATAGGTAAGGCATCTATTGTAAGCAAGCTCATTAAGGTAACGTTCTGTGTGTAGGAACATAAAAGCTGCTGATGATTCTCACACCAAACCCTGAGAAGCCGAGGCCAGGTGTGGGCTTGAGCCTCTGGAAGCTCTAAGCCCTCAAGAGAGCTGAGTGACCATCTGGGTCTCAGGGCTCCATGCCTTCCTCAAAAACTAGAGGAACCACCCCATGAACCTTGAAAGGATTTCTCAGCTTTTTCCATTTACCATCCCCTAATTGCACCCAGTTAGATTTTTTTAAACCACAAATGTGCTGCATATCCATTTAGGTCATGTGCTCTCTGAGACTTTAGGACTGGGGTGGTGGCTCAGTGGTACAGCACTTGCCTGGCATGTGTGAGGCCCTGGGTTAGATCCTCAGCACCACATATAAATTAAAAATGTAAAAAATCCATTGTCAGCTAAAAATATATTTAAAAATAAAAAAGAGACTTTGCCTCCCAAGAATCTATGTTCACCCGCTTTGTGAGAACAGGTGGCCCAGCCCCCCACACAATGTCTCCTCCTTTATCTTGCCTCAGATGGCATTTTTCTTCTAACTACAATCAACAGGTAAAATTAAATTATATTTTTATAGGTAAGCAGAACAAACTAGCCAGGAACAGATGTATTATTATCCTGATCTGAGTTCTGTCCTTAATAGCACTCACGTACATCTAGTGGCCCATAAGAGAACTGCAGGGATACAGGTGAAAGGAATCTCGTCCAGAAAGACTGAGCCAACAAGTTCTTGTGGCAAACATCTCAGAGTTAGCCTGAAAACAACTGATTTAAATAAACGAACCTGACATTTGGCTCCAAAGCTACCAGTAGCTTGATCCAACTGAATCTGTTCAAGTTGGTTTATATCTTAATAGCAGTTGTAATAATATTTGCATCATTCCAGCAATCTATAAAGTATGTAATGCTGTTGTTCTCATTTTAGAGATGCAAGTCATCCCCTGTCCAAATCTCCAGGGCTAATAAAAGTGGTGGCATTGCCATTCAAATCTAGCCCTATGGATAAAGGTCCCCCCACTCCCGACAGTCCCTCCCTTTCTGTAAACAAAGCTTTGGTTGAAGATAGGAGTGTTTGTTACGCGTCAAGTAGAAGTATTTTTGCTAAGATACAAAAAGTGTCACTCAACTTTCTGGGCTTTTGAAAAATTTGAGCAACGGCTCCATCTTTCTAAAACCAAGCAGGTTGGAAAAGCCACTGTGAAGATTTGTTTTCAAATTTGAGACCCACAACTCCAAGAGGGTGTGCTTGGAGTTCAGCAGACAATGAAAAATCATCCCTAGCTCTACCTACTAACAATCGGTGAGCAGAACTCCAGCTCTCTATCAACCTCCCGGCTCCAGCCAGCTAAAAGGGCTCTCTGCTTTGCATGCGACTGCACAGAGGCAATTTATTTTCTCATTGGAAATGGTGATGCTGAGAGAGCAGAGCCATGTGACACATGGGGAGGCCACCACTATAGGGAACAGAGGCTCCTTCCAGCTTGGCTTAGCTGCCATCTTTTAGGTGGCTGTGATCGCAGGGAGAATAGTGCATACCCAATCCCTGTCTCAAGCAGGATTGAGAGTGTCTCAAAACCCTGCCTTCTTAGAGAATAATGGCAAGAGTTCGTGGGGGAGAAGGGGAGGGGAACCTCTCTCTCTTGAACCTTCACTATTGGGCTCCATAGAGATGGATTCGCATTTCAGAGATTTATTCAGTTTCTTGGGTAGAGACGCTGACTCACAGATACTGTAAGTTTGGGTGTGATAGCTTAGAGCTAAATCTGTGTCCTAAAGCAGAATCTCAAACCAACAGTTTGAGAAGGCATAACAGAGTGCTGTGATAACCCCAAAACTCCATAAATAATGGAGTTGCACCTCTCTTATCTGCTAGTCAAACATCAAACACCCTCGGCTATCCAGAGCATCAGAAAACACACAAGTATCCCTAGCAGTCACCCTGCTCCTGCAGAAATTAAAAAGACAGGTAGAGCCCAGAGAGGAAGCTTATAGAAGGAGTGACATGATTGGTGGGTTTGCAATGAAAGGAATCTCTTCATAGGTAGGCAATGGCTCTAGAAATCAATTGCCATTAGGAGTAAAAAGAAAGAATGGGACAGAAAATGAGAACACATAAAACCCAAGTCCCAGAGAAACATGCTAATAGCAGTAGTATTCAGTATGTGAGCCACAAATTCAAGTCACATATATAATTTAAAGATTTCTAATAGCCACACTAAAAATAAAAAGAACAGATAACATTAATTTTAATTATATATTTTACTTAATATAGCCATATCATCATTTCAATATGCAATTGAAATATTAAAATTATTGTGGTTTTATATTCCTTTTTACACTAAGTCTTCAAATTCCAACATGTATTTTGCATTTAAAGCATAGTACAATTTGGACCAGCCACACTTCAAATAATGTATCTGGTGGCTACTGTATTGGGAGAAAATACTCAACTACATACTCCAGGGAACCACAAAGGACATTCATTCCAGCATTGCTGGTAAATAGTGCAAAACTGTCAATAATATAATGCCCATCAAAAGGTGAAGAGATTAATTGTATTCTATTAAAAATTAATTGCAAAATAGTAAATTAAAATGAGTAAATTGCACCTAACTATATCACAGCAATACCACTCAAAATCATAATGCTGAATGACAAAAGCAATCTGCAGAAATATACACACATTTAGGTGAAGTTTTGTAAATAATCCCCACAAAAAGCCATTGGTTACTTTTTGAAACAAGCATCCCTAATGTGGTAAAAATATATCAGACAAAAGACATAAACAAACTTTAGAATGTGGTTAGTTCTGGGGAAGGAGAAAGGAAGGAAGGAAGGAGGGAGAGAGAAGGATTTTGAGGAATCCACCAGTCCTCAAGGGAATATCTAATGTCATAGGCATTTTAAAAATAGCCTGACAGGAAAACACAACAAAATGCTGATGTTACAAAAGATGTTATGCTAATATTGATGCAGAAACAATGGATACATTATTCTCAGTGCTTTTCTGTATTTTAAATGAAAGAGAAAGGGGAGGAAAGACACAAGACACATGGGGGGGGAGAGTGATGTGAAGTAGTTTGAACAACTCAGCGCTGAATCCTGGTTCCCAGGGAACACAAGTGGCATCCACTGGTGACATGGGTATCTGCTATGCCCTTTCCATATGCAAACGCTGCGGGGCTCTGGCAGATGAGAAGCGCTCCTCCCCATGATCCTAGTGAAAGAGGAAATATTCTCTTTGTTTTCAAACATTCTATCAAAGCCGAAGAACATTCTGTTTTATCTAGAAGTATCTGTTTTCAACGGTGTATACGGAACTTGGAGCACGCAGGGGAGTTGGCCATCTGTTCTCTGGAAGCCAGGCCACGCAGTCCCCTATTGGCAGTCAGGACAGCTGATGAGCCACGTTCCTGGTGCAGGCAGCTAGCTGCGCGACCAGCCCTCCGCACTGCGCAGCCTCTTCGCAACTTTGAACTTGGCTGTCCTACTCCGGCCTCCCCACCACGCCCACCTCCCACCCCTTCCCTGACACACACACACACACACACACACACACACACACACACACACCGGATACTTGGTTCAGCCCCTTCTTTTGAGTGCCTCGGACTTTCAGCCCAGCTAGGATTCTGTGCAGTTGGCATCTTCTACAAATCTGCAGAGTTCATTGTTCTTGTCTCGTGCTAGTCATTTATTACCCATGCATCAAAACACTGAGGGTCAGAGGACCCCATTCCTCTGACCATGAGAGATCCATTTATCCTTCACCTTGCTCATGGTCAGTGTCCTGCCCTTTCCTAAGATGAAAACGGTTTCCTTAGTTCCATGGAAACGGGTTCCTGTGTTAATAACTACCTGAGATTCCTTGTTCAGTGGAACTGTTGCTTTTTAAGTTTAGGCGATTACCTGTATCACACCACACAACTTTTTTAAAATGCTCTCACACAAAAAAAAAAAAAAATGGGAAAAGAAAAGAAAAAGAAAAAAAAATATCTTTTGTAATATACAAATGTATGTAATATATATATGCACATATACATGTATATATATACAAACATATATATGATTAATTAAGCAGGAGCTCATAGTCTAGACTCAGTTTCCCTATCCAAAGGTTATTTCATCCTCACTGGTGAATTTATTTTGAGTTTTCTGGGTGTCAAGAAGACTGGCCAACCTTAGGTTTTGGAGCCCTTTTGGACTTGCTTATGGATGGTTATTTATAGGCTGAATTCCTCTGCTTTTAGTGGGAGATTTTTGCACCACCTAGAAAAACCTCCATTTCCTTAAAGAAGTAATTCCTACTTTATGCTCCTGGGTTTTAAAAAAATTCAAGATAAATCCTATATGTTGTTTAATCATAAGTTCAAATAGTCCATCATGAACCGTAAGACTTCTTGCAATTCAGTTATTTTAAGGAAAGTTAGCATTTTAGCTGTTTATAAACATAAATTATTGGGAAGGTACAGACAAAAAAGATTTAATTTTCCAGCATCCAAACACGTATTTTGAAACAATTTTTAAAGTCTTAAAATCATGAGACTCTATAAAAGCTCTTTCACATTGTGGTACTGTTAACATTGCAGAAAGAAAAGCAGAGTCACTGCAAACTAATCCCCTTCATTTGGGAGAGGAAAAAAAACAAGTATTGACATTTAGGTGACTCTTGGACATTTTAGGTACATTGAAATGGAGTTTCATCTTTCCCCCAGAATTATCCCAGGACGAGACTAAGGAAAATAGAAGGAAACGTCCTGAGACCTTCCTGGCATGCACTCTGAAGAGTAAAAACTCAGGATTGTCTTCACTTAGAGCTGGATAAAGACATTGTCTTCAAAGAGAAGACACAAATGTTCACCCACAAATGCTTTCAGGGTCTGGAGCAAATCACAAACTCTACTTCAGAATACATTTGTGTAAGTCCTCTAAAATCTTTTAAAGCAGACTCTAGTTACATAGTGGGTAGATCTTGTTTTGTTCTGTAATTTTAATTCTTTGCCAACAAAACTATAAAGGAATTTGCGACCCTCTGTCGGTGAGTTCATCCCTTCCTCTTTTTCCTTCAGATCTCTGGCTCCTTCCCTTTTATGTCCTGTTTTCAGAGTCTTCAGGTCAGCAACATCAACATACTTTTGTCTTTGGCGCCCTCTCGTGGTCACTCCATCCTAATAACCTCATCAGCCACCACACTGCAGTGGAGACTAAATCCCCAGTAAAGAACTTAGCGGTACTAAGACTGAAAAGCCAAGAACAAATTCACTTTAATCTGTTTCCACAGAATGCCAGTAAAGCATTCATCCCTCTAGTCAACTATGCTCAAACCGTTCTTAAAACTTTACTAGCTAAACCAAGTAATAACTTTATGCTGTGGTAAAGGAAAAGCATCTTCAAAGAGTTCCTCATCAAAGCTCCTGTCTATGTAGCTACACGTTGATTCTTGAAATTTCTTAGTGTTCAGGGTGACCAAGATATTTTCTAAGTGATTCTATACTTATTTTCTGACTGAGGAAATCTGATAAAGGATCACACAGCCCTATGGTCCTCCTGTGAGGGTATGATTCAGGAACTTGAGCATTACGTTTGATATTAGGGGAAATTTGACACTAAACCCAAATTTTTTAAAAGCAAACACTATGTAAGTCCACTATGTGACATTTTGGTCACATTAAAAAACCAAGTTGACAGAGCTAGAGAAGAATTTAATATCTGCCCAGAGGATCGGTATTCACCAAGATACTGTCCCCTGGTGACTAGTATGTCCTTCATCATCCTCATCCAAATCCTGTCCTTGTCATCATATCGTTCTCTCTCAATATGACCCACGAACAGTAGTAAATTGTCTCAGACACAGATGGCTCTCTTTTTGCATTTTATAAACTAAAACTCAATAATGTTGTATATTAAAATAAAACAGTCGGTTAAGACTACTAACAGAAAACACAAATGTGAAAAGGCCAGGCACACACTGGGAAGATCAAATGCCCTGTGTAATACGGCTACCACTCTCCTGCTTGGCAGGAGACTCCAATGTTACCAAATATCCTGACCTTTCAAGAGAAGCTTCATTTTTGTGTGAAAATGTCGGAATCTTTACATTTGACAACCAATTCAAACTTGTTTTAAAAATGTGTAAGCTTTGCAAAATAAGGCTGGCATCCCGACTCATTTCAAGGGTGCTAGTTCTGACTTAGGATCATAGATGGCCTCTTTCCATTTGTTAAATCATAAACGATATCAGATTGAATGAGAATAGTCAATGGTCAACAATCAGAAGTGCTGGGGCCCAATTGAGGTCTTGTTCAAAGGTAGAGACCACACCAGGAGGCCAACAAATAGAAATATGACTGGGCACCAGGAAGGCTTATTTTAAATGTAAAAGACCAAGAGGCACCCTGTGGGAACACTCCAGCCAACTCCTCTGTCCCAGAGAGGTATGGAAAAGGGAAGGTGGGAGTCAACCCATATGGGAGTTACAGAAGGATTAAAACTTGGCCTGCAGGACACAACCAATAGCCTCAAGACTTTTATTCAAAATCTATTTAACATAGTGCAATTCCTGCACTGCCTTCCCAGATGAATTCCAGTTAGGTTCAGCCAATGAGAGCCAGTAAAGGAGACTAAAGAAAGGGAGGGAGCAGACACCAATGTTTGTTCTCTCTCTTTCTCTCTCTCTCCCTCACTCCCTCCCTGCCTCCCTCCCACAGTTAGCACTGCTCCTGTCAATGACCAAGCTTGGGGGTATCTAAGCATGGGATCTGCTCCAAGCAGGAACCTCAGAGGCCTCCCCATTCTGATTACTTTGTTTCTACTTCTGCTCCTCCAGCCTGGCTGCTAGTGGATTCCTGCAGTTATGACTCTGGTGAACCTCACCTTCCTGTTTTACCCAGGCCTTCTATTACCCCTTATTACTAATTCCTCTCTTAAATTACCTACGGTGATTTTCTTTTTCCATTTCTCACCTGGCTAGTGGAGTACTCACATTTCTGCTTCTATCCAGTCATATAAATAACATTTGGTCACAAAAGCTGCTTGCATCTGCAAGGAATTCCTTGTTTCCCTGTCATTCTCCCTAAAACTCCAGGGACCTTCTTTTCCAAGTTCACACTAGCTGCCTCTCCATCAAAAGTTCTTATAAGGTAATGTTTCCCAAATTTGCTTTAAAAATAAAAGTTGCTTGGATCATTTGTTTTAAAATAATTTTCCAACACCTGGGTAAACCTGATGCATCAAATTTCCTGGAGAGAGAGTGACTTGGAAATGTGTGCTTCTGACTAACACCCCAGGTGGTACCAACTAAGCTTGAGAAATACCATGACAGCTGCCCATTCTGATGTGCATGAGTAGCTGAGATGCTTTGTCCCAGATGATCAGTTATCTACCTCCTGAATAAGTTGATAGATAAAAGAATAATGGTTAAATTGTAGTTAGAAACAGTAAGTTCTGAAGTCCTACTGCACACTACAGTGGCTATAGATAATGATAATGTAATATTATTATTGCAAGGGTGCTGAGATTTGAGCCCAGCAGTGCTTAAGCACTGAGCTACATCCTCAGTCTTTTCTTCTTCTTCTTCTTCTTCTTCTTATTATTATTATTATTATTATTATTATTATTATTATTATTATTTATTTATTTATTTTGAGAGAGGGTCTCACTAAGTTGCGGAGGCTGGCCTTGAACTTGTAAATCTCCTGCCTCAGCCTCCCAAGTCACTGGGATTACAGGTGTGTACCATGACCAGCTTGGTACTATATATTTTAAAAGCCTGAAAGAAAAGATTTTGAATATTTTACCATAAATAAATAATAAATGTTTGAGGAGACAGACATGTTCAAAGTGATTTTAACATTATGTATATGTATACATGTATCTAAACATCACATGGTACCCCATGTGTATAATTTTATGTTTTTACTTATCAGTTCAAAATAGATATAGCTGGGTGTGGTGGCCCATACCTGTAATCTCAGCAGTCAGGAAGCTAAGGCAGGAGGATTGAAATTTCAAAGCCAGCCTCCGCAACTTAGTGAGACTCTAAACAACTTAATAAAACCCTGTCTCAAAATATAAAATAAAAAGGGTGAGGGCTGTGGCTCAGTAGTTAAGCACCCCTGGGTTCAATCACTACTACCAAAAATAAAAAATAAAAATAAATAAATCTACATTTTAAAATAAGCTAATAGTCACTGATATCTTCACTTTTTTAAAGATGAAGTCTGTCAAAATGATATAAATAGGAATTAAACTATCTGATAATTTTATAATTATATAATTGAAATGAAAAGATTTAGAAGATGGATAGACTTGACTTTACATGCCAATGATATTGCTGGTATGTTACTCCCTGTGATATAGGATGTAACAAACCTTTTGATGATTTTTAATTTTAGAGAATACTTGTTTAACATCTTGCCAATGATTTTTTAAGTCAGGCAATATCAAGTGTTGGAGAATATAGAGAAACAAGAACACCCTTGCTGGTGAAATTAACGTAATTTTCTTTGGTTCTTAAGATAAATAAGCTTGATCTCTTCAACATATAAATTATTTAAGGCAGAACAAAACCATGGGCTGGGGGTGTAGCTCAGTTGACAGAGCCCTTGCCTAGCAAGGCTCTGGGTTCAATTCTCAGCACTGTCAAAAAAAATGCAGACCCATACTAGAAAAAACAATGCTAAACATTTGATACAAGGATAGAAAATAGAAGCATAAATGTGGACCCCTCCTTAGGCTCTATAAACCCGAGAACACGGAGCCAGGCTCTGACTTGCCTTGAAGCTTTGATCTTCTCTGGGTCAGTTCTGCTTCCAGTTCTCAGTTCAGCCTTGAGTCATCAGGATGAGGGTCACACGCTCCTTCCTCAGAGAGGACTTCTTAGACCGTCCTCTAACTATCTTCATTTGCTTCCTATAAGACCCTACACTTTTACACCACTACCTGCTTGGGTCCAGTGACTTGTTTATTATAACAGGCAACCTAGCACCGTTTCTCTCCCATGCTCCAAATCCCCAGCCAACTATCCTCACATTCCTGGTGACCTTCTCGGTGAATAAAGACCAAGTAAAAAGTGGTTACATCAGGAAGGAAGGGAAAGGGGGAGTGGCACAAGGGTACAATGAGGAATCCAACTCAATATTATTTTGACTTGAGAAAAATAAAATCTGAAGTAAAAAAAATACGGCTGCATGTTAACATTTGTTCTGTTTTGTTTTTGTTTTTGTTTATTTTTGCTACACTAGGAATTGAACCCAGGGGTACTGTACCACCAAGCCACTCCCCCAGCCATTTTTATTTTTTACCTTGAGATAGGGACTCACTAAGTGGCGGAGGCTGATCTGGAAGAGATCCTACTTCAGCCACCATATCTGACCGCATGTCAACACTTGTGCATTCGTGGAGATGGGTATCGGGTTGTTGTTACTATACTTTTCTGTGGTTTCATTCTTTTTCCATATTAAAGCAAAGATTCTGGTTTCATGGAGGGGCAAAGGTAGAAGCAGAGAAGGCTGTGGACCATGGGGTCCCACAGAGGGCAATCAAGGGTACCTTGAACCAGGTGGTAGCATTGAAATCAGGGAGAAGCCAATGTACTCCATATGTATTTCCGAGGATGCACTAATGTTGTGGATGGCAGTGAAGGAAAGACAAGAATCAAGGTAATGCCTCAGCCTGGAAATCAAGCAGCTGAGAGGACAAAATTTACAGAGATTCAGAAGACTAAACAGGAAAGATTATAGAGGGAAGCCTGGTGAGGAAGGATGTCAAAAATCCAGAGTTCAACCAAACTGTGCTTACTGTGCTTAAGTCTAAGAGTCACCTAAATGTCTAAGCAGAGAGGTCAAGAAGGTAACTGGATACCTGAGCTCAGGGAAGAGGCCAGCACTGGACAGCTATAGAAGGAAATGATCAGATATGGAGGCAACGAGGCCAAGACTGGGTAAGATCATGAGGAGAGGAAGTAGGTAAAGGAAAGAAGGCAGGACTGAGCCCAGGGGACTCCTACACTCGCCTAGCAGACCTGAGGGAGTCCCAGTGGAAACGCAGGGTAGATAGAAGTAAGACCAAATTGTCACCAAAACCAACAGTGAAACAAGTAAAAGGAAATTAAATTAGATCTGACAACATCATTAGTGACTAAGACAAGAGCTGCATCCGTAGCAGAGCACACAGGCAAAAACCAACAGATGGAAAAGTGAATAAGCTTATCAATTCATATGAAATGTTCCGTGACATAATTTAATTTTAATTTGATATTAGCTCTTAGAAGGCAGATAAGAGAACAAAGACGGCAAGAGTAAACAAGAAGTTTTGCTCAGGCAAGGAGTGCAGATGGAGTGACAGAAGAGAGAAATCATATCAAGGAAGGTGGGTTCTTGTTTTGCTTTGTTAAATTTTTGAGATGGGAAATGTGTCAGCATGATTACAGAAGGATCCAATAGTAAGGGAGAGATCCAAGATGGAGCAAGAATAAAGATGGCTGCGTGAGGGGCTGGGGTTTTGGCCCAGCGGTAGAGCTCTCGCCTAGCATGTGGGAGGCGCTGGATTCGATCCTAAATACCACATAAAAATAAATAAAATAAAGGTCTAAAATAGTTTAAATATAAAAAAGATGGCTGCATGAACAAAGTTATTGAAAAGTGAGAGGGGTATTCTAATTCACGTTAATGATGTGTCTTTCACTATAGCAGAAGACAAAGAATGTGAATGTGAGAATGGAGAGGACTGAAGTTTTGGGCTCTAGAAACAAGAATGTTCCTGAAAGAGGCAATGAGGTCACACTAATCAACAGAAGAGAAAGGGGGACATTATAGGAAGTTTGAAAAAAAATAGAAATCATCTTAGTAAAAAGGAAGCCCAGTAGAGAAAAGGGCAAGATTTCAGACAATGTCCTGTGCCTATTTAAAATCAGGTATGACAATTTTTAAGTGTAACTAGTCAGCCTGAATGCATTTTTTTCTAGCATATTCTGATCTTATATAAGTATGAAGAAGAAAGGCAATTGAGTTCAGCCAGGCTTGTGACAGTCATGGGGAAAAGAGAAGGACAAGGGTGTTGAAGATGTTTGCAAAAGAGTGGTTATGAAATTGGTAGGTTGAAAAAAATTAAGATAGTGAAATTAACGCATAGGAAAGACTTCTTCTATTTAGAATGATGGGTTGAACATATCTAGTGACAGGTTCTCTCTAAGTTGCTGAGGGCCTTGCTAAGTTGGTGAGGCTGGCTTTGAACTTGCAATCCTCCTGCCTTAGCCTCCCAAGCTACTGGGGTTACAGGTATGTGCCACTGTTCCCAGCTTGTTTTGGGTGTTAACTTGGCCAGATTGAAGGATGCGTAGAAAATCAGTAAAGCACATTTATGAGTATGTCTGAGGGTTTTCCAGAGAAGACTGCTGACATATGGGTCAGCAAATTGAGTAGGGAAGACCCACTCTGGATGTGGGAAGCACCATCCAATAGGCTGAGGATCCAGATGGACCAAAAAAGCAGAACAAGGGAGAAACTTGGACAAGTGCGTTTGCATGTGCTCGCTCACTCTCTCGCTCTCGATTTCTCTTTCTCTTTCTCTCTCTCTCTCTCTCTCTCTCTCTCTCTCCATTTTTCTCTGCTGTTGCACTTTAATATTAGACTCCAAGTTCTTAACCTTTAAACATGGAATTCCAGCAGCCCTCCAAAGGAGGGTTGGACCTTCAGCCTCAGACTGAGATGACATCGTTGGTCTCTCTCTGGTTCTGAGACTTCCAGCTTCCTGGACTGAGCATCTGTTATGGTTTAGATATTAAAGTTAGAAGGTTAAATGATTGGGTTATGACAGCCTTTAACTAATCAGTGCATTATCCACTTGAATGTATTGACTAGGTGGTAAGAGTAGGAGGGTAAGATGTGGCTAGAGGAGATGGGTCTCTGGGGGCATGTGTTTGGGGTATATATTTTGTCCTTGGAGAACAGAGTCCCAATGTCTCTCCCTCTCCCTCTCCTTCTCCCTCTGTCTTATTCCTGAGCTGCCCTCCACTGGGCCCTTCCACTGCCTCACCATAGGCCCAGAGCAATGGAGCCAGTTGTTTGTGGACTGAAACCATAAACCCCAATTAAACTTTTCCTCCTCTAAAAGTGTTATTTTCAGGTATTTTGGTCACAGTAGCAAAAAAGCACACAAAACAGCATCTATCAGCTCTCTGGCTCTTCTGCAAATGGCTATTGTGGAACTTTTCAGCCTCTGTGATCATGTGAGCCAATCTAATAAATCCACTCTAAAGATTTCTGTTTCTCTGAAGAAACCTAACTGATAAACCATGATTTGGGGTGTTGGGAATATGGCTAAAATCAAGCAAATTTTCAAAGAAATTTATGCCACAAACCCTTTTAAAAGTTTCTGAAATTAGAATTTAGGTAGCTCTGAACAATGAAAGAGATGCTAGCTGATGCTGAAAATAATATGGCTAGTTGAAATTCTAAGAAGCAAATGACCTCCAAAGATCCCTCTCCCTTCCCCCAAGCAGAGACAACGCTTCCTGAACCCCAGGAGAAAAGTGAAGTACTATTCTCTGGGAAGGGAGATAATTTTTAAAAAGTCCCAACTTGGAGACATAAGGCCAGGTGAGTGTAAACCAGAAACTAAAAAGAGGGGTATTCAGGATAAGTCATTTATGCAGTGACCCTTCATCAATCCCATCCTGACTCAGGTCCCAGAATGTGGCACCCAAGCTAATTTTAAATAATAAAACACTCAAGAAAAAAATCTGATAAAAATAATGAAAAAGCTATACTCTCAAACTAAATTTAAAAAGACAAGCAAAGATTAAAAAAAAAAAAACCAAGGTAATCAAGATGTTGGAATTATCTAACAATTTTAAAACCACCATAACAAAAATACTTCAAAGACCAATTACAAAAACATGTGAAACAAATGAAAAAATAGAAATCTGTAGCAAATAAACAGAAATTCTTTGAAAATAAGTAAAGGATATAAAGCAAAATCAAATGGATATTTTATAGCTGAAAAGTTACGATAACCAAAATTAAAAACTCAATAGATAGGCTCAATAGAGAACAGAAAGAATATAGGAAAGCAGCAATGAACTGGAAGAGAGGACAATAGAAATTCCCCAATCTAAATAACACCAAAAAAAATAAAGACTAGCAGGGAAAATGAGCCTCAGGAACCCATGAGACTAAAATATCTATATTGTCAGAGTCACGAAAGGAGAGGAGAAAAAAGGTAAGATATTTTTGGAAAAGAAATTATGGCTGAAAACCTTTTATATTTGGCAAAAGGCATAAAACTACAAATTTAAGAAAATGACCAAATATTAAAGAACACAAACCCAAAGAAATAGGTGCAGTGGTGCACACCCATAATCCCAACTACTAGGGAGGGTAAGGCAGGAAGATTGCAAGTTCAAGGCTGGCCTGGGCAACTTAATGAGGCCTCATCTTAAAATAAAAAGTAAAAAGTGATGGGTTGTAGTTCAGTAGTAAGGCACCTCTGGGTTCAATCTCTGGTACTGCAAATGAAGGAAGAAAGGAAATAAGTTTATACCAACTTGTACCATAGTTAAAATTCTAAAAACTATAGAAAACATTTTTTAAAAGTCTTGAAAGCAATCAGACAAAAATGACCTTATCTATATGTTTAAAAAACAAAAAATTCTAATGACAGCAGATTTCTCGTCAAACACTATGAAAGTCAGAAGAAAATGACACAATATTTTTCAAGTGCTCAAAGGAAAGAAATGACTACTTAGAAATCTATACTTGGCACAAATATCCTTCAGAAATTAATGGGAAATCAAGACATTCTCAGAGTAAGCAGAACTTAGAGAATTTGCCATCAGCCAAGCTAACCTTATAAAAATAGCTAAGGAGGCATGGGTTTGATAGAACACTTGCTTGGCAGGCACGTGTGAGGCACTGGGTTCGATCCTCAGCCCCATATAAAAATAAAATAAAGGTATTATGTCCACCTACAACAAAATATATATATATATATATATATATATATATATTTTAAAGAGAGAGAAACAATGTTTCTATTTTCCACTCAAACTAGTCAAATGACAAGAGCAAAAGACTATGGAGATAGATAGATAGACAGATAGATGGATAATACATAAATAGATACACACATACATATATATACACACTTATATATGAAATTAATTCCTAAAGAAACTAATAGAAAAGTTATATAAAACTTTATATCTAAAAGCACTATAGAATAATTAAAATGGATTTTTTCTGCTGTTGAAGCCCCTATTGTAAACTATGAATGCTACATGATAATGATATGTCAATGTCATTTCATCATTTGTAACAAATGTACCATTTTGCTGGGAGATGTTGATAATGTGTGAATCTACGCATATGTATGTGCTGGAGATGTCATGGAATTCTCTGTACTTTCCAATCAATGCTTCTGTGAACTGAAAATGCTCTAAGAAATTCCATTTTAAAAGAGTGTTCAAGAAACCCACAGGTAGGCAGGACAAAGAAAACAGAGAAATGAAAAACATAATAGAAAACAAAAATAAATAAATAAAACACTCAACCAACTGCATATAAATTGCCATAGTCTGGCTGGGCACAAATAACCAAGCCACCACAAGGCACTTGTAGGTTCAGACAGGAACTACTTTATTGTCTGAACTCTCACCAGCACTCCATGCGTGCTCCGGGGGGAACTCTCCCGCCCTCAACCGGGCTCCAAGAGAATTCAAAAGTAGTGGGCACCCGAGGCAGCAGGAGCTGCACTATTGCAGGGGTCTATATACAACTGAATACACAGCCTGTTTCAATCCAGCATCATCCAGTCACAGCAATTATGCATAGCTTAACTTAATTATCATCATCTTAATGGCTCGCTGGTGTCACCTCTCAACCACTCCTTCTGGCAAAATGCTAGGCGCCATCCCGACTTGGCTGTGGCTCTTAACAATAAATAATTAAATGTAAATTGTTTAAATATACTAATCAGAAGAGAGATTGGCAGAGTGTATCTAGAAACCTCACTCAACAATATGCTATCTACAAGAAGTTCACTTCAAATACAAAGATTTAATGCAGGTTTTTAAAGGGTATGTTATCTATATATATTACAAACATTAATCAAAGAAAGAAGAAGTGATTATATTAAGATCATATAAAGTAGGCTTCAGGATGAAGAAAATTACCAAAAATAGAAAATGCCATTACATGACAAAAGAATCAGTTGACCAAGAAGATATAGCAATCCTAAGTGTATATGTACCAAACAACAGAGATGCAAAATAAAGGAGGAATAGACAAATCTACAATAGTATAGACTAAATAACCCTCTCTCACCAATTGATGGGAAAACTAAATAAAAAATAAGACGTAAAATAACTCAACAACACATCCCATTATTTTGTTTTCTATACCCAAGTCTGAGTTCTGCTGGTTATAGTACTGGTGGTACTTAGTGTTGGATGGTTTCCAGTGATCTATGCATCCTCATATAGAACTCTCTCGTATTATTCCTTTCTCTTGATCATGTGCCAGACTGAAGGACTTGTTTTTAATAAATAGAATACAGCCAAGTAATAGGATGTAATTTACTATCTTAAGTTAAAAATAGACTCTGGCTTTATTCTTGCTTCTCTCTCATACCCCACTTGCTTGTGATGGAAGGCACGTGTCATGTTGTGAACTAATCTAGTGAGAAGCCCAAATATAAAAGGACTGAGACTCTCACTCCAGTAGCACATGAATCACTGAACTCTGCCAGGAACCACATAAGTTAACTTGAAAGGGTTTTCCCCCAGTAGACCCTCCAGATGAGACTACAACAACCTGGTACACACCTTGACTGCAGCTGTGTGGGACACCCTGAGTCAAAAGAACCAGTTAAGTTGCCTCTAAATAATTGTGAGATATAAAATCATTAATGTTCTTGCTTCATGTTGCTAAGTTCTAGGGTATATATATATTTTTTGTAGGGTATATTTTTTAATTTAGCAATATACAACTAACGTATCATCCAAAAGAGATGCTTTTACCAAGGCACATAACAATGGTTATTGATATCATTTTAAGTTTCACCTGCCTTTGGGTCAATAAAAAAAAAAAAGGTTAGGGATTTCTTGGGCTCTTGTGAACATGGAATTGTTGATGTATACTGAAAATTATCAATACTAATTATGTTATAACCAACTATATTAAATGTGATTAATAAACAGTTATACAAAATAAAACTATAGCATCTAGGGTTGTTTCTTTGTAAAAGAGTATATTTACATATTTTATACAGATTAACACTTGTTTTTAATTTCTGTTCCTCTTTGCTACTATGCAAGTTTGTTAGTGGTTTATTTTACAGACTCCCCCTCCTGCTGCCGACTGCCCAGGTTTGAGAATACTGAGATGGACTCATAGAAGATGTAAGAAGGAAAGGAAATTGAATAAGGAAAATCATCTGGACTCTCCTTTAAGAACAGTGTAACTATACACAAGACATATTTGCCTTATGCTATAATGTGGAGTTATTTCTTTTAAAAATATTTTTTAGTTGCAAATGGACATAACACATTTATTTTATTTATTTATCTTTCTGTGGTGCTGAGGATCAAACCCAGTGACTCACATGTGCTAGGTGAGCGCTTTACCACTGAGCTACAGCCCTGGCCCTGGAATTATTTCTTGGAAAACACTGTGAGAGGAAGGGTATTGTGGGTATGTACTCAGAAAATAAGGCAATGAATTACAATGGACATTTATTTTAATTTGCCAAGCATTCAAACATCCTTTTTTATTTGATGGAACCTCAGAAAGCTTAATGGCATTGAAAGATGAGACCCTGAGGTCTAGTTTCCACAATGAAAGCCTGAATAGGGCGTATATTCCTTTTTTCTCAGTTCTTTGTTGCTGTAGTAGGGCTATGTGACCTAGGCTCAGTCAATAAGATGTTCCACCATGGGATTTAAAGCATGAGGGTTGACACAGAGCTCTGAGGAAAGTTAAATTACTAATGAGCACCCAATGTGCAATCAACAGCCCTTGCGTTTAAATAGTGTCCTCGGAAATGGTTCCTGATGTGATTTTGCAGTACACTTTTTATTTCTTTTTCAACTTTGGTTACCTCATACTTTTGTCAATTCTGTTAATCTTTAAAATTCTTTGTATAAATTTCTTTTCTGTTTAAATTTGCAAGAGATATTTCCTGTTTCTTTAAAAACACAAAGTTCCATTGGTAAAAAAGAGCAAGATGTTTACTCATAAGTTAAGATGAAAGCATTGGTTGAAAAATCTTATGTTGCAGAATGATAAAACATTATTGATGATATTAAAAATCAAATGTCATAAAACTAATATACTGATGATACATGGAGGAAACTAAACAAAACTGACCCTACTTAATAAAGAAGCCCATTGAGGACAATAAATCTAATTCATTTTTTTTTTGCTTAGATAAAACTTCCATGAATATATATGTTTCCTTTATTAGGCACAATGTTAGGTCCTTATTGATAAGGACATCTAACATAATAGTCTTAAAAACATACAATATTTTTGCTACCATTATGTTAAAGATGAACAAATGATGTTCTCAACTTTTTCACAGCTTTCATATAACCATCTGAATAATAAAGAAACCATGAAACATAAATTTCAGAACCTAACATTTTCTTCTACATACAATTCTATAGAACTTCAAAATTGAGATATTTGGCTGCAATGATTAATGTGCAGGTTGATTTTACTGACAATCCCAAACAGTAGTTTCACTGTGTCTTTTGCAATACAACTTCCATTAAAAGTTGAAGTCTATTTCTCACCTGTTCCATTAGGGCTGACCTTGTACCTTGTTTTGACCCACTAAATATGGCAAAAACAATATTGTTTCTTTTCCAAACATAGGTCAAGAGGCATTACATGCATCTTTTCTCTCTTGGATTCTTATGTCCACCATTTGGAATAGCCTCTTACAGATCAAAACAGGGCATCTCAAATGAGAAAGTACCAGAACAGTTGGACTATACTCGGCAACCTCTAGCTGATCATAAATGTAAGTGAGCTGAGCCTAACTCAGCCAAGTTCAGCCAGAGTCAGATCATCAGTCAAGTCACAAATTTATGACAAATAATAAAGGCAGTTGCTTTAAGTTTTAGAATGGTTTGACACATAATAATAGTAAACTAATACAAGCAGTAACATTTAGTATTCACAAAAGTGTTCTTAAAGCATTAATATGCTTATTAGATCATCAAAACAAGTTTATGACCCTGCAATTTTAATGCTGTGAATTAAATGCCTTGGATTTTGGCATTCTATATAAAATATCTATATGTGCATAAATTGTAGTTAATCAAAACTAATTTAAGGAGCTTAACTAGTTTATATAATTAGAATATTTTCATATTTGCAAGAATTAGGTTTAAAAATCTTATAGTATAAAACTCCACTGGTTGAGATCAAAGGGAGAAGAATGGATGCAGTTAGTCCAACAACAGAAGTATCACTAATTGGTATTATTGAGTGCTTACTCTATGCCAAACTCTATGATAAGTACTTAGTCTTCATTCTCTTTTTTAACCTTGGGTGACACCCAATCTGTGCTTTCTACAGGAAATCTATACATCTTTGGGGTCTAGTCTAATTAAAGATAAACGCACACTGCATGGGTTTATCACACTTCATCACAGTCATTTTGTAGCCTGCCAATATCTAGAGCCATTCTAGGATTTTACAGCAACAAGAGAAACAGCACTGAAGCCAGATTTAAAATTAGGTAGTCACTGTAGTTAGGTAAATCTGGTCTAATATCTGAAATCTAAAATGGAGGCCATGTTGAGAATGAATGTTAATGAAGTCCAGGAAACAGCCTCAACAGATTTGAAGACAGCTCATCCCAAAGAAATGTTAATGAAGCCCAGGAAACAGCCCCCAACAGATTTGGAGATAGCCCATCCCAAGGAAATGTTAATGAACAGCAAACTTGACTTAGAAATGCCCAGATTGCTTCTTTGGCCCACCTGTTCCCCAACCCTTCCCACCTACATTCCATCACCAGAAACTATAAAAAGGGGAACACATTCGCCCTTCAACAGATTCCACCTCTTGGGTCCCCTTTCTCCTCCGGGAGAAGTTTTTTCTGCTGTCCTTTAATAAACTTCTAACTTTCCACTCTGACCTTGCCTCGGCTTGCTTCTCTTGTGTTATTCTTCAACATTGGGGAAGCAAGGACTCCTCACCAGTAAACAGCGGTAACAGCACCTGTAAAACAAAAATTTGGAAAGAATCTGGTAGGAGAATCAGCCAGATGAAGCCTCTGCAGTGGTGTGTACCTAGGCAATGTGGAATAGAATAGTGTTAGCTCGTTACAAGAATTTTCAATTTTTTAAATGCTGAGAAACAAGCCACATAAAGACACGGAAGTGAAAAGGTTCTTTATAGGTCTGAGGAAGCAGAAAATATTTCTTAATAAGGCCCCAAGCTAATACTTTTGGCACTAGAGGAAGTAGTACCGAAACAGGTAAATCAATCCTATTTTCACTTATATACTGTCCTCAAAATCATCAAGGGAACATTTTTTTTTTAATTTAGATACTGGGCTCATTCCCTACATTGTCATATTCAACCGGTCTGAAATTGGCTTCAAAATTTATATATAATCATTTTAGTTGAGCTTCATAATGAGACCAAGTTTGAAAAACATGGGTCACATGCTTAGGTGACATAGAGCATCATGGTCTTTTGTAGCAGGCAGTGAGGGAAGAAGAAACTAAGAAGCAGGTTTGCAAGGCTGAGGTAGTACAACCATTTACAAAACTGTGCTGACTACCAAGAAAGAGGGGATGGTATGAAATGAGGCACAAATGTTTCAAAGGCCAAGGAGTACTGAAAAACAGCAGATCTCTTACTTCTTCTTTTGGCTTGAGTTAACAGTTCATCCATCCATCCATTCATTATCTACTGAGTATTACTGTGTATCAGAAATGAGTTTGCCAACTGCAAAGGTTTTATTAGAAATCAGCCCTAAACGAAGGGATCAGAGTTTGGTAGGACATGACTTCTAGTTGTGATTGAAGAATGAGCAAAATGAGATGGAAATGGAAGAGGGAGTAGCTAACTCCACTGGGGGAAAGAAGAGGTCAGGAATTACTTCAGTAGGAACTGGTCTAGAAGCTTGAGTGACGGTTTACCTGAATGAAAAAGGCAAAAAGCCTTCCAAAGTCACATGCAGCTAAAGCATAGAGTAAGGAGGTGAATATAGAAAACAAGTAAATCAGGGTCAGGTTGTAAAACTGTCTTGTATTCTTATGCTAAAAGTTTTAGAAATGAACTAGAGTTCCCTGAAAAATCAGTTGATCCACCCAAACACTTTTTATTTTATTTTTTTCTATTTTGTTTTAATTAGTTACACATGACAGTACAATGACCTTGACATATCATACATTTGAATCAGATGGGATATAATCTCTCATTTTTCTGAGTGTACAGGTTGCAGAATCATATTGGTCATGCAAACACTTTTTAATAGAAAAGAAATTATCAGATTTATTCGTAGGACTATTTTCTACATTTAACACAATTTGTATATCATAAAACTATAGGTATATGCTGTGGATTGAATTGTGTTCTCTAAAATTCATCTGTTGGATCCACAACCACTGATGAGCTATTTAGAGGTGGGACTCTGAGAGGCAATAAGGTTTAGATGAAGTATTGTGGTTAGAGCCCACATTATAGGATCAGTGTAAGATCCACATTATAGGATCTCTTGTCAGAGTAAGAGAGGACAGAGTTCCCCATCTCTGCCTGGTGAGGACACATCCAGAATTCTATGTCCACAATCAGGAATTGGGTCCTCCTCTGGCTAGCATTCTCAACCTGGACTTTCATCCACTGGAACTTGAAAAATCAATATTTTGTGGGGTCATTCAGTTAACCCAGAGTATTTTGTTACAGCAGTAAAAGGCAGTATGAAAGTTTACTGTACCTATAGCTCCATGTGTTTGAAATAAGTGCAAAAATTAGGCTGGCAACCAGAGGAAGAGTGAAGAAAGCTACAGAGAACCGTGACCTTGGCAGTCAGGGTGAAGCCTCCTACTGTGGTCTATCTGATGGTAGCTTGTTGTGGCATCATTGGGAGATTTTAAAAATATTACCATCCCTGTTTTCCCTAATTCATAGCTAAACACCATTATATGAATGAGACGGAGGAGTAAAGATGCAAGAATCATGAATCAAAATGGAAAAAAAAATTAATACTGATAATAAGTAACTTCAGGTGAGGTGAGTTAGATTTTCTCACTGTGAAGGACCAGAAAAACTGTGACACACCCATCACATTTCATCACTAGTCCTTCTACTTTGTTTGTACTCTTTACACAGAGATTTCCATGTGAAGAGCCATCCATAAGGGTGATTTCCATTCTTACAGTATTCCCAGTGTCGAGATTCATGAGGTCACATGTGAAGATAAATTTGTCAGTTAGGCGGCTCTCTCCTAAGGGCAAGAAGCTTAATCATTCTTTTTTTTTTCTTTCTTTATGCTTTTTTTTTTTTTTGATACTGACCTTGTCTTGTCTAGAGATGAATCAATGCATCAAGCTAGAAATGGTAAATCATGAATAAATGATTTATGCTTGTCTTGATCAAGTATGATAGATTGCTTGTATTTCTGACTATTACTGCATATAAAGATTTATATAAAATACAAGTGACTGTGGATAGGAGGAAAAAAATTGAGAGATTTCTCCAATGATATAGTTCAGTGTAACACTGTAAATGTTATTTCTAGTGACTCAGTCCTTCAGAAAATAATGATGACACATGATGAATTCAATGATATTTATCAAATAAAGAATATATTCTTGCTCGAATCTTTAATTTCTTTTCTTTCCTTTTTTATGCCCCACCCTGCTCCATCTCTTTCAATCACACTAAAATCCAATAGGCAACAACTAATTCCAATTTTTTTTTTCTTATTAGGTATTTCTTCTCTCTCCTCTCACCTTATTTCTTCACTACCCTAATTTCTGAAATTTTCTCCAATAGAAAATGTTATGGGCTAGGCTATATGGGCAATGACCAAACAGACTCCATTTTACCCTGAGATTTCATATCATGTAAGAAATGCTTCTCCCATGGGAAGGCCCCACCTCCGTACCCATTAATGGTTACCTAGTATAACATATTGGCAACACAAAATAGCAATTCTTATCTAATGAAAAGGTGTTCTTTTTGGTTTCCATTTTACTTGTGCAATGTACCTTGTCAGAGATTGATTATCTACATGTTAGTAGCCATTCTCTAACTTGTACTGAAGTAGGGTCATTTTAAACCACTTCCCTTCTGCTTGCTTGCTGCTATGCCAAACTGGAAAGTCCGGTGGGAAATACCAATATAACCATTGCATTGTCTCACTAACTGCCCAATTCAGCTTCTATACCTGCTTCATGCAGCTACGTCAACCTGAATATGGTTTTTGCAATTTTTGCCTTAAATATTCTAAAATGCTCAGGTTCGGGCTGTTTCTCGCAGAGACAGTTATGGGTCCTGTGGGGAGCAGTCGCTGGGTGTCCAGCTAAATAAAGACTCTTCAATTTGAACAAAACTGAGACGTGGTGTGATTTCTGAGCGACCTGCCCCACAACAGAAAACCCACGTACTGGGAATTGATGATACCTACACAACCTGATGGGTTGTTATAAGTATTGTTAGGAAAAATGTAATAATATGCATATAAAATAAAAGAGAGGGATTTATTTATGAGATGGTTATAGAGTCAGAAGTACCAAAAAAATGCATTAAAAAAGAGACAAAATACAGCCTTTACTTTAAATTATAGCCCAAGATGAAGTTCAAAGGCAAGAGACAATCAATGCCCCTCTAGAAACAGTCAGGTAGAGATAGAAAATTCTCTTTTGTTGTATTCTGACTTCCAGCTGATGATTGAATGAGGCCCACCAACAATTGAGAGGGTGATCTTTTTGACTCAGTCTACTGACTAAAATGTTAATATCAACCCAAAGCACCTTTTTGAAAATCAAGACCTTGTTTTGAACTTTGTAACATTTTTTATTTTATATTTGATTCAGAGCTTTCCTCTTTTCTCCAGAGAGAGGTAATTTTGGATTATAGTAGGAAATGGAAGGCAGAGAGGGAAGGTTGTTGTGTAAAACCTTCGAATTTCTTCTCTTCTATCTTTGCTCTTTATCTTCTCATTGTGTTGGTCCCGAAACAAGATCTAGACCAAGAGTTCAATTAATACATAGATAGACAATATTGGTTACTATCTACAAAATTTTCATAAAACTGGAAAATCATACTGCTCTTTTGTTTTATTTTTTAGTCACAGTGAATTTGTATGTATATTTCTTTTTGTTCTCATAAAACATGAGTTGAATTTTCTTGGTCCCTCAGCAAATAGTCTTGCAAGTAAAGCAGGTAGAGACCTGTTGGGTTGTTCAGACTTCCAATTCAAAGACTCCTTTCTTTCCTTATATATCTGTGGATTGTTCCCTTCTGTAAATATAGCATAAATTTATATACACCGTCTAATAATCAGACCCTGTCTTGGTTTAGAAAATCTTATACATCCAGTTTTTCTCTTCATGATTTTCTCACAGGCTACCATTAGTAATTGACCCAGATTTTGTCACAGTTTTCTGATATTTTCTGAAACCTACCTCCTCTTGGAGCAATCTCTAAGCCTACTCATTCTTTCTCTCTAACTGTTTATACTGATCTATCTTAGCTGAGCTCAGGGCATTTATCTTCCTAAAAGGACACCCTTCTTTTTTTTATATGAATATTTTCTCAGATTTTCCATTGGAAAGATCCCTTTGTGGTAACTCTTTCCTTGCAATATCATGTCAACCTCTTGCCAGCCTCTGACTTTGCTCCTTTGCATGTAATTTGTGGCTTGTTACTGTTCTTTTCATTTTCCTTTCTTCCTTCCCTTCCTCCCTACTTCTTTCCTTCCTCTCCCTCCCGCTACCTCCTTCTTTCCTCTCTCTCTTCTATATTTTTTATTTTGGTGCTGAGAGTTGATCCTAGCACCTCATGTACGGCTACAATGCTAGTCATAAGTTTTCGTGAAATTTAACCATTCAATTTTGATGTGCTTTTTTAAAATTTTTATCCACCCCCCCACCTTTTTTTCAGAAGAAAATCTGGGGATAGTCAAATCAAACTTCCCATTGGGAACACACATTTCAATTATATGATGGCAATACCCTGATATCTCTCAAAAGTTTAAATGCATATAAAAATACCATTCCAGTCTGCTTGCTTTGGGTGCTTGAGGTTTCATCTGGATGCTGTTGCCTTTAGTATGTACAGACTGGAATGTCAAGGTTGGACAAGAAGGGGAGTTTCTGAGAATGTCAAAACATCAGGGTTTGGGGGGTAATCATTTGGTCTTCTGAACATGGATACTCCCCATGTGTTCCTGGCAATATCAACTTTCCAGAGAATTCTGCTGTTTCTCTGACAGATTCTCCACCCACTGTTTAAACATGGAGACAGATACCCCAGTGAGAGCTGGATGACCAAAAGCTTCATTCACATGTAGCTTTCCATGCAGTTGTTGACCAACACTTACTATTGCTGTTGGTTAGTGATTTTCACCTCTTATTTGCTCCTGACTCTTCTCTAGTTCTGCTTATCCTTGAGGGAAGCTATAATTGTCATTTTTTAAAAAAATTTTGCTCTTCTCTATACACCCTTGGATTTCCAGTTTTTCATGGTTTCTGGTCTCCTAAGTGATCCTACATCTGCCCAGGTAATTTTTTTTTCCCAATTCCCTTTTTGCTATTCATTTTTTTCTACACTCTCTTGGGATTCAAGTTGAATCTAGAAGGTTATAATGTATCTTTAGACTGCTACCTTTATCTGGAAACCAATAGGTTTCTTTCATTTTTAAAAATTCTTGTCATGTTCCTTTAGATGAAGTCTGTTTTATCAGCATTCTTTTTTTTTAAAGTGGTTCACAGTACTGAATAAAATGATTTATTTGCTGTCATGAAAAACATGTGGTCCATCACCTCCCTTGCCCTGAACTACATTTCTGTGAATACAATATAAGATTAAATTAACACATTCGACAGGCATATTACATTTGCTCTTATAGAAATCAAATCAATTAACTCTAGTAGATCATTTTTGTAGTTATACCAAGACTAACCTAGATATTATATCTTTCATTGGTGCAGTTGAATTTTCATTATTTTGCTCCAATCTTTTTAAATTTGGTTTATTATTCAACCTATTATTTATTGCTCCCTGATTTCATATTAATTACAATTACTTAAAAACAATTTTTCAAAGGCCCACTGTATTTTATAGTTGTTGAATATACAATTCACATATTCCATTAGCCAAATGACCCTAGGAGAGACTGTTTTTTTTCCATTAAATTTCTAGAGAAAATATAAACCTAGGTATTTAATATATTCTTCAATATGTATTCATTGAGCAACAAGCCACATTTAAGATCTTGGACACATAGTAAGTTAAAATGTTCTTGTGCAGATAATTGAGGAGTGAAACAGTTTATATACAGACACACACCACAGAATAATTCACCAAGAGATTATTGTTTTGCCAAGAATTAAATAAGATGAATTTATATGATTTTTTTTAGTTGTAGATGGACACAATATCTTTACTTTTTATTTATTTATTTTTATGTGGTGCTGAGGCATGAACCCAGTGCCTCACACATGCTAGGCAAGCACTCTGCCACTGAGCCACAACCCCAGCCCCAAGAGGATTTTATAGGCTGTGCCTAGATACTTTTTGATTTTTTTCTTCCTAATAACTGTCTCATTGCTATTCAGGATAACATTATACACTTATAAGAAAGCTTCAGGTACACACCACTTGAGAAAACTACCAGAAAATTTTGTAGGTACAACTTTTTACATACCACAGAGCCATAAAAACTATAACTTCAGAATAAAATGTCATCAAGTGTCCCCAGTAGGGAAGCCCCTTAAGGTAACTTAAGGAAGTGAGAACTATATTTCCAAAATAGGCTGATGTTATGTACCTCATGTTTAGTTGCACCCACTAAGCAAATATAGCCAATATGCTTTATGCTTACTTTGAATCTGATCAAAAGCTTTCTGATTTTTTGTTGTAGATAGTCCAAATAATTTGGCCAAGGTCTCCCAAGGCTCCCACCAGGACAAGAGCTTCGACTGTCAGGATTCGGTGACAACCAATCTCTGCAGCTCGAACCTGCCACTTAGGCACTCCTGATTTTTTGGCTCTAGCGGGGATGCCCCTTTTGCCAGTAAATCAGTTTCCTCCTTCTCTTCCTTACATAGGTAATTTGTCCTTTCTGCCGGTCGACTCTCCCTTACAATTCCTCTTGGAATATAGCACCCAGGCCTGGTCCACTTATCCCTTAGACAATCAAAGCAGATGGCCCCTTTTTGAGTCCCTGGATCTTTCCATTCTAAGGGATCTCTACAATTACTATGAGCGTTAAAAAAAAAATGGGTAGAGATCGTTTATGTCCAGGCTTTCTTCTTGCTCCTATCCAATCCTGCTCTCTGCACCTCTTGCAAACCTCTGCAAATTCTTCTAGTCCATCCAAAGGGTGCTCAACAGGTGACACAGTTTTCCTACTTAATTTCTTGGCCTTAAAGGGATATCGGGCCTTTCCACAAAAGGCCCAAATAGCATGTAGCTAGGGTTCTTTATCTCTCAAGGGAAAAAGGCCATTACAGTAGACAGAAAACAGCTTATTGTGTCTATACCTACACCAAAGACAAAAGATGACTCTCCTTCTTGGGTTTGGCTGGGTACTTCAGGGCCTGGATTACTTTTGAATTTCTCCTTCCTCGCCAGGCTGCTATATAATCTGGCCAAGAGCCCCCAAGATGAACCCCTACTCTCAGTGGTAGAGAAGCCCTTTACAAAAAGGTCCTCTTCTCGGTACCCGCCCTGCATCTCCCCCACCTCTCCCAACCCTTCACCCTCTATGTACATGAAAAACAGAGACAAAGTCTGGGCGTTCTGGGTCAGGAATATGGCCCCACAATTGTACCATGGCCTACCTATCCAAATAGCTCAACCCCACCCTCAGGGGCTGACCTCCATGCCTCAGAGCCCTAGCAGCAGCCCATGACTCCAGAAAGAAGCACACAAGCTTACCTTTGGCTCACTGATAACCATCTCATCTCCTCACCATCTAAAGGATTTCCTCACTTACAAGGGGCTACAGTCACTTCCTCCTTCCAGGGTTCTATTCCTTCTTGTCTCATTCCTTGAAAGTCCCTCCATCTCTTTTCAGTCCTGCTCTCCATTAAACCCTGCCTCCCTCCTCCCATCTTCTCCCTCACAAGATCCCATCCACAAATGCCTGGAGGTATTAGAGACGGTTTTACCCTGCCCTACCACCATTTCTGAGGGACCCCTGCCCTCTTCAGACCTCGTCTGGTTCTCAGATGGTAGCTCTTTTATACACGAAGGGGTTAAAGTGGCAAGGTATGCTCCACCATAGAGGCAAAACCTCTCCCACCCAATACCACCAACCAACAAGCTGAACTCATATCTACCACAAAGGCACACGAGCTATCAGAGGGAAAAACCCTCCCCCTATATACCGATCTCCCATGCAGACATTTGGAAGAAAGGGGGCTATTGACCACCAGAGGGACAGCAGTCATTAATTCCACACTTATTTCTGGCCTACTACGAGCCTCCAGGCTGCCTTCCCAACTGGGAATAATCCATTGCAAGGCCCATCAAACTGACTCCTCCCTTACTACTATGGGGAATTCCAAGGCCGATCAAGGGGCTTGATCTGCTGCCCTACAGAGCTTTATCTCCTCTCTGCTACTCTTCGTTACCACTGGGGATCGGCCCAAAGATCCCCAGCAACTCTTCCAGTTTCTTCACTCTCTATTTCATTTTAGTCCACAGAGTCTCACTACTTTCCTTCACTCCTTTTTCACCCTTTCCCCACTCAATAAGACCTTTCTACAACAGATCACTTCCGCTTGTCAGATCTGCCAGAGAACCAATACCAATACTCCATTAAAACCTAAACCTTTCCCTTCTCATCAGGCCTGCAGTCATACCCCAGCTGCAGACTAGCAGATTGATTTCACCAACATGCCCCAAGTAAAAAACAAGCCTCGATTGTTCTTTCACTGCCCCTCCTCTTCCATCTATGCTCTGAACTCTGGTGCTATCAAGGCTGGCTCCTTCCTGACCTCAGTCTCTCTCAAAACCCTACCTCCTTAACACCTTGTCAACTTGTTTACTATTGCCCACCAGGGGAAAAAACCCCTCTAAAACCAAAATGGGAGAGTCCTGCTCAGGTGATTATGTGCACTCCCTCGGTGGCCAAACTCAAACTACCTAATAACCAACTTACCCCATAAATTCATATTTCCAGGCTTAAGCCCAGCACTCCTACACCTTCATCAGAAGAGCCAATGATCCTCACATGTCATTAAGTACTCTTGTCAATGCCTCCCCTCATTTCTGGCCCCCCTTGGGTCTTCTCTTCGCTCTATGTCTGAAGATTTAAAGCAAGTGACCCTAAAGGCCCCCTCCAGCCAGATCCCCACTACTTGCTTGAAACTGGCCAGTAGTGGGACTGTTGTGGGTTATCCTTCTGACAAACCACTTAGGTGTCCAGAGCATGGTGACCCCTGAATAAGTGTGATCATAAGAGAACAATTTACCAGTTGCCTTCTGGGCCTAAGGAAGAACATGTGTTTTGTTTACCCTCCCAGTTTTGAAAGAATTTCAAGTAACAGTATTTAAAGTTGAAGTGTTTCACATAAAACCTGGAGAGATCTCAAAGGGAAATATGGTAACAATGGGCCACCATCCTCCCTTGGCCGCCTTCAAGAAAGGCAAAGAGAGAAGCAAGCTGGTACACCCAGGTAGGAGAAAGTTTGAAGAGCAGGCTTAATAGAGATGGGAAGGAGCTAGATTGGACTAGGAATGAAGAGTGGAATTGAGGGTGTTAGGTGCAGGACAGGCTGGTCTGCAGGGCATGCCAAACAAAGTTAGCTGCAGGATGACCTGGCTTCTCAAACCCTCTGTCTGGTTCTTTATCACCTGTTTGCTTCAAGCCCAAATGCCCAAGCCCCCACTCAAAGCTGAACACTTAACCGCCCTTGTGCCAACAAGGCACTTGCAGACCCAGAGACCCCATTAGATTTGGCCTATAAAAACTCCCTGTGCCTGTCCCTTCCCTTTATCATAAAGTTCATTCAGACTCAGGTGGGTAAAATTTCTAATCAAGCTTTTAACCAGCTTCTTCTCAGGAATTACCAACTCCTGGATACTGATGATACTCCAGTCGAGACTTATGCCGAATAGACTGACATCATCATGGATCTGTGGTGGCAAGAAACCTTCAATGATACCAGTCTTCTCTGCCCTCCTGTGGGGGCTCCTTACTTCCCTCCTCTCTTTCTCCCACACCACCTCATCTCAGCAGGAAGCAGCCATAATGAGTCGACACCCACTCTCATTTAATAACAAAGAGAGGGGAATGTTGGGAGTCGCCCCGGCTCCAAAGACTAACTTCCTTATCCCCCAAGAAGAGCCGTCCATTGGTGAGCCATGCTGGCTCACATGATCCTTACCCACCAATCAGACTAGCCCTGCTGGCTCACATGATTCTTATCCACCAATCAGAAAGCACCCCAGCCAACTGTCAAACCACTCCCGGCTCTATAAATATGCAGAGCTGTTCCTCAATAAACGGCATTTTCACTGACGGCAGGCCTTGATCGTTTTTTCATGAACCCAGTGCCTCACACATGCTAGGCAAGCACTCTGCCACTGAGCCACAACCCCAGCCTTAAAAAGATTTTATAGGATGTAGGCTCCCTATTTACCTCTCTTATTGTTTATTTTGCTGAGAAAAAACTTTTTAGTTTGAGTAAGTCCCATTTGTTAATTCTAGTTATTAACTCTTGTGCTATGGGTGTCCTATTGAGGAATTTGGAGCCCGACCCCACGGTATGTAGATCATAGCCAACTTTTTCTTCTATCAGACGTAGTGTCCCTGTTTTGATATCAAGCTCCTTGATCCATGTTGAGTTAACTTTTGTGCATGGCGAGAGAAAGAGATTCAGTTTCATTTTGATGCAAATGGATTTCCAGTTTTCCCAGCACCATTTGTTGAAGATGCTATCCTTCCTCCATTGCATGCTTTTAGCCCCTTTATCAAATATAAGATAGTTGTAGTTTTTTGGTTTGGTTTCTGTGTCCTCTATTCTGTACCATTGGTCCACCTGCCTGTTTTGGTACCAGTACCATGCTGTTTTTGTTACTATTGCTCTGTAGTATAGTTTGAAGTCTGGTATCGCTATCCCACCTGATTCACACTTCCTGCTTAGCATTGTTTTTGCTATTCTGGGTCTTTTATTATTCCATATGAACTTCATGATTGTTTTATCTATTTCTACAAGAAATGCTGTTGGGATTTTGATTGGCATTGCATTGAACTTATAGAGAACTTTTGGTAATATCGCCATTTTGATGATGTTAGTTCGGCCTATCCGTGAACAGGGTATATTATTCCATCTTCTAAGGTCTTCTTCTATATCTTTCTTTAGGGTTCTGTAGTTTTCATTGTATAAATCTTTCACCTCTTTTGTTAGGTTGATTCCCAAGTATTTTATTTTTTGGGGGGATATTGTAAATGGAGTAGTTGTCCTCATTTCCATTTCAGAGGATTTGTCGCTGATATACAGGAATGCATTTGATTTATGCGTATTGATCTTATATCCTGCCACTTTGCTGAATTCATTTATTACCTCTAATAGTTTCTTTGTAGACCCTTTTGGGTCTGCTAGGTAAAGAATCATGTCATCTGCAAATAGTGATAATTTAAGTTCTTCTTTTCCTATTTTTATGCCTTTAATTTCTTTCATCTGTCTAATTGCTCTGGCCAGTGTTTTGAGGACTATGTTGAACAGAAGTGGTGATAGAGGGCATCCCTGTCTTGTTCCAGATCTTAGAGGGAATGCCTTCAATTTTTCTCCATTCAGAATGATGCTGGCCTGTGGCTTATCATAGATTGCTCTTACAATGTTGAGGTATCATCCTGTTATCCCTAATTTTTCTAGAGTTTTGAACATAAAGGGATGCTGTACTTTGTCAAATGCTTTTTCTACATCTATCGAGATGATCATATGGTTCTTATTTTTAAGTCTATTTATGTGGTGAATAACATTTATTGATTTCTGTATGTTGAACCAGCCTTGCATCCCAGGGATGAATCCTACTTGATCACGGTGTATGATTATTTTTGGTATGTTTTTCAATCCGATTCGCCAAAATTTTATTGAGGATTTTTGCGTCTAGGTTCATTAGAGATATTGGTCTGTAGTTTTCTTTCTTTGAAGTGTCTTTGTCTGGTTTAGGGATCAGAGTGATATTGGCCTCGTAGAATGACACTTCAGATAGAGCCCTAATATCCAGAGTATACAAGGAACTCAAAAAATTAGACAAAAGACAACAAATAACCCAATCAACAAATGGGCCAAGGACCTGAACAGACACTTCTCAGAGGAGGACATACAATCAATCAATAAGTACATGAAAAAATGCTCAACATTGCTAGCAGTCAGAGAAATGCAAATCAAAACCACCCTAAGATACCATCTCACTCCAGTAAGAATGGCAGCCATTATGAAATCAAATAACAACAAGTGCTGGCGAGGATGTGGGGAAAAGGTTCATTGTTGGTGGGACTGCAAATTGTTGCAGCCAATTTGGAAAGCAGTATGGAGATTTCTTGGAAAGCTGGGAATGGAACCACCATTTGACCCAGCTATTCCCCTTCTCGGTCTATTCCCCAAAGACCTAATAAGAGCATGCTACAGGGACACTGCTACATCGATGTTCACAGCAGCACAATTCACGATAGCAAGATTGTGGAACCAACCTAGATGCCCTTCAATAGATGAATGGATAAAAAATGTGGCATTTATACACAATGGAGTATTACTCTGCATTAAGAAATGACAAAATCATAGAATTCGGAGGGAAATGGATGGCATTAGAGCAGATTATGCTAAGTGAAGCTAGCCAATTCTTAAAAAACAAATGCCAAATGACTTCTTTGATATAAGGAGAGTAACTAAGGACAGAGTAGGGACGAAGAGCAGGAGAAGAAGATCAACATTAATAGGGATCAGAGGGGGGAGGGAAAGGGAGAGAGAAGGGAAATTGCATGGAAAGGGATGATGATCCTCAGGGTTATACAAAATTACATACAAGAGGAAGTGAGGGGTAAGGAAAGAATAATACAAGTGGAAGAAGTGTTTTACAGTAGAGGGGGTTGAGAGAGAAGAGGGGAGGGGAGAAGAGGGGAGGGGGGATAGTAGAGAATAGGATAGAGAGCAGAATTCATCAGACACTAGAATGGCAATATGTAAATCAATGGAAATGTAATTGATGTAACTGATGTGATTCAGCAATCTGTATACGAGGTAAAAATGGGAGTTCATAACCCTTTTGAATCAAACTGTGAAATATATCAAATTAGATGTAATGTTTTGAATGACCAACAATAAAAAAAAGAAGATTTTATAGGCTGTGCCTAGATACTTTTGATTTTTTCTTCCTAATAACTGTCTCATTGCTATTCAGGATAACATTATATACTTATAAGAAAGCTTCAGGTACACACCACTTGAGAAAACTACCAGAAAATTTTGTAGGTACAACTTTTCACATACCACAGAGCCATAAAAACTATAGCCTCAAAATAAAATGTCATCAAGTGTCCCCAGTAGGGAAGCCCCTTAAGGTAACTTAAGGAAGTGAGAACTATATTTCCAAAATAGGCTGATGTTATGTACCTCATGTTTAGTTGCACTCACTAAGGAAATATAGCCAATATGTTTTATGCTTACTTTGAATCTAATCAAAAGCTTTCTGATTTTTTTTTGTAGATAATCCAAATAATTTAATAATAGAGAAATTGAGGCAGGAGTATATACATATATGTACATGTATGTGTCTGTACTAACAATAACTACCTTGCCTTAGCAAAATTTGAAGACTGTACAATTTTATATCTATCTTTTTTATACTTTGTTTCAAGTTTTAATGTTTCAGATTTTTGTTATCCAAGAATTGTTCAAGAATCCCTTATTTACAATGTTAGCTTCTAATCTTATATTATTTGTGCATTTTAGTATCGCCATAAAAATCTCCTTTATTCATTATCAGTTATGAGAAAAAAATGAGCATTTTTATTTACTGTCAGTTGCAGTAAAAATTGATATTTTTTTAAAATAAAAAAATGGGAAGTTACTGAAATTTACAATTTATGAAGATTTTTTTATTTAAAGATGGAGTCTTGAACATGAAATATTTTGCTCTTTAAGGAACTCATTGAAATGATAGTAAATGGGTGAAAAATTCATAGCAATAAATAGAATTGCAATAGAGTATTTTTGAATAATGTTTTTCATATGTTAAAGTACAAAATGGAGTAGTAGAAATAGATGCATGTACTTCTCATTATGGAATTGATACTGGTGAAGACGAAAAGGAAACATAGACACTCCTCTCTCTTACCAGTTATCTCTCCTCATTTCTCCCATGAAGAACACTCCTACTATGGTTGATTTAACTGACACTCTACCTTCTGTGAGGGCTGGAGCTTCCCCAGGCTAAAGTGTGCTTCACTCTTTCTCCCCACTTCTCCAGATTCAACAACACCACCCAAACTGCTAAACGTGGCATCTTTCTTTTTATCATCCATTTAACAAATACATATTGGATGCCAACCTGATGCCAGGTACCTGAAGCATTTGGAATAAAAGTGTGAATATGTAAGAAATCTAAATTCTAATAGAGGAAGCAATCACATATAAAATAAGTAAAATTCTAACTTCAACTGAACCAATTCCTGATAGAAAAGTTCATGTTGCTATAAAATTAAAGAACGAGGGGTATGTGATACATTCTGCACAGTTTTTGAAAAGTTGAAAATTTAACTGAAATCTATTGAATATGAAGATGCTAACTAGCAAATAGATTATGGAAGCGCACAATGGGAACAGTGTGTATAAAACTGTGCTGTGAAGGTTCTGGGAAAGTTCAAGATGATATCAGAGTGCCAATCAGACTAAACCACAGAAAACTGGCAATGAGGTAAGGCCAGAGAACATAAGGCACCAGAGGACATGTTTACTCCTCCAATCCTAGGTACTCAGAGGCTGATAGAGGAGGACTGAAAGACTGGAAAACTTATAAGACCCTGTCTTAAAATAATAAATAAAAAGGTCTGGGGGTGGGGGGTAGCTGGGTGGTACAGTGTGCCTAGGTTCAATATCCCATTCTGAAAAAAAAAAAAGGAGTAAGTAGGTCATAGGTTTTTGCATAGGATTTGGATAGAACCATCACATCTCCTACAAAAATTGTCTCCCAAAAGTTCATGTGAACAAAAATTCCAGAATTTTCAGAGGTGAAATGATTAGATTATTTGATCTAACCGGATTATTATATAAATCTATGGGGATGGAATAATTGGATTTACTGAGTGGTAAGTCTAGGCAGATGGGGTATGAATAGAGGAAGTAGGTCACCAGAGATGTGACTTCAGGGGTTTATATTTTGTGTTTGATGAGAAGAGCTATCTGCTTTCCTGTTGCCATTAATTGAGGTGCTTCCCTCACCAGCAACCCCTGTCATGCCCATTCTCCACACTGATGGTCTGCCTCACCTCAGGCCCAGAGCTATGGAGTCAGATGACCGTGGACTGAACCTCTGCAGCCGTGAGTCAAAGTAAAACTTTTCCTCCTTTACGTTGCTATTGTCAGGTCTTTGTCACAGCAATGTAAAACTAAAACAGGGGGATTGTTGTAATTTTATGTACTAAATTTACTTATATTTTGTTTTATTTTCTGCAGTTCTTACATTTAAACTTAGCACTTTAGAATTTTAGAGCATGTCTACAATGATAAACTATACCCTCATTTTGCTGTAAAATCAGTGTGACCTTAATATGACAGTTCTTTGACTACAATGAATTATATCCTCCATCACCTTTAGTTACTTTTCTTCTTCCAATTTTCTCCTTTTTTTTCTTTCAAACTTTTGGTTGATTCTTTTAATTAGCTTTATCAAATTTTAAACATAATACAATTCAGCAATTTTAAATATACAATTTTCTGAACTGTGACAAATTTATACCATCATGTCACCACCATCCAAATCAGGATATAGGACATGAACATCAATTCAAAAGCTACCTCTTGACATTTTGCAATCAAATCCTCACACAATTTTATTCATTTATCTATTTGTTCAGCCTTAGCCAACTCTAATTGGGTTCTGTCATCATGATTTTTCCTTTCCTAGAATTTTGCATAAATGCAAACAACATTATGCCTGCAAAGCTAAGCATCAGCACCTAAGTAGCATTGGCATAGTGGTTTAACTGGATAGCCATAAGCTCATAAAGTTGACCAGTTAAGCAAGCAGTGTTCAAATTAGATATAGAAAGATAGCAGGCAATATAAACTCATGCTTTTTTTCCCATTCACTGTGTGCTGCTAAGTTTCATGGGGATGGAAGGAGGGAAGACTCGAGAGGTCGGGTCTATGTACAACTGAGAAACCAGAGCTTAGTTACCTCCGATCTTTTAAGGGTGCTGTTGGCAAATTCCCCGCTCTGATGAGAGACAATGTCTTCATTTCACAAGTCAGTAAACTAGTCTGTTTTCCAACAGAGAGGGGGATTCTGTCACTTTCTTTCTGAGGGCTTAAAATAATACACAACCTTGAAAAGAGTCCTCAACAAAAGTTGTCACAAAATTTATAGAAATCCCCTGAAGAATTATGTCCCAACACTAGTCTTTTAAATATGATGTGTTTCACTTAGCGTAATGCTTTTGAAACTCATTTTCATAATGCACATGTCAATAATTTACTCTCTCTTATTCCAGGGTAGCAATCCAGTGCATAGCTAAGCTATAATATATTACATCATTTCAACAGTTCATGAATATTTTGTATTCAGTTTATTATAAAAATCTATTATGAACCTGTGCAAGCATGTTCTTACTTAGAAATAAGTTTTTATTTCTCTAAAGTCATGACTTTGATGTGATATTGCTGAGTCACATGGTATATATGTTTAAATTTAAGAGACTGTTAAAAGTGGCTGTTAACATTTTTGCCTACTTCCCACCAATGTCTGAGAGTTTCACTTGTTCCATAATCTTGCAAACATTGGGGATAGTTGACTTGGGGATGTAGCTCGGTGGCAAAGCACTGGCGTACCATGCACAAGGCCTCAGATTTGATCCCTCATTCACACACTCACAAACACACGAAATTGGTATTGTTATTGGAGCAGTAGTAACACAGTGTGGCTTTTGTATATATTTTATATTTATAGCTTTTTTTTAATGGTATACATGTTAAAATTTTTGTGGCCAATGTCTTTAATGATTGTGATATTTTGGCCTTATTGAGGTATAACAGTTCTTTATGTATTCTGGGTTCAATAACTTTATTAGATATGTTTTGAAAATAATTTCTACCAACATTTGTCTTGCCTTATCTTTTTCAGAAGAATGCCTTTTAAGGATAATTTATATATAAAAAATTAGAAAAATGCAAATTAAAATGACATTGAAATTTTATCCCTCTCTAGTCAGAATGACAATTATCAAGAATACAACTAACAACAAATGTTGGTGAAGATACGGTGAAAGGGGAATGCTCATACATTATTGGTGGGACTGCAAAATTAGTGTAATCCCTCTGAAAAGCGGTATGTAGATTTCTCTAAAACTAGAAATGGAACCATCATTTGACACAATTATCCTACTCCTTGGCATATAAGTAAAGAGTTTAAAATCAGCATATTACTGACACAGGTTGTGTTGGTCAGGTCCAACACAATGTTTACAGCAGTACAATTCACAATAGCTAAACTATGGAGCCAATCCTTCAACAGGTGGGTGGATAAAGAAATTGTTGTATAGATACAGAATGAAATATTAATCATACAGAAAAATGACTTTATGACATTTGTGACTAACTGGATGAATCTGGAGATTTTCATCCTAAGTGAAATAAGCCAATCCCTAAAAACCAAAGGTCGAATGGTTTCACTGATATGTGGAAGCTAAGCCACAAATAAAGTAGGTGAGGGGAAGAAATAAAGCTCAATAGATTAGACAAAGAGGAATGAAAGGAAGGAAGTAGGGATAGAAATAAGAAAAACAGTAAAATAAATCTAACATAATTTTCCTTGTACACATAAGAAAATATCTAAGTGAGTCCTACCATTGTGCCCACCCACAAGAATGGAGTCCTAATTAGAACGATTTTATCAAATGAATTCTACTATCATGTATAATTAAGAAGAACTAATAAAAAATAATAATGCCTTTTGAAGAGCAAAATTTAACCATTAATAAGTCTGTTTATTGTTCTTTTGAAGAACTTATGGCTTGGGCTTTGTTTTTTTATAAAACAATCATTGCCTATTCTAAAGATTTTATCATATTATTTTATCCATAAGTTTCATAGTTATTCCTTATATATTTTAGTGTATGATATATTTTAAGCAAATTTTATATAATATTTGAGATATAGTTCATGGTTTATTTTCTCCTAGAGACGGAATTTTTTTTCAATTTTTGATCTATTAATATAATGAACAATGTTGATCTCTTAAAATATTATTTTGGTCAACTTTTTTTTTGCTGCTGTGACTAAAGGACCTGAACACAATTATAGAGGAGGAAAAGTTTATCTGAGGGCTCACCATTTCAGAGGTCTTAGTCCACAGAAGGCTGTCTCCATTCCTTAGGGAGTAAGCTGATGCTGAACACCATGGCAGGAGAGGGTGGCAGAAAGAAGCAGCTCACACCACATGATCAAGAAACACAGAGAGAGAAACTCTACTCTGACTCCACTCTCCAGATACAAATATATACACCCAAGCTGTGCTCTGATTCTTATTTCCTCCAGCCTCACCCTCCCCACCACCACTTCAGTCATCACTCAGTTATTCCTTATCAGGGGATTAAATCACTGATTGGGTTAAGACTCTTAAAACCCAATCATTTGTCCTCTGAACCTTCTTCCATTTTCTCACACGTAAGCTTCTGGGGGACACCTCATATCCAAACCATAACAAATATTAAATATCATTAGGAGTGACATCAGCAATATAGTGGAATGGGAGTCCCTGCCCTTGTTCCCCAATGAAATTCCAATTTAACAGTGATATAAGACTAAAATAAACAATCTGGAATTCAGTGAAGAAGCCTCAGTATCCTCAGAAAGCACAAATCTGTAAATACTCACATAAAAATGTGTGAGGACAATTTTACATAACTTGTGTCAGCTCCTCCCTCAAGGTGGTGGTGTTCAGAACTAAGAGAGTTGCCAGTCACTGACTTCTTCCTCAAAGAGGAGGAGAGAATAGAGTATTTGTCCAACCAACTCATATCATCAGGATGCTACCAGAGGACAGTTTTTGTCTCGCTTCATCTACGGCACAGATTAAACAAGCAGTTTAGATGTCATGGGGTGGGTAAGAATTAAGAGGCAGGAGATTTGTTGCAATTGGTACATCTCTGTGAGATTGGGAGAGGGTGTGGAACCTGAGACTCTTCCCTTAGAAGTGAAGGAGAGCAGTGAAACATGTTTTGAACACCTACCTACTTACCTTTCAGTGCACTACACAGGGGGCCAGGTTTTATCATCAGCAAGTCTTTGTCTTTTTTTAGAGCATTACATAATAGTTGGGTTCATTTTGACAAAGTCATACATGAATGGAATTTAATTTTACTCCATGTCAATCCTGGCTCTCTCCACCACTTTCCCATTCTCCCTCCTCTATTGCCCTTCCTCTACTAATTGTTGTTTTCCTCCTTTATTTGTTTATTTTTTATTGGATAGTTACATGTGCATAAAAATTGAATTCCCTGTGATATATTTATACATAAACACAGCATGGTTTGATTAAATTTTTCACATTTTCTCTCTTTCCCCATGTCTGTTTCTTCTTTCTTGTTCTCCTTCTTTCACTCCACTGATCTTCTCTAAATCTTTATGATATCCAATCCACCCCTGGTCCCCCTTTTTTTTCTAGTTTATGCATATGAGAGAAAACATTTGATCCCTGATTTTCTGAAGCTGGCTTATTTAATTTAGCATGGTGTTCTCCATTTCTATCATTTTACTGGAAAATGCCATAATTTCATTGTTTCTTTATGGTTAAGTAAAAGTCCATTGTGTGTGTGTGTGTGTGTGTGTGTGTGTGTGTGTGTGTGTTAGTGTGTTTAATTTTCTACATCCATTCATGTATTGATCAGCACCTGGACTGGTTCCATAATTTGGCTATTGTGCTGTCATAAACCTTTAAGTGGCTGTATTACTATAGTATGTTGATTTTAGTTTTTTAAAATAAATACCAAGGAACTAGCTAGCTGAGTCATATGGTGATTTCATTTTTTTTTTGGTCTTTTTTTTATTTGTTTATTTGTTTTTAGGAATATCCATGCTGTTTCCTAGAGTGGTCATACCAATTTGTAGTCTCACCAACAACACTTGAGTGTACCTTTTCACCCACATCCTTGGCAGCATTAATTATTATTCATATTATTGGTAATTGTCATTCTGATTAAAGTGAGATAAAAATCTTTGAGGACTTTTGATTTGCATTTCTACAGATGTGGAACATTTTTCATATATTTTTTGGCCATTTGTGTTGCTTCTTTTGAGAAATATTTTATCGAGTCTGCTTTTAACTCCTTTATTATTCAGTAAAAATGAATATTTCACTTGTTAGCCTAATCCTTCTTCAATGAAAGTGATTTTTTATTTCAGTTATTGTATTACTCATCTTTATTCTGTTAATTTTATTTAAAATATTTTCTGTCCCGTTGGTATTCTCCTTTAGTTCATATATCATTTTCCTGATTTTGTTTTGTTGTCATCTATGTTCTTTTATAACTCACTGAGTTTAAGACAATTATTTGTCAGAAAATTTGTAGATTTTCCTTCCTTTAGGTTATGGAGAATTTATAGTATTCCTTTGATTGAATCATGTTTCCCTGGTTCTTTTTATCTTTATAGTTTTCCATTGCTCTCTGCACATGTGAATAGTCTTCTCTCTCAAATTTTATGAGTTGGACTTCAACAAAGAAGGACATTCACTAATCAGCCCAACTAGAGGTTCTGGGAACCTTTCAAACTATACATATGTTTCTTCTCTTGATTAATGCTCATATATTTCTCATTAGTGAAATTTACTGGTTTCTCTTTGTTGTTGTTTGTCATTTATAGTCTCTTGTTCCTTCTAATGCTTGTCAGCTAGAGTATGGCTCACAATCTTCAAGGCATAGTGTACTCATCTCCCTTCCCCCCTGAGTATAAATTTTGAGTCTTTTCCAAATCTCACTGAGATATTGCTACAGCAAGCTGCTTGCCCTTTCCTTTGTTTTTAATGGCTGCTGCATTCAAACAATTCCAATTCCAGCATCACTTTGATGGTAAAAATTTGGTTAATTATTGTTGTTTCATGGAATCCAGAAGAAAATACTTCAAAGAAGGGGAAATTTTAAAAGACTTGAACATTATTCGAGTTGTAAAAGTTGAGAATGAAAACATATTTTTGGACTTAGTGCCTTAGAGATAAAAAAAAGGTGACCATATCTTCAAAACTGGGATATTGCTGATGATTTCTACAATAATTATTAATAATGATTATTTTTACTTATTTTTTAAATGATTTGTAAAATATGGTTCACCATACTTAGACATACTATCTGAAAATTATTGAAACCTGGAGAATTAAGCATATAAGCTAGACGCTGAAGGAATGAAGCATGACAGATAAGAAAAGGGCAAGATAATTAGCAAGTATGCAAAAAAAAGAAGTTAATTTATGAGAAGAAGGCAAAAGATAAGCAAGTGTGTAAGTGGGAATGCAGAATTTGGAAAGATTGTTCATGTTGATGATAATGATGTTTTCTTTCCTAGATGGGATTAAACTTTCAAGACTTATCTAACATTGTAGTAAGAAAGGAGGATGCTTTGCATAGAAATGCAGTTAAATTTCTATGTCTGAAAGAGGAATACGTGAAATGATCTCTGAAGAGTAAAAAGAAAAGGAGAAAAGTGAGTACCACATGTTTAAAACAAGTCAAAAATGATTCAAATAGTCAAGGAGTTTGGGTTTTAAAGTTAAGCAGGGAGAGTACAACTTCCATGCTCCTAATTTATTCAGGTCAAACAAAGTGAAGTGAAGAATTTTTCCAAGGAATCTAGTCTAAATGCTTAAAAACAGAAAGATTTGGGGCCGATATCCCAAGTAGAAATACAATTAAGTTATTTCTTAATTTTTTCTTTGGGCTTATGTCTGTTTTTCCCAGGAACCTGATAGGATGTCTTTTACTTTTTCTTCTGTTTTCTTTCTTCTGTGAAGAAAATAGAAATCAACCCTGAACAACTTAATGAAAGACAATCTTCCAAACCTCCTTTATAATGTAACACAAAATCAATAATTAACTCATCAGATCCCAGGAAACATAAGACCCACAATAATAAAATCATGTGCTGCGAGTCAGGTTTGAATGATTCTCCATAGTTGCAAGGTTTGAAATTACTTCCTTCTTAAAATTTACTTTGGAAAGAGAGATGTATTGATCAACCCTTAAAATACTCACTCACATGCTGCACCCATGTACACAGATAATGAAGGAAGGAAGTTCCACAGGAAGTGAAAGAAGAGAGCATTCACAAGGGTAGCCAGACATGAGAAGTCATGGCCCACACAGGAAACCTCATGCTCAATAGTGACTGACACAGGTGTGAGTGGGACAGGAGCTATACCGTGAAAAGGAGAGGGAAGGTGTAAGTTAGACATTAAAGGATTGGACATCATCCTAGGTTTTATGATGAAAATGATAGGAACCTACTAATACTATGATTTCTATATTATGATGAAAATCTGACCAATATGTTCTATTTTACTAAGTATTTTATAATATCAAGTGCTGTCTAAACTAACAGATAAGCAGTTTGAAGTTCTCTATTTCCACAAAAACGATGAATTGAAAAAAATACAATATTTGCTGAAGCTGAGAAAAAAGAAACAGAAACTTAAATTCAGAAAACTAAGGGAAAGCTCTCTCGTGTGATTTGCACAAGGTACATTTTTTTTTCTATAATGCTATTCTTTTCCGTTTCTCCCTAAGAATTCACCCTTCAGACTCAACTCAAATCTCTCCTTCACTAAGAATCTTGACTTGACTTCTATAAGACTTAATTGTTTTCATTTTTTTTCTCATTTTTCCTTCTGTAGAACTCTGTTCTAAGACTCAGGGCTTCATTACAGCTGTGTGTTTGCCTCCCTTCTATTCCCTTGGCTCTGCACCAGAGACAGTCATTCAGTTTGTTACGAAGTAGGTGAGGAAATACACCACAAACCATTTCAAGTTAATTTGTTATAAATTATGTGGCTGAAAAACTTGCATACCTTCAGAGAAATAGTTTCAAGGGACCTTGATATATGCAGTTGTACGAGTTAGGTATGTTTATTCACTGATTCATTCACAGAAAAAAAGAGACCCAATAGAGACATAAAAAAATAAACTCAACCCTTCATCTACCCAACCACATGCTGCCCCCATAATACCAGGGCCAGGAGCGTGAAAACTCATTGAGCAGTCCCTCATGCCAGCTGGATTCTAGTTTGATCTGCCTATGACAGACATTTGTAAGAGAGTAAAAGTCACAAAAATGTGGAAGGCATCTTGATTTTCTCTGCTTCTGGTAGGGGAGCCTGAGGGAGTGGCGACTCCCCGACTTCTGTTCAGCCATGTGGCAATCCTTCACAGCTGTGCACAGGGGTTCCACCAGCAGTAGTGACAGTTTGGCTACAGGGTTATCACAGTTTTTCTCCTTCCTTCTCCAGCCTTAAGGTCAGTAGCAGTTTCCTGCAGTTATTATCTGAGAAATAATGCTTCTAATTTTTTTTTTACTCCAATCCTTTCAATAATTTTGCAATCATTTACTTGTTTTAAATTTCCCTCTGTTTAAAATACTTACAGTGACTACTCAATACAGGGGAGAGAAGATGCTGGCACGGAGAGGATGGTAACAGTGGCGACAGAGAAATATATGGATTTGAGCTCTGTTTTTCAGCAGAACTAACCAACTCATTGATGAATTGGACTTAGGGAATGAGGTAAATAAAATGATGAGATAATTCTCACTCTTTGGTGTTTTACTGATAGGGAAAAATTAAAGAGGAACAAATTGGGTAAGGAATATAAGTATACTGAAATTATATCTGGAAGCATTTAGGGGGTGATGAGCAACTTGTGTAGATTGATACAGCAGAAGTGGGAGCCATTTATTATAGGACAGGAGGGGTATATATACATTCCACACAGTTTATCTTAACATAAACTAGATACAGCAGTCAACCAATAAGAAATCTCCACACTTAATAGCTCAAGGGTGCCACCTCACAAACCACTCCCCCTGGAAAAATGACAGGTGCCATCCAGACTTGTTTACAGACCCTAACAGGTTGTTAGAGAATGTCCCCCAGAAACTGTCCTTGTAACTTTAGTCTAGTTGAAGCAGGGGACAAGAAAGGGACTGAACATATACGTTTTATCATTTAGATCAGGTTAATGGTTACTGGACTTCAAGATCAGAACACTGTATCAGGATTTAATTATTTTGAAGATTTTATTTTAATTTATTTTTTATGATGATAGGGATGGAACACAGGGCCTTGTGCATGCAAGGCAAGCACTCTACTAACTGAGCTTTATCCCCAGCTCCAAGATTTTACTTTTAATGCAAAAAACTAGTAAGAATTATATAACAAATACACATTGGCCCAACACTAAAGCTGGCAAGATTATCAAATTACCTCCCCACTCTGTATATTAGGCTTTGTTTTGTTGTCCTACTTTCATGAACTAAATTAGGTGTTTAGTTTTTTATTTATATTTTAATATTTTGAATACATATATACATATCTATATGTGTGCTGAATGTTGCTGTAGTCAATGACAAATCTTGCCATGTATCGCAGTGGCCCCATTAGTATGTGTAAGTATTCTCTACAATGTTTGCACGATGATAAAATTGCTCAACAATATTCACAACATATCTCTATCATTAGCTGATGCCTGACTATATAATTGAGTATATTGTGTTGATGCTTTGATTCTACTTCCTGAGCAGAATAATTTTTTCCTATAGATTTCTCTAAATTGTTAATATCTATATGTGTGTACGTATGTCACAGTAAAACTATTACATACTATTAGTTTCCCTAATCCTCAGTTTTCTCATTCATCAAATGGAAAGAATAACTATCTTATAAGATATTCTGAGGATTAAAAGATATCATCCAGGTGATCCTAAGCAATACCATAAGCCCCTAACAAATGATATTATATAGAGAGGAGCTGATGGAGAAAAAAAATCTTCTTTAAAAATATCTTAAGGCCAGGCATGATGGTGCACAGCTATAATATCAGAGAGGAGAGGCTAAGGCAAGAGGATGGAAAGTTTAAGGCCAGCCTCAGAAATTTGGTTAGACCCTTTCTCAAAATAAAAAATAAAAAGGGATGGGGATTTAGTAAAGTATCCCTGGGTTCAATTCCCAGTCCACAAAATAACAGACTTAAGGCAGGCCCACTGGGTCAGGCATGTGGCCTGAATGCTTGGAGAATTTCAGCTGTATATACTCTGTCAATAGGTTTGGGATAAACTATACTCTCTGTGAGTATTTCTAAATCTTGTGTTGCTCTCAAATTCAATTGTTATATCCTGTTTGATTGTGACATTCTGGGTGGTCAAACTGTGAAAATCATCTTTGTGTCTCTAGCACCTAATATAGTACCTGGCCTAAAATAGAATATTGGTATGTTTTGAATGAATAAATGCAAAAAACTTGCTGTTCCATGCAAACAGAGATTCCTCTATGTGTGATAAATAATTACCAGAATTTTTTTTTGTACTAGGGATTGAACTCAGGGGTGCTCTACCATTGAGCCACATCCCAGTCCTTTTAATTTTTATTTTGAGACAGGGTCTTCTAAGTTGATAAGGCTGGCCTCAAACTTGCCATCCTCCTGCCTCAGCCTCCCAAGTCACTGGGATAACAGAGTGTACTACTGTGCCCAGCTCTGAAGCATTTTTTAAAGTATATTTGAGGAAATAAAATTCTTAATGCTGGAATTGGTACAGTTGATATTCCTTGATATTATAATTTTTCACAAACTAGAAATCTAAATGACCCAATATGAGAACTAAAAGTTCAAGGAAAGAACCAAAGTAAAGAAGAAAAAAAGATGACTATCTTACAGCATTTTCTAAACAAGGGGACACCTGTTTTAGTGTGATGCATGTATGTAAAAATAACTCATTAATGAAACATTCTGTATATCATGTGATAAAAAGCACATTGTGGCAACCAAGGATTTTCACCTGTATTTAATATATGTTAAGTGGGTGTTTTAGACATTGCTATTTTACTGTACATATTCATTGCATTAATGAATCAAAACATGTTTCTAAAGATGCCTTCATTTCATAGTACTATATTTTTAATTATGTGTAAATATTAAGCAACAAACATAAAATATGCACTTATATTCTTAATGAATATGGATATGACATCCCAATTCTTTTTTTTTTTGCCACTCCAAATCACACCAAAAGCTGCATATTGAGTCATGTTAAGTAATACAAAATGGTCATACAATAAATTGAGATCACACTTGGACTAAATACAGAAAGCCCTACATTTCTGAAGGCATCCACACATTATAGAAATTAGACATTCAACCATACATTGTAATTAGAAAATTACAGACACATGCCTCTAAATTAATGCCAGTAAAAATTAATTACAACAAAGACAATGACAATGAAAATCTCTGTACAATGAATTACAGATGATAATCAAATTATATTGGAAAAAAAAACCTTCAACACTAAGGCAGTTCAGTGCAATTCAGTAGTTGGCCCACCTCTTGAGAAGTATTTATTTTTAATCACAGCAAATTGACTTGAAGAAATTACCCTTCAAATTTTACCCCATGTTAGTTTATAGTCTCCTGCTCATCTTTAATTTTTATTGTAGCATTTTATTTTTAATGTTATACCACTGAGAAATTTCTGCTTTACAAAGGCTTGTATATTTTAATGTTGCTACATTACAGATATCATTAAAATATTCAATACATGGAGTATGTTGAAATCCCAGCACATATTTAAAACCATTATCAAAATGTAATGCTGATTTTCTGGATTTCTAAAAAACAAAACAAAACAAAACAAAATAAGTTAGCCCTTCAAAGTGTCCTACAAAGCCTTTGTCTTTTCTGAGTACAATTCTATTCTTTTCTGAGTACTATTCAAATTCTTATTCTCCGAGTAGCAAGTTAGAGTGTGTGGGATATATTTGCCACTAAACCTTTCTGTTTGCAATGCAAACACTAAATCACCTAATAGAGTCCTATTTCAGCTGCTAAATAGAATTATTTATGACGTCTTTGGAATATACTCATGTGAGTTACACTTAACCATCTGTGCCTTTTTGTTTCTTGCAGACAATTTGCAATGGTGGAGTAAAATATTTTTGTTTGGATATTTGTTTTTTGTTAAACAGATATGCCAAAATCATCTTCATAGTATAGTAACATTTTATTCTATCTTTTAGAGTAAGGTAGTCCATTTTCAGCAGCTTGATATAAAATGAAATAAAAATTATTATTATTCATAATAAAATACTACCATACACATTGAAAACATGATCAAAAATGGCAGAGAGATTCCAAAGATAGACATATAAGTATTAACCGTCTGCATGGTAACACATTGAATAAGGGTTCTTTGAAGTAGTTGGAGAGTTATAATTACTGAGCAGGCAAGATCATTAAATAATTACACATTTTGATTAAAAAATATATGTAGTTCATTAAAACAGGGACTTTAAGTCTACTTCTCTAGCTAAGTTCTCTTCAGATGCCAAGTTTGTACTTTAATTAGAACAAAAGACCCACATTAACTTCAATGCAACATAATCATTCATAATAATGACTGTATATTAATCTCTTGAGCTTGCATGAATATAGCACATGACATATGGCATAGTACAGGCACCTGTGTGGTCCTTTGGGGACTGAGGTGGTGCATGTTAATTAGCCCCTGGAAAATAAAATTTGTTTCCCTCTGAGAAAAACAACCTCAGCACTTATTGGCTGCAGACATCAAAGGAATCAGGTGGAATACTGCTTGGCTCTGTCTACACTCATTAAAGATCTGACTAGAAGTAGACACTGAATCAACTGTTTCTGAATTAATTCTTGACTGAATCCTGCACAAGAAACAGAGTAGCCATGCATTTCTTTGGCCTTGTTGATTGGATTTTTGGCTGAAGACATCAAAATTACCATTTTGGTTACAGCAAGCTACATAAAGGTGTAACGCAAACAAAATAATATAATCAGAAGCTTAAAAATTGGAAGCAGCTTCTTTTTCTTCAAGCTACTTGAAACTGCCTTAATTTAATATTTTACTTTGCGAATTCTGACTCAATCTGAGTATGAGATTATAAATGCCTTTAAGAAATATGTCATCTTTCAATAAACCAAGTCTCAAGATTTTTAGGTGAAGGCACTTTACATCTTTGAAAGATAAAGGAAAGGTATTATAGAACTAAAACTCTGACTGATTAACATGTATTTATCTTGTGTTGGGTAGATCTTAAAATTAGTTCTCAGTGAGGAAAAAAAAAATGTCTATCCCCATTACCAGAGTGTACCTGGAAAAAGAAAACAGAAAATTGAGTGGACAGAGAGAGAGGATTAGAAAGGGCTACATTTTACAAATTTCTTTTGCTACTCATCTTCACGCCACTTATAATTCTGAGATGTACAAAACAAATCCACTTATCTGAAATATATTCACATTTAATGGGGATATTTAGAACACTGAAGCTTTTTAGGATATTTTAGAATAGCAAAATTTAATGAGGCTTTTTTAAAGTTAGCAATTTAAACTCATGTAAGAATACAAATTCACAAGTATGACTGGGCAAATTATTTCTTTTCTAAAATAACACGTTGTTCCCGGCCCCCCGCCCACCCCAGGCTGCGTTCATGATCCTGTTATCAAAGTGTTACATTGATGATATGTTTATTGGAATATTTGGGCCCATTTCCCTTCCACTCAACACATGGATTAGCAGTTTAAAATAATTCCTTTCTATTAAGCAAATGTGTGACTAAGGCACACTTAAACAACCTATTAAACCAATGAGATGACAATGTGCTATCCTCAGAGAAAGTTTAATTTTTGAAGTAATTAATTACACATACCACAAAATGTCTCAGGAGAACATTTTGACTAGGCCTATCAACTTATCGTGCAAATAATTATAGTATTTTATTTGAGGCAAAGATGCTGATTCATCATTAGTAAGATGGCAACAAACAATTTATTTTTGTGACACTCATCTTTCCAGTGGGGAAACTACTGTCTGCTATATATTTATTTAATTTAAAAAGTCGATTAGTTGTTCTGAGGTTTTAAAACTGACATAAAACTGTGGTTCTAAATCACGGTATATGCCTTTTTTTTTTAATCTCAACAAAATCACATAGGCATTTGGAAGGGGAAATTGTGACTATGGTTTCTGGTTTCCTTTTCCTATTTATGGGTCTAGTTGCCCTGATAGTCTACAATAGTATACGTCTGATGCCTAGAGATATCCCCAAATTTACTCACATGTGCATATCATTATTGAGGTAGGCTACCACCATAAGGACTCCTTTCTTCAAACTCTTTCACCATATTACAGAAGAAGTAGATAAGACAATCTGGTCAGTGGTTTTAAAACTTTCAATTATATCAATTTCTCGAATCAAAAGATTCTTCTGATGTTTTCTGTAGTGCTCAGTGTGAAGAACACAGGAGTGGACAGTAGAAGGTTCCGCAGAGAAAAGGGAAACACCTCACTATCTTTTATTAACCTTGGAATTTTGGACAAGTCACTTAACCTAGTTTCCTCATTTTAAAAATTGGTTGCTAAAGTGATTCAATTAGGGAAAAAAAAAATCAACCATGCCTGACAAGTAGCAGGCACAAATGCTGACTGCATCAGAATGGTTTTCTTAGAGATAAAATAGGTCCTTTTTTTTTCTTTCAGATAATGTCATTTAATAAAACTTTATGGTCCTTCTGATTAACTTAGCTATGTTCCAACTAATGTTTTCTCAAGACCCAGAATTAATACAGATGAGAAAATCTTAACCTTTAGTGTGCTTAAGGATCATCCAGAAATCAAAAGATATTTTAAGGCTTTTTATCCCAATTTTCACATTTTAAGAAATATTACTTTAGATTGCTTATTGTACACTGAGCTGAAAAGTGCTTTCATAATTTTTTTTTTTAATTTTGGTAGTAGAGACTGAACCCAAGGGTGCTTAATCACAGAGCCACATCCTCAGCTCTTTTTATCTATTTTGAGACAGGACTCACTAAGTTGCTTAGAGCCTCAATAAGTTCCTGAGGCTAGCATGAATTTATAATCCTCCAGCCTCAGCCTCCCAAGTCACTAGGACTATAGGTATGCACCACCACGCCTGGCTGAAGTGTTCATTTGTAGAAACATTATGCCCAATGTCTTCCCTCCTGTTGTCTCTTGCTTCCTGCAGAGAGGTTCTCCACTTGTTTCCCTGTCACCAGTCTCTGTACTTTGCCTGGATTCCCTGGGAAATTTTGATTTGTCAGTTATAGTCAGAGAGTAAGCCAGTGTGGAATGAAAAAGTGGTGTGCCTAACCCAGACAACATTTGACAGAATGGCTGGGTACATAGAATATACTGGATGAGGTCATGTAACCTTGTCTCCTTAGGGAGAGAGCATGATGCACAAGAAAGCAGAGAATCTGACATTCCAGCTGGGTTTTTTTCCTGTCACTAAATATGTGACTATTTCTAAATTTCTTAGTCACTGTGTCATGACAGTACCTTCTCTGGTTGAAGGCAAGATCCTAGGGCTTAGATCAAAGTGTCTCTCAGGCTTCCTCACATCTCTAGGACCCAGGCTTTCCATAAAAGGGCAGTGGGTACTCTACCTGAACACAAATTCCAGAGATACACATTTGCCATGTTTTCTTAGGAAAATAATCACTTATGATTCATTATCTCCTGGCACAATTCTACCTATGAAGTATTTTGAGAAGTACCAGACACCCAGATGTCTTGGAAACAATTTAAATGTTACTATGAATTCACATAACGCTTGCTGTGTGTGTTCAGGATTTTTATTTACTTGGATTTATTGTGGGGAGAAATTAAAATGATACAAATCTGGAGGGGGGCCTTGAGGTAATCATATCATAGTTGTAATGCTGTTAGTGAAGCGGTTTGTCATAGTGAAAGGTGTAGAGCAGAATCTATAGAATTGCTGAACATCTATTGTAAATGTGATTAAGCTTCTTCACACAATCTCTTAAATAAACTAATAAAGACATGTTAATTCATATACTTAACTGCAGTATTTTCATATAACAAATACCTCATGATATAGAAGTAAAGAACGTAAAATAATGAGATTTTTTTTTATGTATGCCAGGTGATTTACCTATGTAAACAGTCTTTAAAAAAAATAAAGAGGAAAAACAATTTTCTGCTTTCAATACTATTGTGAGTTATGGGAGTGAATTTATTTTATGTTTTTTTTTTTCCTAAAGTGGTAGACTACCAAATTGATAATAGTTTGTCATTATCTGTTATATAATTCAACTCCACATGAGAAACTGAGTGAACACATTGGACTTTGACTGAATATTTAAGATCCTGATATCAGGCGTTCTGCATAGGCCCATACTTGTCTGTGTGGGTAGTCTGACTGCTTGTGTGCTATTGATCTTTGCAGAGCATTCAGGGAGCTGACATCAATGCACGCAGGAACCTAATACTCTTAACCCTTTCCTAAACACATTCTTCAACATGGAAAATATTTTCAAATAAGTAAATGGGTCAAAAAGAATTGTAAAGTACTTATATTTTTCATGTAAAAATATGTGCACACAGGCAATTCAGATGCAAAAGAATTTTTGTTTGAATTGTCTAGTTAATTGCCTTAATTCTCTGCTTTGAACATATAAATATTACTTAGGGTAGAAGCAGCAGACCATATAAATCAATTAATCAATATTGATTAATTCTTCCCCTTCAGCTTTATCTTAAACTAAGGTTAGGTTTATGCTTCTCCATAAGAAGTGAAGATTCAGATGTCTAGGGATGGTCTACAATGTTGTTCTGGCAATGTGTAACGGGGAAGTGTGTGTGAATGTTGAGTTTGGGAGGGAAAATGTATTAACAGATATTTGTAAGGAGTTATCCAATATCAGAAGAACATTTTACAAATAGTTTTTAAAGGTAAGCTAAAGTTTAACCTTTCCATTAACAGAAAATTATTTTAGAATTTGTGGGGATAATGGATACTGGAACTAGTCAATGACAAGATCAGTGTGAACAGCTGAATTTCTTACTTGAGAGAAGAACAGAAGTGAGGGAGAGATACCCTTATGGAAACATGGCATTGTGTGCAAGAATGAAGTATGCATATTTTCTACATTTTTACCTAAGCCACAACTATGGATAAAGAAGGAAAAAAAATCAATTTTTTAATAGATTTACAGAAGTTTTTGTTGACGAAAACAAATATTTCTTTCATAGTAACTTCTTTTTTGTCAGGAGCATAAAAAGCACTTTGGTGATATTTTTGGTTTTCAAAGAGAAACTTTGCTATTTTGCTGAGGAAATTATATAGTGTTCTGTGAAAACTGCCTTACAGCAAGGAGTTTTAGAAAAGATGGGAAGGAAAAGCCATGTGAGATGTTTTCATTTTAGAAGTAACCTCTGTTTCATTGATTTCAACAGAAACCACAGAAAAATAAATAAGAAATGTTTTTTCCCTCATATGACAAATATATCACTCCCCAAATTCTTATAAAACCAACTGAGGCAAATTAGGGGTTTCAAAGCTAGTCACCTTATAAGTTGTTCAGAAAAAAATTTGCATTTAAATTGCTCTGTGCAGCTACCTTGAGATTTTCCCCTGGAATGTTTATGGCTCTTTTTTTTCATTAATACTTAAAAAATACAATTTCATAACCAGTGTATTACTACATCTAGTTGTGTTAAAAAAGGGAACTTCATTTCATAAAGTAGAAACATTCAAAGTGGTTTTGGGCAACCAATCACTCAGTCAAAATACTAGAATTCTTCATATTGAACACTTAATAGTAAAGTTAATCTGAAACCATATCAACTCTACATTTATATTATAAAAACTCGATCATTAATAGCTCTATCAGAGAGAATAACTTGTGCTCCTACACATTTTATCTAGAGAAGTGAAGATATACAGAACTTCTTGGAACTTTCCCCCAAAATAGTTTATATATAAAAATACAGCAGATTTTTTTAACAGATAAATCTTAACTATTTTTTTCAAATAACTTGCCTTTACATATTCAGAAATGTAGATATAAGAAAAATACTAAATGTGCAAAGTGCTCTTTTATATGTACATTTAAAAAATACAATGTAATAATAGCTTTAAACATGTCAAAGAATCATAGGAGGGAGAGTCTTCAATGTCAGAAAATCTGGTCTGATTAGAGCTTTTGCTTGTAGAATTGTAAACAAACTTTTTAAAATGCTGAGAGTTTTCTCAGTTCTTTCCAACCAAGACACTCTCAAATACATCAACTCCTGCTTTGAAGTAAACCTGAGCTGAATTAATGCTGTTCAACACATCTGACAGGGCTTCTTGAAGAGTCTCATTTGATGTAAGTGACTTGCAGTGTTCCCAAGTCTCCATGAGTATGGAAAACTGGCTTGTCTTCTCATCAGTGTGGTACAGGATGTTTCTGAAAGGAAAAAAGGAATATGTAAATGTTTTATGCACAATGCCACTTTCATATCAAACACCGTAATGAATACTGCCAGAAGCAGTGTTGTTTGCAATATATGAAGACATTATAAAGGTAATATTGCTATTTTTTGATACCTAATGAATTAAGAGATTGAGACATTGACCATTAGTAGTTTCCCATTTTGATGACATTAGAGGAGATAATCAGACATGGGCCTCCTGATGGAAGTATGGTACATTATGAAATAGCATAAACAATTTTGCTAAAAAAGAAAAAAAAATGATGTGTATCTGATGAAGCTTCCAAATTTAATTGCTAATAATTCAAGGGACAGAATTATGCTAAATCATAGCACAGTATGTTCTAGAAAACCACAGACTGCAACAATATCTAGACGACCAATAACTCAGTTTGTTCAACTACTAAATTTCATTTAAAAAGTAGAGAAAGGAGGAACCTGTAGACCAGAGTTTCTCAACCATGTCCTACTAACACTTTTGGCCAGATGGGTCTTTACTGTGGTGACTCTCCCATGCACTGTGGGATGATAAGCAGTATCCCTGGACTACATGGGCTAGCTATTAATAGCATCCTTCTTTTTGTATCAAGAAATGAAAATGTGTGCAAACATTGCCAAAATATTCCTAATAGGGCAAAAGTAACCCCAATTAAGAACTAGTGTTCTAGACTAAAATAAACATGTCAACCAGTCACAAAATAAAGATTTTGTTAGATTTTATGCAAACAAATACATTAATATGGGAAGTACAAAATTGAATGTTGATTATTGATTGATATAAAGCAATTATTAATATTTTAGATATCATAGTATCATTAGCATGTCTTCTAAAATTGCTGTTGTCTTACAATAGTATGTAAAGTAATATTTGCAAATAAATGTTATGATTTCTGAGATTTACTTTAAAAATACTTGGAGGGAAAATATAGAGTGGAGTTATAAACAGTATATATAAAATAATATGAACCATTAGGTAATAATTGTCAAAAGTGGGAAATGAAATTTATTATACTATTCCCTCTTCTTTCTTACATGTTTGACATCTAGAATGACATTGTCTTAGTGTGTAATATGATGGTTTCCTGATACTTAGTCAAATGATTGAGAAAGATGAATTTAGGTACACAATAGCATATTCCTATAATCCCAGCAGCTCAGGAGGCTGAAGTAGAAGGATCAAAACCAGCCTCAGCAAATTTGTGGCAAATATATTTCCAGAGCTTAAAAGTAAATAGATATTTTCAAAAGTTGTATCAAATACTTCTATTCCTTGAGGACATATTGCTCAGCTTGCTCACAAACAAAAATATTATAATCATTATTATCAAAACTCTTCATTAAATGAACTGTACCACTGCAGTTAGTACATTATGAAGAACCTACTTAATGTTTCTTAGGCTATTACAGTGATTTTCTCCACTATTTAAAAACCGATATAAAGTACATTCATATTTATACAGTCTATGCCTATTAAATTTTAGATATTAATATTCAGTCAAATGATAAGATGATATTAATAAAACATGCTCATAAAGGTTACAGGATTGATCCCTTGATGACAATTCATTCAATCATGAATAGTCTCTAATATATTTATGTAAAATTTTAGTCCTAACTACTGCAAAATATCTAGAAGAGAGATAATATGGAAGAATAAAAATACATCCTACAATGAATGTCCAGGTATAAAGAACAAAAAGTACAATGATTATAATTACTTTTTAAATACCCACATTTGCTCTTCCTAACTAGGAAGCTACATAGTAACATGCTTTTATAATGACTGTAAACATTCCATGTGGATAAAAATGAATCTTTTTTGCTTTGTGAAATTCTACAAGGAGCTAACCACATTTTCCATATGCTACGTGAATCGAGTAGTAAAGTTATAGCAAGCTATTATACAGATAAACACTCATATCCATTTCTACCAAAATTGGATACAAATCAGAATAAAACTACAGATACTGAGATTCTAGTTGAGTACAAGACACTAAAATGTTTTCATCTCAATTTACGAGAAAAATCTTCATTTGTGTATATGCCGATGTAACTTAAGTTAGTTTATCATTATTATAATAACAAAAGCTCATTTTCCACCTTGAAAGAGCATTACCTGAAAAACAAATTATGGATAACAAAAATTAAAAAAATCTTTAAATTTTCATTAGATGGATCATTTCTCCTACTGATTTGCAGAAGTAGCTCATCTTTTCCAATTTCTTTGTGTGTGTGTGTGTGTGTGTGTGTGTGTGTGTGTGTGTGTGTGTGTACTAAAAACCATATAGCTTCCTGCTTACATAAAATAAAATTCTGCATTTTCATTTCTTTCTGAAAGGTAGCATTATGTTATTTTATTTTTAATATTTGAACTAAGCCTAAAACAAAACCCAGGTAATGCTTAAATTCCATCACATATATTCTTACATATTTCTTAGTTCTGAGATCTTTCTTATATACTCAACCATTAAACTTACATATTCCAGGATAATCTCTGAGTACCAAAACTATGACTGTACCATTTTTAATATGCAAATGCTTCTTTTCTTTTAAATATTTTAGTTAAATCAATGCTTCTGATGGTAACCTCTAAATCTTCTAAACATCTTTGTATTACCACGTGATGCCACCAAAATTGAACTTTAGTCCAACAAAATGCAGAGATTTCAACAGCATATCTGTATCAGGCTGCTTAAATGTTTCTTCTTTCTAATTATGGATCAATATTATTCCAATTAGGTCAGATCCGGAATGGATCCATAGTCTGTCAAAAGTCACAGGTCTGGAAGGAAAACTGAGTGGAAGTGAAAAAAAAATACATTTGAAGAGTTTCTATGTCAATAATCTGTACTTTACAACAACAAAAATGTATACCACTTAGTGAACCATTCATGCTCTTAGATACATCTGCTTCAGTACATTTCAGAAAGTTTCTCTACATAAAGAATGGACTGTATTAGCATGGCTCTAAATCAATAAATCAGAATCCTATTTGCATACACACAACATGCATCTCAGCATGGCATGTAGAGACATCAGACCTAATTAAAATATTATTTAATTGAAATCATTTTAGTAGCTATCATGTTTAAAATAACATTAATTCCACCCTCATGCCTATCTCCCCTCATCTGTAACAATTTGGATCTTATAAATGTAATTCATACAGTCATCCTGACCCACACACAACACAAAGAGACTACTAAAAGGAAAGTGTAATACATTATTGATGACACTAATGAAATTACAACACACATCACTCATTTTAATGGGTCTGTTTCAATGACACATCACGGTGACCAGGAAAGAGCAGTGCCAAACTCAGAAACCTAATTAATAACTCCTGGCAGCATTGGTGAGGGAGATGAAGTGTCTTTACTCAACTGACAAATCTTTTCCATTCAACTAATGCAAAAGAAAACTGGAAAAAAAATGAATTTTGAAATAAAGGCATTTAAAATCTTCATGAGTCATTACCCTGTGTGTGAATTAGCAATTAATTATGGAAATGATAACTCTCTTTCAAATATTCTTTTGTATATTCATCAATGGCACAGGATGCCACCCATTGTAAACCTGAATTAACATTCATTATACCTCATGTTGAGAAACTCTTAATGAAATCACACTAAATAATAAGTCATGTCTTGCAAAGCTGATTGTGTATACATGCTGAATGCAAAGAGAAAGGGCTAGCTCTATTTCTCATAATTGTTTCTAATTATTTTAGGGATTGTACTAACTGTACTCCATAGTTAACAGTGGACTATTATATTTATATCAATATTCGAAAAAAATTATTTGACTTGGATGAAAATTCACTAAACACATGTCTACCCTATTTAAAGTGCAAACAAATATCCTTTCAGTTAAATTTGAATTTTGTCTCTCCTAGTCAAAGCAGAAGGAAAATTAAGACCATGGTTGATATTGTCAAGTCTTAAACTTATGCTCCAGACATCTGAGACAGAAAGACATGCATGGTAGATGGTTTGAAAAAATGGACTGGGGATCTAGCTCAGTGGTAGAGTGTGTGCTTAGCATGCATGAGATCTGGGCTCAATCTCCAGCACCAATAAATAAACAAACAAACAAATAAATAAATTTTAAAAATGGCTACAATGAGTCCTCTTTCTGTTATTAGACTCCATTAAAACTTGACTTTGCATCTCATTCCATCAAGGTAAAGAATTTATTTGAATGCTTGAAACTGGTTTGGCCTTAATATTTGCTTTGAGAAATAAGAGTGTGGCATACTTACTATGCGAAAGCCTCAATGGATCCTACATGCTGCCGTTCTGTCTCTTCCCCAAGCTATTGTGAAATTCATACTGGGTTACCTGCTGGAAGAACAGGTACCACACGGAATACCGAAGACCTGAACAGCGAGGCCTTCCTTTTCCAGTTAAAAATCAGATGAGTTCGTGCTCATCTTGTTAAGACAACCAGTGCTCACTGATTACAGACACAAACACAGCTAGGACAGAACCTCTCCATCCCAGACCAAGAACCACACAACTGACTTCAGCCTAAATGGTCAAGCTAAAGAAATATGGACAAAATAAACAATTATCATTTCAAGCCACTAAATTTTGGAATGATTTTCAAAAGATAGGTGATATAATTTGGTAGTGCTTCTCTTCCGGAAGAGAAAGGTTTATGTTGATATAAGAATGAGTTCTCTGTTATCTTTTAACACATTGACAGGGTACAAGGTGTAGTAGGATTATACAAGTCTTCAAATGACCAACTAAATTTAGAGAACAATGAGAAAATCATGTCAAACAGTCCTCATGAAGTACACATTACAAAGTTTATTTGTGTTGATTCATTCAGTTTTAAAGTTGTTTACAGAGTGCCAAGTGGGATTTTTTTTTCATTAAACACACACAAAGTCAACCAACATTATGAACTGAATATTTATGTTCCTTCAAATTTATATATTGAAATCTTATCCCCACAATGTGATAGTACCAGGAAATGAGGGCTTTGGAAAGTAAATAGGTTTAGATGAGGTCATGAGGGTGAAACCTCCAGCAAAAGACTATTGCCATTATGAGAAGAAAACGCAAGAACACAGCTTCTTGTCTCCACTATGTAAGAATACTGCAAGAAGGCAATGGTCTGCAACCCAGGAAGTGGAGTCCTCTCCAGAACCCAACCATGATGGTGCCTTGATCATAGACTTCCCAGGCTCTCTACTGTCAGAAGGACATGTGTATTGTTGAAGTCATCCATTTTATGCTATTTTGTCTTAGGAAGTCTGAGTTAAGAAAATTATATATATATAAAGTATAGATCATTTTGCTGTGGTATAGCCCAAGAAATGGACAAAAATTATCCTATTTGTTTCCACTCTTATTCTGCTATATTTTATATTTAATATCAAAGATAAACAACAATTTTTCTATTTAGTTATTGTAAAGACATCTCAGTCCACATAACTACATTGTTTTTCAAGAGAAGTTTCCTGAATAAGAGGTTATCTTTTAGGATATTTCAGAAAGACTCTCCTTCCATGCGATAGAGTACATGATGGCTGGCCAACAAGAAAAATTATAATTTTACACTTAGAAACCTTCTGATAATTCCAAAGGGGAAACAGAAATTATATGAAGATTATCACAATTCTTAGAACCTTCCAGAATTTTAAGAAGATGGTAGTACTGTTTACTACTTATTTCATGCTCACATAATTGGTTTCTTATTTTAATTGGTCTCTTATTTTTATTTTTTTTCACTGCTATTACTTACTTTCCCACCACTAACGAATGTATGACCTGAAGCTTAATATTTAGATAACTTTCTTTTAACTTATTTGGAACCCATTATCTCTTAGTATTTCAACTTTCATTCCATAGAAAAGACCTTTACACTTCAAAGACAATTTCACTTGAATACCCTAAAGGTCTTTTGACAAGTAATAAAGATGCATTTCCTTTACACTTACACCCCAAATATTTGCATTTGCCCTTTCTCCATTATTCTTTTAGCTACCTTCATTAACTCTGGTAAACAGTAATGCCCAGGTCAAAAAAAAGGCAATTCAGGTTTTTCTTTCATTTATATTTGATTCCAATGAGAAGGATATGATGGATTTGTTTTGGAAAGTTCACTCTAAAGGAAAAAGTTCATAATTTAGCTATATCTATTTAAATAAAGTGAGTAACAGAGTCAATATTGATCTTTTTTGCTTATTCTACTTAACAGCATTTTTTAACATCCTAGATGAGGAAGTCACTGCGTTATGTGCTCAGGGAAACAAAAGACAACTTTATTGTCTGTGTTGGAAACAAAGGACATAAACAAAAAGTTAAAATATTATTTAAGCATATTATATAAATAATTATAAACATTATTTTCCATATAATTATAATTTTATATAGTTATTATTATAGATATAAAGTTATTTTTCATATTATTATCCATATATTTAAAATATTATGTGGAATATTATTTAATTTTATGTCTTACAATTTCCCCTTATTCTATGCATGTTAAACTATTAGAAAATTTTGCTTCAATATAAGTATTCTATCTTATAGGCTTTGCCATAATGCAGTAAAAAGTCTGTAACTATTTCTCATAGTAGAGATTCTTTGCCTTTTGGTTTAGAAAACTACAGAGATAGTTCTTGATAATATCAATTTAACTTGGGTGATCTGATTCCAATTGCCATAATATGGATTTAAGAAATAGGCATATGACCAAGTTTGGGGAATTAAATTAGAAGGGAAACTTTCTACAAGATTGTAAGAGTGGTAATTCCTTCAATTTCTGAGAAAAGTAATAAAAGCTAATCCTTTTTCTCCTTTTCAATAGCATGGTTAACAGAATCAGAAACTGTAAATGCCATGATTTTTTTCCCCCCAATGGAAAACCAGTCTCTAGATGAAGCTGATACAGTATCCTGTAGGGTATTTAACATCCTAGATGAGTAAGTCACTGTGTTACATGCTCAGAGAAACAAAAGACAACTGTAAAGCTGAGAAATAAAAGTAAATTAAATCTTACTGATATGATTGATATGTGTAACCAAACTAACCTAAAATCTTCCCTTCCTTTCGATTTTCAATTTGAGGAGTATTATGGTTTAGGTATGAGGTATCCCCCAACAGCTCATGTGTGAGACAATGCTGGAACATTCAGAGGTGAATGATTGGGCTTTAAGCTAATCCACTGATAGGGACTAACTGGGTAGTAACTGTAGGCTGGGTAGGGTGTGGCTGGAGAAGGTGGCTCACTGGGTGCATATTTTGTCTCTGGTGAGAAAACTTTCTTTCTTTGTTTCCTGAGCTGCCTTCCTCTGTCATATTCTTCCACCTTGATGTTCTGCCTTATCTTGTGCCCTGAACAATGTGGTTCTCCATCTATGGACTGAGATCTCTGAATCCATGAGCCCCAAATAAACTTTTCCTTCTTTAAAATTGTTCTTTGCAGGTCTTTTGGTCACAGGGGTGAAAAAGCTGATTAAAACAGTAGGTAAAGTTATGTTACTCTTCAAGCCAATTTCAACCAGTTTTATGTTACTTTCAATCAAATATATCCATATATACAATATTTATTGATTTGCTAGGTGATTATTAGAACATGTGCATATTTATTTAATAGCTGTAGATGTGATTTTATTTTGAACTAAATAATTTGGAAAATTCATTTACTTGACATTTAAATATGACTGTTTTGGGATAAAAATGGCATGGTTTCTTTTCTATAACAAACATATTATTCAAGATAAACACTTCAAAATCAACAGAATATTGTAATGTTTGCTTAATCTTAGCTGGAAGGAAAAATAAATATGAAGTATAGTGATTGACCTATTGAAGCTATGAATATTGATCTCAAAGTTTGAAAGTACTTAATGGACAAATGTTTTAATATTAAATTACTCATAGACTAGAAATATTGCATTTCATATTTTAAGAAATTGTTACAGATGCTGAAGTACCAAATATTCACTTTGAAAATGTGATAAGAAATAATATTTTAAATGAACTCTCTGGCATTGTTCCTTCACAATTTGCTCAAAATTTATTGATACATTACTATCTGTAACTCTTAGCATAAGGAAATAAAAAGGCTTTGGTTTTAATCTGTAAACAAATGAAGCATAAACAATTTACTATGTATTTTTTTTAAATAAAGCTAAAATCATCTGATTTAATAGTACTATTAATTTTCTCAAAATACATGTACTAAGGCTGGGGTTGTGGCTCAGTGGCAGAGCACTTGCCTTGCACACCTGAGGCTCTGGGTTCAATTCTCAGCACCACATAAAAATAAATAAACACAATAAAGATATTGTGTCCATGTGTAATTGAAAAAATATTTTAAAAAAAGTACTAGATAGGCAAACTTCTATTGATTATGTTAAAGTTAAAAAAAATACAAATTGTGAGTAGATAGTAGAAATAGTTTTATGCTTTGGGAATTCTAAAAGGAGATTCCTTCATTCATTTTAGCCAAGAATGTCAGAGGGCTAAGGAGGGCTCTCGAGTCTCTGACACAAAGTAGGAGCGCATCTAGTTATACCATCCAGAAAAAAAAAATAATGTCTTATTTAAGAATAAATAAATGTATGTACATGTATACTATACATTTAGTTTCATAAATCATTTAATGGTTACAGATGTGATGGAAGATATTAAAAACCCGACAGTAATCAAAGGAAGCCGAATATCCGAAAGCACTGACAAAATCTTCTACAGGAATAGTCAGTTTAAAGCATTGATACCAGAGACCCCATCACTGCATGGGGAACACTCCACCGTGGAAATACTGCTGCCTGTCAGCATTCGATCAACCCCAGCCAGTCTTGATCCCATCTTCAATGAATAATTTGGAATAGTTCTACATCTTTGTTTCACTTCTTTCAGATTTGAAGTCCTTGGAGGTTCTCATGCAATTAGCTGAGCTAAGGTCACATGCCTGTACTGTAGATCAGGTATAAAATATGTCTTGTCACTAAATTCTAGGTCTCCCCTCATATGGGAAAGAGGCTCTGATATCAAACACTCAAAAATAATCTAAAAAACAGCAACCCAGACAATATTCACTGCACTAGTTGCTGGGAAAGAAAAGTGAATTTCAAGAGGATTTTTTAAAAGAATTATTCTCTATACTGATGTTGTATTGGACAGTGTTTTTCCTCCTCAAATTAGTTGATAAGTACTCTGTAATATTCCAGCAGAGGCTATTAAATTAAATGTGAATAAGAATAACCTGACATACATTTGAGTCAGATAGGATATATGTCAAGGTCATTGTATTTTCATGTGTAACTAATTAAACAAACAAACAAATAAATAAATTTTTAAAAATAATTTAAAAAGAAAAAAGAATAACCTGAGGGCTGGGATTGTGGCTCAGCAGTACAGCACTCTCCTAGCACCTGCAAGGCCCTGCGTTCAATCCTCAGCACCACATAAAAATAAATAAATAAAATAAAGATATTGTGTCCAAATAAAATTAAAAAATAAATATTAAAAAAAGAATAACCTGAGAAATTTTAAACTGCTTAAAAGATTCTGATGCAATGAATCTGAGATACCTTCCATGAATTTGTATATTTTTTCCTTCTCCCTGACTTACCCATATTAAGCAATACCTACATATACTCCACAGTCCCTCCAGTGAGTTTTTCATTTAGCAACTGGTCTTATTTTGTTCTCAAACTAGTTTCTTCCAGGGACTTACGTAATTATATACAAAATTACATGATTTAATTAACACTGTATAAATAGTTACATATTAAGTGTGAAGGAAATAGTTATTTCTGTGAAAATGAACCCGAATGTTTTGGGAAACTTCACAAAGATTAATTGATACAAAGTATTGGTGCATTACATGTGGAGAGGTAATTGAAAAGATTATCAGGGAAGGGAGGAGTAGAGTGATGCATAAAAAAAAATCTGCATTTAGACTGTTTTGCAAGTAAACTGCGAAAAATGGGGATATTGAAACTGGAAATTTTAGATGATGTCTCACTTGTGCAGTTTAAAGAAGAGAGAAAAATCTAAAATTACAATTGTCAGAAAAATACTTTAAAAATGTGCTTCATCCCTTATCAAAAGAGTGGTGACACATGCTTCAGTTAAAACAAATTGGTTTCTCAAACATTTGAACATCTACTAGTTCTGCTTGTTTCAGATTCAAGGATGTTCACCCTCCTGGCAGTTGGACAGCCAATGCTTTACTCTTAAAAACAAAACAGCCATAATCTTGAATTCCAGTCTTTATGGACTAGCAGTGATGGCTTGAAGTTTTCGATGAACAGTGGATATGGGCTGTTGAGGGGCTCATTACTTAGACTTATATTCACAGACCTGACTTCATTTAAGATTGCTTAGCCCATTTCCTTGGTAATTATGCCAAGGAAAAGGATAAGGATATATAAATCACATTATTAAAGTGAAGGGAGAAAGTCATAATCATTTGGTTTTGCTGATTAAGGTTAAGTCAAACCCAGTAATTTCTTCTAAATGTTATTCAAAATTCTCTGACTTTGCTGGTTATGAAATCAGAATCAATTTTTTTGGGGGGGGCAGGGATTAAATTTAGTGGCACTCAATCACTAAGCCACATCTTCAGCCCTATTTTGTATTTTATTTAGAGACAGAGTCTCATTGAGTTGCTTAGTGCCTTGATTTTGCTGAGGCTGACTTTGAACTTGCAATTCTCCTGTCTCAGCACCCTGAGCTGCTGGGATTACAGGCTTGTGCCACTGTGACTAGCTTTTTGAATTAATTAATTGCTAACTTTCCCCTTTAGTAAGAAACCAGATACTGTGGTCACTGTTTATTTAAAAATTAATCCTATCTTTTCTTAATCAATTAAATTATACCTAAATAAATTGATTAAAATTTATGTGTATTTTAGTTAATAACTATAGATTATGAGTGGGTAGTTAGCTCTTTTGCAGAATGTAGATGTTAATGTCTGAAATACAGACTAGTTTTTGAAGCCATTAGTTTTCTCCAGTTGACTGTGTTCTGGTAATCTATGTCCATCCCGTTTCTCTCTTGAAGCCTTATACTGACTGACTCTGTGCAAAAAATAGTACTTGGATCTCTTATCCAGACCCTTTGGAACTGTGGCCCTGAGTTGAGAGGGAGAAAACTAATGGGTTCTTTGCACTAAACATCTTGAAACAAGTCACCTTGACATTTTATTCTATGCTTAGTGAATGTTCTGGCAGACATAATAACCCAATATCCCCCAAACACTTTCACTCATTGAATTCTGTGCCATACAAAAGCCAAGACCTCTAATAGTAAAGTGTGTTCTATGTCGAAATTATATAAATGTCAGGTAGTCAGTGAAATGATTTTTGAATTTCATAAAATACATTAAGATGATTAAGTCTCATGATGTTTCGATTATAAAATTTTTATTTTTTTAACACTTAGAAAAGATGAATTCAGGATGGCCTACATTTTGCTAGAAAAAGAAGAAAGTGGTTACAATGGTATTATTCTCATCATACCTATGAAAATTTAGGAAGACTTTTAAAAGATATTTCATTGAATCTCTCTACCTAGCTCTATACAGCCAGGTAAACTTTGCTTTGCCTTTTGTAATAGAATTTGAAAATTGTTTTTCACTTTCCAAATGGAAATGAGGTACAATGATAACGATCATTAGTGCTACTATTGAACAGCTGTGAATAAATAGAGACTTGGAGGATAAGCCATACAAGCTTTCCACCCCTGTGGTTTTATTAGCATATAAAGTATCAACTCAGAGAAACACTTCATATCTGATAGCATTTTGGAACCATTTCTTCCTTATTCTTGCTATTTCAGTATTTATCATCTGTATATACATTTTGAGGTATATACATTTTGTATATATATGTATTTTATGTGTGTAAATACATATATATGTTTATATATGTGATACATATATGTATGGATAAGAATAGATATATATGTACATAATCAAAATATATGTGTGTATATGTACAGTAATTCTTTCCTATGATGAAATATGAAAAAAATCTAAATTCTGTGCCTCCATCCCCAAATCATATAACTGAACAGAAAGCTGTTTATTATACTGTAAAATGCTATGTTTAGTCTCATAAAAATCAAGAATAAAAGACATTCCAAACTCTCTCTCTCTCTCTCTCTCCTCTCTCTCTTTATATATATATATACACACATATATATATATATATATATATATATATATATATATATATATATATATATATATATCTATATATCACACTGTGTTTTAAGAGGTAAAGTGCTGGTTGTATTGTTTCATGGGCACCAATGTAAATATGTGGAGGTAGAAAGCCATGGATTTCTTACAGGCTGTAGAATATTTCCACAGCAGCCTGTCTTGGTATTTACTCTCAAATCATCATACTCTTCTTTCCATTCCAAGAACCATCTTCAAATCTTAATATTCATTACATATGCTTTATCAAAGTAGGACATTATTTATGGAAGTGCTATTTATACCAGTAATCAACTCATTCGATTGCATAGTGTGAGGTTCACCAATATACCTAATTTTTATGATTTATGCTGTAACGGACTCATTTATTCCCTATTGAGGAAGAACAATTTAAAGAAGGAAAATATTTGAAAATAATATATACTACATCTGAAACATAATAATTGAGGGAAGTTTAAGAGGGGAATACTAAGTGGTCCATATCAAAATTATGTCCATCTGGGTCTAAAATCAAGGAGTCCAAACATGGCATTATAACACATATCACTTTGCCTATAATTATTTTTAGCTGAACACACTTGAAAAGCAGCAAATACATGAAGGGTTCTCTCTTCATTATTTTTCTTCCTGAATGCCTGAGATAGAACAAAGATGCACTCCTTGGACAGTGGGAGGGGGGAGACATTTTGTCATGAGCAATGAGAAGTAGAGGCCAAGGGAAATGTACAAATTGTGTCCAGGTGAGCCATTTCTTTCTACAGTTCATTGTCCTAGCCCAGTTCCCTTTGTCTTACCACAGTTTTATAAATACTCACTTTTCTTGGTGTAGTATAGGAATTTGGCTCTCAATTTGAGTCTTCAATTTCATTTTATGGCTCCAAGGTACTTAAAAAAATCATCAAACAAATTGTGGTATGCCTTCTTCTATTAATCTCTCAAATGTTAATTTTCAGGGCCAGCCAGAAATGATAAGAGGGTAGAGGTTCAATTTTACCTCTCTATGCCCACAACACAAGCCACCAGACCCATCACCACCATGTTCTGGCCTGATGATCTAGAATATTGTGAAGCTATTTACCTTCTCTGAAACCCTTTCTCTTCATTTGTAAAATGGGAAACACCAGTTCCTACAATGTTTATAATATATCATTTATTTGTTATTCTAAATATACGTATTTCTAATAAATGAGTTATTACATGTGAAATGCTTTGCGCAGTACCTGGTAGGGTCAACAACAAAATGCTCTATCTTCTGTTGTTATTTGAAATTTCTGTTTTGTTTTCTGGGATAACACACATACTAACCCCCTTAACTTTCAGCTGACTTTACTCTTAGTTTCATAGAACTCTTGAGATCATTAGATGACTTCTCTTGCCCAGAAAAATGTGGATCAAAAGCAACAGTTAGAGAACAAGGGAAAGGGGACTTCCATGGATTTTACAAGACACATATGCCCTGCAAGTGTCTGTGCAAATAAAACCACCTGTCCCTTTGTACTTCAACATGCCGTTAACTACTAGATCACATACCTGTTTGCTTTTCCTGTAACTCTACTTCCCTAGTAGAGTTTTCTGAGATACATTTGTAGATTGATAGGGAAGGTCTTTTTTTGTAATTTTTTAAATGATCGTAGCAAATTAGCGAATGCGATTTCTGTGACTTGGAATCCAACTGCTAAATCAGAGATACTAATGGGAAAAGAAGTTCCTCATGGTCTGAATGAACACAGCACACGTTTGATTTAGTTAATAGAGGAGTCCTGCTACTAGTACTTTGCAACAAACTTAGGCAAAGTTTATTAATCTTTCCTCAGTACCACCATGGTACAGAGCTGGATGAATCTACTATAGTATTAATCACACACCATTGTGACTCTTTTATTGATACTTATCTTTCTTCAGGCAGAACTGCTCAAGAATGAAGAGAGTTTCTTCTTCATTGTTTATCTCCTCAGGTTTCTATCAAGTACACACCAAATAAATTTGATTATATAAAGTATTTATGGTGATAGTAGTAATCGCTAAGATTCCTTGAGCATTTAATGTATGCTTGACAACATTCTAAGCATTTTGTGTACTTTAACTCATATAATTCTCAAAACAATTTAATGTAAGCAGCCTTATTTTTATAGCGTTTTTTTTTTTTTTTTGTACTGGGATTGAACCCAGGGCTACAGCTCCACACCTTTTTAATTTTATTTTGAGACTGGGGCCTGATAAATTGTGAGGCTGGTCTTAAACTTGCTATCCTTCTACCTCAGCCTCCAAAATTGCTGAGATTACAGGCATATACCTGGCCTCTTATAGCATTTGTGGGGGATTACCAGGGACTGAACTCAGGGGCACCTAAACACTGAGTCACATCCCCAGCCCTATTTTGTATTTTATTTAGAGACAGGGTCTCACTGAGTTGCTTAGTGCCTCACCATTTTTGAGGCTGGCTTTGAACTTACGTCAGCCTCTTGAGCTGCTGGGATTACAGGTATGCACCACTGTGCCCAGTTTATAGCATTTTTTTTGTATAGAAAGAAACTAGACATGGAGAGATTAGTCTGCCTAACATCCACAGGCCTGAGGAGCAGAATTGAGATTTATAAAAGCATACAGTGGAAAGGGTATTAATCCCAATATTTTATGGGTTTTTATACTTATGCTAAAACAATAGTCCAACAAATATGAAACTTGAAATTCATGGCTCACACACAGAAAAGGCTTCCAGCAGAAACAACAAAATAAACCTTTTCCAATCTTCCAGAGTATAGCATGTCCCAAACCTACAATAATTCATAGCTTCATCAATAAGAAAACTGCTTATAAATTTTCTTCCTTTCTTCATGACAATGGTTTCCTTTCAAATATCATGTTAGATGGGCAGAGATACTTGCCTCAGGGTGTTTTCTAACAAAAGCAGCAGTTTATCACAGACATTAAACCTTGTCCACTCACTCTGAACACTTAAAATCTATGTCTCTTTTAACACACCAATAGAGGGTTGAACTAGCAGAAACTTTTCGAGCATAATAAAGACATTGTTCTAAAAGAAAGTAGGAACATAAAAAAGAATATGACCTTCAAGTATGTGCTTTATAACCTCTGACTCTATTCACTTCTTATTGAATCTATCTTTGTGAAATCCCTGCCTCTTTTGATAGTTAAAAAAATAGGAAACCTCATTAATTGGGATTTTATCATTGTGAAATTCTTAGTCCATTTTCTGATGCTAAAACAGAATATCACAGACTAGGTAATTTATAAAGAAAATCCTCTCTCACAATTCTGAGACTGAGAAATCCAAGATTGAAGGGCGCCCTCTGGTGAAGGCCTTCCTGCTGCATCTTAACATGTCCAAAGAAAAAAAGCAAGAAAGCAAGTGAGGGCAAAAGGCTGGGAGGAAGAGAGCACAGGGGTAAAAGAGCTCACATGCACAGCAAGACCACTCTAACTAACCACCCAGTCCTTTGATAAAGGCATTAATCCTTTCACAGGGGCAGATTTGCATGACCTAATCACTCTTTAAGATCCCATCTGCCAATACCATCACAGTGGAAACTAAATTCAGCACGGGTTTTGAAGGAGACATTCGAACCACAGTATTGACTTTGTTAAAAAAAATAGTAATAATAATAATCATAAAATATTGAACTATTTATTTTAAGCAAAATTGGCTATGAGTCCAAACTTCTGGATGTTAACTTTGGGAAAAAGTACTTCTTAATTTAAAGAGAGTCTAACAAGTAACTTGAAAGAAAAACTTCTAAGATAAAAGTGAGCAACTGAAAACAGAATGGGGAAACTGAGGCAACCCGAGTTGGGTACACTCCACCAAGGATGAAAATGGAGGGCTTCCAAAAGAGAGTTGAAAACCGAGTGGTAGTCTTCAATGATATGGAGATAATAACAGCAGTACAATGTTACATGGGGAAGGGGAGCCAACGCTACAGGCTTAAAAAATAAGTGGGTGAATTGGACATAACTTTTCTACACATGTTTATGAATACATGACCAATGTAACTTCACATCATGTACAACCACAAAAATGGGACCCTAATTAGAATAAGTTATACTCCATGTATGTATAATATGTCAAAATACACTCTATTGCCATGTATATATATAAAAAAGAACAAATTAAAAAAGAGAAGAGAGAAGCCATAGAAAAATATATATGTGTATAAAAGAATATGTATATATATGTGTGTGTGTGTGTGTGTGTGTGTGTATATAATATATATATATTAAAGTTATATATATATGTGTATATATATATATATGTATATTAAAACTTTAATCCTACTTTAAAATGCAGGATTAAAGTAACCAGGTAAAGTAAACCAGGCTTTGGGAAAGTAGGTCAATGAATAAAGAAGGGTATGGTAGTGTAAAAGAGTTGGGGAAAATGATTTATTTTCACATAGGCCTTAGGAATACGTTTTCAAAGCAAAAGGTAGAAATCACTGCAGCAACCAAAACTGATAATCAATGTGTAGAAATAGAGGTGGGAGGATTTTGGAAAATTGGTAGAGTAAGGTCAGGAGTGAAAGGGTTAAAGAATGGACATGACCAAGTTAGTGTTGAAAAGGTCATATTTTTATCTTAGTCAGAAGAAAAAAAGAGGGTAAAAATAGCAAAAAAATAATTCATAATTAATAAAAAGAAAGTTACTAAGCTAATTTGGTTAAAATATTTTCATCTCAATTTTAACATTTGCTCACTAGTGTTCACTGATAGCCACGGTGTGTAATATCCTGCACAAGCATTGCTACAAAACTTCTAGCCCACAGGGCCTCCCACAATGCTTACATATTGTAATTTTTCAGCTGACCCTGTGTCATCAAAATAAGCAACCACTATGGAAAGCAGTACGGAAATTCCTCAGAACACTTGGAATGGGACCATCATTTCACCCAGCTATCCCACTCCTTGGTTTATATTCCAAAGACTTAAAGTCAGCATACTATAGTGATACATCCACATCAATGGTTATAGCAGCACAATTAACAATAGCTAAACTGTGGAACCAATTTACGTACCCTTCAATTGATGAATGGATAAAGAAAATGTGGTATTTATACACAATGTAATATTACTCAGTCTTGAAAAAGAATGAAATTATGGCATTTGTAGGTAAATGGATGGAGCTGGAGAATATCATGCTAAGTGAAATAAGCCAACCCCCCAAACCAAAGGTTGGATGTTTTCTCTGATAAGCGGATGCTAATCAATAATGGGGTGGGATGGGGGAGAATGAAGGGTCTTTGGATTGTGCAGAGGGGAGTAAGGGGAGTGGAGCAGGTGTGGAGATGGGAAGGAGACTGGAATGAGAGATTACTGTCCTATAAACCTGTATGATTGCACTTCCAGTGTGACTCTGCACCATGTTCAGGTAGAGGAAGGAGAAGTTGTACTCCATTTGTGTACAATATGTCAAAATGCATTCTACTGTCATGTATAACAAATTAGAATAAATTAAAAGTAAAAAAATGTAAAGAAGAAATGTCAAATACTTTTATTATATTTGTTTATCTCCGTATTATCATTTGAACATGGATCAATAAAAAATTATTAGCAATATTTTTCATTTATCTTTTTTCATAGTAAGTCTACCATAATTTATTGTGCATTTTATATTTTTAACATCATAACTTAGACTAACTACATTTCAAACTTTTTAATAGATTTATGTTGCTAGTGACTACCATATTAAAAAACATAGATTTATAGATTTCAGTCACATAATTATAAGCAGTTGTTGCATTAAACAGCTAATTGAGGTCCTTAAAAACTTGATTCATGATATTTTCCTATGAACAATCCTATGAATCAAAATATATACTTTGTTTGTACTGTTAGGTCTACATAGACATCTGATAATGGAATAGTAAGAAGCCAGGAATTTAAAATAGCATTGCTTTTTAAAATATTTTCCTTAAATTTATTTTTAAATAAGTAAAAACTGAAATCTGAAATAATTGTTTCTTAACATTCATGTAAATAAAGCATTTTTACAGGCAGAATGTTGCCTCTATGTAGTTTTGCTTATGACACTACTGAAAACAAGCATAGCCTAAATTTTATGGTTTAACATTATAGTAGGGAAAAAAAGCAAATAAATATCTTACTATCTTATTAAAGAACTTGAAGATTCTCTCCCAAGGTTAAGGCCTTGAATCACATAATTCAAGAAAGATTAAGGATAACCAATCATGTTATGAAAACCTGAAATAATAGTGTACATTGACAGATTTTTAATTGTAATAGCAAAAAGTGTAACATTAAATGTACCATACATCATCAATGAGTAGAAATTTAGGGTACAGTTTGCTGCCTTGACCTTCAAGCTCCAACTATGTTTCAATCATCAAGAGTCCATAAAAACTATAATTTACAATCTTTGGAAAGAGACTATGTGGACACAATAAACCACATATTTTATATGGGATAAGAAAGGAAAATGTAGTTGGCCTCATATGCTCAATTTCAAACTACTCAAAAAATTCACTTGCATTTACACACTGATCTTCAATGTATGGCAAAATCCTAATGTTTATCTTCAGCTCAGTTATTTATGATCTCATAATGTGGGTTCATTTTCTAAATCTTAGATATTGTCCTAGAGATCGAAAGAGTTGAGGTCTCAAAGGTCTCTCCGCAAAGTTTCTGCTGATTATAACGCAAACATGAATACTCCAGAACCTCATGAAAGTTAAAACTGCTCTCTCCTGTGCCAGAAAGGGCGAGCCGAGATAGGAATGAGTTTATGTATGCAGGGTAACGTTCCTCCTTACACTGAGGTCATGCTCTGGAACACACCAATCAAACGGAAATAAGCTAAAAGAGCACTTGCAAAGGCAAATGACTTTGCACAGAGCTCAACAGACTGTTCATTAACAGAGGTAGAATATCACCGAATAACTGCAGCAATCACCAGCAGTTAGAGGTAATCAATAAAACCCAGGGAAGAAGAAATAATGACAAAACATCAAACTGTTCACTTCTATTTCCAGTTTTTGACAGCAGCCTATTCATAGTTATTAGGCATAGGGGCAAGGGACTCAATGCTCTTTGAAGGCTTTATCACATTCTAAGAGAACATATAACTTTGATGATCTCAATCAACAGTGAAAAATGTTAAGTGTTACCAAATTGATTGTGAGAAACATAAAACCTGATACTATTTAGGAAGCCTTTGTTGGGAAGTACCCTTCAATTTGTTCATTCCCATCTTTGGAAGACCAGGTCAACTAGTTTATAAGATCTTGCTTAAGACTTACCAACATGATATCTGCTTGGATCCTACCCCAATTAAAGAAAACAAAACAAGAAACTTCTCTTATCTCTATTTCTCTGTAACTCTGTTTTTTTTTTTCATCTTATTTGGCAGTTGAATGCCCAAAATGATTTTCTGTTTATCTATTTGATATTCCATTTTGAAAAAAAAAACTGGCTATGAATCTGCTTTCAGAAAACGTCTATTCTTTTTTTTTTCAAGACTATTTAATTTCATAGTTAAGAAAAAGAGGACGAGATGAACAATGAGAAATGGGGTAGATTCTTCAAAAAATACATGTAACATTTGGTGACATACAATATACTTTCTTTCCTCCAAAACTTTTGTATCAAGCAAGGCTATATTTTATTGGATCTTAAATGATATTGTGTAAAATTACGATGAGTTAGACTATCTTCAAAACTCTCTGGTGTAGCATATGTGAGCTTTGATTAGAAAGTGAACCTACTATGATTAGTAATAAAAATAAAAATTGGAGACTCTTTAACTGGCAAAATTAAGAGCTACTCCTTCCAAAAATATTTGGCCACATTTCCTCCCATTTCACATTATTGCACCAAGAGCCGATTACTATTTGCATGTAATTACTTCTGGATGAGAAAGAGAAGGCAAGGTGAATTTTTTTGTCGACGTTAGAATTAGCCAAATATAACCAGACAGATATGGACAGAATTTCTTTCCAAGAATATTCATCCACTTAACGAACTTAACAAGAGTTTTCTTATCTTGTCAATCATATTATTTGAGCAGAAATCAGCAGAATCTCTTTTAGACTCATTCCATTTACCTCATAGTGATTAAAATTCACTACTCACGAGAAAGATGTTATTTTTTTTTAAAATTTCTCCTCTCATCTTCACTCTTAGATCTTATCCATCACAAAGTTTTGTAGGTTCTATATCCAAAATATTACAAATTCAACTGCTTTTTTTCTATTCCCATTTCCACCAACATGATCTCTGTGATGGCTAATTTTAAGCCTCAGTTTAGCTAAGCTATTTAACACAGTCATTTGGTCAAGCACTAGTCTATATATTGCTAGGCTCATATTTGGTACATACTATTAACATTTACAATCAATCAGTTAACTTTAAATAAAGGAGATTGCCCTTGATGATGTGGGTGGGCCTTATCTAATCAGTGGAAGGACAAAGAGCAAAATCCCCTACCCCCACCCTACCTAGAGAAAAAGAAATTCTGCCTCAAGATGGCAAGACAGTAATTCCACTTGAATGTTCAGTCTACCTTTCTTGAGGTATTTTGGACTCAAGACTACAACACCAATTCTTTCCCTGAGTCTCTAGTCTGTCTACTTTATAGATCAGATTTTAGCTCTGCAGCCTCCTCAATCATATGAGCCAATTACTTAAAATAGTTTTTCACCCTCTCTCTCTCTTTGTCTGTCTCATTTCTCCCCCCAGCCTCTCTCTCCTGCTGTTTACCTGGAGAAATCTGACCAATACCCCTAGATTATTAAAATCATACATTACTATAACCTCTTCATTTCTTTCATTACCTTAATAATCTTTTTTTCTACACATCAGTAATACATAGATATGGGAGGATAGACTGATTAATAGGTAGATAAAATTTTGCTACTATCTGCATACATTCAGATTTTTAAAGCACTGAAATAGCTTCTAAGCCCTTCCCCATGGCCTCTAGGTTCTTGCCTATTCTCTAGTTTCAGCTTAAATTACTTCCCCCAAATAATTAGGCTTTGTTTAAAAAGAAAAAGTTTCTTAAGGAGAATTTAAAGTTTCTAATTATATATTTATTTGATCCTTTGTCTTCTTATTCTGTTTCTTTCCAAAAAAGGGTAAAGACCACAGAGTAGGGCTGATCTTTTCATTTATGCACATTATATTCTCCATGCCTGGGCTAGTTTTGGCAATTGTTGAACTCTAAATATTTGATGAATTAATGGATCTAATGTTATCAGTAGTTATTCTGGGTACATATATTGAAGAAGAGGCACCAATTCTTACCTCACAGATGAAAAATGACAATATTAAATTCAGGAAAAGGGCAAATACAAGGAAGAAATTATTCACTTAACCCATTGCTATTAATTATAGAGCCTAAGCAAAGTGATTCATATCCAATTTTTGTTAGACAAAATATATTCTGCTTGCCTTATTAGCTTGAAATATGATTGTTTAAATCACTCATCTTTTAAAAAAAGTTTTCTTTTTAATTTTACTCCTGTCAACTTATTACCAAAGCAGTCAATGATTTGGTTAAAAAATAAACCAGAATGGCTGCAACCAGGCTTTATTGGTTCACCAGTATATGCCATTTATCATCCCTAATAACTTTGGAAAAAAGTTTTCATTTTTCTGAGCCTCACACAGTCTACTCGCATAATGAGTAAACTATGAACCCAAATGATTCACAGATCAAGAAAAAGAGCATATGTAGAGCAACTAAGGAAAAAAATAGGATCTTACATAAATACTTTGGAGAGTGTAGTAAAGAAGAAAGAAGGCTTTGAAATAAGGGATCTGGGCAAAACTACCAGCTCCAACGAGATCATGCATGCTGTTGTGAAGAACCAAGATATACATTAAGCACATTAGGTACACGATACATGATGATTATTTTATTTTTTAAAATTCTTTATGGTATTCCCTAAATTTTCTAACTTCTGCTTGACAGACAAATATATTATAAATTAAACATTCCATTTAATATCTGGCACGGGATATAGCTCTACCTCCAACACCACTGCAGCATAGAGCAAATCCAGGAGGAAGCCCACAGGGGCACACATCTGTAATTCTATCTCCTCAGAAGACAGGATGAGCACAGATTTAGTCTGAGGCCAGCCTAATGACTTAAGAAGATCCTGTCTCAAATTTAACAAATAAATAATAAATAAATAAGGGTGGGTGTAGATTAGTGGTAGAGTATCCCTGGATTCAATCTCCAGTACCACACACACACATAAACACACACACACACACACACACACACAAATTATAATAATAATAATAATAATAATAATAATAATAATAATAATAACAACACTAATAAAACTGATCCAGGAAGAATAAAACTGGATTCTATCTCCCATCTCATACAGAAGTTCTCAAAATGGATGAAAACTGAGGCCTAAGAAGCTTGGCAACTTCCAAAAGAAAACCAAGGGAAACACTTCCACATATGGGCACAGGCAAAAAATCCCTGAATAGTTCCTGTATACTCAGAAAATTATAACAAGAATCAATAAGTTGTATCCATAAATGGTATCAAATTTTTCTGCACAGCAAAGCAGACAACAGTCAAAAGAAATAGCCAACAGACATGGAGAAAATCTCTGCTAGTTCTGCTTCTCACAGAGGATTCATATTCCAAATATATGAAGAACTCAAAAAACTCCATGCCAAGTAAATAAAAACCCAATCAATAAATAGACAAATGAGCTCAACGTACATTTCTCAAAGGACAAAGTACAATTACCAACAATAATATGAAAAAAAAATCAACATCTTGAGCCATGAAGGAAATGCAAGTCAAAACTATATTCAGTAACTATCTTATTCAGGTCAGAATGGCAATCCTTAAGAATACAAATAACAATACATGCTGGTGAGGATGTGGGAAAGGGGAACTTTTATATACTCTTGGTAGTTTAAATTAGTTCAGCCACTATGGAAATCAGGATGGAGATTCCTCAAAAAAAATCCTAAAAACTAAAAATGGAACTACCATATGGTCAGTCTATTTATCCAAAGAATCAAAGTCAGATGCTTGAGAGATACATGCATATACATGGTTTCTTTCACAACTCTGAAGTTATTGAATCAGGGTAGATGTCCATCAACAGCTGAGGGAATAAATAAAATGTGGAATATATACAAAAATCTAGTTTTATTCAGTCATAAAAAAAGAAAAAACAATTTAATTTGCAAGAAAGTGTTTAGAACTGGATAGTATCATGTAAAGTGAAATAAGCTGGTCTCCAACAAGTACAGTAGTTTTCTCTCTTATGCAGAAGACAGAGGGGGAAATAAGGAGCAAGTGCATCATGAATGAGAAGAGAAACCATTAGGGTAGAGGAAGGGGATCAAGTAACCTTTTTAAGAGCACAGGAAAAGATGCACAATGAAAGACTTAGAAGGCAGAAGAGAAAATTAATCCGTATCCCTCAGCAGTGGTTGAAGGCAGGTAAGCTGGAGGCAGAAGGAGATTCATGGATTTTCATGGAGAGCTACTGGAAATTGGCTGCTTGAGAGCTGCAGGCAGCTAGCACTGTCAGGGCGGGTGTTGTTTCAGTTCTATGGTCCTTGATTTAAGAGACAACTTTTGTTGTCTTTGACTTTTATATCTCCAGCACTTTGAAAGCACATACAAACTTCTAATTCTCTCAACTAAGACTGTTCCTACTTTGAATTCACAGATTACTTTCTATTTCTCACGAAATAGAAAAATCTGATAAAGGCAGATTGAGAGGACATACTAGAACCCTGCCATATATAACTTGGTGGTTTGTTGTATTTTTATAAGAATGACAATTATCTATTCAATTGAATGTTTAGATCTAATTATAGACTATGAAATGAGTGTTTACCATTTCATCTTTTATTGTCCTTGTAAGTTTCCAAGTTGATGTCATTCTGGCGGCCTGAGAAGGCCTTTCAGATGACCATGAGCACAGGGCAGATATGTGTCCATTTCTTCCTCAACTAGAGGAGCTCATGTAAACTTTCATTTCATGAAAGGATTCCACTGAGGGTGAGGGTACAGAAACAAATATGACTCTAAAGAACCATGCCTATTGGTTCTCAGTCCTTTCTGTCTCAGTACACTATATCTACTACATATTTACTTACTCATGAAATAAAGATCTACTTCTTACAGGAAGAAAATGACAGTATTAATAATTTAGCTATTGTTAAGAACAAAATAATTCCTGAGCATTTGATCCATTAAACATGCAATCTATGAGTACTTTCATTTTTAGCAAAAGGAGATGTTTTGTGCTTCAGTGGTTACAAAGAAAACACTGAGCATGATCATTTCTCTCAATTTTCTTTGGATCATATTAAATTAGTTGGACGATTGTAAACATGAAAATGCTGTGTTGATGATAGTAAAATCAGATAACATAAAGGAGAGAAAATCATGTGGTAAAATCCTTAATGTAGAACCTGGATTTTATCATTTATCTACATTCAATGAAATCATTATTTCTCTGAAATGCATTGAGAAGAAATCAGCAATAAAAAAATCATAATCAATTCATTATTAGCTTTAAATATTTTCACAACTAATATTTCTATGAACTTACAGATACACTGCTTTATAATCTCTTACATAATTGTCTAAAAGAATAACATGGAAGACAAGTGGAAGATTCTAGGGCAACTTGATAAGTGGCCCTTTTGGGTCTCAAATCCACATCTCTAAATTCTTAGCCTAGTGATCTCTCCCCTAAAATACAGTTATTTAGATTAGAAAAAAGTATCCAACTATGATATATGAGATTTATCAGAGAAATTTCCCTACCCTTGCATCTGGTTTATGGAAACATAAGGGGTAGAATAATATTGGGGGACAAGGCAATTTTACTGATTTGAGATAATAATGCATATCTTTTCCCCAGAAGCAGGGTTAGATTTGGCACCTCACAAAAGCATTTTTGCAATAATCAGGGTTAGAAGATGCAATTCCAGAAGTGTATAACTAATTAAATTTAATGAGCACCTAAGAAAATTGAACTTATACAATTTTTGACTATATTAGCAGTCTAAAATTTTTACTGACTGCTGAGTAAACTACCAAAATTTTTGGTCAAATATTAGGGGTTACTATCTAGTAGAATTAGCAGTGGTTTTAAAGCAAACATTCCATGTTCAAATCTAATTCTTCTACATATTAACTTTCCCAAAGCCTCAGTTTTCTCATCTGTATAAGGGGAAACTAAAACAATCTGACAGGATTGTTACAAGTGTTACTGGCAATATGCATATACAAATGTACAGCAAAGCACCTGGTACAAGTAAATCACCCTTTGTGACAGGAATCATTATTATTATCAGTCTTAATATTATTAAATGCAACATGAAATCCAATTTACACTCCCCCCGCCCCAGCTTGGTAAATGTGTCTTGACCTGCTAATATGTCAAAGATAGTGTTTCTCCTCACTTTAAATGGAAAGAAACCTCAAACCTGAAAGAGCTATTTTTACAAAATCCAAATAGAATATGTACATGAGTTTCTATTTTGATAGTGGCAGACTGAATTGAAGACTAATTACGCTTATAAACTGATCACTCTCTTTTTAAATAAGGGGATACATGTCTAACCAAATTGCATCTGAATATTTTCTGTCAGTATGGTATGCATGGTTTATTTTAATGTTAATAAAAAGAGAGAATACAAAAGATTAGGCAGAATTTCAGTATGTTAATTTTGTTTCTCTTAAAACTCAGAATTTTATTTTTTATTTCTTTGCTCCTTATAGAAGTGGAAACTTTTAAAATATGAAAGGGATATGTAACTATAAAGCTAACATATGCACTTATTCATAAAAATGTAAAAGGGAATGTATACAATGAGCATCAATGTAAAAATTTTGTGTACAAGCCAGGTCTTCAACCTCCTTTTGGAAATTTTACATTGTGCAGACAATGATCCATATTCATACATAGACTCTTTTGTGCAAGTGGTGGCTATTAAAATATTTTTAAAGCATTATGGTAATTCTTAATCACTAGTTATTTTTTTCATAGCCTAAAGAAATCAGAGGCATTGCTGATAGAATTAATGACAAGAGAAACAATGGTGAGATTTTAGTTCCATTCAGACCACCCACACCTCACTAAAAGAAAGAGTACAACCCGAACAAAGTAGTCATTATCCCAATCAAAAACTGAACATAAGGTTTTATTAGTACTTACATAACTAACTCTTATTAAAACACCATGAAAACTGTATAATGAGATCATTGTTGTTCTGAAATGCTTGGGGCTTTGGATTTTCATATCTTAAATTTCTTAAAATCAAATGTATATACTGAATGTATAGCTAGAAACCTGATCACAGGGTTTCTGAGAAATGTGTTTTTTAAATAATTTTGTGTAACGTCATTCCTTGAATAAATAGTTCTAACATTTTTTTAAAACAAAGTTTGGTAGCTTATGTGTTTGAAAACTACTTTTAATGGATTGCTTGGTTTGTTTATTCTTAGTTCAAGGCAGAAGCATCTTGACATTTACACTGCTATTTTCCTGCTTTCAGGGATTCTAACAACAACAAAAAAATTGCCTTGACCTGGATTAGCTTGAAATGGTCCTCTGAACTTTCACAAGGCCATTGTGGCTATCTCCAAAAGAACGTACTTTATCATAAACCTGTTGCCACATCTTTCATAAGGATACATGTGTAGGCACATGGACATAATGTCCCCCAACTTACAAATAGTCCGTGTTCCCTAAGTCACTGATTATAGCCATCTTTGTGTACTCTGATGTAACCTTGGAGAAATAATGTTAGAAATATAGTTACTTAGAGACTCCTACATTCTACTTAACCAAGATGTAACTAAAAAAATCAGATTTTTGAAAGAAGAATAGGATGATTTTATAACTTAATCAGTGGATCTCTTTTAAAGGTAACATTTAGACTTTAATTCAGTTTTAATGATGGAGCTTAAGATGTTCACTTTTCTAAAAGTACCATTTCTACCTGGTACCCATTACTAGACACTGGCTCATGTCTGTTTCCTTCTCAAATTCCTATATCCTTCAATTAGAACCACTGCAATGGTAAACTTTGATGCTTCTCCCCCAAACCACATCAAATATCTTAAACTTTGGTAAAATTCTCTTAAAATTCTGCCTAACCACAGTTGATGCTGCAGAAATGTGTGAGGGTGGGAAGAAAGGGGAATAGGAAGGAAGAGAAATTACTTCTTTCTAATTGCTATCCTTTAAATGTGTAAACATAGTAAATGTGTGATCTTATGCAGATATTCTACCCCAATGCATGAATATGAGTTCATATTGCTATGTCTAGGACCCCTATATTTGGGCTGCCTATTAACAGAAAACCTTTGCTAATCATTTTTACAGAAAGCAGTTTTGAAATCCCATGGTTTCTAGTCGAACATTTAAAATTTTCAAATCAAAAGTCTCTGTTTCCACTCATTTAAAATGAAGGAGCTGGTAATATTTAACTTTAAAGACTATATAGACTGAATGTATCAGTGAATGAAAAAAAGGAAATAATAGATACAACCTCAGCCTCAAGAATGCATGCCTGTAAACCTAATAATTGATGACAAGGCCAGGAATCTTGCTGAAATTTGCTAAAATAAGCTAGGAAGAATACACACACAAGATAACATTTCAATCACAAAATGGCTGATGCCAAATTCTAAAAAGTAGTTCCAATTTTAAACATTAATACATGTAACAAACTCTGTCTCAGGAAACCAAAATGCTTACAGTGACATTCCCTGAACACTTTAAAAAATGGTTTTTAACCTCTTTTTTAAAGTACCTTGATTTATTTTAGAAGCTAGTATATTCAAATAATCTGTTTACTCTTTTTTTTAACTCCATATTTAATTCGATCCCCTCTCTCCAATTTTTTTTTTACTTTCTGTGGAATATGGAAATCTCTCAAATGGTAGGTGATTAGCAAATGTTTACTAATGGAAAGCAATATATAATATATATTTTAAAATTTAAATGAAATATGTACCTCACTATAGTGATTCTGGTAGTAAAGAACCTTTTGTGTCATTTAATTTAACAATATCTCTCCCTAGGCTTTATGGAATAGAGGGTTTGGAAATGAGAACACTAGATAGTCAGGAATAAAAACAGCATAATGATATACAATTATTTTATTTTGTAATTATGAATTATTATTATTATGAATCATCTTCTCACATCTTATTCTCATTTCATCTCACTTTATGTTAATATTAAGAGCCTATTGAGATTTTCTATTTTAGAGATGAGCATCTGGTTCTCATGTACTAATTAGCTTGCAGGTCATCTGAATGGAAAAGACACATTTTAATGCTCAAACGTCTTCTCACTTTTGTAAATCCCAAGCACAATGCCCTTTCTCCACTATCACTTTTCTTTTTTTAAATATTTTTTTTAGTTGTTGAACCTTTATTTTATTTATTTATATGTGGTACTGAGAATCGAACCCAGTGCCTCACCCGTAGGAAGCAAGTACTCGTCCACTAAGCCACAACTCCAGCCCCTCCAGTATCACTTTTATATGGCATTCTTAATTCTGAGAGCTATTCTACTGGGAATTAGTAAGATGCTGCCGGCAAAAGGCAATATTAAAACTACATTGTGTGACCAAAGAGCAGAGGCAAGTCAATGAAGAAAGGTGGAGTCTAAACAATGTGCGACAATGGAACATTTTTGTGCAGAAAAAGAAAAATTTTATATATAAGCCAAAACTTATATACAAAAATAAACTCAAAACTGATCATAGACCTAAGTGCAAAACACATAATAATAAAACTTCTCGAACATAGCGTAGGAGAAACTCTAGGTAACCTTGGGTTTGACGATCACTTTCTCCATACAACGCAAAAAAGCATGATGTGTGAAGGGAAAACCAATAAGCTAGATGACATTAAAACTAAACAAACTTTATATCAGCAAAGATATAAAAATCTCTTTATGAAACATATATCCGATAATAGGATATTATATCCAAGTTACAGGAAGGATTCTTAAAATTCAACAACCAGAAAACAAACAGCTCAGTTTCAAAAAATGGACAGACTATTGCAACAGATATTTTATTGCTGAAGCTATGGTGATGGAAAATAATCATACAAAGAGATGTTGCAAATCATGTGGCATAGAGAACTGTAAGTTCAAAAGAACAGATCAATATATACCTATTAAAATAGTGAATTCCCAAACCACCGTCAATACCAAATTTTGGTGAGAATGTGGAACAACCAAAAGTGTCATTTATTACTGGTGAGAATGTAAAATGGTAGAGCCACTTGGGAAGAAATTGGACAGTTTTCTTATGAAGCTAAATATCAGTTATTCATATGATCTAGCATTTGAACTCGGGAAACAGTAGCAAAAGTTTTGCACAATATCAAAATATTTCACAGTAAGTTTTCATCCCTAAAGTTTGTTATATGAATCAGGACATTTCATAATCAACATTTCAAGGCCTGTACAGCTGGGATAAAATGTACTCTGTTATAATATTACTCACTGAAAAAAACAATACCATTTGTTTTCTCATTATTAACTCAGGGGCAGGCAAATACTTACTTTTCTATTAAAAAATGCTTGATAAAGTAAATTAAGTACATACAGGTTATTGAAAGGGTAAAGAATTTACTAGATGGAAAACTTAGCTTATAGAGGTGTCTTTTATATCTAGTGCAGGTGCCAGGAAAAACAAATGAGGAAAGTTTACTATTTTGTCATATATCAAATATATTCATCTTGTATGATTTTTATTAGCCTCTAAATTTTTCTTAATAAATTAAGAAAATAGAAAAAATTACTAAATGTATCCCAAAACATAACGTGCCTAACCTGCTAAGGACTTTTTAATAAAGCTGGATTTTATGTGGTTTGCTTTTTCTCTTTAGTTCTTATTACAATATCTACCATCACTACATTTTATTTAATTACCTTGTTTTTTCTGTTTCCCATTCCTGCACTAGAAGAACCTGTTTTTTTTTTAAAAAAACAGGTGTTTTCAACAAGGGGAATGCTCCATTTCTGATGCTTTTAAAGAATGCATTGGAGCATACAGTTCATTTAAAGTATTTTAATAAGTGACTATTTTCCAAAGTCTTACTGGATCATAGTGTTAGAAGACATTATATAAAGGCTGGGCATGGTGGTAGACACCTGTAATCCAGCAGCTTAAGAGGCTGAGGCAAGAAGATCTCAAGTTTGAGGCTAGCCTCAAAAATTTAGCGAGGCCCTAAGCAACTTAGTGAAACCCTGCCTTAAAATGTAAAAAAAAAAAAAAAAAAAAAAAAAAAAAAAGATTAAAAGGACTGGGGACATAGGGTTTAATCTTTAGTACCTACAATTTTTTTAAAGAATATTATACAAATATAATGTAAATTTGAGTTTAAAATCATAAAGAGAAATTATCAAACATCAGAAATATGAAAAGCTTTTTTTTTAATAAAAAGATTTCATTTTACTGTCTCACTTTATTGACATAGAAATTAAGATGTGGAGAGAGCTTAGATGCTTGTTGGATCACAGAACTTTTGTCCTAAAAGCCAATATCCTAAAAACCTTGTGTTACCCAAATATTCAGATGCTTAAGGCATCCAGACTAGGATGTAATATCCACAGAGCTTTAATTCTGTTTGCTTTTTTCAGTAGCCATATCACATTTGACTGATGCTGAAATTAATGTAAAAATATTCTTACTCATTTTCTATATGGTTACTGTTAAAATAAGTTTTCTTTATTCTCTATTTTTACATTTGAACTTTTCTTTGGCAGAGGGATAGCCTTCAAATTGTAGATGTTATGGCCTCATAGTTATTTTTTTTTAAGTGTCGTGTTCACAGAAAATACATATTTTAAAATTTAAAACAACTTAATCAAGGGCAAAAATCAATAAATAAATACATTTGGAAATAAATATCCTACCTATAAAAACCCGGTGGCACCTGCTGCACCAGGAAGCTCTTCTCCATGTCTTGGAGGATGTCATTCAGCATCCGAACACGGACAGGAGCTCTCTCCTTGGGATAATTAGCAGGTCGCATTTCATCTGACTGAAAGAGTTCAGCGCTCTCCCGAAGTCGTGATGCCATGGCTAGCAGGTGCTGAGCATTGGGATGATCACCTGTGGAAGATAAATGAGCCATCTCAGAAGAGACACACTCAAAGGAGCAAAGTCAACTTCTGCCATTGTGACTCTAAGTTGTAAACCAGGTAGACCACCCAAGAAGAAGTGTATTATCTGTGACAGTTCACTTTTTTTCCTGTCACTTCATAAAAAGGAATGTAGGTATTTGAATTTTGCCCATCACAAGGAAAAGATTCCACATCAATTAAACTTTGATAATGTATTCATTTTGCCAAAAGTGTTGTCTAACCTAGTTTTCATAGTAATACTAAATTAAGTTTATTACTACCAGTCATAGTAGCAGTAAATAGGTACTGATTGTTTAGAGATTGCTATATTACAGACATTATCTTGAGCACTTACTTAATTATTTTATTTCATATTTACCAAACCTTGCATTGTCAATTCACCTTATTAGAACCTGAGAATGGATTAAGGTAAGCAAATTTCATAGGTCATCAAGTAAGGTAGTAACAGTCCACAATTAGAAACCCAGTTTTTCTGATTCAAGTATTTAAGCTTACCATGGAATATTCTCTAATAAGAGAAAAATATAAAAAGAGTCATCTTCACTTCTGACAACATGAAATACATTACTATATGTCATTATATGTATGTGTACTCTTTTTTTTTCTTTACTAGAGATTTTCTGTAATTTGACAGTGAAATAAATCTTTGAATTTAAAATGCATCAAAAACTATCTGGTGTAGTGTCAGTTTTGTTTTGATTTTCTTTTGAGAATTGTTTCTATTTCTTTTACTTGTTTTGCAAATTACTGAAAGTTCTTCTTATGCTAATGGTGGTTACAAGAGGTGCACAAAGTCACTCCTTTGAGAAAAGTAGCACTAGAACTGTAATGGACCCTGAACCCTAAATGAGACAGTCCACCTGACCTAAACTCCTTCTTCACCCTATACTATTTGAGTGAGATTGATAAAGTTACTGAGCCTCAGTGTCTTTAATTATAAAATGAAAGTAATGATAGAACCTACTTTATAGAATTGTTATGAAGATTCACTAATTAATAAATATAAAGGATTTTCCCTACGGGTAAGCAGTTCCCAGGTGATTTGTTTTGAGACATCTTTTAAAACTCTTTCTTTTGTCATATCATGACAGGGGCATTCCTTCATTCTCTTCCAGACATTCCACCACATCACTTAGTTTTTAAGTGAAACAAAAGGTGGTGTCATTCTCAGGAGACTCGGTACAAGTGACTCCAACAAGGTCAGTGCATCACAACAGAGGACTATTTCAAGGCAGGGTGATGAATGAATACAGACTGAAAAATCTAAATTGGCAGTCTGAGAGTGTGACAGTGAGACAGGCAGATGGAGGGATTTGAGGAGGTCTGATGTTGCCTTCATTAGGGAGAGTCCTGGATCAAAAGGACACATCATGTAAGTACTCTTTCCAAGTGAAATCCAAGAGATCACCAGCTCCCCAAACACTTCATGAAAATGCAGATCCCCAGGTCTGCTTAATCTTTCTAGGGGTAGAGCCTGGGAATCTCCATTTCAATATGTTACTCCAATTATGCACCTTAAAATTTAAGAAGCACTGCAGAAAAGTAATAATAAATTAAGAAAAGGAAAATAAGTTTAGAAGTAGTACTGATGCATGGAATAGGTGAATCATAGAATAACCAACCTCTGACAAAATAATCTTTATTATTTCTCATTTAAATTTAATGGGGACTGATTTACATGTCAATTTCTTTAGAGTCCAATGGAGTACTGACACTCAATAATTGCTTACTAAATAAATCTAATAAAGCATGTTTAGAAAAAGGCTAATGATAAAATAAAATTTTGTAAATATATAATCATTTTGTAAAGGATACAATGAGATACACAGGCAGTGGTATAAGGGTATAAGGAGCATTTTCAGAAAATATAATAATTGTTTTTATTATATATGCACAAACCTAGTAAAAGACTTTGGTAGAAGAAAAAAAGGATACTTGAAGCTAATATGTAGTTCCCTGTTTACTGAAATTAATATGAGTAAAGTCATTTGTAGGAGTCCACAAAGTTTTGGCCTTTGATATTCTTAAAATACATTTCACATTCATTATCTTGTTTGATTTTACAGCAAAACTTGAGGTTGCTGGAGCAAGTATTTTTATTCATTGTGCAAATGTAATCCCAAATATGTTGCTCAGACTTATTTTATAAAGATTTTTCTTAAGTTATAATGATTCACCGAAGTTAATATATAGCGAACTTAGAGGGAGTATCTGTACAAGGAATGCATAAGATGAATGACTCACATTCAGAGTACACTGGAATTGAAAGACTGAACAACAGAAAAAACAACTTCGACATCCTTGAGAGTCTTCCATTTAAGAAAGAAAAATCTGTTCTGATCTAACATACTCTACAGAATTGAAGGCATTACTACTGAATCAAGTGAGACAAATTGTACCATTCTACCTTATTTAGCTTTAAATGAATTTATCTTTAATGGTGGAGCAGATTTAGAAAATTGACAGCTTCAGGAACTAGCTAGTTCCACAAAGAACCCTGACATAGAAACCTGCCCCACACAGGTACAGTATGCATTGCTTCAAGGGTTCAAGGTTACAAATTAAAAAGCATCTCTGCTTTCCATATACCCTCAATCATTCTGATATATAAATAATTCTCCACATAATTCCTAGTTACCATTTCTCTGGCAATTAGAGCTTGCTTTTTTTCCCCCCTTTAAACAGGATCCAGAAAGAAATGCCCCCTTCTTCACTGGAGCCTTGGTGACCCAGAAGGACTGATCTTTTGTGCCCCTTGGGACCTGCAGTAGAATGTCCAATTTGCTGTCTGATGCACTGTCATTTCCCTGACACTGAAACTGTACCAGGCATTTCATTCAACCAACAAGTGATTGCACTGTGTACTTTTATCATAGCATCAAAGCATTTGCAATATTTTTATCCTCATTTGCCTTGTCTCTCTTGTTTTCTTGACTGAAAAGAATCACACATGGTCAGCAAATGTTTTGTCTTTGCATTTTCAGATGCTTGCATAATAACTTTTCTATGGTAGTTATTTATTAAAATTTTTGTTGACGGAATGTTGAGTTATAAGATAATGCCTTCTTTGAGATATATTATTATGTTAAACCATGTCCACAAAATCATTCAAGGGAGATGTTTGGTGCATCATGAGCAACAAGAAATACTATTTAATTTACTTTGGTTGCAACAAATCAATTGTTGGAAAAGAAAAGAAAGAAACTTAAAAGAGAAGAGGTAATTCAAGGTAATGAAAAGTTAAACTAAATTGAATTAAAATATTCCTTACAAATAAGCTGTAAAAACTAATATGTAAAATTTCACTTAAGGCATAGTGAATGTTGAAATCACAGAATTGAAGAGGCTATTAAAAGTTTAAGTTTAATAAAACAATAAGTCCATTCGACTAAAGAAATTGAACTGGAAACTAGAGATTTGTCCTAGACAGGGTTATTTTTAAGTTATATGTACGGATTCTAAACACCAAGCACTTAATGTTCAAAGACAGATAAAAAAGAGGCCAGTGAACATAATTTCTATCAGTGCAGTCTTGAATAAATTACTCAAATACTGTCCTTCAGTATGTTTGGGGGAAATGATCATTTCACTAAACACAGTAAAGGAGTGAATCTAGAGTGTTGAGATCATGAATTTACCTAAACATCAAACTTTTAAGACGAGCTCTTCAAAGTCCTAGGATTTTACCTACACTGAAGTATTGGAAAGAGGTTGTTTTATCTGTAAACAACAATATTCATATCTTACTTTCTTCCCTGAATCTTCACCCTTCTAGTGGATTGATCTAATTCTTACATAAAACTTTCCTCTCATAGCTTATTGTGGAGAGAATGGAGGTGGATATTATAAAAGAGACAATGGACACTGAGATGGATTTTGATATCTGAACAGGTCAACTCAGAAAAGACCTAAAGGTGTATTGGAGGAAACAAATCAGGGAATCCTCTGCCTTCCAGCCAACTTTTATGATTACTGAAGATCTTCCTCTCAAGACAGTGTGGTTCATGAGGCAGCCAGGTGCAGTAGGAAAGGCAGATTCAGGCCTGACCTAGGACTTACTAAATGTATACATCTGGCCAAGACACAATGTCTCTCTGAGGCTCAGTTTCTTAATTTATAAATTGGACTTAATCCCCAGCTCAGTTCTGAGCTAGAGTGAGGTGGAAATGTCACAATGCCAGAGCTTTGTAAAGTGACCTTGATAGTATAGCCTAGGTGCTTCCCTTGACTCAGAAGGTACTCCCAAAGTGTCTTTCAAGTGTAGATCAGCAACTTCCTATCCACATATGACTTCCAGATAAGGCCTTTACCTGCAGGGCTGACTGCATCCACTGAGTCACCCAGGTTCCCACCTGCCAGGGTCTGGGCCCTGCAGGCACCAACTCTCATCTGAAACACTTCACCGTGTGATGAGTTTCATTGGCATAAACTCCTGTGTATTATGTCTGTTTTACAACTTCTGACAAATTTATACCAGTCCTATTTTAAAGAGTGATTTTACTGTCTATTATTATGGTCTCTTCAGGGCTTTATACTCCAAAAGTTTTTTGGATTTTAGTTTAATTCTATTTCTCTATCTTTTGGTTCTATTTTGTGGCTGTAGTTTTAAAAACCCACTCAATTTCATTTTAAATTAAGAGTGAAATGTACTGGTCATACTCTAAAACTACATTTTTATATCAAACAAACACAGCCTTTTTCTTTAAAGTATTTCACAGTACCTATTCTTCTATGGATGAGCTTATCACAGTTTTAAAGGTGCTAACAATTGCACAATCACAGCTTAGACTTCACTGATTTATAGTGACAAGAAAAAGTATGATTTATGTTGCACATAATATGGTGGTTAAAAGCAGAATAGGCAATTATTTGGGGAGGAAAATGTATGTTATTTAATGTCATCTTCAAAATATCTTGTGGCATCACTAAAGAGAAGTGAAAAAATTGCCAATATGATTTCAGCCAGTGGAATCAACAGTCCTTCATTTTTCTACATTTTTCTATTTTTCATGCTGCCTTCTTTAGTATGAATCACACTGTATCACCTTGGCTGGTTACTAAACGATGTTATACAAGCAAAACTCAGGTAAAGCTAGAAATCTGTCAACTAGTGGAGTATTGATACTCATAGAATCTAACACTGATTTTATAATGCATGTATATACAGGATATTATATACAGAATACAATGGATAATTTGGCTAAACAATACAATAGAAATGCTTTTTTGCAAAAATGCCAGATCAGCAGGTTTAGAAGAATTCAGGTAGCCACTTTTTTTTTAACAAAGTGACAAAAAATATTTATAAATTTTTAAGATTTTCCAATAATCTAGATGGCCCCAGCAAGTAAAAATTTAGCAAGATTTCAATATACTACATGACACGGGTTCTACCAGTCTGTCAGCCTGGTGCAGAAAGTGAAATTTGGGCTCTTTCTATCATTCATAGATGTCACTGTGATATATTTGTGATTAAATGATCTAGTTATTGGCTGCTTTAGAAGAATGAGCCAAAACATTCTTATGAATTACATTTATGTGTGGTTTATTCTTACCATTATCCTCCTGCAGCAGAAATCTGGAATTGTATGTTTAATAATATATGTGAGTTTAATTATGTATTGGCTAAACCAGGAAATAGAAAAAGACCAAAAAAAAGGAGCTAAAACAAATTAATCACAATGAGGGCAAGGGTATTTATGTTCTATTACAAGCCAAGATAAAAAGTTTTTTTTGTTGTTGTTGTTATTTTCTTGGTAGGGATCAAATCCAGGACCTTGTGCAAAAATATTTTTTATAGAAATAACTTTAAAAGTGTTGCCAGGGAGACAGCATACATAGAATAAAGAATTATGGTTCTATACTGTCATGGGCAAAGAATTTATCCTAAAAATACATTTAGAGAGAAAAGTCATCAAACAACAGACGATTACTATAATGTAAGAGTACAAAAAATGAGAACTCACTAGCAGATTTCAATCCCCATACTGTCACATGTAAGCAACTAAAAATGAAAAGCAAACTTGGGTGAGCATGTAAGTAAAGGATGACCACAAAGAGAAGCTGACTGTGAGACAGAAGATAAATAAAAGAAGTAGGTTCCAAGGAGAACAAAAGGAACAGGGATATTAGAATAATAATTAAGGGATAGTATGTGATAAAAATATAAGAAATGGTGTTGAAGAAAAGCTTCCTTCTAGATGCAAATATAGACAATGTGGAGAAAAAACAGATTCTCTTACAGATCCAATAGTCTCAAGTCCTTTTTCTGAATTAGGTGTGGATTACCAACAAAGGCAATACAATTCTTAATAGAGCTATGCAGTTAGAATTCATACAAAATTATATTGAACATCAAGACTAAATTTGTTGTTAGAAATATTTTATCAGATTTCATCATTAATCCAAGCAAGCAAGTTAAGATACCTCTCAGAGAATGCTTTGAAATCCTTGTGACCTAAAGGTCAGTTTTCAAAATGCCAATTCAGGTTCCAATGGCTACCCATCTAGCAGGATTCAGAATTCCCATGGGAACAAAGTCTTTCTTGGAGTTGCTTGGATTTCTAACAGAGTGCCTTGGGCTTCTTAGGGAGTTCGGAGAGCACGAGGTAAGCAGTGTACAGATTCCTCACTATCCATAGGACTGTGTAGAGTTGGAATTTGTGGTAATTAAAACCAAGATTGGAGACATGCAATTTGTATAGCACAGAACTTTGTTTTACCAGTTGGAAAATTCATTCTATATTACTCAAAAAGAAGATTAAATACAGTAGATATGTCTATATCACTTGTGATTGTAGGAGTTAACAGTGACACTTAAAAGTTGAAACTACAGACACAAAATGCTTCTCTTAGTGGTAGGATCACTTTTAAATACTGTCCCTTCTAAAATAAAGTTATGGGCATTAATGAACTATCAGAGATAATAAAAAAAGAAAAAAATCATATCAAATCAGCATTGTCAGTTATTCAAAGAACAGGAGGAAATGCTGCCAATAACTATTTTACATTTAGTGAGAGAATCAGGAGGTGGCAACAAGCCATAGAATTCAAAATTATGTTTCTTGCTAAGTCTTTGGCTTGCACTAAATAAATGTATACAGAGTTAGATCAAATAAAAATTTATTTTCCTTTATTTGGTCATATACATTTTTATAATAATGCTAAATAATTAACATTCAGAATTTTGACAAAGAAAAATAGCAAATATTAAACAAAAAGCATCAGAACTCTACAGTTGTTATCTAAAGTGTTGCTTTATGCTTAAAAAGCAGATAAAGTGGGAAATAGTGAACTAAGATCACTTAATAGTCTGCTTCAGGTTCCAGGATATGGTTATACTTTAATTTTTTCCTTGATGCCTCCCTCTGACCCCACAAACCAGTCCCAGTGCATTTTGGTGCAAACTTTTCTTTGTCACAAATATATCTGAAGTGTGTCAGTTACCTTTTCAGTTACTATTTGTGCTCTATCTTCATAAACCCATATAAATATTCATTTTATATTATGTGTTTGGCATTGACCAAATATTAGGAGCTAAGGTCACTCATCAAAATGAGCTTCCAAGAATGACACAATAAATCAACTCAAACAAATTATTCACTGGTAAATTATCCTTCTTTCAGGTGTTTGTGAGAACGGTGGAGAATGGTCTGCTGCTACTGTAAACTAGTGTAATAAATAAACAAGATGGCCGGTTGTCAAGGGCTAAAAATTACACTGTTGAAAATGCAATTGGGTTTCAGAGACCTTCATCCTTATACACTTTGCAGGAAGGAGAAACAGTATTTCATAGTTCAGCCCTTCAAGGTCACTTTTTTTTCCTACTGTAATTTACAACTTAAGACTAATCACTGCTAACTGTCATAACAAACTAAAAAATATATCAACAACTTAAGTTTGTATTAAGCAGTAAAATTATATTCCCGTTAACACAATATGAAAACTCTTTTTAGATAATGACATTATCTATCATTGTAGACAAAAATGAAATATTAATTTAGGTGTTGGTAAATCCTGTCCATTATTCACAATTAGTACTTTAAAGTATTCTATTTTAGAAACAAAGTCATTACCAATATAATAAAAATAGAACAGGTGCCTACAATTTATCTAACATTTAAATAATGTTTGACCATGATAATTTTAATTCGGTAGTGATAAACTACAAAAATGTATCCTTTAAAGGGGATCAGCCATGGGACTTTGATCAAATATTCATTCATTTCCAGGACATGGTAAAAGGAATTTTTTGAACCTATTATCTATTACATTTTGTTTCAGTGTGCTTTTATTTTTTAAGGTGGGTGCACCTCAAAGACTGGCAACATTTTCTGAGTGAAAGTGACAGAGAGAGACTCAAGGAATTTCACATCAAAAGAAAACAAAACACAGAAGTAACCAAAGGAAGAGCTCTTCACCTGCAGCAGAAGCAGTCTGTTAAAACAGCAAGAAGCCAAAGGGCTCCTGCTCATCCAACCCAGAACGTGCATTTCAGGCAGAGCCTCATCTGTACAAAGCAGTGCCGGACCTGGGGAGGGAATCTTTGGAGAAAAACTGAAGTCTTGCTTTTTAGTTTTGTCTTTTTCCTCCCATAATGACATGTTCTTGAATGTAACTACTGAAGAAAAGCTTATCAATGTGGCCTCTTCTCAGGATATTTACTTTTTTGTTCGAGTGAAAACCTGGCTTTTGCCTATTGACAATGTCCTCTCGGATCTCAATTTCTCCCATGCCCTTCCTATCATGGGCCCCTGGAGGATATTCTGAGTCATTTCTAAGTTACTGTTCATGCTCTAAAGAATTTAGTTCCTGACTCACAGTCGCTCCCTCTTCCACCACTTCTGTCTTAATTCTTGGCAATTTCAATGTCCATGTTGATGTATTCTGGTCTTCATTCGTATTAGCCAGTTTAGCTTTCATGACCACTTGCCACATTCCCCATGGTCCCACGCTGGCCTGGATGCTATCATTGCCAATATCCATACTTTCCTTTTCCAGGGTCCCATTTGCTGACCACCCTTCCTATCTTTCTAGAATCAATTATTTGAATTGCCCAAGACCTGATGTGGGCTCTTCTTCCCCCTCCTTGTTCTCACTCCTGCATAGACTCACTTTGTTCTACCATGTTGTGATACATCACAAGAAACACTCCTTTGCATACAATCTCAGTTTGATCTAACTAGTTTACTATCCTTTTAGAAAAACCCTGGTCCTGGTTAAAGCTAAACCTCTTGGCTTTATGCCTATGATGGGTTTCAGGACACATTATCCCAAAGTTTGGCACCTTGACATTTGAGAAAATATCAAAAACAAGAAGTTCTCTCTGATCGTCTCCCACTACTTTCCCCTGAAGCAGGCCATAAAAGAATTCTCTGACCTTCCTATGAAGTAGGTTGTAAAACTTTCCAATCGAAGATGCCTTGCCTGTACCTGGAGGAAGAAACATTCTTATCCTTGAAGAGACAGAAATGCAGAGAATAATCTGAACAAAGAGATCAGATCATTGGTAACCACCCACCTCCATAGTTCATTATCATTAGGCCATAACCTTCTGTACTACAATCACCACGATCCTATACAACTGTCTATTTTTCATTAAATTTAGCTTAAAAATATAATCATTTCTCTCTTTCTTTGGACCTTCATTTCTGAAGGCTCTTCTGTCACATGAAATTTATATTAAATAAATCTGTTGGCTTTGTTCTTGTCAATCTGTCTTTCAACAACTATCAACATGGTGATGAGTTAAGAAAGAAATCTTTTATCCTTTACACCTTCATCTCCATCTGAAGGCTGGAAGAAATGTATACTTATGCTGAATTACATTTATGATTACAGATTTCTTTTTTGGATTTGTTTTGTTTTATTTTTGGTCCTGGGGATTGATTGCAAGGATATTTTACCAACAAGCAACATCCCTGCCAGGATATTTAATTTTTTTGTATGGAGAGAGGGTTTCATTAAGTTTCTTAGGGCCTTGCTAAGTTGCTTAGGCTGGATCATCCTCCTGCCTCAGCCTCCTGAACAGCTGAGATTACAGGTATGCTCTACCACAGCTGGCGATATATTTATTTAAATATCTATTTCTTCTGGACCCTTAGTGTGCCCAATAAACTTGTCACATTTTTATAGTTCTTTATTCTCCCACTCCCTTACAGAGCAATTTTACTGCTTTTTCAGACTATAGAGACTTAGCAAGAGCTGTCCCAACCCCATAAAACCATCTACAATAAGCTTTGTGTTTCTGCACATGGCTATGGATGTACTACTGTGTTCTTGCTTTGGGCTGAATGGTTATGTTCCCCCCGAGTTCATATGTTGAAATCCTAACTCCCAATCTTAAGAGGTTGGGTGTTTGGGACAATGATTTGATTATGAGGGAGGCTAGAACCCTCAAAAATAAGATTAATGCTCTTATAAGAGAAGCCAAAGACAGCTACCTCACCTCTTCTGCCAGGTGAGGTTATAGAGCAAAATGATACCTGTATTGCTTTGCCTTCATCTTGGACTTCCAGCCTCCAGAACTGAGTGATGACATTTCTGCTTTTATAATTTACCAAATCTAAGGGACTTTGTTATAGCACCCTAAAGGGACCAAGACAGTTCTTAATTGAGGCAAAGTCGTTTAAACTTATGCTTCCCCTTTCAAGAAAATCAGTCCAGAAATTCTCCTTTTCTCTCTGGTTTGAACAAATTTTCCCTATCCACTGTAGCATTGTCATCAAAGGAAAAATCTGATAAACTTTCTTTGCTCTATAATTCTTAATAATTACATCACTTGCATTCAGTTTATTCCTACCCATTCTCCATTGAATTCCTTTTATCAAGCTTTGCTTATACCATTACCACCACTACCCAAAACAACAAAAAGGCATGAAAATGTCTGTTTTTGCTGATACCCGCAGTGACCTCGGAATTGCTAAATACAGTAGTAAATTCTGTGTTCATATCATTTAGCCAATCAGTAGCATCTTCCATGGTCCATTACTCCCTGTTCTTCTTCTTCTTCTTCTTCTTCTTCTTCTTCTTCTTCTTCTTCTTCTTCTTCTTCTTCTTTAATTTATGGGGCTTTGAGATTTCACATTCACTTTTTTTTTCTCTTATTCTTTGGTTATTCCTTCATTAGCTCCTCTGATTGCACCTCTTCTCCCAATTTCTAAATCCAAGCATTCCCCAGACATCTTAGACCTTCATTCAAATTCTTAACAACTCAGTTAGGACATCTCCCAAATTGACACTCCCCATTTGGATCTCTCCTTGGTACTCTGGATACAGCTGAGATAGGGATTTGGAGATAAAAGTAGAGAAACTGTCTCAAATGAAACATCCATAAAACTCTAAAATGCAGAAAACACCAAGAATCATTGAGTGGCAGGAAATGCCCATGACTGTTGCACTTTTGAGTAACCCAACCCACACCCTTTGTCTTCATCCTTAACCAATGTCTTTGCCTGCAAAAAATAAGAGGGCAATGTGCAAGCCCAGGAAAAACTGGCATGAAATTGTGTACTTCCACACTGAGTCCAACTTTAGTCCAGCCCCTAACACTCCGTACCAACTGGCTCTGTTTTCTCCCTCTAGGGATGGTCCACATTCTCCTTTGAATGTTCCCTTGCTTTCCTAAATAAATCTCTGTCCATGTCTCTGGCTTGTGTGGAAATTCTTTTCCATCAGGGTATTCCAAGAACTCCCTGTTCCCTGAGCCAAGTTCCCCCTTATCTTCAGGAACTCATTGAACCTTTCTTCAAAGACATCTTTTCTCCTGTAACACAACTGCTAAGTTCTAGTGTAACATTCATTTTGAAAATGCAAGTTTGATCAAAAGATATTGATCGATATTAGGGCAAAATTTAAGCATAATGGTAATTTCAAATTTGCTCTTTTTTTAAAAAAAAAAATTCTGCCTCTTTTTTATATTACAGAAAACTATCTATATATGAATGTATGTTTCTCAGAAGTGGGAATTTTAATTGTTTTTTGGCTGTATTTAGCTTTTGTATTTTGTTTTAAGTTGGTTTATATTTTATTAAATTAATAAATAAGGAATTCAAGAGATCCTGTGAAGTCCATAATGATTACATGAAAAAAAATCTGTAGATATTTTACTTTATGAAATAAAAAATCATAATTCATATGTTGAAAGTGGTCCTTAACCAAAAACAAAATTAATAATATAATTCTAATGATGAACAATAGGTCCTTTTTTGAGCTTCAGTATTAGCCTACTTTACCAAAAATGTTCACATAGCAATTATAATGTGAAATATTAGGTCTAGTTATGGATTTTTAGAAATAAACTCAGTTGTTTAAAAATGATAGCATTTAGCATTTAAAATACTATTGCTAATACTTTTGTTTTTGCTGGCTTTATTGCTTTAACCTTTCTTAAATATAATTTTTCATGTCTTTGTTACTAAGATTTTATACATTTATCAAAGAAAATTTAGACTCAGAAAACAACTTTATCATTTATAATTCTATTATATTATAACATTTTGAAGTCTGCTCTTTGGGTATCCTTAACCTGCATAATAGCTACTCCTTTTTAGATGGACAGTATTTACATAATGTAAATAATGACCTCCTCTTTTTATTCTCTGAAAGCTTAAAGTATCATTTGCAATTTTCTACAGGATGAAAAGGAAAACCAAAGAAAAAGCGAAATAATCAACAGAATAAATAAAATAGATGTTCTAAAATATATTCTTGCAGAAAAGTTATTATTCACAGAACTATTTGGTCTCTTATTTATACCTGTTCTGTTCTTACTTTGCAAAATGTTATATGCATAGCTATCCAGTTTTTAAACCCAAAATATTCTAGACAGCAAATCTGAAGTATGGGAGATAGAGTTACTGCTATAGGTATCCACACTGGAGACTGTCAGATAAAAGCAGGAAAGAACACAACTACATGAAGACTGACTTAAGTATACAAAATGGAGAGCATGTTGAGGACCATGAGGGACACAAACAGACCTATGGCTCTATTGCTCCTGAGTCATAGTTGTTCAGCCACTTTAGTAAAGAATCTTTATGAACTATTGAAGGAAAAAATAATTGTTGGAGAATTTTCTGAGTAAAATGGCAATCCAGGTAGTTAAGGAAAAAATAAAAAGAACTAAATTTCTAGTTACTGGAAATCTCTGACTCTAGAATGATTTGTTTTTCAGAGATAACCACTTAAGCACTGTAGTTGGAATATTGGCTTTTGCATTGAGAAGTAGTTGTCTACAAATGACTCATTAAAGACCTAATAGGAAGATGTGTGATTCAAGACAAGAGTGAAATATTTAATTATAATATTGCTCTTTGTTGTGTGGTTAATGAAGGGAAATAGGAACCTAATGGAAAGATTCATATACAGAAATAGAGGAAGTGAGAGTAATTATTAGGGTGGGGTCAGAATTCTGCAGAGAGATCCATATTCAAACATGAACGGACTAAATCGAGTCTGTGGAAATACTTCTCTGGTTGTCTCCTTATCATCTTTGACCAGAGACAACATTTCAGTCAAATGGAATGGGGCCCATACTCCATAGAAACCAATCCCAAAAGAGAAATTTCTGGGGCATCATTATTTGGAATGACTGGGTGTTAGGCACAATGTTTAAAAAAAAATAGATCAGATCTCTGAACTATATTATCTCATATGTAACTGGTAAATAATGACAGAAACAGAATTAGAAATCTCTTTGATTAAAGAAAGCAGGGAGACCAGGATTTAAACTCTTCTGTTCACACTGTGTACATCTCATTTGTGTTGACATATCAGTTAAAATTCTTCCAGGCCCTTGTCATGATAAGTCTCCATAGGAAGGGAGGGACACCATTGCCATAGATAATGAGATAGTAGGTGACTTCATTTATTCCTTGTTGAAAATTAGTTGAATAATTTTTCATTTTCTAAAATTATTATAATTTAAAGAAAAATTACCTTTAAGGCTGTTTTGAACTTCTAAAGCTATATCAAGAGCATTAAAGGGCAGAACTGGTTCATTGGCAATTTGCAAAATCACTTCTCCTGAGAGCTGAAATGAAAAAGAAAAAGTAATTAGCATTTGGTAATTAAGAGTTTGCTTGTTTATTATTATTATTATTTCATGTATTTTATACATCTAGAGTATAAAAACACAGAAGGAAAAATAGAATTTAATAAAAATCTCTATTTTCTTAAACTCCCTTTTATATAAACATAACATTTTGTTCCTTTTCTTTTTGAGCTAAACTATTATGAAGTATCTCCTCTAGTTGAAGGAGCCATAACCAGGTTTAAAATATTTCCTTATACAATAGTTCAGATCACTATCACACGAACAGTTGAGATCCACAATCTGCTTATCAGACTAATTAAAACTCCAGACAGAATTAATGCTCAATTTATTTCATTTAAAATATAATTCAATATAAAGCATTCCTTTAATATTTTAGGAACTATTTTCCTTAATGTTTTACTCTTCCTAACCATGTTTCCAAATGTCAAAACCAATTCTATTTATATATTTTTTTCAGATCAGTATTTAAATTTTTAAAATGAATAAAATTTCAAACTGCATTTCCAAAGTTCATATCTCGAGTTCATGTACACGCATATTCTACCAACAACCCATCTGAACTTATATTTGAAAACCAACATAAGCACCACAGCTGAACTAGATCTGTTTAATAGACTCAACAAGTCATTTGTGCTCAAACACACATCTCAAAGGACTGCAAGGCTGGCAGCAAATGTCATTGTTCTCTCTCCCTCTCTCGCATAACTGATATTTAATATTTACCTAGGCTTAAGAAATGTCCCTATATCTTTTAAAACTCTGAATCCAGCGCCCAGGGAATGACTTGTGTTGAGATTATTAATGCACTATGAAATGTGAGTAATGAATGAAGACATTGTGTTGTGAAACCACACAGGGAAATCAGCATACCACCTTGAGACAGTAAGGAACACATAGAAGATATAAACTTACAAGGAAAATAGAATTTTATAATTCAAATAAATATATATATATTCAACAAGAACAAAATTTCATTTAACATTTAAAATTATATTTTTCAATTGTTCGTAAAATTCACATCGTGATAAAAATATAATTCAATTTGATTTGGGAAAATGTGTTTTCTAGAAACAAATGAAAGAAAGAAGCACCTTTGATCCACCTTCATTCCTTTGAGGTACGTTTCCCTGCAAATGTAGTAACCAGTACTTTCTCAATGACTGGGATGTCTTTGCAGAGTTTTCTCCCCAGCATAGTGATCACAAATATTCTGGGAAACTGCTGGCATGGATCATGCTGTGCTACAGGCAAGGAGAATTGTCTGCAATAGGTTGATATGAATCCTCTTTCTATTCCACCCACCCCATCCAAATTGTGCAAGGGACACTGATATTTGGAAATAAATTATTTGTAAAAAGAAATTTTTAAAGAAGATTAAGAAGCATTATGGTTTCCTTTTCCAATTTGCACTGGATAATAGAAACTACAGAACAGACAAGTTTTGTTTACACTTTTGGAATCTGAAAACCACACATTACAGAAGATTAAAATGAAAGAAGACGGAAGGAGGAGAAAGGCGACCTTGTGTGCTGCTAGAGAGACTGACTTGTTTTGTTATTTTTTTTTTAAATTCATTTGGCAGCTCCTATAGCTGGAATTTAAGCCAATCACCTTTCTATTTCTTTCAATAAGAACCTGGCAATAAAAAGTGGGACTTCCTAGGCACCTGGCCCATGATAAAATGCTTAGACTAAATCAGCCTATTTGCAGTTTCATAAGCACGAGGGAAATTTGTACAGCCCTGTCACCATGTGAGAAGAGATGAGCCAAGCTGCACACTTTCTTCACGCACTCTGGAATTCAGTATTTGTTGGGCACACCAGGGCAACTGCCCCTTATGTTTATGGAAGACCTTATTCTTTTCCAAGTGCTTTATACTTATCTCATTGCATTATGCTGACAGCCTTAGAGGCTGGTAATGGGAGAATCAATATCTTATGCTAAAAACACTGAGGTCAACAATGCAGGAGGCTGAAGCAGGAGGATTGTTGCAAGTTCAGGGCTGGCCTCAGCCACTTAACAAGACCCTAAGTGAAACCCTGTCTCAAAACAAAAATATAAAATGGGCTGTGGACAGAGCTCAGTAGAAACCCTTGGTTCAATCCCAAGTAAATAAATAAATTAATAGAAAAATAATAATAAAACAAAACCCAAATATTGATAATCAGAATTTACTGAGCATCTACTAGATATATCCGGTACTTTTAAAAAGTTTAGATATTTTCAAACATGATTCTTTAATTTTACAACAGCTCAGCAAGGCAAGCATTTTCCATTCATATCATAGAAAATAAAACTGAAGATTGTAAAGATTAGGTAACTTTCTCAAGTCATTCCCCAAGTCTGACTGATTTGAAGGTCTATGCTGTTGGCTTTGCTGTAGCATAAAATGTATAGTAGGATCCAGCAGAAGTCCCTCAGCTGGTTGTTTGTAAAAAACTACAACTACCATATTTCACCTCACAATCATTGCCACTACATAATTGTCGAATTCTGTTTTTTTTTTTTCATCCAAACATTGGTTTATAACCTTTTATTTTGTGGTTGTTGCATACTATAATTCTGCATACGTGGTAAACAGAGCTGCAAAGTATTCACCAGTGGCACAAAATGGATGAGCATTTGTCTTCTCACTCACTGAAAGCACGATGCCAACAATTATCAGTTCATGCACATTGTCAGTAGCTTTCCAAAAGCCCACTTGCAGGGTTTATTCAGAGTGCTGCAGTATTAATGGCAAACACATCTTGTGTGAGTGGTGCAATGGACAGCACATCACACAATGAAACCAATGATAAGGAATGAAATGGGCCAAAGCAGTAGAGAATCTTCTAACAGAAGATAAAAGTTTCTAAGTTTATACTTAGCAACACTGTAGTACATTTTCTCAGTTTGACTATAATTCACAAATCAATAACATCTAATCTGTTACCATTTTCCCCCCAGGGTGGAAAAATGTTTGCTAATCACAGAGAAACAATGTATGTTGATTTGGATTATTCGATTTTAATGTATATTCACGGGAATTCTATGTATTCTAATCTCACAACAAAGACAATTTAGTAATAAAGATTTTCAAGTAATACTGGCACAGTTGTTTTCAAAAGCTTTACATATTGGTTGTCCCCCATTTTCTTGCAAAGCAATTTTCCATAATCATCTGCAATGATTATGTGGTTAAATACAGTGGATCTGGCTCCTTTACTGTTCTTTCTACTATACAACCATCTTTTCTAATATATATATTATTTGTAATATTGGTCAGTGTCTATACTATCTTATCTCAGCCCCTTAATGATTATGATATTTAGATCTCCATGTGTAGTATTTGAAATCTTCTTTTAAATACAGGTATGAGAAACTCAGTCTCTAATTCATATGTGAATGGAGGTTGGGGGTGCTTTGAGAGGTCATGACAATTAGATCAGTTCCTGAGGATGGGTCCCCGTGATGAAATTAGTGATTGTAAGAGGAGAAAGAGACCCAGGCTTGCACCCTCTTCAGCTCTTTCACAATGTGATGGTGTGATGTCTTCCACCATGCTGTGACAGCAAAAAGGCCTTCACCAGGTGCTAGCACCTTGATATTGGACTTGGGCCTTCAGAACTGTGAGCTGAATAAGCTTCTACTGTTCATAAATTACCCAGTCTGCAATATTCTAATGACACAAAGTGGACTAAGACACTGCAGCACAGTTCATCAGCAAAGAGTGATTCAAATTCTGTGAAATTCCATTATTATAACTTTACAAGGACAAACTATGCCTCATGACCCTGGTGTTCTTCCTTCTATACACCTCTTAGACCATTTTACTCCTGGTCAAAAGATGAAGAAAAAGTGAATTGGAAAGAAAAAATTATTATGCAGAACAAAAATATTTTAAATTATAAATAAATTAATGATAACCACATTGCAAAGGCATTCTTTTATTACTAAATAATATTGACCCTAGTGGTCTCATTGAGGTTGGGCAAGGTCTGATTGTCAAAAAAATTATTAATTATACATCAAGTATTTTAGATTTTAAGGGTAATAATGAAAAATTATAGTTATCTCAAATAAAGTTTGCTTTTTCTCCAACCTGATACAATTTTAGTTGTATTTAAAGGTTCTTAAGAGTATTTTAGGAAAGTTTTACACAGGAAAGCTTCATTTTGGGGGAAAATATTATATACACTCACACATAGATGTAGCATACATTTTAGACTTTTTCTTAAATTTAGTAAAGAATAATAATAACCTCTTTCATTTTGCCCTATGGGATGTGCTTATTTATCTGACTCTGTGACAAATCTAGATCAGTTTGGAGGGGAAAAAAGATAAATCTTTATTTCATAAACTGTGAATATTTAGAAAATAGGGCTATTTTTCTACCCTTAATTATTTTAGCCCATTGCTCAGCATGGTGATTGTATTTGCAGTAAATGCTTCGAATGGATTTATTAGTCAAGGCACAAACAATGTAGTTGGATATAAATAGGTTCACTAAAGCAATAACAATACCAAGGCTCTATAATGTAATTTTTCTTTAGTTGCAGGCCAAGAAACTCATTGAACATTGTGTGGTTTGTTTCATTTTTGTAAATTCATAGTAAAGTAAGCAGAGTTCATATCTCATACATGAGCTGTAAGTTAAAACTATCATTGTGGGATTGTTTTTATGCCCTCAGTGAAATTTAAAATGCAACAGAATCCTACTGCAGAAGTTGATGCTATGAGATAATCATTACACCTGTGTTATAGGTAGCATGAGAAAGACATTGAGAGAAACTGTATCACTAGGACATGGTGTGACATAATATGACAAAAAGTAGATAAATCATAAGCTTTTTTTTCTGAAACTTAAGTCCTCCATAATAATATATAATTTTATCCTCCTGCTATTGGCCTTTATGAACGTAAGAACGATAAGCAAGTTCTTTAGCAAGACCTCCATCAAAACCTTTCTGCAGAAAGACACCCTTGAGTTACTCACTGGCAACATCAGTTTATTCAGTTGCAGAAAGAATTTAGTAGCACAAAGTTATTAAATATGAAGCTTTTGTTTCCTACAAACAACAATGTTTTATTCTATCTTGAAGACATCAGGTAATTACACATCATATATGTGTTTTGGGCTCAGAAAGGTGGAGGGTAACAGAGGAGAAGTAGTCCACACTATGGGAGGAGAATGATCAAAACCCTGAAGGTAGAAAGAAGCACAGACTTTTTATACAAACTTGAAGAATTCTTTTTTTGACTGGAGCATAGTTCTTGATTAGTGGGAAGGGAGCTGGCATCGGGAGTCAGAAAACTTGAACCTCAACCAGTGCATAGGGCCATGATTCAGTGATCTGCAGGGAGTCCTTTCCCTTCTCCTAAATTTCAGAGCAGCAGTATTATCTGATAAATTACGGTATGGTGAGAGTCTGCATAGCATGATTTTGTGGTGTATGGTGACCTTCAGGCTGTTACATTCATCCTGAAGTGGCCTGGTTCTGATTTATAGCCTCTTAATACTAGAAAACCCCCAATTTACCAACAAATACCCTGTAGACAACAAACTTCATGGCAGCCTTCCAGGAGCTGGGGGACTGGGGGTAATCTCCTTGAAGATAAGACCTTCCAGTTCTCATGATCCTTTTCCGAAGTTAGGGTATCAGTATAGGAGAGGTAGTAAAGATATTACTTCTGACATACCTGATGTATTTTCCCAGAAAAAGGAGAAATTATATAGTGTTACACAAAACCAGTACACACAAATCTAGGCACTCATAACATGGCTAAAATATAGCTTTAAGCCTTCCATTACCTCTCATCTAGAATGTTCCATAAACTTTCTAAATGATCTGACATTCTATATCTTACCAATTCTTCATAGTATAGCTAGAGTTATATATTCAAAATATATTTTGTGTGCACCCCTCTAAAGAATAGCCATATTTGTGTTACTTCCTTTCTGTTGCTTGCCCTTGACAGGAAAAGTAATGGAATCCGTATTGAACTTCAATGTCTATATTTGACAAAGTTTACTTAAACAAAAATTATTTGAAAGTTAAACTCTCTTAGAAAATGAAGGACTTATATAATCCTGATAACTACCAAAATGGATACTTCTGAGAAAACTCACATCACGGAGTTTAATCAGCAAGATCCAAGTCACCCTGCTCCCTACCCTCAGCCCAAGAAGAACCACCATGTAAGAGCTGCATGTGGAAGTAGAGACATTCAGGCACCTGGAAGATATCTCCTGTTGTTGCCAGTGAGTAACTCAAGGGTATCTTTCTGCAGAAAGGTTTTGATGGAGGTCTTGATAAAGAACTTGCTTATCTTGCTTACGTTCATAAAGGCCAATAGCAGGAGAAGAAAATGATATATTATTATGGAGGACTTAAGTTTCAGAAAAAAAAATGGTTTGAGACCCAACCCTTTCCCTCTTAAGATTTTGAAAATACTAGAATATTCTTGATGGACTGAGATAGACTTAAATAAGTTTCCTAGTAGCAGAGAATTTCAAAGTCATTGAAGAATTCCAAAAGCCTCTGAGATAGCAATTTATTTTAAGAAAGATTTTAACCCTAGAGATATATATCAAATATTTGATTCCAAAACGTGGGGCTCTTCTTAGGAACTCCTTGTGACCTATCCTGTCTGGTCCTTAGATTCACCACAGGGAAAGTACATGAGACACTAAAGAACTATATTAGCAAACAGTGGTAAACTTAGAATCCAGCTGTTGAAATTGCATAGCTGTGGCTATCCCTAGAGGAGAAAGAGTTCTTTCCTCTCCAGTACCCTGAGGAATTATTTCAGTCCCTACAATGCTACCTGCTGTTGTCAAGGGCTGAGCAAGATTATTGGACACCTGGTTTGGGGCTGGTAACTCCTTTCACTACAGAATTGCTACAGCTGACAGACCATGTAGAGCCTGGCTGGATTCCTTAGGCTTGATGGGAAACAGATGGGTATAGAGCAAAAAAAAAAAAAAAAAGAGACACAAAGAGGCTATGACTCCCCAGAAATTTGACTTGATTATGAAAGAGATGGGCCTTTAATTTGTCCCATACACTGATAGAAGCAGATTTCCTATAAATATGCACTAACAACTGTCAATTCCAAGCCTTCAAGGAAGAAAATAGCCCCAACAATTGAGAAACCAACAGCCAGGGACACAAACTTCCAGATTTTTATCCTTCCTATTCTCTACTCTTGCTGAAAAAAACTTACCTCCTATGTTCTGAGCCTAAACTCTGAAGACACACCTGGAGATTACCATGAGTCTTAATTTGGGTTACCCCCAGAACAGACCTAGAGACAAAATTTGAATGTAAGTAGTTCACAAATAGGTGAGGATAGTAGAAAGAGGAGAGGTGAGAAAGGGAAGACAGGCAATAGAAGGCATCTTATCAAACCATCTTCCACCCTGGAAGACTGGAACCTAATCTTGCTAGAGAATACTGAAAATCCAGTATCAAATAGGTGTGTGAGAATTTTCTTATCCAAAGGGCAAGGAAGCTGGGTATTGAGTCACTAAATCCTCATCAGCCAAGAGAGCAGGGCTGCTCCAAGGAGGTACTGAAAGTTACTCCTTCAGGATTATCCTCTGCACTTGCAACTTTCCATGGCTGTAGAGAGCTCCAGGCTAAGAGAGGAAGCTTGCTATCTAGAAACCTTTTTACTGAAATAGAATGCTTACTGTCTTTTATCAGACCACTGAAATATAATGGATCTAATTTTTTCACTTTTTTGAGATATCTTTCCTCTTTCAGGGAATGTCATCACTCATCTGTTGTTAAATTGTAGCAAGCAAAATATATTTACATATTAACTTGGAAATAATTTATGGGTATTTTTAATGACTTTTAAAAGTGTTTTACTCATGTTTTGACTGTAAAACAAGTTGTTTTCTCTGCCAGTCGTGCTGTTCCTAGAGAGGGAACACAGTATGCTAGAATTTCTTAGCAAGAAGAGAAGCTTCAAGGAAACAATTTTTGTTTTACTATGTCTAGCAGCATTTTGCCTGGACTGGTTGACAAATTAAAAGTTAAATTTCTTCATTACATTTTACTAATAACTAACTTCAGCATGATATTAATAATGGTAATAGCAACTAACATTGGTTAAGCTCTTTCCTCAGCCAAGCATTAGTCTAAATTTTTGTATGAATTAATTTGTTTTGTCCTTACAATAGCTTTATTCTATTTTGCAGATGAGAAAACAGAGGCATTGAACAGTTAACTAAATATCCCAAGGCCACTTAGTCAGGATAGTAATTTTGTGTTTTGAGCTTAAGTATTCTGGCTACAGAATCTGGACTCTCAAACACCAATTAGCATCTTTTTTCTTTATTTTTCAATCTCTTTCCTAATTTTAACAACTCAGGAATAGCAGTAGCTACTGAGACAATGTTTCCCAAATCTGAACATAGGATTCGAAAGAATAATCAAGAACTAAGAACACCTATCAGTGATATTTGTAAAGACCTGAGCAAGAGGTCCCATCAGGGTTATACATTTTGACACTTGCCATTGTTAATTTGCATGTTTGTAGATTCCGGTTTCCTGTTCTCCTGCCTAAAATTGATGTAAAGGCTAATAAAGTTATGCAATTACCTAAGATGCCCTAAGTAAATAAAGATACTTTATTATTATATATAGCACTTATTAAATACATATCAAATACAGCTAGCAGCAAGAGGGATAACAAAAGAGGAAGACAAGTTGGTATGCAAAATGATTGGTGTTGACCTGTCTTATATTGTACCTTATTATTACTTCAACTTAGGACTTTGGATAAGGTTCAGAGAAATAGTTCTAGAAACTAATGTGAACACCTACCAAATTGCTATCAGGGATCATTTATAAATCCATGTTCATACTGCTCAAAGACATTTCCAGTATTAATTAAATATTTATTGGGCATTAGCTATATGTCAGGGACTAAGTCAAGTCCCCACAGGTTTTGAAACATTTTTTATGAAGAGGTATTGACTTTAATTATAAAATAATTTCTACAGGGTGCTAGGGAAAGGTCTACAAGGGTCCTCACTCATCTGAGGGATCAGGAAGGACTTCCAGGACAAAATTTCTTCTATCAGGAAGGTACTATACAAGGTTCTATATCATACAGGAAAGAACTAGAAGCAGATTTGGTGCAAAGCACATCTTCTTACATCAGTTTACAAAAGGCTGCTTAGTTATATATTTTATATATCTATATACAATAAAAATTAAAAATGAAAAGTATTCGATTGCATATCACATGTATTTCTTGAAAATTTCTTGTATAGGAAGATTCATTCTTTGAGAGGGGGAGATGTGGCTATCCTCACCCTGCACCTCCCATATGACTACCACAAAAATAAATCAAGTTCTCTGTAGTTGCAATCAATATAGCTGTGGTGTGGCAAATAGGCTAGAGGTTGTTTATCTTTAAAGAGTCATTGTGCATTTATTAAATCATGTGCTTGATAAATTATCCAAGTCCAATAATCATAGAAAGATTAGAGAGCTGATTTAGCAGAGTTCCTAATAATACTAACGCAACATACATCAAGTCTACGTAATGCAGCAAGACAAAAGAGGCCAATGATTTCCTACCTATAGCTTATTTTTAGGAATTGTATTTTCAGATTGTAATGCTGGGTATCTGTATATGCAAAATAATATGGTTTTAAGAATTTAATAAAAATTAATAATTTTAATAAAAAGTAATAAAATGGTGCTTTAGTAAAAGATAAACATCATTTTTTATAACACCCAACCATTAAGCAAAGGACATTTGGTAACAGTAGATTCAATCACACACAGAGGCAATTATTTAATTAATTAACCAATATTATCATTTAGATATAAATTGATAATATAATTTTTTCTTCTGTATGTCCTAGTTGAGACCAACCTTTGTCCTATTATACATTGGGACATTGGTAAAATATTCACATTGAAAAATAATGACATCATGTTTTTATATAATAGAAGCAATCAAAGCAATGGAGAGGGATGGAAAATATGTGAATGAAAAACAGATTGTTCTTTTGAACTTGCTGCTTCTATCCAGAGAGACGTTAAATAATGGTCAAAATATATGTGACCCTTACTGGATGCAATTACATTGTTAATGCAGTTTCTTTTCTGGCTATAAACACAATATATGTTGTTGCAGACTGCATCCTACCAAGTGAGACTTGACATTTTAAAAATAGTCAGAGAAACACAAGGGCTTTAGATCCTTTGATGTGCAATTGTATTCATGACAAGTTTCTTATAGCAACTTTCTCTGAAACAGGATATTGTTGAGCTGAATAAAAAAAAATGCATGTAAATAAGGACTTGCACAACAAAGCACACTGTCAAACTCTAGAATTTTCATGGTTTTCCTTTTCTCCATATGTTGCTTGGTAACAGATAGGACTCTTAGGGTCTCTTGTTTCTCAAACATCACAGAATGGCCTACAGAACAACATAGGGCAACATCTCAAGGATTGATAAATCTTATTTTAGTTAACCAATTAACCTGTGTTATAGGATCCTGCAATTTCATTAGAACACTTCATCTTGAGAGATAGTTATCTTGCTGAAATGCTGTACAGCACCTACCATTGAAGGATTGTAGGTTGAACACTAAAATGTGAAGCTGTTCCAATAGTAAAGCGGCTTATTGGTTGGAAGCTAAGATATTAGCAAAGAAAAACAAAAAAGCATAAAAATGGACCATAGAAAGAGTCAAATGAGTAGGAACACAGTCGTTACTATGGACCACAATGGTCCATAGACAAATGACAACACAGAGAAAGACATAGAGTTGTCTGCAGCACTCTCAGGAAGAGGAACAGGTAAGTGCAAACTCTGACTCCAACCACTGAGTAAGTCAGGTATGATGGAAGGAGGATTCTTTTAAAGAAGAGAAGAAAAATAAAATTGGAGATGATAACTGTTTTGTAAGATATCTCTTTACTTGTCAACAAACTCCTTGTAAAGGAGAAACATATTCCATTTATCTTGGTATTACTTGACTGAACAAAAATATTTTAAAAAGATTTTTGAGATTACCAATACATTAAGCTGGAAAAGGCTTAAGCCATTCCATGAAACAGGTTACAGGGAAAACATAGGACTGTTTTCATGTCTTCCTGTTCCCATATTTCTATCATTACCAAAAATTATAATACAAGCTGATGAAAACACAATGGCCTTCAGTTTAGAATGTACGGGTTCAGTCTTTGAGCCCCTACGTGCATTTAAGTCCAATCACAATATTCTCTTTGTAGTTTTAGCATGTGATTGGTTATCTAGGGGCACTGAGAGTACTGGGACTTAATCTAATGCTTAATATGTGAGGCTATCTAAAGAGCCCAGTAGTGTGACTATCTTCTAGAAGCTGAAATGACTCTTAACAAATCCTAACAAACTCCATGTTTCTAAGGTCGTTTTGTCCTCAGAAGTTTGTGTGATCTTGGCATTTTTAGATGCACAAAGAAATTTATCACATTAGATTATCCATTATTGTATTATCTGCTCATTCTTTGCAATGAAATTGGCCCACCAGTTCAATAAAAAGATACAATTCTGTATGTTCCAAAGAGGGGAGAGGAGAGGATTAAGTGTTAATTAAAATTCTACTATGCACCAGGCATGTCACTGGGATTGTGAATACCTGATTTCATTTAATTCTACCAGCATACCTGCCAAATTATATTAAACGGTACTGGTAATAATACAGTTTGGTTATGAAGGATCTGGTAGGTAACAATAAAGAGTTTGAACCTGGTACTACAGAGTAGAAATATCAATGTGATTGCTGGACTATTTACATCAGAAAATATTATGAAGGAACTTTTTTTGAAATGCAAATTCCCAAGCAAGATTCTCATGTACACACACAAAATTTTAAGTCAGTTGATTTGGATAAAGATCATGGAATTCATCATTTTAAAATAAACACCTCTAATGATTTTGATGCAAGTGATCATACTTTGAAAACACAAAATAGAGACATACACATCCAGTGAAGGATGTTTGAGAGGAAATTGATATCAGGTTTATATATTTCAGAATGTCTTCAGAATTTATGTTGAAAGTCTTAAAATGTAAATATGAGTGAGGTGTCATAATAGTTTGTAACAAAGTACATATAATAAATGAGGCATAAGAAAACTTTCAGAAACTTGAGGACAAAGCAATAACAGCAATTTTGAAAAGCTTATCAAATCATTTATGTAATTTTTAAAATGGAAAAATTTATCAAGTAGTAAAAATATAGGTTGTTCCTTTTAAAACATGACTTACTAGAAAACAGCACCAAAAGAGAGTATATTTAATAATATATGATTAGCTACTAATGATTTCTTTTTTTAAGGTGACAGGAAACAGTGATCGTCTATCATTCAACTTATTTAGAAGTTTGTGGACACTTCCTATGGTCATGCTGTATTGAACCACCTCTTTTGTTTAGGCAGATTAAAAAGTAACTGGGTTTTATCTTAGATCTGTATTATGAGATTCATGGAATGAATAAGACAACTTTACTTTTCCTCAATTCATAATGAACAATGAATTGCAGGACAATATACTTCTGTGAAATATATAATCTAAATATATGTTTATAAGCAACACAATTAATTCTCAAAAGATCAAATTTTTTACATAAATTTATGGAGTAGCAAAGGATGAAAGAAATCTTGGCTGTCTGATCTTACCACCTCAATTTTCAGATAAAGAAATAGGAGTTGAAAGTTAAGATTACTTTCTGGACACCACACAACTGTTCAGAGGCAAAACCAGAAGTGGGATTAAGGCTTTAGAGCTCTTTTTGTTGTTGTTGTTCTAATTAGTTACATATGACAGTAGAATGCACTTTGACACACCATGTATAAATGGAGTATAACTTCTCATTCTTCTGGTTGTACAGAATATAAAATCACACAGGTCTTGTAATCATGTATGCACACAGGGTAATAATGTCCAATTCAATCTACTACCCTTTCTAACTCCATATCCCCTCCCCTTCCTTTACTACCCTCATCCAAATCCATAGTAAATCTATTATTACCTCGTACCCCTACCCCTTGTTATAAATTAGCATCCACATATCAGAGGGGAAAAAATCTGGTCTTTGGTTTTTGAAGATTGGCTTATTTCACTTAGCACGATATTCTCCAGGCTCTATCCATTTACTGGCAAATGCCATCATTTCATTCTTTTTTAAGGCTGAATAATATTCCAGTGTGTACATATACCACACTTTCTTTAGCCACTTATCTGTTGAAGGGCATCTAGGTTGGCTCCATAGTTTAACTATTGTATAATATTGGCAAGAAGGGGGAAAATTACATTCATACATTGCTGATGGTACTGCAAATTGGTACAAGCACTCTTGAATAGTGGTATGGAGATTCCTCAGAAAACTTGGAATGGAACCACCATTTGACCCAGCTCCTCAGTTTTTACCCAAAGGACTTATAAAGTCAGTGTACTACAGTGAAGCAGCCATATCAATGTTTTTAGCAGCTCAACTTATAATAGCCTTAAAGATCTTAATTCATTGCTTTTATGGACAACAAAGTTGTTGTCCATAAAAGTAGGATCAAACTTGATTGGTGTGTGTGTGTGTGTGTGTGTGTGTGTGTGTGTGTGTGAGAGAGAGAGAGAGAGAGAGAGAGAGAGAGAGAGAGAGAGAGAGATAAAAATATGAAATAATCATAAAAAATCTGGTGAGCATAATTGTAAAGACAAAAAAATAGATAATAAGACATGGATAAAAATCCTATATTTCACTTATGGATGTATTGATCCCTTCTTATAATGTGTCTGGTTTTTGTCATGTGTACATGTTGGTAGGTGGTAAATATCCAGAAATGCTGAATCTTCTTGATTGATTGCTTAATCCTCTTGTGAGATAATCTCTAATTAGATAAGCCTCTAAATTTGAGCTTCGCCTTGAAGTCTATTTTGTCTGATGATAATCTTGCTGAATCAGCTTTTTTTTGGTTAGTATTTGTCTAATACATCTTATTTTCAGTTGCTTTTACTTTCAGTTTTCTCTCTCTTAATATTTTGTAAAACTTGAAATTAGCACATAACGGTATTTTTGAAAGTTCAACAATCCAGTCAGAAATTTTTGTTCCCTTGATTTGCCTTATCTATAGTTATTATAACCACAGATGTGCTTCATTTATTCTATTGTGTCTTCTAGACAGTGTGTTCTTTTTGCTTCCTTTTCTCCTTTTTAAGCTCTATTCACTTGACTTTGTTTTTTTTATTTTTCCTGCCTGTCTTTCCCTTCTTCTCTGTAGATTTAGGAACTGTATATTCTACTTTATTTTTTTAATGAGTACATTATGTTTTAGGTAAGCTCAGACTGACAGAGACTAGAGTCCATCAGTTCTCTCTCCAGCTCCCAACCATGCAACTCAGCAAGATTCTCAGAATATTCAAGGTCTTCCTCCCTCACATGCTTATGTTGGTGTTTCCTGACATTTTAAAACTATCACAAACTAGTCCTTCTGGCTAATGTGATTTCCTTTGCAATCACCAGTTATTTAGATTTATCCACAAGTTCACCTGGTTTTTCTTTTGCTTTTGTTGTTTTGTTTGCTCCTTGAAACCTGCAGCTTTCTTTGGGATTCAGTTTCCTTCCTACTCAACGCTATTTCGTGGAACACTTGTAAGTTGCGATATTCTTAGCCTTTTCCTAAAAGTATCTCTGTTTCTTTATCTCTTTCGAATAGCACTCTGCATGAGTGTAGACCCTGGGTGGCGTGTTCTTTTCCTTGGAATTCCACAGTTATTTCTTCCCCTGGGATGCTTGGATCCTGAGGAGCCTTCCATTGCAGCCCCTTGCCATCTTTTATAAGAGTAGTTTCATCACAATTTGTTTAGATGTGCATTTTGTTTTCAACACATCCCACTTGCCACATAATCGCTAAAATAAAAAATTAACATCTTTATTAAATCTGGGTTAATTTTCTTCCATTTTATCTTTAGATACTGCCTCTCACTCATTCTCCCCAGTCACTTTTGGGGGTCATTTAGAATAAGATGGTCCAAAAGAGAACTGTGTGTGCATATATGTATCTGGATATTTCTAAGGAACAAGATTAAGAGGTTGCTATAGTCTCAATCAATGTGTTCTCTTAAAATTCCTGTATTGGAATTACAATCTCCAAAGTATTGATATTAGGAAGTGAAGCCTTCCGTGAGGGGGGAAGAGGGAAGGAGGAAGGGGATTAGAACATAAGGGCAAAGCCCTCATCATAGGAATTAGTATCCTTATAAAAGAATCTAAGCAGGTAGTCCCTTCTACTCTGTGAACACATAACAAATAGACATGGACCATGTATGAATCAGGAAGTGGCCCTTAAGTGACAATGAATCTGCCAGTTCCTTGATCTTGGGCTTCTCAGTCTCTGGAAATGAGACTCAAATATGTTTCTTTTGAGCTATACAGTTTATGGTGTTTTGCTATATTAGCCCGAATGGACTAAGTATAGTTCAAAATAAGGCTGAAGACTGGATTGCCAAGCGAAGTCACTTTTCCGTTGTCACTGTTATTTCTCAGATCTTCTAGGGTCTTCCTTGCCTTGATGGCATTTGCATCTGCTTTTCCCACTGGTAGGAATGCTGTGATTTCTATTCTTTGCAGAGTTGACTCCTTAACTTTGTCATAATTTTGAGTTTCTTAGTCGATCTTCCATGTCAACCACAGGGAAGAAAGAGTCCTCCCTACTTCTCCCAACATTTTTTTTCTCTTAAAGAGCTGTGTTATTACTTTCATAGAGCTTTTTTAACCTTTGTTTGTTTGTTTGTTTTTGTGATGCTGGGGATTGAACCGAGTGCTTTATGCATACAATACAAGCATTCTACCAACTGAGCTATATCCCCAGCCCTCATAGAGCTTTTCTCAAGTATGTGTATGTTTACTGTGTTTGTTTATTTGTCACTATCTATGGAATCTAAGTTCTTGGAGATCAGCAAACTTACGTATTTGTTTATGGCTATATGTCCTATACCTATCCACAGCTCATTCCTAAAGTAAGCACTAAATGAACATGTGCTGACCACATGAGTAAAGGACTTGTGAAGCTGGCTATTTTTATATTTTCAAGTATTTGAGTATTCACCCTATGGTATTTACTTAAATATTTCGACCCCTGACATTCTTTTATCAATTAGCACCAGACTATAAAAAGACTTGGGAAAAATACATCAAGACATCTAATAAGAATATCTACCATTTTAATGCAAAAAAGACTCCAGGAATAACACTTTGATAATTTTAGTGTTTACTATGCATATACTCACCAGAATTATCAGTGTATTATACTTGAATATTTTTTGCATAGAAATGAAAGATATTCTTATTAGATGCTTTGATGTATTTTTTCAAAGTCCTTATATTAATTCTGTACTGAAAGTGAAAAGCAATAATTGTATAGTTACTTTTGCACCATTATAAGTTGAAAACCTGTAAGACAAATTATCATAACTTGAGGACAGTCTATCATTTACACAATACCAAAGGAATATTCTCCAAATATGCAATGTTTTACTGCTGTTAATCTTGTTATAAAAAGTATTAGAAAAAAATGAACTTTAAAAAATATTTATCCTTATTTTCAAAGTGAATGTATAATCTAGAAAATATAAAATATTGATTTTTTACGTCTACTTTGAGCAGAATCTCAAGGTTATTTAGTAACTCTTACTAAATAACATCATATGTACTTTATATACTAAACATTTAAACTCTTCCTCAAAAAGTCATATATTAGAAGACAGAATTATTTTAAACATATTTTAGTGGCCAATTCCACATGCATACTATCACACTTTTTATACTTTAAGGCAGTTGAAGACATTATAAAAGTTAATGGTATTAGGTATGTCTGCACAACAAAAATGTATGAATCATAGGCTTCCTAGAATATTTTTTTTCTAAACAAAAACCAATATGTATACATTAAATGAATTGAGTTCAAAATAGTTGATGAAAAGTATGTGTTGGGCAGGCAAATAATAACTGGCAAAGTCAACTTATTCTAAGCTGTTACAGCCTTTAGTCACTAACAATTTTACCAATTCACTACAACATTATGATTATCTGTAAATCTTAATATTTCCATTAATATCTTATAGGAAAATCTACTAATTTCAATTTTATATATATAAATGAAACCTATATTTGACTTCTAACTTCAGGACGTATTAGAAATAAAACCATTTATGAAGTTGTGTTTGGATTCTTCTGCTATTAAATCAGAACCACCATTGTGGCATTTATATGAAGAGCACAGACTTTGAAGTTTTGTTTGGTCATGAACCACAGTTACAGTCTCGGTTGTGCTGCAATAGCAAATGAAACCCCAGATCTCAGTCATTTAATTCCATAATGGCCCATTAGGTTTATAACTATACTGAATGGTCATTTTAGCCTCATGATAATTTAGAGTCCATTTCTTAATCTGGTCAGGCTGTTTATACCAGGAACTAGGCAGCTTAAAAAAAATAGCTTTTTATCTCTCACAGTTCCAGATGCTAGGAAGTCATAATGTAAGGCACTGATAGACTCAGTGTCTAGTGAGGGCCCAGTCTTTGTAGACTTCTTCATAAGTCTTCACTTACTAGAAGGGGCAAACAACTTCCTGCAAGCCAATTTCATGAGAACACTAATTCCATTCATGAAGGTGACCCTAGACACCTCCTATGGTCCCTACCTCTCAATACCATTACTTGCGGAATTAGGTTTCAACCTATTAATTTTTGAGACATGGATATTCATATCATATTGATTTTTCATCATGCCTGGTGGTCGCTCTGACAATCAGAGAAGTCATTCAGCATTTGTTTTTTTGGGATTGGCTAATTTCATTTAGCATTATATTCTCCAGCTCCATCCATTTACCTGCAAATGCCATGATTTTACTTTCTTTTAATGCCAAATAATATTCCATTATGTATATATACCACATTTTCTTTATCCATTCATCTACTGAAGGGCATCTAGGTTGGTTCCAGAGTTTAGCTATTGTGAATTGTGCTGCTATAAAATCGATGTGGCTATATCCCTGTAGAATGCTATTTTTAAGTCCTTTGGGTATAGACCGAGGAGTGGGATAGCTGGGTCAAATAGTGGTTCCATTCCCAGTTTTTCAAGGATTCCCCATAACGCTTTCCATATTGGTTACACAATTTGCAGTCCCACTAACAGTGTACGAGTGTGCCTTTTCCCCCACATCCTCACCAACACTTACTGTTGTTTGTTGTCTTAATAGCTGCCATTCTGACTGGAGTGAGATGAAATCTTATAGTAGTTTTGATTTGCATTTCTCTAATTGCTAGAGATGTTGAACATTTTTTCATATATTTGTTGACTGATTGTATATCTTCTGAGAAGTTTGTGTTTAGTTCCTTGGTGCATTTATTGATTATTTGTTTTTATGGTGTTAAGATTTTTGAGATTTTTATGTATTCTAGAGATTAATGCTTTACCTGATGTGCATGGGGCAAGAATTTGTTCCCAATTAGTAGGCTCTCTACTCATCTCACTGATTGTTTCTTTTGCTGAGAAGAAGCTTTTAAACTAATGTGCTTTAAAGACAAAGAAAGTGCCGGGGGAATATAGCTCAGTTGGTAGAGTGCCTGCTTCACATGCACAAGGCCCTGGGTTCAATCCCCAGAACCACAAAAACTCAAAACAAAACAACAATGATAATGCTGTTATCTTGAGAAAGTGGATTATTTACCACAGAAGTTGGCTCCTAAAGGATTATTTCAGCCTGATTATTTTTTTCTTGTATGTAATCTCTTCTGCCATGTTATGACATAGCTTGAAGACCCTTGCCAGATGCAAGAATCATGCTCTTTGACCTTCCAGCCTCCAGGACTGTGAGCCAAATGAACTTCTTTTGTTTTTATCTAATGATCCAGACTGTCTGTCCCAATCTATTACAGCACCAGAAAACAGACTAAGACACAGTGACATATTTCTAATTTTTCTAAACTATGAGCCCTAAAAGTTATGGACCATGTGGCTTCCTCAAAAGTCAGTATAGTAACTAATATAGTGATTTTCAACATATTTCTGTTGAACTTAAAGCTTTGTACCATATAACATGATAAGCAAGTGCCAGTTGTTAATATGTAAAGGAATTATAGTAAGCATCAATGCACGTATCTATAAAAGTGTGTTGCTGAAATAATTGCTATCACTGGTTTGACTCTTTTCTGCTGGATTCAGAGATCAATGAAGCTTATTTCTTAATTACAGGTACTAATTTGTATATTGCATTTCCCAAATGCAATGCAATCAAATCCACATTGTCTCTGGGGACTCCAATATGAGAACACTAAAGGGATTCTTTCTTTACCATCTTGCTTCACTCTGAGATTTCTTGCTTTCAAATATTGACTTTACCTCAGCAAGAAAGAGATAGAGAATAAAATTTGATGTTTTTTTGTATCTTTTTAGATAGATTATGAGAAAAGCTGAAAGTGTATGTTAATATTACCATACAGATTGATAATATGAAAGTTATTGATCTCATTGAACTGTCAATCAACAGAGAAGGAAGTGAACAATTGAAGTCAAATTTTTAATTAACTTTTACATATTTATAATATGAATATTTAATAAAATGTCATGATTATTGCTTTTTTTACTTTACTATACCTTCTGATATAACCATAACCATATTTCTACATGTATTCCAACAAAAAAAGCACTTCTCTATAAATTCAAATCATCTCCTATTTTATATACCTTATCATTTCTGACAAATAGATTCTATACATTCTTTCTATCTCTTAAAAAAATAAATAGTGTAACTTTTCAAAAAGAAAACCTTTTGTGAATTGTATATTTCTCTATAATGAAAGACAGTTGGATAAAGTTGAACACTATATCTCAACTTCCCAAAGACAAATGCACATTGAAATTGCATTTGAAATAGATTTGAAAATACATGCTAAGCTGAATTTAAAAAACAAACAAACAAACTGAAAGCCCGTGTTCATTTTAAAGTAAATATATGACCATTTATCACATAATGCTTTTTTCTCCTCATAACTAATCATTCTGATTTTGTCTGAAATGAACAAACAAACAAAAAAAACAAAAACCAGAAACAACATTAATGTCATTGAAATATTACCAGTCAAATAGTAGAATGCCTTAAAGTAAAATTCAACTTTATAAGAAAGGGAAATGTGAAGGCCAATGGGCTATAGGTGGTATGCAAAGTTTGTTCTTTATGTGATACTTTTACTTCTGAGGCATATTTCTTGTGAATGATAAGGTTGACTGGCAGAGATGGTCGTATTTTGTGAAAAAAATGGAGATTGTTTAAATCCATCAGTAATATTAAATCCTAGACTGATGAAGACATATAATTTAATCACTCTTTAACCATTTCCATTAATTTTAAGCCTTGTAGTCATTTTCTAGTAAACTACACTGCAGAATTTTTTAAAAATGAAATAGGTTCTTTGAATGATGCTCAAAGTAAGATTCTGATAAAATTTCTTTAATCACTCACCATTATTGAAATGACATTGATTTAATTGAACCTGTAAAAGAAATTGCACTTTCTAATCAAACTTCATCTGTAGATGCTTATTATTCAAAGAAAGCCATATGTATTTTCAAGCAACCTTAATTAAAATAATGCATATAATCTTAGATGTCTTTCTTCTTTGGTAATTATTCTGGAATTATTATGGCATTTTTATCTTTTCTTATGCATAGAAAATATTTTCTTCTTAGTATTGAGCAAATAGAAATTTGAAAATAATTCATTAATACCTGTACCAGTAATCTGCTGAATCATATCTTTGTATATTAGACATATACACCAAAATTCAACAACAGGGTAGTAAATTGTGCACATACATAGAGTTCACAAAGCAATAATAATTATTGATTAAACTCATTTTTGAGCAACCAAAATAGAAAAACCATGAGATAATTTTGTCTAACCAAGTGCATATATATCAAGCCATTTTGTATACAGTACAACCATACAAAGCATATAGTAAATAATATACTTCTGAGGGTACAGAAAAATATGTGACTATATTTCTTATGTTTAATATATGTGCATATACATCATTATGTACAATCACAACATGTATATATCTGTATATATGTGTCAGTATATGCACCTATATTTATTCCTCTCTAAATATATCAGGAATACATATGTAGATATGAAAAAATCCTGAAATAAATACATATGTATTCTGCATCTTCTCTATTCTTTTATTTCTGTATATGTATAAATATTAATATATTTGCATATGTATGAATATATGGTTATATGCATATAATTAAAGCTACTTATACATTCTATAGAAATATTTACAAGAAAACCTTATATTGCAAAAATTTTTTCTAAGAATTTCATTACTTTAAATCAAAGCATATTTAATGGCGATATTAATTCATGATTGCCAATTTCAATCTGGCATTTTCATAACATACCACCCTCCAACATGACATTGAGATACAAACATCTTGATATCCTACTCCTTTCCCTCCAATTTTCACTGTTTCACCAAACAAAATAAAACAAAAACAAAAACATCTCTCCAGAGGTGAAATTTCTCTACTGCCTAATATCAAGTTTATAAGTACATCTATCTTGCATTTATACTTTCCTACTCTCCTTTTATTTCAATAGCAGCACAATTCACAATAACTAAACTGTGGAGCCAACCTAGATGTCCTTCAGTGGATGAATGGATAAAAAAAGTGGCATGTATACACAATGGAATTTTAATCAGCAATAAAAGAAAATAAAATCATGGCATTTGCAGGTAAATGAATGGCGCTGGAGAAGATTATATTAAGTGAAGTTAGCCAATCCAAAAAATCTAAATGCCAAATGTTTTCTCTGATATAAGGAGGCTGATTCATAGTGGGGTAGGAAGAGGGAGCATGGGAGGAATAGATGAACTCTAGATAGGACAGAAGGGTGGGAGGGAAAGGGAGGGGGCAGGAGATTAGCAAGGATGGAGGAATGTGATGGACATCATTATCCAAAGTACATGTATGAAGACTCAAATTGGTGTCAACATACTATATATACAACCAGAGATATGAAAAATTTTGCTATATATGTGTAATAAGAATTGTAATGCATTTCACTGTCATTTATTTTAAAAAATCAATTAAAAGGTATTATTTGGCAGAATATCTTCTACATCTTTTCTAGATCCATCCCCCTCCTACTTTACCAGTGGTTTTTATCCATTATCCATCTCACTCACAGTCTTCAACCTCTCTTCTTACTGACTTTTCTATCACCAATGTAACATGTTTTGGTGTCTCATAAAAAATGTGCTGAACAAAAAGCAAACAATTTTTTAATAGTGGAGGATTAGATAGCAATAATTGTTCTATCTTATTTTTAGCCGTTCTAGACCAAACTTCCTTACAAAACTATTATGCTCACAGTCTTGATTTCATCCCATCACATTTACTCCTATGCACACTGTATCAGATTTCCAATCTCATTATTAACACCAGTTTGGTCAAGTCTGTCATCAACTGTTTTGCTAAACCCAAGAGATCTTTAGGAAGTCGTAAAACAGGTTGCCTTGTGCTAATAATACTTCTCCAGATAATTAGACTGGTATTTCCTCTACTACCATAGTTTTAAATGTCACATACAAATAGAGTAATTGCAAGTCCATATTTCAAGCCCAATGCTTTTCTTTACATTCACATAAGTATATACAACTGCCCAATGGACATATCCCCCGGGGGTTTAAGGCTTCATAGATACTTCTAACTTAACATGTCAAGAATCAAACTTTTCATTTTACTCCGTACATTTTTTAAACAGAGAGCTCCATTTGCTAAGTTTTTCTGTTCACCTAACTAGGGTACTTTATAAAGATTTCACTTCTAGCTGTGGAGTATTTTAGAAATATTTATGAATATGGTTTATTGTATGTAAAAAGTATAAGCCGTGAAGCTGTGTGAGTTAGTTTAACAATAGTGATAAGTGCACCTCTGGAAACCATTTAAGCTTAAGGCAGAATAATCATTAGCTAAAAATTATGGTGAAGTTGAACTATATTAATTGGTAAAATATCATTCTAAGGAAAATTATCTGTGGTATTTACCATTTTCAAAGGTCCCAGGGAATGCTGAAGGGAGGTAGGGTGGCCCCATAAGACTGGTGGAGATCTTGATATATTGATAGGGATCACCTTGGATGAAGAATGTTACCTAAGAAGTCAAGATTCTGATCTTCAGTGATATAGTCAATTAGTACATAAAATCTCCAGTACACTATTTTAAAGTAGTGCAGCTTTTACCTCAGAGGTAAAATCTATTTTGGGGGTGGGTAAGAAAGGCACAATATCTGAGTACTTTTCTCTGATATCTGTCCATTAGTTATACCTACACTTGCTTTATACCTCCATCCATATATTTCTTCTCCTCTCTTTTGTTGTTGTTGTTATTTATTTTATTCTTTCTCCTCTGTTTTTTAAATTTCCTTTATTTTCTGGATATAAAAGTTAGAAGAAAGTTAAAAGAATAGGAAGATTCTTTTAGAGAACCACAAACTTACTCTATCTTTTATATTGGCTTCCGACTCCAAATGTCTGTGGGGTGATATGCTAAGATGGAATTATAAGGGACTTAGTCAACATTTTTAATAACAAACACCAAATTTCTTTCTTCGTTTTCTCATCTCAATTCTTGTTACTACAATCACCCAGTTTTTAAAAGTAAAATCCTAGAGATAATCTTTAACTGTACATTATCTATCATTTTTTTTAGAGAGAGAGAGAGAGAGAGAGAGAGAGAGAGAACTTTTTAATATTTATTTTTTTTAGTTTTTGGTGGACACAACATTTTTATTTTATTTTTATGTGGTGCTGAGGATCGAACCCAGCACCCAGCGCATGCCAGGTGAGTGCGCTACTGCTTGAGCCACATCCCCAGCCCATTGTCTATCATTTTAATAATGGGGCTGAGATTCCAATTTGTTTTGAGTATTGCATCCCTAGAGCAGAGTATAAATTATATAAGTATATAATAAATATTTTAAATGAGTTCAATAACTTAGTATTTCTTGAATGTGTTTCTCTTAATTCCTTCTGTCACCATTCTGGACTGAACCACTATCATTCAGCTAAACCATTGCATCTACTTTTCAGCTGATCTCCCTGGACCTATTCTTGCCATTCTCCAATTTATTCTTCATTTTGCAGTGGAATGACCTTTTCAAGATGAAAGTCTAATCATGTGTCCTCATTGCTTAAATTTCTTCAGTTAATTTCCTTTGTTCTTAAGATACTGCCCAGACTTATTAACATGTCTTTATGTGCTTTTTATTTCTCTAACAATATGTCCTGAACTTTGCTTTATTTATGTTTTGAACTTTATAACCAAGTCATGTCTAACTTGTTTCAGTTTCTTAATGAGCCAACTCCTTCTACCTCTGAGACTTAACTTAGAATTGCCCTTGCCTGGAAGACTTTTTCTCACGTATATATTTCATTTTATCATTTTACAGCTTCATTTGACACTATTGTTTTCCAGAAGTCTTTTCATACCAACTGGGATATGTACATATGCTATGTTCTCCCTTAGACCCCATTTTTCCCTTTGGATGTTTATCACATTTATTATGATTTCTTATTGTATAGCTTACAAACTTAATTACATGCTTCATGTGGACAATTCAACTTTCCTTTGTAATATGTGAAAAATTCTGTAACTAGAAATAACTTAATCATATTTGAATGAATAATTTTATTCATTACCCATAATAACTTTACAAATGTGCACATTTCTCTCTAGTTTATATAGAGAGAAGACTCAAATATGTCAAGAAAATTGTGAAAGGTTTGTAATCACTTTCTATGTGATGTTCATGTCAATTTAATGTCCCTGGTGTTCACTTGCATCATGTATGCAACAGAGCTGATAAATCTTACCTGGAGACAGGTGACAGAAATGGAGATGTGGTTAGAAAGCTAAGTGTGCACACAATGAATGAAAAACAATGAGCTATGTGAAAATTCAGCCTACCGCCTGCTTTTGGATGGATCATGAGTTAAGAAAGGTTTTTAAATTTTCAAAGTAGTTTTAAAAATCAAATAAGAATCATATTTTATAATGTTAAAATATATGGAATCTAATGTTCGCTTTGTTCATAAAATCTTATTGCAACATAGCCATACCCATTCACTGAGGTATTGTTATGTTTGCTTTTGTGCCAGCAGAGCTGAGTTATTATAAGAGAAATGGTCCACAAACTCCAAATATTTACTATCTGCCCTGGGGTTTAGAACAGTGCCTATACGCATCCAATAAGATATTATATTATTTTTAATAAAACTCATCACAAGTTTCTTTATACCCTAAGTGACTTATAATTCATCTACCCGAAAAATTTCTGACAATAAAAACTATGACAAAGTTCTCTGTTCTTGTATTATGTAATACATTTTATACATATAATATTTCTCTCTATATATATAAATATATAATAAATATATAGTCAAATAACCAAATGTTTTTCCTTTAGTGGGAAAAAAACACTTACACTACAAATACAAAGAATTTACATGATTTTTAATATGATTCCTACAGATGGGATTTAATTTTTTTTACTTTTTTAAAAAATTACCTCACTTTCCACCTTTGCACAATAAAATATGCTTAAAAAGACTCCATGAATATGTATCAGAGATATTCCTCCAAGATCAGAATCTCCAAGAAAGACAGCTAAATGCTAAAGAAATAACTTGAGTATCCAAGATTTGTGAAGCTGACTAGATTAGACTCAGACCAGTGTTGAATTTCTTTCCTCTTGCTAGAAGTAGTCTCTCAAACACTAGTATTTTCCTCCTTGGAGCTTGTGTTAATTGGCCTGCCCTGCTAAAATATCAATCTGTCCTATAACTTGGCTTGGTCAACAACTGTAATTTTAAAATGCTTAGCTATTTGGGATTTCAGGACACAAGACCATATGGGATACTGAGCCTTTGATAAATACGGCTTTGGGGTATATTGCAACCCAGATAACACTTTAAGCAAGCAAATGGAGCTCTTGATAACCAGGTGTTCTACTGTCCTCTTCTGCAGTGTAAGTATTTTTACTCACTGTTTCTTTTTCATGCTGCCTCATGACCTATTTTGTCTCTCATATATTTTTCTGACCCCATCATTCTTTCTGTAAGTTTGAGGTCCAACACTACCTAAATACCAGATTGCTTATGTAAAATTAAGTTGAAAATGCTCAATTACTCCATTTATTAAGGTATGTTTTTTCCTAACGATACTATCCCCCAATTTTTCCTTCATTAATATTTCAATTTACTGATTGGTTGTGTTTTAAACTTAACATTGAACTTACAGAAGCACCAGCTGGATAAGTTGATGAGACTGAGACAGAACAGGAAGGGCCCTGACCCTCATGAAGCTTTCCTGTCTAACACAAGTTACTTTCAAAAAATTGTTTTTACAAAAGATGTTTGTTCAGTAGCTGCTGACATCAACTCCTGCAAGTGCCATAGGCCTGAACTTTACCAATATTCAACCTATCTGGTATGGTGGTAATGAGCTCTTCTATCATGTTTTGAGAGCAAATTGCAGAGGAACTCAATGCATGTGTTCAGATCACCATATTAAGAGAAAATCCTAGTGTTGAAAGCAAAGATTGGCAAGATATGTGCAGAAATGAGGAGTCCAGGTACAACAGCTGACAGTGCACCTGTGTGAGCTCACCCTTTTTGTCAATATAAGCTTTGCTCCTTATGTCCTTAGAGAGCAAGCAGTCCTAGGAATCTTATCCTATGCAGTTTCCCTGGTACTTGAGCACAAGTTCCAATAAAGCCTTCATTGGATGGCATCACTTGCTTCTTGGTTATTTCTATTTCAAATTGATCAACAAAACCCTCAGATGAGCTAGAAACATTAAGAGCAGATAACATCAAAAAGAGCCACTCTTTGCCTTCTCATGATTTATATCCTGAATTGGGTAAAAGAACCTCATGCTGCTTGGTAACAAGATGATTTTGACCTGGGTCAATCAGGCCTAGATTATAAACTGAGTTTACCACTTAATTGGCTATAAGACTTTAAGCAAGTTACTTGAGCAAATTTTCAGATCTGAAGATTCCTCATCTTCAAAAATGAGTGAAAGCATCAATTTCACAAAACTGTTGTGAGCACTAAAATAATATGATAGGTAAAATATTTATAAAAAAATACAACACAAAATAATAAAATATGTGGCTCACGTGAGATACCCAAACAATATATATTTTTTCTTTTCTTTTTCTCTTCACCTAGAGGGGTGCCTTCAACATCAAGCTCTGATTCATATTTAAAGAATCAGGCAAATGTTTCTTATTTGGAAAATAGTTTTAGCATTGACCTTTGGAAATACAGGTGCTCCTCCTGTCTTTATTCCCACAGGATTCTATGCAGAGGGTTTTAACATATTTAAATGAAATTATTTTCTCCCCACAGACCCCAGACTTCAAGAACAGTTTGAATTTCCATGCTTGGGAATTATTAAAATCACCAAAGTATCCAATTTTAAGGTTTTGTGATAACAAAAGTGTAAATAAATGCAAAGCTTGTAGCTGTTTGAACAAAGATTCTGTTGAGAGTCTGTGGGTAGTGAGGACACATTGAGGATTGAGATGAAAAAAAAAGAGAGACAGTATGAGATAAAGGAATTTAGAGGATAAAGAAACAACTTTATCTAACTGTCTGGTTCATATTATGTTTGTGTTGGGAAAATACTATCTGTGAAAAGCTTATTTTAAGTCCTATTTATGTCATCAACATAAGCTAAGTGACTCTTCCAAAAGTATTGCTAGAAAGTACCATTAGAAGTATGACTTTGACATAGTTCTTAATGGACTTCATGGAATGCAAATGAACTTTATATATTACATCTTCCAGATCTTTTCAAATTGTGTTAGTCAATTTGTTAGTTATTGTGATAAAATACATAAGAAAATCAACTTAGAGGAAGAAAGGTTTTAGAGGTTTTAGCCCATGCTTTGTTGGCTCTGTTGTTTCTAGAGCTGTGTCAAGGGAGTAATTATGGCAGAAATGCACAGTGGAGAAACTCTTCTCATTTCAAAGTATTCAGGAAGCAAAACAAGAGAAAGAAAAAAAGCAAGGTCCCAATTTACCCTTTACAGCTCCAGTAATCTATTTTCTTCACCTATATCCCACCTCCTAAACTTTCTATCACCTCCCAAGAGCACCACCAACTGGGCACCAAGTCACCAAACATGAGTTTTCAGGGGACTTTACAGGTGCAAACTAAATTAACATTGAACTCAGAGAAACACCAGCTGTGTCCAGATCACCATATTAAGAGCAAATCCTAGTGCTGAAAGCAAAGATTGACAAGATACAGTGCAGAACTGAGGAGGCCAGGTACCACAGCTGACAGTGCACCTGTGTGAGCAAATGTTTGTACTTAATGACACAAACTGAGGAACATCCTTTTTCATACGGCAAATAGCTTTACCTTATAACAATAATAGCTAACATGTATGTAACATCTAGTATATTACAAGCATAGCACTGTTATATATAATATATATGAAGTTCATTATATATACATGTGTGTATAAACTTTTGCAATCTTCAAACTGTATTGCATAAATACCACTAGAATTCTAGAGAGTCTTAGAAGGCACTTGGGAGAAGTGTGAAATAAAGCTCTCTTTACAGAGAAAATAGTTAGAAAATTACTATTTTCTTCCTAAATCCAAAAATTTAAATCAATTTTATTTGATTTTTAAGTAATAACAGAATCATAATCTCTATAAGCTTGGCTCTGTATTTCCAAGGAAAACTCAGGAGTCAATTAAATATTTAGATCAACCCATACCATTTTATTTTTCATGAATGCATGCAGTCACTGAAAGTTTCTATAAAAATAAAATGTAATCGTTATGTTAGATGAAAAAGGCAAAAAAGAAAATACAGGTTGATTTATTTGACTCACAGTTAAACACTTTAGGTTAAATAAGAAGGAAAGGAAGGTACTTCAAGAACAAATTAATTATGGTCCCCATGTTTTGGGGACTGTCCAATTTCTCCTCATACTAGTAAAAAATACCAAACCTGTCAGACTTATAGCACCTTCGGGGAATCTCTAGACAGTTTGATAGACCTCCTGAAGTATTTTGTAATTACTCTGCTTGTTCCCAAGGTTTAAGTTTCACCTGCAAGGAAAAAAAAAATCTCTCTACTTTTAAAAAAATACAACCATAAGCTGGGAAATCAGAGTTTGAGAATGCATTATATTTACAGTTATTTATCAGAGAAATGCTATGAGTGCTAGCACATTTTGATTAAGTGTTATCGTAACCCTAGATTAGATCTCCAGTGAAATGTTTTTCTAAGCTTTCAGGAGACAGGTCAATGATGGGACTACAATTAATCAAAATAATTTATACAGCAGCAGGTAAAACACTAGTATGCATATTTCAGAGGACATCTCCACATTGGTGGAATTCCCCATCCTCTTCTTGTATGAGAATCATGTGACATCCTCTTCTATTTTGTTTTATTTCTTTTCTTCAAGTGTCTTCCAATTGAAGTACATGATCGACATATCTACTCTTCTCACCCATATCACTAGTTCATCCAGAAAATTTTGCTGAAAATTTAATTCACTAATAAATGTTTGGCAAATAAAGGAGTTTCTGTAAGTACCTGAGAGAGATGAAGAAGTTTTGATTCCTTGACCACTGAGGAAAGTTTCATTCTTAGTAGCTTTGGGTTCTAAAATTAGGAACTAATATCAGAACTCTTAATGGACTGGAAAACAATTTCTCTTATGTTTCTTTCAATGGATTATAACAGAGATGCCAAGATTACAGCCCCTGAGCATTTTTAATAGAGTGTTCTTAATTCCCGTAATTCAAGTATGCTTTGCTTTTCTGTAACTTTACAGGCAATAATTCTGTTTTCTTAACTTCCATAAATCCCAGCAAATTGTCCGTAGTAAGTTCTCTATAAAGATGTTTTCATTGAGTGAGTTGGTAACAAAAGGAAGGTCAACACTATGAAGAGAATTCACTTTGAAGGAGACCTTTAGGTTATCTGTATCTTCAAGTTTCATCAGTGACAATTCAACTTAAGGATATATGAACAAATTATTATTTTTGGATCAAAATATTCTTGATGCTTTGTGACCCACAGAGAGGGAACACAAAAAACTTTAGCTCTAGACTTCTCTATAAACTACTGTTAGCACAAAATTGCAAGATTAATTTTTTCTTTTCTTTAGTGTTGTTTTATAAGACCATTTATAATCTTGTTAAATGTTAGAATTTAAATGTTTGATATATTTATAATTTATTTCCTCGAGGAAAGGAACATCAGAGGAAACTGTAAATAACTATTTGAGAGGCAGGATCTTAAACGTTTAGCTGGATACATTAGCTCTCATGGCTGCTAAAGTCCATTGTTCAGAAAATTGAAATTTTGGAAATTAGTGTGGTATTCATCTAGTTCCTAAATTTGGAAATGCATAATACAATTGAAAAACATGCAATTTTAAGCAAAAGGGCAGAAGAAGTACAAAAATATAGAAAAAGTGAATGTATTGTAGTATTACCTACAATGGAGGAGCCTATTCAATAACAACAATGTTATCATGTTAAAATATGGAAGTATTACTTTAAAAAAGTTGGCTTGATAAATATTTTTATTCTTTTCCATAAGTAAACACAGTCCTGATATTAACATCTTTGCTACCTATCTATTTGCACTGGCCCTGGATTTTTCTGCTGTCTCTTCTCCTAGACACATCCAACATGGTGGAATCATAGCCAACTGGCCATTTGGTGCTGTGTTTCTCCCATGCTCACAAGTGCAATTTTTCAATGGAAACAATGACATTTCTGGGCAAACACATGTGTGAAATCAACTGCTAATTACATGTACACATGGGCACATCAGAGACTGAATATACAAATAAACAATGACCAGACCCACATAAAAATAGAACTCAGACTCACAATCTGCTACAATAAGTCCAGGAAGCCAAGCTCCAAATTCCATGCTATCAAATTAAAGCAACATTTCTTAATGAATAACTGATGGCTTTTCTAATTTTCAATCTACTTCCAACGTAGGACAAAGCAGAAAAAGTCAAATATATTCCTCTAACCTAACAGGATGCCCCACTTCTAGTCAGCTTGCCTGCAACTTCCCCAAACCTACAGACTCCAATCAGGACATTTCTGAAACTTTCCCTTTTTTCTACTATAAAACTATTACACTCTTTTGCCTGTTTTTGGTTCTCTGCCAAAGTGGAGTGATGGTGAACTGCTCCCAGTTATAATAAGTTCTCAATAAAGAGCCTTTACTTGTTCTCATCTGAGTGATCTTCATTTATTTCCATAGCAGTAAGCAATATTCATGACCAGTATGACTCAGAGTAGAGCATCCTAGAAATTTTCGTGATGGCTTCTCTGTGATGCTTTCTTTTTCCTTGTCTTGTTACCAAGTAAAACAGTACTGTTTGCCAACACCACAACATAAGACTCCATAAAATACCTCCCTGCTCTAATGTATTTTTTCAAAAGTAAATGAGCATTTTATGCAAAAGCAATAGAAGAATACTAATCAACCATAATTATTTTAAATATAAAAACATACCAGGGTAAGATTAGAAAGGATGAAGAAAAAAGGGTTGGGACTTACTTTATGTCATTTGTAATCATTTCCTCAATAAGATAATTAGGATTGTTTAGAAATTTTAAAGGTTGTTCTAAAATCCTATGATCCTATATTTTCTCTTAAGAAATTACATACATAGACTTTTCTAAGCAGTTTTAAATAGCAAAAGTTCTGACTTTAAAAAATCATATATATTGCTAATCTCATATGCTTTGCAAAGAATAACAAAAGTTCTTGTAAGATTCTTCAATAGGTTTAAGAAAAGGTGGTTGCTTTTCTTAGGGATTGCAAGTATTTATTGGAAGTAATATTTAAATTAATCTGATCTAGTGTTATATGATCTTCAAGACCAAATATTTGGTTACTTTGAGTAACTCTTCTTAAAGGAGTACCTGTCTTCCAATTAAATTTGCCACAGTAGCTTTTTTCCTCTGAATACATAAGGTTTTATGATCTTCAATGTCATTTGCAGAAGGTTCCTGAGCTTTTACTGGATTCACATCCTATCAGCCTGGTGACAGTATTGATCCTTCTTAATCTACTCCAATCAACTGCCTCAATTGAAACTGGGGAAACTTAGCAATTTGATTTCTTTTTTTAAATCTAGGCTTTTTTTTTACACACACCTAACAAATCTGAATAAACATAATTCAACATATTATATTTACAAATACAAACAAGGCCTTCACTGTTTTATTTCAGCTTTCAAAAGAGCACTGTAGTACACAGTTTATTGCAAATATATGAGAAGTAAATCCTTTTGGTTTGAGTAAATCATTTTGGTTTCAGAAAATTCATATGAGAAATTTAAAAAGCAAAACCTCAATATGTAACTTGGAAACCATAAAAGTTTACCATCTCTGGTATTTTAACTATACTATAGAAAATGCCCTTAGACATTCTGCCAAGTCTTTGAATTTCCTGTCCTCTGACATTACAAGTACAACATTGTTTAAAATGGCTTGAAACTAAGTATTAAAGGATTTGGCATTTATCAATTATTTAAAGAGGACCTATTATAATAATGACTGTGCTGAGAAAAAAATCTTATGATATATGTCATAGCATACAAAAATATCTAAATTGTCACTCAGTGATACTCAATAAATATAATGATTTATTTGTGTTTGTGTACATATAACTCTGTTCTAATTCATGTAGTCCTATAAAGGATACACAATGGGCATTCAATAAATATTAAAAGAGAATTTATTTTTGCAAGACCAAATTTTAGAGTATTAATCTCATGGCAGATAATTGCAGGACACATGAATCTATGGTCTCTCAAGCAGAAATGAAACAGGACTAGAGAAGCAGAAATACCTCACAGAATCTCAGTGGAGGCTGTGGACATGCTTTTAAATATAGAGATAACGTCTTACTTTGCTATTAGAGAAAGATCAAGCTAGAAACTATTGACTACCTCTTAAACATTAGCATCCAAAGCAAAGCAATATTCAAAATAGCAACATCCTTTGTTCTTAATCCCTAGCTGCCTGTCCTCTATATAGATAATGGAAAAACAAAAAAGACTCAATTTAGAAAATCACATATGTAATGCTTTATGTTCACACTTATATGTCCTTAATACTGCTTTTGTGGATCCTCTATTTTTTTGAACATTTAAGGTAACATTTAAATTAAGTATTTCCAGCAAAGATGTGAAACCTAAAGCCTAGACAGTTTGCCACAATATCCCATTCATGACATAGCTTCACTATTTAATTATATAATTGAAAAATGATTATTAAAACTTAAAAATTTAAAGAAAAATCTACTTTGTGGAGGCTTTTTGGAGTTCTTCTCTATAGGAGTATGTTAGACTGTAGAATCAAAAACTTTGAGTCTAACAATTCAAATTCTGGGCTTTAGGTATTGTTATAGTACCTGAAATACTGCCAGAAAAGTGTATGTGTGTTTAGAGCTTTTCACAGCATTTGATTTTCTATCTCACTTTGGGATTCCTAGTATTTATTGGAAGTAATATTGAAATCAATCCGAGTGTATTGTTATATGATCTTCATGACAGAATATTATTTGGCCACATTCTGTGTTTTATGAAGATAAGAAAGCTAGAGATTCTTGTATTAATGTGTACAGATGGTTATAGTAGTGCCTGTGCTGCCTTTAAATGTCCATCCCAAATTCTTGTTGAAATTGCCACTGTGATAGTATAGATAGGTAGGATTTTAAGAGGTGATTAAATCATGTTTTACCCTCATAAAGGGACTGATGCCATTATCCTGAAAGTGACTTTTTTTATGAAAAATGAGCTCTCTCACCATACAATGTTCTCCATCATGGTATGAGGCATCAAGAGGCCCTCACCAGATGCAGTCCCTTGACCTTAGACTCTCCAGCCTCCTGAACTGTGAGGCAAATAAACATCTATTGTTAGTAATTTAATCAGTCTATGATGTTCTGTAATAGCTGCCATATACAGACCAAGGTAGTCTGTACCCTAAATAACAAACTCATGGCACATGGCAAGAGAACTCTAAAATTTTATGTATCTTAGCTAATTCATTTACTCTTAATATATAAAACCAAAAGGGCTCTCAAAGGATGCACAATGTCTAAGGATACAAAATTCTTACTCTCTTTTCAAAAATGCAGTCATCAGAATCAATCTTTCCGTAGTCTATCTACATAAGAGTTAACTCGGCTATGTGCCTGCCTTTCTGTCTGCTTTGTCTGATATCTCTATCATCAGTTGTCATTTTTAAAACTTCAATTGAGCATCATCTTGACAATAACTATGATTTGCAGGATCATGAGATTAGAAGAGGGTATCAGTTAGCTTTGAAGTTAAGTCTCATTTTCAATCCTTTAGAGTTATCCCCCAACTGTAATTTAATATCTACATCTGAAAAGCAAAAATAACAATATGCTGGTAGTTTTTATAGTCAGTTGTTTTGGTGTAAATTGAGCCACCAGCACACTGGAAGTAGTTTCCAAGGGAAAGCAGCTTGTGAGCCTTGTCTGTAAAGCATGCATCTGTGACATAGGATTTAGAATATTCATACCCATTACACAGGAAGGATCACATCTAGTAGGAATCTCCTGCCCCTACAGTCCAGCTGCATAGGCTCAAGAGGACAGGCAGAGTTACATGTTATGGAACTTAGTTAGAGCGTCATCATAAGACTTAAGTCTGAGGCTTCTGATTGACTGGTATATCCAAGTGCTCTTAGGTTAAAATCCATTGCTGAGAGACCAACAGACCAACATCTGAAATGAATATCATGAGACAATAATCTAGCTATACACAACACACTTTTCAATATTTTCCCCAATTTTTGTGCCATGGATTTCTTTTATGGTTCAATGAAAAAGACACAGCCCATGGGTTTGCATCTCTGGACTTGTTCACTCTTTTTACTATATAGAATGCTAAAAACCTCAATTGTTCTCTTCTTTTTTTTCTGAAGCCCTTGTTCTATGGAATTCCAAAGGATCCCCAATCTGGAGGAAAACAGACTTTCTATTCTGAATTGTTTATTATATATAATTGTTTATTATTTATTTATATATGTTCCAGCACAATAATTCACCTCTTGCTATCATATAGTTTGCAAGTCTGGTCTTCCTTCAAGGATACTAACCTCCTTAAGAGAAGGCCTACATCTGGCTCATTTTTATTTCTATAGCATCAAGCGGTATACTTTGCACATACTAGATGTTCAGTAATATATACTAAATAAATGTTAATGATAATAAATGTTCCCTGAAAACACTAGGAAGCAAACTACTTTTCTGAGGGTGTTGAAATTTATCTAAATGTGTTTCTGTCTTGCTATTAAAGTTTATGGCTAAACTAGAGAATATTTCACCATGCCCTTCCTTCAGAGACAGAACCACAAAGATGAAGATTGGGGAATGACAATAATAACACAATGCCATTTATTTCTTGTTTGCATACCTAGTGAGATGGCCAGTCACTTGCCTCATCCTGTTTTTTTTTTTTAAGTTGGCATTGTATTACTGTTTTAATTTCAAAAGGGACAGTCAAGCCAATTATTGTTAATAAGTACATTACCATCTATGAGGTTTGGGGTAATAGATATTATTAACTTTGATGATTAAAAATTTTAACCATTTAATTGTTTATTTCTCCAAGGATACTTTCCCAACTATCTCCTATACATTTAAATCTATTTTTGGAACCATATGCCATTCTAAGAATATTTTATTTGATTATCTTAACTATTTTTTCAGTACTATTGCCTAAAAATGATGTTTTCCAATTATTATTTTTGATACTAAAGGAAATAAAGAGCACTAATTGCACATATGAAGATAAAGATGGTGACACTGTGCCTGCTACAGCCCTGCATATATCACTAGGCTAAGATTATAGTACATTTCTTCAACAAGTATTTTTTTAAACATCACTGTGAAAATCACTACAACAGATGTTGGGAAGTAAACTCCAACAACAAAATTGCAATGTGGAGTCTACAATTTGAGATTATTTTGATGCAAGGAAGGGGGGAAAACAGAAAGTCCCTATTCAAAGTCTGAAGGGATCTTGTTAGAAACCATGGTTTATGTATAATTGGAAAAAATCACTCTACATAAAATTACCAGTGTGTATTGTACAAAAATGCCCAATTATCCCAGGGATTGTATTTTTTTCAGGCATCTATATGGATCTCACCACAAGCACATCAAATTAGGTGATGCAAACACGGCAAGGCACAGAAAGTCCAACAGCAATGAAGTCAAAACTGCTCATTAACAGCTGAGTACTGAGTCTAATTTTGTGTTTACCAACTACATTGTTGAAAGCCCTCAAAAGCTTCACTTGTACGCTGCTGGGAAAGGTCTATCACTAAATTACATAACTTATTTACCTAGATTTCTGTTTTTACATCCTTAAAAATATAATTGCTAAAATGGGGGCTTGAAGAGGACTACCACTTTTATTAAATACTGACAAAAGACAAAGGACTCAAAGATGATACCAAAAGAGACTCTCTAAAGTCAGCATTTCCATGTTTTGTTTTTAATATGAACAGATTAAAAACAGATGTCATAAAGGCATCTGAAAGTTCCTTCCCTGCACTCTCCGATGCTGATTCCTTCATCATCTTTAGGAAACCATAAAAGCACACACAACAACAACCACATCAAAAAAAAATTGAGATGAAATGTAAAATTGGAGCTCCTGCATAATTCCTTGGCTTTGAATGCCACCCAAAGTTAATTTTATCAATAAGATAACTGAAATAGACCACTACTGCCTGTGTGTAATTTTACCTTTTATCACTCTTTTTTTTTCCTTTCCCAGTATTGGGGTTTGAACCAAGGGGTATTCTGCCAGGGAGCTAAATCCCTAGCCTTTTTTAAAGTTTTGAGACAGGGTCATGTTAAACTGCTGAGGCTGGCCTTGAACTTGTGATCCTCCTGCCTAAGCCTTCCTAATAGCTAGGATTATAGGTGTGAGTTAAAGGTCAAAGGGCCTGGTTGTTTTTTCTACTCTTCTGTCAATATTTTCACACAAGGTTTACTACTGTTCTCTAGAATGCCTTACATATACCCACTGTAATTAAAAAAAAAATTAAGCAAGATTTTGTTGCTAGAAGTAAAATCACTTCCAAGTAATAAAAAGTAACTGGTAATAAATGAAGAATTAAATTAACTATTCAAATGGATTAATGTTTCACATTAAATTGGGTCATGTTTTCTATGAGTAATATAACAGGTGGGAACATATATAAGAAAAACTAAAGACATTATTATTCATTCATGAAAAATTTTGCTTGAATTTATTTTTTATTTAAGTTATAAAGAGAATTTCTAGACTGGCATTTTGAATTTTTAAAATTCACACAGAGCCCTGTGTAAAAATATATTCATTCTTAACAATGTTTTTGTACTTCGTTTTATGGTTCTTACAGTAATTTTTCTAAAACTCTTATTACAATATTGGTTGTTGTAATAAAGATCTTAAATAAGTGATGTTATTATAGCTCCCCAAAATATATTTCCAAAATGTTTATATCATGGGTAGAAGATTCATTTATATAAAGAGCTTTAGAGACAAGTGGCAATATATACCCTATTTTTCTTTAGTGCATGTAGTAAATAAAAAATAATCATTTTGATGGGTTATGAATATAAATAGATGTCAAGTATGGTGGTGCACACATGTAATCCCAGTGGCTCAGGAGGCTGAAGCAAGAGGATCATGAGTTTAAAGCTAGCTTCAGCATAGGCAAGGTGCTAAGTAATTCAGTGGGATCCTGTCTCTAAACAAAATACAAAATAGGTCTGGGATGTTGCTCAGTGGTCAAGTGCCCCTGAGTTCAATTCCAGGTAAAATAAATATATATATATATATATATATATATATATATATATATATATATATATATATATATATATATATATATATAATGGGTACTACAGTTATAAAATTATTATAGTGATTACTATGTTTAATACTCATTTTATGAGACAATAAGCCTAATTTTATGGCTACTTTAAAAAATTCTTAATTACAAAATTATGTACACTGACCTAAATTTGTAAATGGAGAAAAAGGGAAAAAAATTTATATGGAGTTTGCCTACAACTGATACTTTTATGTTTATTTCAGTTTCCTTATAAATTACATACTTACAAACATAGCTTTTGTATAATTTTTGTCTACAAGTCAATTTAAATTTTGACATATTTATTCATTTTTAAACCATTAAAGACAGATTAGTAGATCCATGGATTGCAAATAATTTGCATTTTTTTCATTTTTGACCATTAATCACAAAAGGAAAACAAATATAAAATTAAGTGCCAAGAATTAACTGCTGAAAATCATTCAGATTCCCCAACACTTTCTTTTTCCCAGTCATCTCTGACTAAACAACTTTAGCAAGTGTGGAGAATAAGAATTTTATGTATTTCACAACTGGGTTTGATGTAATATTTTTTATTAATTTTTGCTTAATTTTCTATGTTCTTTTCCTCTGAATTTTTATTTCATCATTTTATATTGCACATGTGCTAATAACCTGCTTTCCATTATTTGGTATCTAGTAAGGAATACACACATAAGTGGGGTTGACCTTTTTGTTCACTTAGGTTTAATTTTAAATATGAAGAACCCTGAAGAAGGGATTAGAAATGATTCAGTAACTGAGCTTCCAAAGGACCTGTTAGCCTATTAATTTGACTTCAAAATATGTCTCTAATCTACATTAAACAGATTATGTGTATCCAAATTTTACAAAATACAAAATTCTGAGGACCTCTTCAGTTTAGGGAGTTGGCGCTGCTGCTCTAGCAGATAAGTCTAATGAAATGCAAGGAGGACCCTAAGGGAAGTCTTTCTTTGGAGCTAAAGGATGCTGCTTCCAGGCTCAGCTTTCTTCCTTCCCATCCCTTTGAAGATTGGCTTATCATTTGTTGTCAGAAATTTACTCATCAACATTCCACAGCAATATCAGATAATGTTTAAATTATTTCTACCTTCCTCTTAAAAATATGAATAATCTGTTGATATTATCAGTTGCTATCATTTGAATCATGAATGTCTCCCCGAAGCCTATGTGTTGAAGGCTTGTTCCCTAGACTGTGGTACTCTTGGCAGGTAGGACCTAGTAGAGGGAAGTCAGGTCATGTGGGGCATGCCTTTGAAGGGAATATTAGTATCCCAGATCCCCTCCTTCTTCTCTTTCGGCTTTTGGGCTATCATAAGGTAGCTACATGGCTCATACCATCATGTATTGGCCCAAAGCAACAAAGTCAAGTGACTACAGACTGAAACCTCTGAAAATATAAGCCAAAATAAACTTTTTCTATTTTTAAGTTGATTCTCTCAGATATTCTGCCACAGTCATAGCAAGTTGACAGTAACACTAGTGAAGATAAAGTAAAACATGTTGACAAACTCAATACATTTAGGCTTAAACTTTTGAAAGGAAAGACTTCAAAAATTTCTGTTATAAAAAATCCTTTCATGGAGCTGGGGTTGTGGCTCAGTGGTAGAGCATTTGCCTAGCATGTGTGAGGCACTGGGTTCAATCCTCAGCACCACATATAAATACATAAATAAAATAAAGTTCCATCAATGTCTAAAAAGTTTTAAAAAATCCTTTCATGCTGGTTGCAGCATCACACACCTATAATCCCAGTGGCTTGGGAAGCTAAGGCAGGAGGATCATGAATTCAAAGGCAGCCTTAACAACTTAGTGAGGTCCAAGCAACTCAGCAAGACCTTGTCTCCAGATAAAATATTTTAAAAGGACTGGAAATGTGGCTCAGTAATTGAGTGACTCTGGGTTCAATTACCAGTATCCAAAACAGAAGTTTAAAAAAAAATCCTTTCACTTTGCTAAGAATGTTTCTGTTTTATTTCACTGATCACTGTTTCTATTCCAAATGAAACTATCTAAAATAAGAGTGAAACCTTATAATACATTTTATCAGTCTCTTTTCTAGCATATATATTTCAGTCAGAGTACAAAACTTCTTATTTTGAGATGGAACTATCTTCAATGAGTGAAATCTTATAACATCTTATCAGTCTCTTTTCTAGCATTTATATTTCAGTCAGGGTATATAACTTCTTACATTTTGAGAACCAGAACCCTACCTCTGTCTACTATATATTAAAGAGTTTAACTTTGCCTAAGGAAATACCTGGTCTTTGTCCTCATGTTCTGGTAGGTAATACCTATGCCACTGGACTATTTTGCCTGGTAGACTATCCTTGCTTGTTTGTATAGTGCTTCCTTACTAGTAGATTGTCTAACAGTATGATTTAGTGTAGGGTTTAGCCAAAGCAGCTAGTTTAACAATGTGATTTAGAGCTGGCAGTTTAGATCCATGGGATCAGCTCATCCTCTGGGAGGGCTGGTGATAGATGTCAACCACATGTCCAGTCAGTCAACCATGCCAATGTGAAAAGCCACAACAAAATCTCTGTACCCCAAAGCTTGGATGAGCTTCTCTGGCTGGCAGTACTTCACATTTATTCTCACTCATCATTGTGGTAAGAAATAACATCACATGATTCCAATGGGAACATGATTCCAGTGGGAAAGAAGAATTGGAAGTGTCCCACTTGGCCATTTCCTGGAATCTGCTCACTGCATTTATTTTCTTGCCTGAATTTAGTCTGTATCCTTTGCTGCAATAAATTGTAACTTTGATAATAACAACTTTTAATGAGTTCTCAGAGTTCTTACAGTGCAATAGTGTATCTATGGCTGTACTTATAGACTCAATAGCAACATTGTCAGAGTGAGGTGATCTTGTGGACAGCTTCCTGACTCTGCCGCACACTCCTCCAAGAAAAAGTGACATAAAAATTGTTAGTTAACTGATAAAAAAAATCACTAATTAGGGGAAATTTAATCTTATTGTGCTCCCACAACTTGATTGGAGTATAAATAGAACTTATTTTATTTTCATATATCTACTTTCTTCATATTTTTTATTTCCATGTTTCCATGTTCCCAGTTTCATTCATAAGCCTCAATTTCCCTTTTGGCCATGGGGTGAATGAAAACTTCCCAATTCAAACCCAGAAGGGCTTTGGAAAGTCTCTTGTTCCTCACTACTCAACCACAAATAAAAGTATTACTATATCTATTTTGTATCATCATATACCTTTTTTGGGTTAAAAAGAAAAACAAACTACTATGGCTAGGATATTACCATCCCTCACTACTATAGGCTGAGTTTCTGTGGCTAAATCTATATAATTCAGGATGTGCTTAAGGATGATTTCTATGCAGGGTATGATGGCATTTGCTTGTAGTCACAGTCACTTGAGAGGCTGAAACAAGAGAACTGCTGAAGTCCAAGTATTTGAAGCCAGCCTGGGCAATGTAACAAGACCTTGCCTCAAAAAATAAGTATATAAATATATAAATAATGATTTGTAGCATTAAAAACTAAACAAATATAGAAAACCAAAACAAAGATGCTTAGTAATCTAACTTTGACTTAGTCTTAGAAATTATATAAATTATAACAATGAGGAAAAACTACCAACAAACTTTGTCTTCAGAAAAATTCTATAGAGAGAAAACTTCTGATTTAAAAAATTCATAAAGAGGTGCAAAACCAGAGACCAAGCAAAGTTATACAAAAGGACATTAGAAGAGAAATAGGAAGAGTAGTGAAAGACTAACAGATGTTGCTTAGAAAGTAGAAGCAAAACAATCTCAGAAGCTGACAGGTTCACTTTAAAATGCAACAACTACATCCTTTTAATAGCATCAAGTATAATATTGACAAATTATTTCAGAGCACACACAAAGAAACTTCTAAATTACATTTATATGTTTAGTATTGAGCCTAATCCTTAAGAAGACTGTGTTCTAAAAATGTAATCCACTCTAATTCACAAATGATATTGCAAAAAATCCTAACATATTAGCAAACAGCACCAGGTTTAATAGGGATTCACTGGAAGTCCTCATGCTGAAGTTAGAAATAATTCAAAATGCTTAGTACCAACACTATTATTTTTTACTTTTTTTAAAAAAGGAATTAATCTATATAATTAGGAAAGAAATATAAGTAAGTTATATAAAATTAACAGGGAAGAACAAAATAGATAATAAATTTTATTACATGAAAAATCCAATGTTGAGTTGAAAAATAATTTTAGTAATATGTATTATGAGAGAGCAGCTGCCATGTGTTTACAAAGTCATATGAAAACAGGATTATATATAAATTTATCTCACTTATAATAAAGGTCACAATATTTTCACCAAAAAAATAATTATATAATTAATTAATTGTTTCCTAATATGTAAAACTTTAGAGACAAATATTATATACATGTAGATAGAACATATATGTTCTATATATATATATGCATGTTCTATATGTAAATATCTATTCTACATTCATATAGAATGTGTATACATTTGAAAATACATCCTGATCAGTTATTTATATATTTATGAATATGGATATATGGAGACACATATGTACACATATGTACTAACTTATCAGAACATATAATTAAATTTATGGTTATCAATAAATGTAAAGAAAATATATACCTAGATATAGAAAGAAGTTTTTTTTTTTTTTGTACTGGGTTTGAACCCAAGGGCATTTAACCAATTTTATCTTGATACAGGGTCTTGCTAAGTTGCTTAAAGCTTTGTTAAATTGCTGAGGCTGTCTTTGAACTCTTGATCCTCCTGCCTCAGCCTCCCAAGTCACTGGAATTACAGGCATGCACCACCATGCCTGGCTAGAATCTTAAAATGCTACTAAAGGACACAAAGAAAAACTTGAACACAAATGAAAGATGAGGCATGTTCTTGAGAAACATGATGAACCTCAAGAAGGCACCATTCCCTCAAAGGTAAATTAATTTAAATTTATTATCAGTAGAATTAGCAATAGATTAGTTCTCTGTTTGCTTCAATATAACTAGGTGCTGAATTTCAAGTTTGTTTACAAAAAAAAAAGAAAACCTAGTCAGAAAAATAATGAAATTTTCATATTTTTAGATACACATCCAATAAAAATATTTATTAAATGATAAATTAGATTTTAATCTGGTATTAAATCTGTCATTTTAAAGAGCAATGTAAACAAGTTTTTGTCTTTCCTACTTCCCAGTGTTCTTTTTCCTAGACAAGTATGAATTGTGTGAATTTGTAAATCTGGTAGCATTTTAGAATACACTGAAAATTCAAGAGAAAGAAGAAAGTGAAATAAACCTCCCTGACTTTGGAGTAGATCTAGGTATGATCTGTGAAGCTGAGTTAAGTCTGCATGGAAATGGAATTTCTCATGGAAATGGGGAAAGAAATTACAGATTCAAAACTGTCCATCAGTAAGCTACTACTAAGTAGTTTGATTAAACCAGTACTTATTTTCTGAGTTCCATATCACTGACCCATTCATACTGTGGATAAGAAGGTCCAAAATGATACGGCTTGAGTCTCACAGATCTCAGGGCACTATGTTGAATTTTCCATTTTTAGCCAGTTGGAATATTCATTCCTTCTATTTGCTGATTATTTAGTTTTCCCCAGATTGGCCATCCCTATCTGCAACGAATGTATAAGGAAAAGCAACATGAAATCTCCATTCTGTAAAGGAGAAGCATAATAAAACAAATAAATTCTTGGGATTCACTCACTGAAACCTTTTCACAAGGTAAAGATTTTCCAAATATACCATATGATTTTGGTTAAGAATCCCGTATTTCTACCTTCTTTGTAGGGCTTATCTATTTACCCTGAATTGTAGGAGAGAGAGGCAAAGTGTACGGTTGTGGTATAAATCAGATTTGGAGCTGATTTGGCTTGAATATCAATCTTGTGACATAATCTATATATATAACATGTGAGCAAGTACCTGAACTCCTTTTACCCTCAATTTTCTCATTTGTTAAATAGGGAAAATAATATTTCTTATGGAATTGTTTTAAGGATTAAATACAATAATGTATGTAAAGTACCTAACTCATAACAGTAACTCAATAAATGTAATTAATACAAAGTGATTCAACTACAAGTGTAAAGGCATATTTCAAAGGTAACTTGTGGATCAATAACAGGCCTTTCACAAATATGAGAGTTAGGATCTTGAAAAATTACTAACATAAGAGAACTGACATGCAGGTATTTAAGATCTTACAGAAAAAATAGAGTTTGAGGACTAGGGTAATAGAAAATCCATAAAAATCTTGGCTCTATTTTTACACTAAAATAAAACAATAAAGAGAGCTTGTTAAATAAAATGCTATGAATGACATTTTTATACAGCCTAAATTATTAATGTAATTAATTCTCATTTATCATCCTTCACTAGCTAAAACCTTCCTTAATCTCCTCCCTCTGTAATTCCAAAGAGATTCTTAAACATCTATTTTTTAAAGAATCAGAGAATGTGCCTCCAGCCTGCCTGCTACCCACTCTCCATATGTGGTCCTCTGTCTAATGGATTACTACCTTCCTGATTTTATTATTCAGTTTTTTTTATGATTCCTATACAATAGACTCTATCATAATCAGGAAGTAATGTAATTTGAATGACAAGATAAAACAAAATACAAAAAAACAGAAACAAAAACAACTTTGTGTGATCTATCTAAGTAACAGATTTGGCACAACCAATAGCTTTTTGTTGAATTTGCTTTATGTTAGCAGTGTTAAAAAATGTTCTACATTTTGAACCTTTGGAACCTCCTAAGATGTACCTAATTATCCTCAATTCCTAGCAGATGTGAGAATACCTTAAAGGATATTTTCTTCCTCTTCCTCTATCCCCTCAATGGTACATTATTTCTACTGTTTGTTTCTTGCATTTTTCATTCATAACCAAATTTTTATTTTGACCAATGCCAGTGACCTACAAGTCATAATACTAACTTTGGAATAAAAATTCTTTCAGGTGCTATGAGAGACTACAAAATCAAACCTTCCATGTATATTAATAGAATCAATGTATCTTTCTTTTCTCTTTGCATACTAAAATTCCAAGTATAATTCTCAGTGCAGGAAATATTAAACTCCAAGGTTTTTTGAGGGGCATTTTAATATATTTACTTAAAAATCTAATTAAACTCAGTTAGAAGTAATTCCAAAGATGGAATTTGGAATTAGAAAGAGAAAAGGGAGTTGAAGTTGATAGGAAAAAGGGATGGTGTGACTACACTTGAAATATAGCTAATAATGCTTACTGGGCAAAAGGCATGTTAAAGCTGCATATTTTTTTTTAGCCTGAAGCTTGTGGAGAAGGCGAACATAATGACTATGAAGGTTAGAATGTCAATTTTCTAAACCCTCCTCATCAAAAGGAAAGGAAACATTTAAGTCCATTTATCCTGCGAATTCCAGTAAGTTCCAGCAGGATTCATAACAAATGTTTACATTTACCAGAGAGTCTTGTAATAGGGAGGGTTAAACAACTTTATATTCCAAGTTGTATGTGAGGAGTCAAACTCTAGTTAAAAATTAATATGTGTGCTCTTCTTCGATTATGGGAGTTATTATTATTGTTGTTGTTGTTATTATTATTATTATCATCATTATTTTTCATTCTCCCTTTTTTTCTGGCATTCCTGTTGTGTATATGTTGTACAGAGGATTGAACCTAGGATGCTCTACCACTGAGTTACAACCCCAGCCTTTTATATTTTTTGTTTGGTGACAGTGTATCTTAATTGCCAAGTCTGGCCTTCAACTTGAAATCCTCTCTCAGTCTCCCACATAGCTGGAATTATAAGTGAGCGTCACCATGTCTGGCTCAAATGATGAATCATTTTCCCACATTTTTTTATTAGTACATTAGAATTGTCCATAATTATGGGATGATGAATCATTTTTTTTTATTTCTGGCAAGACATTATTTATATTGGGGGATTTTAAGTTTCCCTTAGTGATATATTTCACATCTATCCCACATATTTTTTTTATCATATTCACCTGCACTAGTTTATTATTTTATCTTCTAATAGAAGCCATATTTTACCTTTCCTTATTTGCCCAACATACATTACATCTTTGTCAGATTCTTCAACAAAAGTAACTTCATCCACAAAAGCAGAACAACAACAAAAAGCCCCATATAATTATGAGATAATTTTTGACCAGGCCCTATGCAATTACAAAGGACCTACCTGTGTCTGGGGGAAAGCTGCCCACATGAGACTGTTAGCACTGACAGTACATTGGAGTCCCTGAAGTGAGCTGCAGTCAAGAACTCAGGCCCACCTGCTGCATATTTGCATCTTTAACCTGTGTGCCTCTTGATCTGAGGCCTTGGGTAGAGGTCCTTTTCAGGTACCTCCCTAAGGCCACTTTTTAGAGTGTAGGGAAGAAAGGGGAAACCACGAACATCACTCTTCCCTGCTCCCAGTACCTCTATTTATCCACTTCTATTTGCCACCTTCCTCTGGATCCCTGGGTCCATAAAAACACATATGCCTATTTATTGATTGGGTTGTTTGTCTTTTTGGTGTTAAGTTTTTCACGTTCTTTATATATCCTGGAGTTTAGTGCTCTATCTGATGTGTGTGTGACAAAAATTTGCTCCCAAAAATGAGGCTCTCTGTTCACCTCATTGATGGTTTCTTTTGCTCAGAAGAAGCTTTTCAGTTTGACTCCTTCCCATTTATTAATTCTTGATTTTATTTCTTGTGCTTTAGGATTCTCGTTAAGGAAGTCGGGGCCTAATCCAACACGATGAAGATTTGGGCCTACTTTTTCCTCTATTAGGTGCAGGATCTTTGGACTAATTCCTAGGTCCTTAATCCACTTTGAGTTGAGTTTTGTGCATTGTGAGAGATAGGGTTTTCTTTTCATTTTGCTACATATGGACTTCCAGTTCCATCAGTACCATTTGTTGAAGAGGCTATCTTTTCTCCAATGTACATTTTTGGTGTCTTTGTCTAGTATGAGATAACTGAGCAGACACTTCTTAGAAGAAGATATAAATTTGATGAACAAATATATGAAAAAATGTTCAACACCTCTGGTAATTACAGAAATACAAATCAAAATAAGATTTCATCTCATGCTAGTCAGAATGGCAGTTATCAAGAATAGACAACAATAAATGTTGGCAAGGATGTGAGAGAAAGGGCACATGCACATATTGCTGGTAGCACTGCAAATTGGTGCAACCAATCTGGACAACAGTATGGAAATTCCTTAGAAAACTTGGAATGGAACCACCATTTGACCCAGCTATCCCATTCCTTAGTCTATACCCAAAGCACCTAAAATCAGCATACTACAATAACACAGCCACACCAATGTTCATAGCAGCTCAATTCACAATAGCTAAACTGTGGAAGCAACCTAGATGCCCTTCAATAGATGAATGGATAAAGAAACTGTGGTGTACATACACAGCAGAATATTACTCAGTATTAAAAGAGAATAAAATCACAGCATTTTCAGGTAACGTAGGGAGTTGGAGAATATCATGCTAAGTGAAGTAATCCAATCCCCAAAAACCAAAGATTGAATGTTTTCTCTGATAAGTGGATGCTGATTCATAATGGAGAGGGGGAAGGCATGGGAAAAATGGAGGAACCTTGATTGGGCAAAGGGGAAGGGAGGGTAGGGAGACAGCATGGGGCAGGAAATATGGTGGAATAAGATGGACATCATTACCCTAGGTACATGTATGACTGCACATATGGTGGGATGCTACATCTTGTACAACCATAGAAATATAGAGTTGTGCTGCAATTGTGTATAATGAATCAAAATTCATTTTATAACACAAAGTATATCTCATAATGTCTTATATTTTATAAAATCATATTTATTATATGATTCATAAAATATAAGACATTTTGTTAGTTTATATCTCTTATATTTTGTAAAATTGTCTACATCTACATACCTGGAATTAAGGAATACAGTTATTAATCAAACTAGCCTGTTAATATACTTCACAAATAAAGGATTAACTTAACTTTTAATTATTGAGGTTGTTCATCATTACTTCTGTAATAGTTATGTATCATCTAATCTCCACAAATGCTATAATAAGTAATGTTACAGCATGACACTGGCCAATTTTCTTTTAAATTTGTCTTCAGTAATGTTCATGGAGGGAGCATCTTTGATTATTTAAGAACAATGGGGCAGAATTTGATGTAGGAAAAGCAGTTAAACTCAAGGAACACAGAAATAGTAATTAGGACAACTGTTTGTTTACTGGTTGGGATGGTTAATTATTTATGTCAGTTTGACTAGGTCACAGAGTGCCTAGATATTTAATGAGACATCATTATAGTTGTTGTGGATGAGATCAACATTTAAATGAGTGGACTGAATAATTTAGTTTGCCTCCCTCATGTGCATGGCCCTCATCCAACCAATTAAAGGCCTGACTAGAACAAAAGGACAGACTCTTCTAGCAGAGAATTCCTTCCTACTTGATGCCTCCACCTAGAAGGTCGGGGGGGGGGGGCGGGCCTGGGAAGTGGCTCTTTTTTCTGCTTTGGGACTCAAATAAAAACACCTGTTCTTCCTGAGTCTCAAGTCTGTTGTCCTTCAGATGGGAACAGTATCATTACTTCTCTTGGCTGTTAGGCCTTTGGATTCATCTCCAGCTTCCTGACTCACCCTGCAGATCTTGGGAATCTGCCCTCCCTCTTTAATTATGTCCACCAATTCCTTATAATCTTTCTTTCTCCTTCTCTCTCTTTACACACACACACACACACACACACACACACACACACACACACACACAATCCTATTGATTGTTTCTCTGGAAAACCTTGAATATTGCACCATATATATCTTCTATAAAATGTGAAAAAACCAAAGTTAAGAAGCATTTCTCCTTAATTTTACTATTAATGAATATGAAAAAAAATCACAGACCAGGACCAAATTGAAAATTCAGGCAGATTACAATTGGAATTGATATGAGGGATCAGAAAAAATCTGATGAGTCTGAGATTCACATAGATACAGGTGGGCAGAGCCTTAGGCAGTAAGGCACTTGTCTATCAAAATCCTCAGCCCTAAGAGGTATAGGAGAGACATAAAAAGCTAGTACATAATTATTCAACAAATGTTTCTCCTTGAATTCACTAATGAAATAAAGTATTAAAAGTTAATCATGGGGCTGGGGTTGTGGCTCAGTGGGAGGGTGCTTGCCTAGCATGTGTGAGGCACTGGGTTCAATTCTCGGCACCACATATAAATAAATAAAATAAAGATCTATTGACAACTAAAAATATATTTTTTAAAAAAGTTAATCATGCTAGGAGAACTTTGCATTGAATTTTAGAATTGTGCTAAATAGTTTGCTTGTCCATAAATAACCTTTGAGAAAATTAACTCTTTCGCTGTGTAGTTTATTTAAAACTTAAATTTTAATGATAAGCATGTAAAAGAAATTTTCTAGAAGAAATGAAGAAGAAAAATATTCTCTGGTATTTAACAGAAGATTTTTAAACATCAGTTTTAATATGTACCTTTAAATATATTTTTCTATTCATAGAATTTCTACATAGGCATTTTGTATTTATAAAGTGATATTGTATGATAATATTTTGGAAATTAGAGTCTATATAGTCACTATAAAAATAAAATCCCAGAAATGTGAATAGGATCATGAGGATAGTTGTACTACAGTTCAAAAGGCTTGCTTAAAGACTTTGGTAATTAATCTGATGATATTTAACTTACTTCATATTGATATTTAAAAAATGATCAAAAAGGAATAAAATGGATAATATTTTTTCCTTTATGTTATGTGGCATTATTTTTCGTTAATATTTTTTTAATGACCATTATATCCTATGAATCAACTAACTCCTTTTCAATGGAATGCATCTCCTTTACAAAAGTAAAATTTTATTATAAAATTGTTCCTACTATAAAATGTTCTATCATAATACTAGGCTTCTATAGTCAATGCTGATACAGCTTAGTCCTGGGGATATGGGAAATTATATTAAAGATATTACTAATATTTCATGCTACTTTATTTCTTATTTTCAATAATTTGTATGCTATAATTTATAGTGTTTGTTAAGTTTTGGAAAACCTGTGAGGGAAACAAATCTACAACTTTTTTTTTTTACACCATATTTATACTATATTACATACTGTACTTAATCTAGAGATGATGGAGAGTACTTGGAACAATGGGTATAAGTTACATGCAAATATTACATCATTTTATATAAGAGAGTATAATATCTGCAGATTTTGGAGTCCATGGGGGTTCTGAAGTCTATTTTTCACATACACCAAGGGACAAACAAATATGCAAATCATTATGATATTGTGTTATATGGTAGGGTGACAGGACAAACATATTTAGCCTCTAAGTTAATACAACTATATTTTTGCCTTACATTTTTAAAAGCAACAAACAGCCTCTCCCAAGTAGAAGAGTAATATTACTAATTTATATAAACACAATTATGTTTTTCTGAAATTGAAATAATAAAAATTATGGCATACCAAAGCTAACAATAGTTTGGCTTTACTGAATATAGAGTGAAGATAAAATCAGAAGCACAGTCATCTCAAAATTAGAGTAAAAATATCAAAGTTGAATTCTACTCTAGACTGGTATTCCAATAACTATTAAGAGATAGGAATCAGGAGTCAGATTTCAAGATGCCAAAATCTGAAATCTGTAATCATTTTATTTTTGAATAAGAAATGGAACTATATTAACTTCTGCTACTCAGAATACACAATCTTCAAATCTACAACTTTTGTTTTTAAACCTTTTATATGATGCTGAGGATCGAATCCAAGGTCTCACACATGCTAGGCGAGCACCCTACCGCTGAGGCACAACCCCAGCCCTGCTTTATAGCTTTATATTCTTTATATATTTAATAATAAGATATTTAATGGAAACTTATATCCTGTGATCTCATTTACCAAATACTGAGTTCTCTGCTGATTCCTAACACTTCTTACCATTTTTCTCAAAACAAACAAGCAAACCAAAAAATCAAAATATATGTACAAGAAGGCTTTAAATAGGTACAGTACTACTGACTATAATGATGTAACACATTTAAAGTTTTATTAAATATTCCAATATTTACTAACACATTTTGGAGTTTGTTTGATAAAGGGAATATTTGTGTACCTTAATAAGCATTACTGCAACATAAATCACATAAATCTTTAGGGGTTTTATCACATTAAAACCTTAAGAATCTGAATAGAGATTAGTTTTGACAGCCAATTCTAATTCAATAGAAGCAGAAATGTGTCTATGTCCCACATCTAAATATCCCCTTTTAAAACTTCTTAGACTCATCCAGTAGTATTATAGCTGGTATAATATAAAAATATTGACAAACCATAAGTAATGAATATTGATTTGAAAAGAATTTTTTGCTATAAAATTATTTTAAAAACATTTTCTTTAATTATTTTTGGTTATATTTTTAAAAACTGAAATTCTATTGTCATCTCCATTTTTTTCCTGGACTTTGTTTTGGGTAGATATTAGAATTCCCTAATCTATTCTACAGTATTTTATAATTGCTTTTCTATGTTTATTATATGCTTATCTCTCAGTGGATGTGTTATAGATTAGCTTCTCAGTGTTAACCTCTAATTTATTCTTTCTGCAACTTTGTCTAGTCAAATCAAAATTATTACATTTTAAATGTTTTATTAGTTTATTAGAGTTACATAGAATATTGTGGTTCATTTTGACATAATCATATGTGCATGGAATATAATATGCTCTATTTTAGTTCTAGTACTTTCTCTTTCCCTCCCTCCTTCTCTCCATCTGCTCCATTTCCTCTGTTCTAATGGTTTTCTTTCTATTTACTCATTATTTTTCAAATTGATGCATTATAGATATACATAAAGGTAAAATTTACTGTGGTACATTACTATGTACATCATATACATACATCATTTACTATATATATGTACATAGCATAATTTGGTCAATTTCATTCTGTAGTTCCTCCATTTTCTCATCCTTCATCCCTCTCCCTCTATCCCTTTCCTCTACTCTAATGATATCTCTTCTATTTTTATAAAATAATATAAACAAAAGGGTATGGCCTTAATGCTTTATAATAAAAATCATATAAGTTCCAGACAAAAAAAAAATAGCATATTATGGATCAGTATTGTGTAAGGTATTGAACTTACATTTAGAAACTATGATAGTGGTAATAGAATTAAACTAATAATTCAGTTAAAATTAGAAATGCTCTGAAGAATGCAATAAAGGAGATTTCCATGCATCATGGTATAGATGTAAGCCATGAGATTGCAAGTACTTAACTTGAAACATCTAGAGAAAATTATACTGTTCTTACTTTGTGAGTAGCTAGTTAAACAATATTTAAACAATATCATAGATAAACATTTCTATGGTGGCATAACATCAATGAAAGAAACAAAGAAGAGGATGCAAATTGACAATGAAAAATGAACATAAAGATTTTAAAAGATTTCCATTAAACATTCTCTAATACTTGTATGTGATATGATATGGTTTTTACATAAAGAAGAAATTTAATAGTGATTTGGCACTCAAAGTCTGATATCTAACAGTTCTCGATATGAATCCAGGATTGCCATTTTCTATGGGCACTCATGCCCTTAGTTCAGGTATGCAGCTATTTTAATTTCAGTCAATGTGGAGATGCTAGTTATTATTCATAAGAGTGTCATGAGGTTTAAATGGTATCATGAAGGTGAAGCACATAACATTTTGCTTGAAGTTAGGGCAAATCTCAAAAATTACTATTCTGAAAACCAGCAAATTAGTACTTACATTTTTTACACCTTTACCGAGGTGTAAACATCTATTATCTTTTACATTTCTGAGTTTTAATGTGCGTATGCTCAGCTGTCACTGGTCCTAGACCATAAGTTCTTCAAGAAAAGAAATTCTTAGATCATCAGTGCCCAGCAGTGCCTATAGCAGATCAATAAATCAATGGAAAATACGTACACATTCCTTTAGAGAGCTCTCATATAGGAAACAAAATCTTTTCACTGAAACATTGGACATTTACTATGCATTCAGAATCACTATAGAACATTTTTTAAGTGTAACAACGAAAAGCTTTAAAGATACTAAGCTACCAAAGGAGCAAGTCTTTCCTAAAATGGGATGTTAGGGTTAAAATAACACTAAGCCTATAACATCTCAAAGCAATTTCTATAATTCTCAAAGCGCTTCTGGGTTATTCAAAGTTCTCAAAGAATTGGTACCAGTAATGATAATTTCTTACAAAGGAAAGAAAAATCTTTTTCATCACCCTTTCTTTTCCTTTTTCAGGCAGTAAATAGCAATCCTGGATTCATATCATGTGTGAAATCATCCTTTTTTCCCCTTCTTCACCTTCTCTCAGCTATCAACTCGATTCTCCACCAGACTATCTTGAGTTGTCTGAGCTCAAGTTCCAAATTCTATTTCTGCTTATTTGTTACATTCTTCACTGAGAAATCTTTGCTCAAATTGGGTCTCTGAAATGCATTGACAAGGCAATTTTCATGGTAAGAAAATTACTAGCAAATATAGCCTTCTTTCACTTCTCAGGCACAGCAGTGCTGATGTTGATAAGAGCTAGTCATTTGTTTATCATGGTTAAAATAGATTTCATATTGATTGGTTTGATTCAAGACTATAGTATTCAAACTAAGACCACTAAAAAGAACTATAGAATTAAACCCAAGTTAAAACAAGCGAGATGCAATAGCATCCAGCTATCTATGCTCCAGTTCACAAGTGGTTCAACACTCCAGTGTTTCAAGTTCATTCTTGAAAGGCTCGGTAGAGAAATGAAAATGCACTTTAGAGTATAAAAATCACATTTTACTTGAGTAATTTTTCTCTTGTTATAGAATTATTCCTTATCAGCCATTAGATGCTACCTTAAATCTCACTTTTTGGGGTATGTCTTCAAATACAGCATCTGAGACTCATTCAGCATAATAAATACTGTCTCAGTGTAGGCTGAAGTTCTACAACTCCCTCTGTATTTTCCACTGTCAAACACAGTTTATGAGTACACTGTACTGTGTTCCTGATTCTGGAGACAGAAGGAGGAAATAACTGCTATTTTTTGCTTTAACTTGTTCTTATTTTGTTAAATATCAAGCTTAGGCAGAATGTAATGTTTCTTGCTAAAGGTATCCTCTTTTATATTTCCAATCATAAACCATACATTTGTAAGAGACACATGTACAGAAAAACCCAGTCCTTGCAGTTGGGAACACAGGACGTCACTGAAATTACAAGAATGCTGTGGTTTTGTTCTTTAGTGGTCTAGCCACAAGGCTCTGTCTAACCCTTTGAATCTTCAGAATTCCCCAATGAGTCCCTGAGAGGCTGAGTTTTTTCAGTCAAGTATAATTTATCTGTGACTATGTGAGACAGCTCAGGACCGCCTACTCAGGTGAAGTGGAGACCTGAGGCAATTATCAGAGTAATTCAAGCAGAAACATTTCCTACTGTGGAAGAGATAATGTTTGCTTGAACTACTCAGGTAGGCTATCTATAATAATTAAATCCATCAACTCACTCTTTCACACCACTTTGCCTACGAAGCCTTGTTACTATTAAAAATAAACACACAAGGCATTCTCAAACATGTGCGAGTTTACAAAATACTCTATGGATTATTGATGAAACAAGTTCACAGGTTTAAAGAGCTATAGTTCCCAATGAATGAAATGAAGGGTCCCCTGAAGGGCATAGTGAAGATGGAGAAATGAACAATGAACCATAAATAAGCTATTTTAACTTTCTGAGCTCTATCCTTCTATCTAAGTGACCCTGCTGTAGATAGATCATGTGTATGAACACACATACACACACACACACACACACACACACACACACACACACACACATTATGGTATTTAACTGTTACTAGACATCTAAACTCAAACGTCAATTATCTTAATGATCTTACAATAATTATCAGAATAAAAGGGCCAGTGATCCTTTAACTTTTAGGGCATCACACAGATTCCTTCAAGGATTTAAACATAGGTATCTATAAACATGTTTTTCAAAAATAAAATAATCTAATTGATTTAGATCTGTCACTAATTGTGTTGTGCTGTAGCTTGTCATTGAGGTCTTCAATTATTACTACCCCTTTAAACTAAGGGGTAGTCAGTTGTTCCAAATCAATTGGGTATATTAGAATGGCTTAGACTGGATCAGAGAAAACATGTGATCTGCTATCAGCAAAATTCATGTCAATCATTAGCTATTTCTAGAGAGAAAGCATGGGCCTTTTCACATGGTGCTGCTGACAGCCAAGGAACTGGCCAATAAGTGAAGGAAGTAGCTGCTGAATACTATTATGCATATCACTTAGAGTCTATCTGTAGCTATGGTGATGCCCCCCAATGACCACAAATGTTATTTGAAGAGAGATGTGGAATCTGTATTGTAACACCTGGAAGAATAATCAACTATAAGTGTGTGAGAAAATCAGTCTGAGAAGCTTGTCTACTTTTTCCCTGATGAAACTCAGAATACTAACCTATACTAGATTAGATATAACTTAAAACTTGATAGGGAAACCCCAAAGTAGGGTGTAGCTTGCCAAAAGTAAAACAGGCTGCTGAGAACTTCCTGAAAGCCTACATTCTTGAGAACTGAAATTCATGAACTGGAATGAATGAAAACATTCTTCATAGTGTGGATGTATGTAATGACATGTATGAAAAACGTATTTGTCTGATGAAAGCAAAAGAAGATGTGATGAGCTTATCAGAAAAATGAGAGGAGACAGATGGCCTACCTTGGGTATTCATGGGGACAAGAGTCAACAGGAATATGTCTGAGTTCTAAATTAATTAAAACATGGAAAATTTCCTATTCTGTTTACTTCAGCAATGGCCTCCAGAGAGCTAGATGTGGAAGCAGGGGTTTAGTGGATATTATCTTAAATTGGAATAGGTAGCAAAAACAGCAAAATGAATCCAAGCTCTCAAAACTTTTCAGATTTTTTTTTCAACATAACATTGCAAAAAAAAAGTCCTTTGTAACAAAGTTCTTTGGAAGCTAATACATAATATAATGAAGAAAAAATTAATATAATATTTTCTTCTTATATCATGTAAATATTTCTTTAATATATTTATATATATTCACCTATTTTAATCTATTTTTAACAGTGTTTATGTACTGAAAGGTTATTAAAATAATCGTCATAAAGTGTTAATGACGGTTGTTGGGAAGGTAAGATATCAGTTAATCTTTAAAAGTTTTATTTTTTAAACTCTATTGATTGAAAATTTTATAGTAAAATTTTGTCAGAAGATATCGAGAATATTAGTTTCCATAAGAAGGGAATTATGTGATTAGGGGATGTGGAAATGAGGAAACAGTAACTTTAAAATTTGAATCTTATAAATATTTTCATAATTGAAAAATTAGCTAAAATTATTTTAGTATTTTTATTTAATTTAAATGACAACAAAAACCACTAATATTTAAAATTAGTTGAAACTTAAGGTCTAATTATATTCCAAATGTTCTACCATTCTATTCATATATGGCTCTATCAATAAAAAGCCACTGGCAAACCAATAAAAAAGAATAAATTCTTATGATTAATAAAAGAACAAAAACATTGTTTTTATGTTAATGGTATTATTTACTTTGCCCACTTATGACTTCCAATTTACTTTACAGGAAAGCACTGCCCAGTTCTATGTAAGATACTTTGTGATATGCAGATGTGGTAAGTTGTTTCAAGTTCTGTACAAAAATCTGACTTTTAGAAGAGAGAATACAAATGATTCTGTCTGCTAAAGGGATTCCTGGTGTGAGTAAAATGAAGTTAGAGGGTGACAACAGAAGGGAGTCAGCTGGACATAGGTAGAAAATAAAGAGAAGTTAAGAAGGAAACTACCTCATAAGATTAGATACATACTTGATATGAAAGATTACACATACTCCTTCAAAACTCACTAGCATTCCTCCTAAAGTAACTATGACTAGTACCAGCACAGCTATTAAAAAGTGAGAATATCTAAGGCAGATTACCCTCCAGTATGAACCTGAGAATTTTAAGGAAATAATCTATAAACAACATATCTCTAAATAATATCTATCTATCTATCTATCTATCTATCTATCTATAATAAAATGTCAAACATTTTATTGTGCTTTTAAGACCATCATAAAATTCACAAAATCTAAGAAAGTCACTAATCATGCCAAAAAATCCTAAGTTACAAATCTTTTTGATTTACAAATCTTTTCTGTACACCTTAAGGATAAACAATAAACAATGACAGATTTACAAAGCAGTGTTTTGGGACTTATGTCATTTCAAATGCTATTATACATCCAACTCTTTTGTTTTAAACTTCTGATTTATAAATCCTAACTAGCTCTTTTTTGTATTGCTAGTTTAGTCTTTTGAAGTTTCGATTTTATAATGAGCTCCACAAGAGGTTATGCAATTTACTTTGCCTGTCTTTTTTTCTAGAGCTCAAACCCAAGCCAAAACAAAACACCGTTTTTCCCTTGTCTAGCTGCCAAGTATAAGAAGTCTTGATCAGTGGTATTTTCATTTAATGACACTAACAGGTTCATTTTCTCCATAGAATACGCAGGATAAGAGGATCAGTTCCCATTATTAGAAAAAAATATGTCTGCAGAAAAATAGCAAAGTAATTCCAGACTTGGTATTTATGCATGCTGCTCATTATTTGTCACTTATGATTTAGTCACAAACCAGTGTTCCCTGATGGGGTTAAGATGGGAATGTGCTTCTGCCAGTTCCAACCAAGCACCAATGAGACACCAGCACAATTTCTAAAAATGATGAACTCTTGAATCCAGTTCAAGTTCTAATTCAACAACACTTCCCTCCCTCAGCGATTCCGGCTTTACCAGGCTTCGGTAATTAAAGTAATGTTAAATACCATCACAGCATCGCCAAAGACGGGAAAAATAATCTCTTTTGGTAACATTTTAATAAAAACTAATCATTGATTAAAAGCTTACTATTGCTAATATTGTCTGAGAAGTTAATAAAACAATCTTACAAGAAATTTGTGAGAAAAAGTTCCATTATAAAAAAAATTGAGGCATAGTAATGAATTGAAGTAATTTAAACTTATTTTACAACAACTGATTTTTTCAATGATTCATTCCAGAAAACTGAGGAAAAAACATTTTTTAAAAAATATTAAGATCAATTCCTGTGAGCTTGAAGCAGTTTAAATTTTGGTAATAATTGTCTCCTTAAATATTTCTAAAGAATAGTAATTCAGTGTACATAATTTGACTTTCTCTAACAAGAAATGCTCCTCTAAATAATTCTAAAAGGATTTAGCTATGTATTTTTAACAAGCTGTCAACTCTTTGAGTTTTCTTTGAACAAGTTTGTAAAATGAGGCACCAATCTCCACAGAATAAGCTCACTTAGGATTCCTAATAATTAACTTCTTCAGGCAAACCAGAAACCAAATTGAAATAGGTAAAGATTCATTCTGAATGCATTAAATATGCAAGCAATATGCTCTTTATAAACTCAACACATAACAATGGATATCACATGTTAGTATTATTTCAACAACAAATTTCCAAAGAGGCCTGAGATTATCTTTGAGGAAAGACAGCCAATACTAGCAACTTAAAGAGAAAACAATGGGTTAAATTCACACAGATGAATACCATTACTGGGGCAACCATACACTTTTTCTTTCAATATTGAAGAGGTTATTCACACATCCAAACTTCAGATATATTCAGAAAAAATCATTTAATGTATATTTTATTTTTTACTTTTGGGTACTGAAGATTGAATTCAGGGACACTCAACCACTGAGCCACATATCCCCAGCTCTATTTTGTATTTTACTTAGGACAGGGTCTCACTGAATTGCTTAGAGCCTTGCTATTGCTGAGGCTGGCTTTGAACTCACAATCCTCTTGCCTCAGTCTCCAAAACCACTGGGATTACAGGTATGTGCCCATACCTGCCCTCAAAATATATTTTAATTTAAAAAATGGAATTAATGTTTTTTTAGAACTTATGCAAAAAGGAAAAAAATTCAAATTATCTTTTTACTCTCTCATGGAAAATTTCAAATTCACAAATCCTAAGTCATATATAAACACTATAAATTAATTTGCTTATTTAAAATGAGACAGTATTTCTCTTGGGAAATACATATAAAACATCCTTTCACTGTTAAGGGTTTAAAATTTTTCTTTTTCTTTCTTCTTTTTTTTTCTTTTTGATAACTAGATATCATAAATTACTCATAAGCCCAAAATAGAGTAGTTTACATTTGATCTATATGTTATTTTGAGATGATTTTTTGAAAATAGGACAAATAACATTTTTATTTATAACATTATTGAGGTATGTTATACTTTAAAACAACAAAGTTCATAAAGAAACACAATTTGCCAAACTGTTAGACAATTAGTACAGTAATTTCAAACTGTCATAGGTCAAAACAGCCACATGGTTCTCTATTATCACATTTAGACAAAACTTATATGCTAGTAATTTTTATTAAAATCTAAAAATAAAAGTCAATTAAATTTAATTATCTTTAACTTTATTTCACAATCTTCATGATGTCAGTTTATTTACACCCTATATTAAAAGGGTTATTGTTGATTGTGCCCAGTTTTGGGAATGAACATACACACTAGAGCTTGATTGCATAGGTTCAAGCTAACTTTGTGACTTCTGACTCTAATATCTTGGACAAGTTACCTTTCAGACATAACCCTTTCTTCAATTGTAAAATGGACACAATATCTGGACTAGCCCCATGAATCTATGAATAGGAAATAAACTGTTGTAGAATGAACAGTGTCTGGTCTTCTCTACGTGTTTTTATTATTACATTTATAATACTGATTATAAAATAATTATCAAGCCTGAAAAGAGTGTTTTAACCAACCATCTGAATAATTCCAATGAATTTTATTGTATCACCTGAGAAAGTATTCACTTACCTCATATTGCCACAAATGAAAGACAGTTAGGATGTTTCCATTTTAGAGCTGCACTTAAAGTCATCCCAGAGCCAAATAAGGAAATCAATCTCATTCAAGGTGCTACAAACAGTATTTCCCAGTTTGGGGATTCAATGTAGCTATTCAACTTGGTTTTTACATATTAATAATAGCAAAGCTCCAATTTACTGATATTTTATCACCAAGTACAATAGTAAATATTATATGGCTATAATCCTATTTCATTAACAATTTGAGAAAAAATGTTTTTTATCCTTAGTGAATAAATATGCATATAATTGGGACATTATACAGGATGTGATGAACACTTTAGAGATGATTTTAACAAAGAGACCATAGAAGTTTTCACATCATAATACAATTCATGTCATAACTACCAATGTGGCTAAGAAAGACACACATCCCTGCATATTATATATTTCAATATTTTGATTAAAATAGAATGTCACTTGATTTTATTAGTACCTTTAATTCACATGAATTTCATAAGTAATAATAAATCAAAAACTGAAATATTTATTTAGAATATATATTTTCCTTTTGTTCAATGGCTTTAGGGTTAGAAGAGAATGTAGAATTACATAATTTTGCTATCAATGATTAATAAAGGACCAGAATAGAATAAAATATCTATCCACTAAAACTTTGATTAATCATCCCAAAGTAGAAATTCTAAGTCTCTGTTACTGATTGATAAATTGGGTAAATATTCACTAAAAAATGAGTAACTAAATAAATAAATAAGCAGCACATGATTCATTGTCTGCTACAGAGTAAATGCACAATAAATAATAGCTGTTATTAATAAATACTGATTATTAACTTGCACAAAATTTGTATTGGAAAAGGAACATCAAATCATAAATAAAAGTGTGTTTTCTTACCTCACTGAAATTCTTCTTGGTCATTATCAATTGATTACCTTTAAAGGAAAATGGAGGGAATCTGGTAGTTTGTCTCAAAGGAAAAAAAATATTTTCATATACAAACATGTCTGACATTGCTACCGAGGCAGAATCTGATGAGGGGAAATTCATCGTTGCAGAGGGAACAGCAATCATAAGAAAGAAGCAGAAATCTCATTATGATTGGATATGACTATAAACTAAAAAGAAGGGCTGAATGTATAATTTTCTTTCATCTCACTAATGTTTCCTTGTACAGTATGATGGCTGTTATTTATTCTGTGGTCACTTAAACAAGACCAAACTTATTCACATATGGCATAGCTACAATTTTTATGCAGTTTCCGTTTTGTTCTTGAAAAAATAAAAATCTCTGAAAATGTAAAAGTCAAATGCAATATACAGTTAAATTACAATACTATTCTTAAGATAATCATAATATAGCAAACAATAGTTCATAGAAAAGTCTGTGGTCATAGCACAAAATCTATCAAATGCCCTGATGGCTCTCCTTCTTATAGTTACATAGACCAAGTTTAAGGAAGATTATAACATTTTAGTAAACATAGCAGCTACAAAAGTTTATTGTAAAGAATAAAAGCACTAAAATGACTAAGGTAATCAGTTTTCTCCATCTCTTTGAGTAATTATTAATTTAATAAACTTCACTAAGAGGCCAGTTTAAGACTACCACCTGTTAGTGATGTGAAATGGGTGCACCCACAACACTGCAGGCTGGACAGTCCAGGAGTCAGTGAATGCCCAGTGGATTAGTCAAGGGACCAAGGAGCTATACTTGTGTGAATCATCTTTGAGTAGAAATCATGGTAGATTTCAAGGGTGTCAAAACCAGTAAATACCCAAATTCAAACAGATATTCTGAGTGTCAGGACAGACTCACAAATTTAAAGGAAAAACACAGCCTTGGGTCTAGTTTTATTCTTTGGTAACTGGGGGGGGAGGAAGAAAGGAAGAGAGGAAGGGAGGGAGGGGAGGGAGGGAAGAAGGAAGGAATGAATGAAAGAAGGAAGGAAGAAAGAAAGTAAGAGAGGAAAAGGAGGAAAAAAACAAACAGATATCTGAGGTTATGTATCTAAGGTTGCCAAAGAATCTCAAAGAGAAGTGAAAACCAAGATGTACATGTTCTAACTTTCAGTTTAGTGTCCTTCTGGCTGCTAAACCTGATAATATTTGCATAAGAGTTACGATATTGGATCTTTATGGCCTATTCTTTGTGCCAGCAGTAATAAAAATAGTACTCTGAAGAAGCAAGGAAAACATTCCCACAGCAACAGAACATAATCATAATGAAGTCAGCCTTGCTCTCCACCTCCTAATCACCAACCTTCATTAGGCAATAAAAATGGTTTTCAATAAATGAGGCCATCTACTGAGATTTTAAAATACATGACAATTTGGAACTTTGCAAACATTTTCATATTCTGTAATATTAGAGCTGAGGTTAATGCTGGACTTTGAAGCATCTAATCTAAAGAAATTCATTAATTTAATCCCTTGAGGTCCTCCCCACCCTCTTGTTTCTTGCTAGCACAGACTTAAGTTCTATAATGATTTACATAAAAGAAGCCTTTTAAAAATTAAAACCAGATATTTACCTAATAAATGTTTATTTATTAGTATTTACCTAAAATTTACCCTGTATGATTTTTTAATTGACAAAAGTACACACATGCCAACTACATGTATCTGAAATCTAGAAATAGAAGAATAACTAAATGATTTAACTCAAAGAGAATTAAGTGTTATTATACTTAAGATCTTATCACTGGTTTTGTTAAACTTTTTCTCAGACTACCTAAACATAGGTTTTGTTCTATTTATCCATCCAGTTACTTATATAAAAAGATAATTCACACTACAAAGGTGCTAAACCTTCCAGATAAAGGCTAGAATCAATATCTAAAGTTGTCATATTCATCTGCAGTAATAGTTTTATAATGGTATAGATATGCTCCAGGGACTAATTCCACATCTATAAAGCTAAGATAAATGGGAAAACAAAAGTTGAACTCTTTCTTGTGGGCTCATAGCATAAAATAATCATATTTTACCTTAAATTTCAAACTCAAAGTTTTTTTTATGTTAGGTTGGTACCTAGATACATGCAAGTTTTGAGAATAAGCATCTTTCAGTGAAAGCATTTATAATAATAAGTGGTATTGTTTGTTTGGAAAAATGTTATAATGATATGATAGAGATAATATATTTACATGCTCTAAAATGTGAAATTACTAAACTGAGTATTTGAGGAGAAGCTTGGCATTTTGGAAAGAATATTTGGTTGATGAATTTAGGAATTTTTAATCCTAATTTTATTTTCCCCACCCTAAAATTCAATGTCTTATCAATCAAATCATGTAGATCTCCAAAGTCCATTTTAACTCTGAAATTCTGATGCTCTGCTTAATGCCATATGCCAATACTTTCTGAACCTCCAAAGTATCATAAAAAGGCATATTGAACTCTGACTGAAAGTCTTGAATTCAGAAGGGCTAAATTATATTTTTAATATTTCCAGTACCAGTTATATTACTTTGAACAAGTTTCTAAACCTCTCCAAATTTCAGTTTTCTCATCTATAAAATAGAGATGATCATCTATGTACTGTCTTCTTTAAGCACTCTTTCTGATCAAGATTTTGAAATCAGGAAAGTATGCAAAACCTTTTTTTTTCTTTTTTTGTGGTGCTGAGGATCAAATCCAGGACCTCATGCATGAAACGTTTTAAAAATATTAAGATGCTATTATAATCATGATGTCAGAATTTATTCTACCATTTAAACATAATGAGAATATAAAAAAAATTTTGAAATGTCTACTTTCTATAAACCCTTCTATGCATTAGGACTTTAAAAAATTAGGTAAATGATAAATTAGGTAATTTATAATTCTATCAAGTCAAAATCTTTAATAGTTTCCTTCTAATTTGATTCACATCTTTTATGTTTGAAAATTTTTACATCTAAAATCCATAAGGAGTTGTTTTGGATCCACAGTGCAAAAGAATATATTTAAAAGGATATCTATTTTCAGCCTTACTTGAACATTTAGATGTTGACAAATAATTGTATTAAATTATGGCCTTGGACCAGGTTGCTTTATGTCACCTTGCATATATAATCTTGATTACACCAATCTCATTTTCTTATTGTAAGTTTCAAATCCCACTGAGCTTACATCATGAACTTTGATGGATGAGCTAGACTATTGTGTCTGTCTGGGCAGGTGTGAAATAAATTGCTGGGCAGGCTATGATCTTTGGGCAAATTACTTGACTACAATATATATCGATGAGATGTGTCAGTGTTCATACACACACTTGTCAGTTGCATTACCCAGGTGATGAAAATACAAGTTAAGGGACCATCAAAATGAAGAGGGAGAAATTCAGTGTGTCATAAGAAATTAGTAAAAGAACTGTCACCTTAAGCTGTAAATATGATGAGTTACAACCTTTGGTAGGTTTAGATAGAGGAGAATAATTCAACCCATTTACTCAAATATAAGTAATTATATTTTTTCCTCTTCATCTAAGATTAGTTTTTCTTAATACAAATGAGAGTGAACATGAGAATAATTTAAGGTTTTTAGGTGGAAAAGAGCAGATAAAAGGCTTATAAATTAATTTCAATAAGGTTTGACCACTCATTCAAATTAAACATTGTTTTTTTTTTCTTTGCTTTAATAAAAAAAAAATTCCTCTATGGAAGGGATATTTAGAATATACGAATATCTAATTTAGAGTCTTTTCAGCAGATGTCCAGTCTATGGGCACAGGATTATGGCACCATTTCAGGTCTTACAAATAGCAAAGATGGAAAAAAAAAAACAGAAGTCAAAAATGACTTCCTTATTGGGTGGGGCTATGGCTCTGTAGAGCACTTGCCTGGCCCATGTAAGGCACTGAGTTCAATCCTCAGCACCACATAAAAATGAATAAATAAAATAAATGTATTGTATCCATCTACAATTAAAATATTTTAAAAAAACGACTTCCCTAAAGAAGCCTGTTTTTTATAAAATAGTCCTTGTATTTTTCTGATTCTTAATGAAAATATTAATTAATCTTGGGTTAAAGCATTAGATATCTCATGCACAAAAATCCAGCTCTATCCAATAATGAAGAAAATTTCAGGAGGAAGTCAGATGATTCCAAATAATTTTGTGCCTTACCAAATTGCCCCCAAAATAATATTGTACTCTCTACAACCTAAAATGGTGCTCCCAAGGATTCACTAAACCAGGTTATTTAAGACTAGAGAATTGATGTAATACCCATGCTGTTTACAAGCATGGGTATTTAGAAAAAGGAATCAGAATCTACTATAAAATATTATAACTGGCTAAAGATGGAAAACTATTCTAAATTGTCTAATGCCTGTTCTTACATCTCCCACTGTTATTGTTCAACAAATTGTACTATTCTATATCCTCCACTGTGTTTCTCCCTGAAAGTGTTTACACTGGCAAACAACTAATTCAAAAGGAGGCTCGCCATGTCACAAAATTACATCATATTAATATCAGTTAACATGTATCTATATATATCCTTCAGGCCCAAGTTTCAGGTTATTTTTTTCCTGTTTCCTGGAAATTGGGTATTCTCCAATATTACAAACAGTACCAACTCAATTAACAAATTTTGTATTTCTCTCTAAATAAAAATTAAAAGTTTCAAATAGTGTGACAATTGCGATTAAAAAGAGGAGTTGGATCCTGTCATACTTATGCCAAGTTTCTGAGGTATTGGATGCTTCATAAAACTCTGAAAATATTTTATACAATTTACTTTAATCATATTCGTTTTCAACAAATTATGGAATAATAATTTTGTGTAATCACTAAAATTTTCAAAAAGTAAGAATTTTAAATTATGAGAAAACATATTACACAATAAAAACAATACTTTGGGAATAGTAACTCATGTCTCTGTCTTTAAGATAGAGATAAAGGTAAAATGAAATATATTTTATTTAAATTCTGATCCTCCTTACATATCACAAAGTTTATAGAAACTTATATTATTTGCTATTTTTGTGTTGATAATAACCAAGAGTAATGTAGTCAAACAAACAACCCAAAATGAAGAAACAATGTCTTTTGGGAGAGGGTAAAGTGTCTATCCTAGTATCATGGTGGATGGTGGATTTTTTTTTTTTTAAAGAGAGAGTGAGAGAGGAGAGAGAGAGAGAGAATTTTTTTCTTAATATTTTTTTTTTTTAGTTCTCGGCAGACACAACATCTTTGTTGGTATGTGGTGCTGAGGATCGAACCCGGGCTGCACACATGCCAGGCGAGCGCGCTACCTCTTGAGCCACATCCCCAGCCCATGGTAGATTTTTTTAAAGTCTTTAAATTGTTACTATTGTATGTTGCCTTGATTCAAAAAATCATGAGATACACCATATATTTCCCCTGGGCAGTGCTACAGTCTCCATAATTGTGTTCCTCCAAAACTGACACACTAAACCTAAACTCCAATGTGGTAGTATTAAAAGCTGAGGTTTTTAACGTCTTCATGAGGATGCAGCCTTCATGAGTAGGACTAGTTCCCTTATAGAAGAGGCAAGAGAGAACTTGTTTATTCCTTCAAGAGAGAAAGCAGCAAGGAGACTCCATCTTCAAAGCAGAATGGAAGCCCCTGTAGGACACTAAATCTGCTGGTTGCCTTGATCTTGAATTTGCCAGACTCCAGGACCATATGCAATACATTTCTGTTATTTATAAATTCCCAATTGAAGGTATTTTGTGATAGCAACCACAACAGTACCCAATTGAAAAAAATGAATTCAGTTTCCTTAGTATCGTTTTTTACTAACTATTAAAAGACAAAGAACAGAAATGATACATATAGAAATCTAGACTCATCTTCAGCTAGGTAGCTGGGTGTGTACCAATGTTAAGATCAAATTCAATTTTATAAAATGATGAGTTCATATAATTTATTTTTGAGAACAAGTCTAAAGTTTCTAAGAAATAAGTTTCTTTAAATCAAATACTGAATGCAATCAATTCAATTGTATAAAGTGGAATGTTTAAATGCTTTTAAATTGAAAAATGTCAAATTTAACAGTGGGACTTACTGATGTTCATACTATGTGCTCTTCAGCAATTCAATGTTCTAATAACTGGAAAAAAACAATGGAAGTCATAGAAATTTGAATAAATAAAGATAGACTGCAATGTAACTGCTAATATTAAGAAATAATGCACACTTTACAGGATGTATAATAATGACACCCAGGGATGAGATGACCTAGTTCAAAAATCTAAACAAAATCTTAATTTTCCTTAAAATCTGAGAATTCATTAAAAGCATCATGCTATAATCACTGGGAAGTGGTAATGTTTCTATTGGGCTCATAGTATTTATAATCAAAATTTGGGTGGTAATGTTAAAAACTTAATCAAGAAATATTAATAAATATATAATACCAACATTGATTTTGCTTTTACTATATATGACACATAAAATCTTCAAAACAACCCTATTTGCACATAATATTATCACTGATTTATAGTGCAAGGACCAGAGAGTTTGAGAGTTTACCTAAATTTTTCAAAGTGATATGCTTAATAAACAGACTACCTAGAATTCAAGATCACATCTGTGTACAGATCTTTAACATCAACACACATCAGCCATAGAACTGTAAATCCAGTAGGCAGCAAATGTTTGTGTGTGTGTGTGTGTGTGTGTGTGTGTGTGTGTGTGTGTTTATTATCTTTGAGTAAATAGTGGAAATTATGAGACCTAGTAAAATAATTATCTATGGGATACTCAGAAATATTGCTTTGACAATTTTGATGTAAATAACAGCAGAAGTACAACTTTAAATAATGATCTTATTGAATAATAATCAATTAACTTGAATGAATAATAAATTGATTATTATTCAATAAGGTCAAGGTACAATGAACTTGAATGAATGAATAATAAGTTACAATGGACTTTCAAAATTAGATTGGATGTATCAAAACATTTTCTAGTGGCTATGTACTTTTTTGATTTTTGCATCCTGAGAATAATATGTAATTCAATCAGTTATGAAACCTTAAAAAGCATTTCTGAATTCTGACACCTTCTGATTGTACATTGTTCCTTGTTTTACCAGGAAAAAGCAAAGCTATCATAGTCAACTTCTACTCTGCTGCATATTTTATACTTTAAAGAACTAACTCTTTCTGTATTCCTAAATACCAGCTAACCATAATCACTACTTGAACAGAAGAAAGAAGTCCAGTCAAGTGAACATCAGAGATTCACTCAAAAAAAAAAAAAAAAACATCATTCTTAATGACTTGTAAATAAGTGTATTAGATCATATATTCTTTGCTCAGACATTTTCCCCAGAGAGTAATTAACTAATTTTGAGGAAGTCTTCAAAAAATCCTAAGAGATTATATTTCGGTCCCTGTCACTTAGGTTGCAAAACCCATAGTAACCACTTCATTTGTATTACATAATCCATAGCAACCACATCAAGTGAGGAATGCATACATGAGAAATATCTCTGAGGTTATAATGACATGATAAAATGTTAATTTCATCCAATCTAGCAGTCCAATTACAGAGAGTAATTTCAGAATCTACAATGCTGAAATGTTTGTGATCATGTTCCGACAAAGAACCACAATATTTGCCTTTAGAGAACGAGTAAAATTTTCATCTCACATACCTATTAGATTGAGTCCTTTGGCAGAGATTGTAACCTGGCAACACTGACAGGGACAGAAATTCTAAAGTCCTAATTAGAAACAGTAAAAGCACTCTTCCTTTCTGACTTGCACCCAGGGATGAGATGACATGGTTCAAAAAGTTGTGAGGTTCTCTTCTCATCCAAACCTCCAAGAGTCAACAATTAGAAACTACTCTGTTTAGAGGAAGTCCTGTCAATTCAATCTCTTCATTCTTAAACCTATGTAAATATGCTAACAAATGAAACACGAGAGCACTATGACTTATAAAAATGGAATTCTACTTTTGCCTTTAATTTCTCTGATATTTATCCTACATTTGCAGTCCTATTGTGGATTTTAGAACACAATTTACAGTGACTAAGCCTTTGAATTAGATAGCTTTTTCAGACTCCATTATTATATACTCACTTAAACAATTGCATAAATAGTACATCCACCCAGACAAAAGTTCTTAACAAATAGTTAGAATGCTGAAATTATAGTGGAACTTAGAATGCAGAAATAAGAACTGGTATAACTCTCATAAGGGGAAAAAAATACTGAGATTCTAAAACTAATTTTCTAAAGTCACTTTGAAACATTGTTGGCATGACCATGACTTAATGAATCTTCTTTTTCTAGATGTGAGATGATAAATCAACCCTCATTTTTCAAGGTGAGTGGAAGAGTCAAAGACAAAGGAAAAATGAAGGTTCCTAGTCTCATATCTGGAACATAGTAGATACTCAATTATGGTGGCCATTTTTATGGTTAAGATAAATTCACTTTGAATTTTAATTCTATTTATCTGATATAAAACAAGGTGATAGGCATGTTGCAGCTAAATGTTTGCTTTTAAGAAGACAATTCTGATTAAGAGTTGTAGTGGGTTTGGTTATGGTTGCCCCCAGACAACAAAATTTTGATTTCCTCTGGAGTATTTTAGGAAAAGAGTCTATATTTCTGATCAGACAATATTCTACCTATTCTAAGGAACTTAATGTTTAAAAATGATTTCCGAAGTATGGTATTATATGTCTGCTAAAATTGGATATAAGACAAAATGTTCTTGGTTGGTTGAAGTTTTGTCTAAATATAAAAATAGATTTTGAGACAGTAGGCAAAATTTTTGACTGTAAATTCCCAAGAAGGACATTCCCTTTTATGGGGCTGTTTATTCTCAGAAGGGCGAAAGCATAAATGAATTATACCTTAATTAAGTGTAAATCTGTGTTTTCCAGAAAATCTTTATTCAGTTAAATTGAGAAGTAATTTTATATGGAATTAGACAGCAAATAACTTTGTAGATTTTTTCCCCATCTCAAATAATTCTGGGGTGAATGTTCTTGAATATCCACTTATATACTTTTGTACTGTTCTCTGTCAAACCCACATATGGTATTATCACTGAACAAAACTCTCATCTAAAATGTAGGTTGAGAGGAAGGTACAGCAAACTGAACAGTTAATAGTAGACTAAACATCAGCATTTTAAGAGTTGCAACTCAGCTATAGGATTAACTAGCTTTGAGACTTTAGCCAAATGACTTTAGACAACCATTTCAAAACTCTTATACTTCAGCCACCTATATGTAAAATTAAGGGGTCAGAATGGACAATTTCTTAAGCTCCTTTCAATGCACAATAAGAATGCCAGTAGCAAGTGACTTTAGACATACAAAGAACATACTATTTGCTTTTTTTTAATATTAATTTTCCTTTCACAGGGAACCAGCTGCAAATTCCAGCATCTATAGCAGGCATCAGTCAAACCTTGAAAATAGCAAATAGGAAAATAATGGTAGTCGAAAGCAATATGGTAACCTTATCTGTCACTTAAACATACTTTAAGGGGGCTTTTTAGAAGCACAACTCCAGTGCCCTTTGTTTCCTAATACTTAACTCTGAAGTAGTGCTCCATATTGTTGGGATAGGAGAAAATCACTCGCTCTTGCTGATGAATGTTTTTTTGGTGATTTTCAAAAGTGATTTTCTAGTGATTCTCAAAAGCACTTTCTTTTAGCAATCACAAGGTACATACCATGCAATCCAAGACTGTAATAGCATTTGTGTTCTTCACTACTTAGGAAAAAATATACATAAACATAATAATAGTAATAATTTTGCATTGTTTGATATATACATATATACAATATGTGTGTATATATAAATGAAATAACTCTAATGAAACACACTAAAATGACATTTTTTTATTCACTTTCTTTCCATTGCCCAATAGTAAGAAGGACATGAGTTTGACCGTGCTCTTCAGCACCAGTTATGATACTAATGATTATGGTATTTAAAGAAAGAGTCCTTTTGAGCTAATAATAAAGTTCTGATATTCTGAAGCAAAACAATTTTCACATCTATTGCTGACAGATATTCTAGGAAAAAAAATACACACACACACACACACACACACACACACTGGAGATTGAACCCAGGATGCTCTATCAGTGAGCCACATCTCCACTCTTTTCATTTTCTTTTATTTAGAGACAGAGTCTCAATAAGTTATGGAGGTTCGAATCAAACTTCCACTTCAGGCTCCCAAGTTAGCCAAGATTATAGGCATCGCTACCCCTAGAAAATACTCACATTTTAAAGTATATAACATCATGAAAAAAAAAACCCCACATATTCCATATAACGTATATATAGTACCATTTGAATCATGCGTAAAAATCATTGTCTAGAAATGATTTTCTTTCTAATTGAAAGATGAAAAATGTGAGCATGATATATTATTACTGTGCTATGTTTTCATTGTGAAGCCCGAGGATCTCATATGAGATCCATTTTGGGGTAGTGATGAATCCTCCTTCATTCAAGTATATAAGAAAACATAAAATTCATTCATTCTAACATCTGCTTTGTCCTCATGGCCTCTCACATAATAAATAATTAAAGTTTCTTCTGATGTCTGCAAGGGGGATATTAGAGAGCAAGGATTTATTGCTGATGATAGTGGGAAATTACTGAAAATAGTTAACTTTTTCAAAGTGTATAGGTACAAAGAGAGTCAAATAATACTTTTCTTTTTATTACAGAATAATTATTATTTTAAAGAAAGACTAATAAGCTAACATCCACATTGAACTTTTAGGTATGGTTTCCATCTCACCATTTCTGCTCGTGAACCATAAACCATTGAAAGAAATAATTCTTTTATTCCATAAGCAAACACAGTAGGCAAAATCCAAAAAACTTTGCTTATGAGCAAATTTCTCCTTAGTTTCTATTTTGCTTTGCTTTGTTCCAGGCATTTTAAAAGTCTATTGAATAGAAAATAGTTGCCCGTGTTGGTTGTCAGAGTCATATGATCTCTCACTTGTTGAAGGATTTATATTTAATAGCTGATAAAAAGTTAAATCTGCTTTAAAAAAAAACCTGCACATATTACAAAGCTTTTGCAGAATGCTAAGAAATGGACTGGAAACATTTCAAATGTATGTCTTATGTCAAGGTTAGTCTCTATTATTGAAGGTAGAAAACAAATTTATACCTGAGAAGATCAAGTGTGCTGAAGAACTTGCATAAACTCTTGATAACATTTGAATCCCCATTTTTATTATGTTGTTCCTATAAATCCCAAGTGACTTCTGCTGTCCTATCTTTAAATAATAGGAATCCTCTAAACTATTTTTTCCTCTGGATTAGCTTTGATATAAACCTTTCTGAAATGAATTAGAGTGTAGCCAACCAGTCACTTCCCACAAAGGCTCATGCTAGTAGATCGTATCACTTAATCATTAAATGCAATATGTCCGTTCATACTCATAAGCTTCAGCTAAAAAGACTTAAATCATCCACAAATATTTGACATGAATTTCCTACTTATATTGTCCTTGAAAAAGTTATATTCATGCACTCATTATACTCAAATAATTATTTTGTTGTTGTCTCCACATCCTTTGACATTGATTTAATAGTTTTCTTCAATTATGGAAATTCCATTAAGCTAAAGACAATGTGAAGTTGAATTAGAGAAATATATGAATTATACAACATACTAAAGAAAATAATAAAATATTAAGGGGCTGAAGTTGTAGCTTAGCAGTAGAGTGCTCACCTAGCGCGTGCAGGGTGCTGGGTTAGATCCACAGCACCACATAAAAATAAAATAAAGGTATTGGGTCCAACTACAACTAAAACAAATATATATATTTTAATTTTTTGGTAGTTGTAGATAGACATAATGTCTTTGTCTATTTTTATGTGGTGCTGAGAATCGAACCCAGTGCCTCATATGCATGCAAGTCAAGCACTCTGCCACTGAGCTACAGCCCAAGCCCTCCAAAATATTTTTTAAATAATACATTAAGAGATTTTTTTCAGGGCTGGGGATGTGGCTCAAGCAGTAATGTGCTCGCCTGGCATGTATGAGGTGCTGGGTTCGAACCTCAGCACCACATAAAAATAAAATAAAGATGTTGTGTCCACCGAAACTAAAAAATAAATATTAAAAAATTCTCTCTCTCTCTCTCTCTCTCTCTCTCTCTCTCTCTCTCTCTCTCTCTCTCTCTCTCTCTTTCTCTCTCAAAGAAAAAAATATTTTTTCAGGAAAGAAACAAGAAAACATTTAAGGCCCATTCAATATTATACCAGCAATACTAGAGACATTACAATTTATTAGTATATATATACTAGTGATTCTCCTGATGTCATCCATATTATTGAGATGAGGAGCTAAGCTCAGAGAAGTTATGTTACTCAACATGAAGCAGAGCAAAGATCTGAACCCACATTTTCTGATTCAAATGAATGGTCCAGGCAATTTGAGCTACATCATATGGCAGCACCCGACTCACAGAGATGTTTCCCTTTCTAGTGCATCTTTCAGGAGATGTGAATGCCAGCGATCCTTAATAGAAGACAAAATATTTCATATAAGGAAATACTGAGAAATTTAATTTTGGAAGAAGAAGAAAATATCCTCTAAGGGACATTAATACTCAGACTGGGAACTTCTTCCTGGAAAACAGAAGGGTTAGGGACAACACTGATACAGGCTCCCGGAATTAAAGATCACTTCAGAGGAAGAATAAAGCTGAATCTTAGTGAACACTGACAAAAATTTAATTTGAAAGTACTGAAATGAGTTAGGGACACATCTTTTATGTGAGGGAACTTTAATTTGAACAGTTTTTTGAAGTATAATTTATATAACATAAATTTCACCCATTCCAAGCATATAATTCCATGCTTTTAAGTAAATTTATATGGCAATACATCCATCTCCACAATCCAGTTCTAGAATATTTCCACCACTTCCTCAAAATTCCCTCAAGTCCCATATGTAAGCCATCCAATGGGATCTCACAGGCTCCCAAATCCAGCCTTAGACAAACTATCTATGTTGTCTTTCTCTACAAGTTGTCTTTTCTAGATGGCTCATACCAATGCAATCATACAATAAGTAGTCTTTTGCATCTAGTTTCCTTTACTTAGAACAATGTTTTGGAAGTTCATCCACACAGATGCATGTAGTAGTACTTCATTCTTTTTACTATTGACTGATAGAAATTTTGATTGTTTGGAGTTTGGGGATTTCTGAATAGTGCTGCTTTGAACATTTGTGTTCATGTATTTCTGCAAACATAGAATGCCAAAAAAAAATCAACATTCGCATTTTTCATAGATTCCTACGATTGGAATTGTTGAATCACAGAGTACTTACATTCAACTTTTTAAGACACTGCCAAACGGACCCACAAGCTGTATATTAAGACAGCTTTAATTTTTATTTTGGAATTAAATATCATAAAACACAAGTGTTCATATAAATAGTAAACTTCTCTAAAATTTGGGTGCTAAGCAGAATATTATAAACTGAAATTTTATGTTTCCCCTAATTCATATGTCTATATCCTTACTTCCAGGGTGTTTATATTTGTAGATGGGCCCTCTAGGAAAGTAGTTAAGGTCAAATGATGTCATAATGGTGGGTCTTTGATTTGATATAATTAGTGTCTTGATAAGAAAAGGTATTGGAATATATGCTCTCTTTCTATGTCTACAGGTGCATACAAAGGAGAGCCTCACCAGAAACCAGTCCTGCCTGCACCTTCATCTTGGATGTCCAGCCTTCACAAGAGAAACTAAATTTCTGTTGTTTAAGTCACTGAGTCTTTGCTATTTTTGTTACAGTAGCAGAAGCAGACTAATACACACACCAAGTATATTCAGTTGATAGCATGGAGAACTTGGCATGTATAATACAGCCAGAAAAGGATCTTTCTTCACCAAATGTTTGATAGAGCCAGTAGAAGTTTAGAGTCTGGAATTCCTCTAAAATGTAACTAGATAATATCATGTTTTTTTATTTTTGTCATATTTTATGCAAAACTATCTTTACTACAAATAATAACAAGCAATCAGACTGAAAAGGTTATGCAGGAATATCGAGAGTTAAAATACTATAAAATTGTTGATGCCATATCTGCTATGGTGGTCCATCTGTAGATTCCTTTTTTTTTATAAGTTATCTTGTTCTCACAGGCATCTAACTCACTAATTATATGCAAACAATAAGAATCAAGCTTCTGCCAAAAGAATTAGCTCTGTAGCCAATAGCAACTGCCTTTGGCAGGACAAATGTATTCACCAACATTAAAAACACTTAATATTTTATTCCTGAATTAAATATTTGGAACTAATTTCTAAAAGGGGCACTAAAGATATGAAGAGAGGAGACAAGTGACCCTAGGCAGATTGTTTGATTCTTCTTATTGGAAAAATAGGCTTAACCTTATTATTTTTAGAGTTGGAATTTATAAAGAAAAAAGAACACTTTTTATTTTCTCACTTTTATTTTTTTATTTTTAGTTGTACAGCTTTCATGAGATGCAATAAGCCTTAGTAATGATGTTTTTGAAATAGAAAGTATTTAGATCTAAGGAAAGTTCTCTGGAGTGCACATGGATTGGACTAGATATATGAGAGTATAATTAAAAGAGCTAGTTAAAGCAAACACTGTGTTTGGAAGCAATTGCTGGCAAAGTATAACAATCTAAAATATATGTGATATGGGCACATATTCAAAAGTAATGTGTTCTTTGTAATTCAACAAAAATTAAAATATGGAAGAAAGTAAAGAAAATTATATGAATTTCAGATGCTTCATTTGTTGCCAGCAAGAGTAGTATAGTTCTAACGTTTCATTTAGTTTATGTATTTTAAGTAAGAATCATATCCAGACTTTAAAAATATTTTTTATATATTGGGCACAATCATGGAATGAACTTTTACATACTATGCATTTTCTTATATAATTATCTAGTAAATATTCCCCCAAAGAATCTTTTTATGTCTGCATTTTGTGCCCATTTCTTACGGAGGAGAAAACCAGGGGAAAATAGTGAAAAGAGAGAAACTGTCACCCATTCTCCAGTTATACCACAGTGAAATTGAAGTCAATATAAAGTGGAACGTATTTTTCTTTTGTACCAAGTATTGAACCCAGGGGCACTTAACCACTGAGCCACAGACCCAGATCTTTTTATTATTTATATTGAGACAGGTCTCCTGAAGTTGCTTAGGGCCTTGGTAATTTGTTGAGGCCGTCGGCTTTGAACTTGCAATCCTCCTTCCCAGCCTCCCAAACCACTGGAATTACAGGCCTGTTCCACCTTACCTGGTTTAAAGTAGAATTTAGTATAAGTGCTCATAGTCTATTAATCCTTTTACCCCCTCCCTGTGGTTCAATTGTGCTTTTAGAAAAGTACCTAAGTGAAAGTACTAGATCTCTAGTCCGGTGAATCTGGCTGCAAGGAGCTAGCAAGAGGCAGAATGGAAAGACAAAACATGGCTTTAGTGTGCACTACTCAGTGCTGAACGTTATGACAAAGCTCTACTGGGGGCACACCCGATCTTGCCCAAATCAATGTTGTAAAGTAATTGCTTTGCCTCTGATTGCTCTCAGGGAAATCCATAGACAATAAATACCGAGAGTTAACAAGCACAAGAAATGAGAGCTGCTGGCGAGAGACTTTCTTTTTGTCATGATGCCATAGTAACTGTCGAGGAAATCCTCTGTGGACACTCATCTAAGTGCTACAGAGGCACGTCTTTCTCAGAGAGCTCTTGCATTTACACAGGACTCCAGGTGCAAAGCGCTGCACAAACATTACCTGGAATCACTGTGCTTTCCAGTGAATTATGCTTCCTTTTTGAATTTTAAATAGAAAATATATCACACAAAACTGCCAATTAGATCTTAATCCTCAGAAACTATTCCCAGTTATATTTTCCAGTCATATTAAGAGACTCTTGAAAATTTTAATATTTAAAATTCTGAAATCAAATATTTAAAGATAATTCAATTGTCATCAAGACAAATAAATGGAAAAATATTTTGAATGTAGTAGTGAGAGTCTGAAAAAAAGTTGCAGGCATCTGTATCTTAATTTAGAAGAACTTCAAATGGTGAATTACATCAACATATATTTCTGTCTTTTTGAATAAAGTTTAATTTTGAGAGTTTAGATAATACCCCAAAGAAAAGCTCCTCCTTTTTATTACATCACTCATGACAGACATGGAGGAAACATTTCAAGGTGCACATGCTGTATCGTCACATTTAGTCATTAACACATATGTGTGGTTTTGTGTTTGAATCTCAATAATTCATAGGGAAACTAACATACTTATTCAAAATAACCATAAGTGTTAATTGCCTTAAAAAGCATAACATTTTAGCACAAAATTTTTGATGAATTTAATTTACATTTTTGTAGAACTAAATGCTTAATATTTTATAAACTATAACGTACTTTCATAATATATTATATGATAGAGCTATGGTTAATATATCGTACTTTGTGAAGACTCTATATGGAGTCTAATTACTCATTTTATATGGCTGTATGTTTATTTTTAAAAACATAAGTCTCCTTCCAAAAATATTTCTTTAGTAAAAACAGTAGAATCATATACTATTGTCAATACAAGAGACCAAAGGTTTCATATAACATTAGTCTATAACTATAGAAGTTTATTACACTGTAAGAATTTTTCTATAGATGGGTTTACAAAATTATTTACCTTCAGCTATCATTTTAGAAGTCTGTTCAAAGACACAGAAAACAATATTAAGAACTATTTATAGTGTCTAACCACAGAATTTGAGAAGGCTTATTTTAAATCAGTTCTTTAAATCTAGCAGAATTTGTATTGCTTTTTTAGCTGGAATTGAAAAATTTCCTGAAAATCATTAACATAGAGGATTTCACATGTATGTATTTGAAAGACATCTTAGACTGTGCATAACAATAGAAGGTCTTTACTATATACATAGACTAAACTATGAAGGTGCCCACGCAGTCTGTCTGGGCACAATTCAGGAGCCACTTGTCAAAAGAAACTAACTTTATTTTTAGAACTACAAACGCCAAACAAAACAGCTCCTCAGGAAAAAAACCCTCGGAGCCCAACTGCCACCACCGGCTTCCACAAGCCTCTCACCCACACAAACCTTACCACCTCCCACAATCCTCCTGCTCCTGAGGCCGATTGGCTGGGTTGCGTGGGCGGAGCCAAAGAAGTCCCCCAATGAGCAGCTCCGTGGTCTGAAAGGGCAGGGAAACAGCCCAATGAGCAGCTCCGTGGAGGAGCCAATCAGCTAGATGTTGCTGGGGCCTCTGTGAGCCAATCATCAGCCGGCAGCTGGAAGTTTGCTGGCAGCTGGAAGTTTGCTGGGGCCCCTTTGGCTGTGGCTCTTATCATGAAGGAAAGCCTAGTCCTTAACTTTAATTTACACTAGTGGTTTCCCAAATTAAAAACTAGCTCCATTTGAGAAATGTTGCTCTAAACAAAGTTAAACAGGTGAGTTTGATTCACAGTTTTTAGTCTCTGATTTAATAATGTGCTTCATAATCATCCAGTAGCATGGTGTATACATAAAACCTTTCCAAAAATTATTTGATTGGAGATTCTCCTTTTTCCCCCCAGATAATCTGATGTAATTGCTGTGTATAGTCTTCACATTGAGAATGTAAATATAGGCTTTCATAATTGGGAGTTTTAATATATAAAACTTAAAAGACATAAAAGTAAGAAAACCAGAAACATTTGTTTTCTTACCATTCATAGCAGCTAGTAAATCAAATCCACGAAAATCAATTATTCAAGAAAAGCATTAAAAATGTAGCCTGCATTTCCATAATAACTATATTTCAGTGTCTCCAAATAGAGAATTTACAGAAGAATACCACTACTAATGACAGAATAAATAATAGAATTAGAAAATCAGCAATTTATAATATTTAATGAAGCTAGTCATTCTGGCAAGAATTAAGAATTGGCATGAAAACTACCAGGTAGGGCAAAGGGGAAGGAAAGAAAAGGATGGGGAATGAAGGTAGGAAAGACAGTGTATTGAGATGGACATCATTACCCTAAGTACATGTATGAAGACAAAAATGATGGGACTCTACTTTCTGTACAGAGAAATAAAAAATTATGGTATATGTGTGTAATATGAATTGAAATGCATTCTGCTGTCATGTATAACAAATTAGAATAAATAAATAATATTTTCAAAAAACTACCAAGTAAATTGTTAAAAGGTGTGATTTATGCTGATCACCATTATTCTACTTCTCTGTAAAGAAGGCATAGTAATAATTCATTTTCCTGTGGTTTGAACTTGAGCATAGCTACATAATTTGTTTTGTTCCATAATATATGAATAGAATCAAGATGTATGATTTGGGGGCAGAAACATTTAGGGAGATTGCATATTTGTAGATTTCGCCCTTTCTCTACCTTGGTGATTATAAAGGGTGTTGGTGTAGAGACATATTTAACAGTCATCATATGTTGAAAAGTGTAGATTTGTAATGTGAAAAAAATATATTTTTGGTCATTTTAAGTCACCTAGATTTTGGAATTATTTTATCTTCCAGGATAACCCAATCTTTTATTATAATTGTAATGGGGAATCGAACCCTTGACTGTGATCAAGATAACATATAATTTTCTGACAACAAGGAGAAGAATAACTGTACAATAGATGAGAATGTTGTCACCCTCATCACATGCTCAATCTTAGGTAAACTGATGAGAGGGTGACCAGCAAAGAAGTGTCTCTAATGGAATGCAATGGGATATAAAATTATCTACAGTAAAAAAAAAAATTGCTTCATGCAAATGTAATCAGAACCAAACTTCAGGTTTACAGGAGGCTAGAAGGATACATGAAATATATGTTAAATGGTACCCCAAAACCCGTTGGAAAACCCAGTGTTAGGACAAGTAGCCTGGTCTCTTCAACAGATGAGTTTTGTAAATTATAACAATGATGATGAAAAAATTAAACTACACAAAGAACTTACCCCAAATGCAAAGTAAAGTTGTAAATTGCATCTGGTTATGAACAAGCCAGCTAAGAAAATTATATGGAAGACAACTAAAAAAAAAAATCCCAAAATGATTTAAATATTAGATAATATTTGGGGAATTGTTAGTATTATTTTAGAAGTATGAGACTAAACAGCATTGAGCTTATACAGATGGACAATAAAATGAAGAAAGAATTCAAGAGTCCAGAAACAATCTTTTATATGTAAACTTCATATATGCTACAGTTTCATTGTATAACCTTTGAAGTAGGATGTAATTCACAAAGTTGAGGTTGAAAATGGAAATTACACTCCTACTTAAATTATCACAGCCATCATCATCTTCATTACCATCATAATAACCATCATAATAACTGAAATAAAAAAGAAAATTTATAAATATTTATAAGATAATATGTTATTATTCCCTCATAGTAGGTAAGAATTTAAGACCTAAAAACATTAAAGATAAAGAAAGACATGGTAAGCTAAGTAAAACTGAAGTGAATAATTAACTGTTCATAAAAAAAATGTGTAAGTTAAGGTCAAAATCTGGGGGAAAATATTTGCAACACATCTAGCTAATAAAAATCTCATTGCTGGAATATATAGACATTATGAGTAAACAAGAAAAACAATCCAATAAGTGTTATAGTTGTTTTCATAGTTACTTAGAAAACATGCATGCAAACAATAAGAATACCAGAATTGCCAGTACAAATATATAAAGGTCCTCAACTTCACCACCAATCAGAGAAAAATAACTTAAGCCACAATTCAGCGGCCTTGATACATTTCAGATTGGCAAAAATGAAAGTGCAAACCAAAACAAAATCAAATTTAGTAGAGGATTTTATCAAAGATAATTGTCAAACATAGTTTCAAGGATTAAGATTACCTGTAACCACTAAGTTTGATGATCAACACTAAAAAACAAGACTACTTGTGTTGATAGCTATTTATTTCAGGATATTCTTGCTTATGAAGATAAGGTTTTAAAAAACAACTTCACTGTTTGATTTGAGAAATTTTTTTAAGCTTAATTTAAATTTTTTTTTTATTTTATTGTATTGGTTGTTCAAAACATTACAAAGATTGCAGAATCACATTGGTTACACATCCACATTTTTACATAATGCCATATTAGTAACTGTTGTATTCTGTTGCCTTTCCTATCCTCTACTATTCCCCCTCCCCTCCCCTCCCATCTTCTCTCTCTACCCCATCTACTGTAATTCATTTCTCTCTTTGTTCTTTTCCCCCATTCCCCTCACAAAACCTCTTATGTGTAATTTTATATAACATTGAGGGTCTCCTTCCATTTCCATGAAATTTCCCGTTTCTCTCCCTTTCCCTCCCACATCATGTCTCTGTTTAAGGTTAATCTTTTCCTCCTGCTCTTCCTCCCTGCTCTGTTCTTAGTTTCTCTCATTATATCAAAGAAGATATTTGGCATTTGTTTTTTAGGGTTTGGCTAGCTTCACTTAGCATAATCTGCTCTAGTGCCATCCATTTCCCTGCAAATTCCATGATTTTGTCATTTTTTAGTGCTGCGTAATACTCCATTGTGTATAAATGCCACATTTTTTTTATTCATTCATCTATTGAAGGGCATCTAGGTTGGTTCCACAGTCTAGCTATTGTGAATTGTGCTACTATGAACATCAATGTGGCAGTATCCCTGTAGTGTGCTCTTTTAAGGTCTTCAGGGAATAGTCAGAGAAGGGCAATATCTGGGTCAAATGGTGGTTCCATTCCCAGCTTTCCCAGGAATCTCCATACTACTTTCCAAATTGGCCGCACCAATTTGCAGTCCCACCAGTAATGTACAAGTGTACCCTTTTCCCCACATCCTTGCCAGCACTTGTTGTTGTTTGACTTCAGAATGGCTGCTTCGAGAAATTTCTGTCAACAAATATATCCAAACAAATAACTTGCTATTCTGAGCAAACACCTCTTCTCACAGGACAACACATCTTTTATTGCTCACCTGAAAGAAGAGTTTTCTTATAAAATAATCCTCTTTTACCATACTTCTCAATCCACAAATATTTTTCTGACTTAAGACATTCACCTTAAAACTTTAGCTCAAATACCCAAGTACTCAATAAATCCTGAGATACTACTAAGTTTTCATCAAGTTTGTGCCTGTGTTATTCATCTTTTTCTCCCTGTGACTCAAATACTTGACAAAAGCAACTTAGAGGATTAAAAGTTGGTCATGTCCCATAGTTTCAGAAGTTTCAATCTATTGTTGGCCAACTCAATTTCTCTGAGTCTGAGGTGAAGCAGAACAGTGACCAACTTCCTCTAACCATGCCCATTCACCTACAATTACCACCCAGTAGTCCATTTAAACTATTAATCCATCAAATGGATTAATCCACTGAAGTAACAGCTCTCATCATCCAATCTTTTCCTAAAAGCCCCATCTCTGAACTCTGCCATGCTGGGGACTATGCTTCTAAAACATGAGCTTTTGGGGAGGATATTAAAGATCCAAACCATAAACAGCCTCCCTTTGTGAAGTAATTGTAGTAAATTCCACTTGATCAATAGACTATTCAGTTGCTCTTTGGGGGTGTTGGCGCTTAACTGTTCTACCAGCTTGGCATTCCCCAGTAAAATTAAAGATATCCATTTCTTATAAAGCAGTAAATCCATTCCAGTGTACATATCCTAGAGAAACTCATACTGGAGATATTTATTTACGAGAATATTCTTAATAATTGTTGGAAAGAGTCCTAATACCCATCAACAGTAGAGCAATAGACAAACAAAATTTGATATATTTATGCAACAGAATGTTTTATAGTAATGAAAATAAACAAATTATTGTCAAACATATCAACATGTATAAGATAAGGGAATAAGTCTTCTTTTTATTATCAAAGTTTATGTGCACTAAATAAAATACAAAATAGGGTGGGGATGTGGCTCAGTGGTTGAGTGTCCCTGAGTTTAATTTCCAGTATAAAAAAAAAGTTTATGCTTTTGTTCAAAAACTTAAAACATAGCCAATACACATCTCCAGTGCTGATTCTTCAAAATCAAATGCACCTTTATTCTGAACTGATACTGACTCATTTTCCTTCGAAACAACTACTTGGATTTCCTTTTAGAAATGTGCATTAACTTTAGTTCTTTAGTTTCTGTGCTTCTCTCGGGTTCAAAATGTATAATTTAATATAATTTCTTCTCACATGTGTATCTGATCATATTATCACTCCCTCTGCTTCTAAAATATGTTTGAATCACTTTTCAAATGTGCTGCAGTCCGGCTGACGGGGGATGACAAGCAACTTGTATCAACTAATACAGAAGGAGTGAGAGCCGTTTATTGTAGGACAACAGAGGTATTTATACATTCCACACAGCTTATCTTAATTAACATAAACTAGATACAGCAGCAGTCAACCAATAGGAAATCTCTCCACACTTAATGGCTTGCTGGCACCACCTCACAAACCACTCCCCCTGGCAAAATGCCAGGCACCATCCTGACTTGTTTACAGCCTCTAACATTTGCCAGGCGCCATCCAGACTTGTTTACAGACTCTAACATTTGCCAGGCGCCATCCAGACTTGTTTACAGACTCTAACATTTGCCAGGCGCCATCCTGACTTGTTTACAGACCCTAACACAAATGTATAATCGTAGCCATTTAATGCTTGTACATCTTGGAATAGGGCTGCTCTACTCTGTTGGTCTTTCCTAGAACGGTTTTGGGTGATGAATATCATGGGTATATTTATCTATTAAAAAAAAAACTTGTAAAACTTAAGTGTTACATTTTGAGATATTTACAGGCTCCAGGTTCTTCCTGATTGTCAATCTCCCTCATTTTATTTTGAGTAAAAATTAAGGGAAACAACATTATTTTTAATTTTTAATTCTTCTGTCTATAGTTTTCTGTAGAAAAAAAGTTTCAGAGAATAAAGAAGCAAATCACAAAAAAATCTATAATTCTCTTTTTAGAAATTTGAAAATAGATAAACAATATATTTATTTAAGGATGCATATTAAGGAGATGAATGTATAAAGAAAAGCAAAGACAGGATAATTTAAAATACAACTTAGTAGTTATCTCTGGTAAAAATATTTGGATTTGTAATGGAGAAGGGACACTTCAGCAGTAGTCTTTTAGGAAACTGGCATTGTTCTATTTCCTAACCTGGATTATGGTTGTATATGAGGTCATTTCATGAAAATTCTCTAAGGTGCACATATGTTATATAATTGCTTTTGTGCATATGATCCACTTTATGATAAAAAAGAAATATAAATTTGTTTCATTTTCAATGGCATGTACTGATAATTAGTAAATCTGACATTGGAATCATGAACATAAATAAATTTTAAATATTAATATTTATTTTCACATTTTCTTGAATAAATTTAATTTATTATAATTTTTAAAACTCTACAAAATGGCTATAAGTAGAAAAGTTCCTCCTCAGAGGGACAGCCTTGTTGGTATGATTACTGTTACTGACAATAAATCTCTTGTGTGACATTCTGGTATGTGGCATGGTCCTTGGACTTTGCATGGACTCTGAGAGTGTCCTTTCACTGATACGTATGGTATATAAGGCTGCCTTATAGGGTATGGAATCAGTATGTATATGTATTAAAATTGAAAGACACGTGAAGTTGACATGGAAATGACATGCTGCCTTGTGTCCTTGTGTCATGTGCTAGGTCAAGTCAATCACCACTGGAATGAATAAGACGTGTACAGAAACAAAGAATCACACTATTTTAGTTTATTTCCATGCTATGCTGTCAATTGTTTTTTAGTCATTTATTCAACAAACAATTTTTGAGCATCAACTATGGGTCAGCTTCTGTAGGTAAAGCAGGGAAGAAAACAGACCTAGTCTCTGCCCTTAAGGAATTTATATTTTAGTGGACGACAGGACAATAATGAAAAAAGGGTGAGAGAAGGAGACAAGAGGAGAGAGGCAGGGAGAGAGAGAGAGAGAGAGAGAGAGAGAGAGAGAGAGAGAGAGAGAAGAAGAAGGAGGAGGAGGAGGAGGAGGAGAAGGAGGGGGAAGAGGAGGGGGAGGAGGAGAGTAGAATGGAAAGAAGAAAAGGAAGGAAGGAAAGCAGGAAGGACTGGGGAAATAGGGGAGGGAGAAAAGAAAGAGAAAGAAAAAAATTATGTCAGAGAAGGTAAGGGCTTTTAAAATAAAAAAAGCTGATGAGGAAATGGGTGCTACTATATAGGGTTCCCAAGAACTGCCTCAGAGGCAAGGTAACATTTGAAAGGAAACATAAAACAAGCTTTGGAGTGAGCCACTGGGATATTCAAAAGTAGACTATTGTGGAGAAAGCAGAAGGGAACTTTTTGCATTTGAAGAACAATGAAGAGTTCAATGAGGCTAGAGGAGAGTGAGAAGAGAAGTGGGAGATGAAGTCAGATAGGGCTTGCTTCCTTTGAACCTTTCACAATGAGGTATGGGGGCCAGTGGATAAATGCATTCTTACCCTTCCTTTCCTGGAAATTCTCTGTCAATTTTATGGGATTGAGAAAGCAGTTTTCTGCTAAAATAATCAACCCAAGGATGCATGTGTCTTGTGGCTCTCTGTTCCCTCTTAAGAGTTTTTGCAATACCAAAGTCTCTTACACTTCCTTATCATGACAGCAAAGAAACCACACTCCATATTTCCTGGTTCTCTATTTCTATTAGATTTCAAAACTTATCGTACCAAAACCCATATACATTTTGAGCATCACTTTATTATTAATAGAACATGGTAGCATGACAATATTTTATTTATAGACCTATTATGAAAATAATATGAGAACACATACATAATCAACAAAGTTAGTCCTTTCCACCTGGTTTGATTTTTTTTTATTGATTGTTCAAAACATTACAGAGCTCATGATATATCATCTTTCATACATTTGACTCAATTGGGTTTTGAACTCCCGTTTTTACCCCAACTACAAATTGCAGAATCACATCTGTTACATACTCACAATTTTACATAATGGCATATTAGTGACTGTTGTATTCTGCTACCTTTCCTATCCCCTACTATCCCACCTCCCCTCCCCTCCCCTCCCATCTTCCCTCTCTACCTCCTCTGCTGTTGTTCAATTCTCTCCCTTTTTTCCCCCTTCCCCCTTGCCCCTCATAACCTCTTATAATTTTGTGTATCATTGAAGGTCTCCTACCATTTCCATATGCTTTCCCTTCTCTCTCCCTTTCTCTCCCCCCATTCGTCTTTGTTTACTGTTAGTCTTTTCCTCATGCTCTTCCTTCCTGTTCTATTCTTAGTGGCTCTCTTTATATCAAAGAAGCCATTTGGCATTTGTTTTTTAGGGCTTGGCTAGCTTCACTTAGCATAATCTGCTCTAATGCCATCCATTTCCCTGCAAATTCTATGATTTTGTCATTTCTTAGTGCTGCTTAATACTCCATTGTGTGTAGCTGCCATATTTTTTTTATCCACTCGTCTATTGAAGGGCATCTAGGTTGGTTCCACAGTCTAGCTATTGTGAATTGTGCTGCTATAATCATTGATGTGGCCATATCCCTATAGTGCGCTCTTTTCAGGTCCTCATTGAATAATCCGAGAAGGGTGATAGCTGGGTCAAATGGTGGATCCATTCCCAGCTTTCCCAGAAATCTCCGTACTGCTTTCCAAATTGGCCAGTAAACAGATAACACTAAATGGTTGCATTTCTTCACAATGAACGGTGCTAACAAATATAATTAGCATTGTCTCTAATTAAATATTTGTTCTACATTACTTGTGATCCATCACTTCTTCACAATTCTATATTTATTGCTCTTTACTGTACATCTATGGGTGATCTAGATGAAGAGTGCTTTCTACTATTTGACTGAAGAAGTAAATGTGACCTAGAGGGGTTCAATAAAGTCCGTATTGTTACAAACAAAGCAATAACTTTTCTCTCTTTTTATTTTAGAGTGTTTTTATTATTCCTCAAGCCTTCCAACATGAAAATTACATTTTTTTTTCTAATCTGAAGTATCTGTGCTTTCTATGACTCTTGTCAAACTGTTTTCTATACATTCACTACATGGACCCCTGTACCCAGACATTTAGTGCATCCATTCTGGCATATCTATTTTGCCGACAACCATCCTCCCTCCAGGTAATCTGCACTCTGGATTAGCCAGGCTATGAATCACTAGAAGCAGAAACAATGAACCATAATTACTTGATATTCCTTAGTCTCATTCTTCCAAACCAGGGGATTTTAAGACATCCACATGAGCCTCGGAAAATGTTTAGATTCAAGACATTCAATAGATAGAACTTAAAAATATCCAAGCAGTGAAATCTTATTTCAAAAAGGAAAAAAAAAGAGTAAGTAAGGGTGTGGAGAAAACAATTCAGTTTATCAACTATAGAAATGTCTGCTATGCTCTATATATTTAAAAATAGATCACATTTAATGATAACACTTTTGGAAAAACTGCTGTGAGCAGAAGCCAGTTTGATAGCTAAGCCACTTTGAACAGGTGACGTAGTTACCCACCAGGTCAGACTGTTTGCTACAGAAGCTTCATGCAGGGCATAATTCTTATTACTTAACTGTGACTCCCGACTGCATCTGTGCCAGTGTAAACATGATGCTTTATGCTGTAGCTGAAATAGGGACAAAGTGCCAGCTAATGCAGAGGGTTTCAGAGCAAAGAGACTCTAGTTATTTAATAAAAGATGTAACTAGTGGTTAATATAACCAACCAGTGACAAACATTATAGGATATAAAGCGATGGACAAGAAGAGATAAATTTTGGTCCAAATCTTATAACTTGTTAGAAGATATAAGGTATATACAAGAACAACTTCAATTCCCAATAAAGCTGGCTAAATGTTGAAGACTGGTATATGAAATATTTTATCATCAGTGTCACATAGGGGATTTGTATAGATTTCTTTCTTTCTTTCTTTTTTCCCCAGTGCTGCAGATAAAATCAAGGGCCTTGCATATACTAGGCAATGGATTTTTCAGAAAAGCTACTGTATGCATTAAAATATCTAGATTCTTAAGTTTGTTCAAATTCTCCAAATGGTATATATTAATCTGTGTAGGTTTCTTGAAAATAATCTTGTGATTTATTTTTAAATAAAAATATTTTGAATTTAATTGTAAAGGTAGCTTTATAAAAAGCTCATGCACTTGATCTCATATGTACTACCTAGAGAGGCTATACCTATGTAACACATGCTGCCAAACTGAGGGAATAAGCCATCTGTGACAACTATTAAAATTTTAAAGCTCAAGTTCTAGGCACAGTGACCATATTTCCTAGAGGCAACTTGGAGTAAAATAGCTTGACTTCATAATTAACTCACTGGTATCAGAAAAAATCTGGATGGGAATCAACTATTTCAGTAAAGACACCTGAGTCTTCTCCTTGAATCTTTCCTAGGATAGAAATTGATATGGAAAAATGAAAAGGAATCACAGAATCTATGTTTTCTTTCCACTGCCCTGAAAATTGGTCAAATACTTGGATCAGATAAATGTCTAATTAACATTCGGGACTTGTGGATAATGTTTAATTTGTTGTATTTAGGTGAAATTTATTAGTATGGTGCTGCATGCTTGTAATCTCAGCAATTCAGGAGGTTAAGGCAGGAGGATCACAATTTCAAGTCCAGCCTCAGCATCTTAGGAGGACCCTATTTCAAAATAAAGAATAAAAAAAGGGGCTGGGGATTAAGTTCACTGTTAAAATGTCCCTAGGGTCAATTTCCAGTTATACCCCTATAAAAAAACTTATGATTTAGGTAATAATCTTGTTTTGCTCATTTATTTATTTTGAAAATCTTTCTTTTCATGTTTGCCATGACTTTTTAAATAGTTTGATATGTATTGCCTTCTCAACTATTTTAAATTCCACAAATTTCTCCTATCCCTTCCTTCATTTTTTACATATTAAGCTATTATTAAAATTAAATATAAATTTTGACTAGTATAATATTTCTATAGGTTCCTAAATATGGACTCTGATCTTTTAACTCCTAAATCTATGAAATATACTGTTACTAATATTCAAAAACAAAACTGAAAATATACATGTAACTACTAAATTGAATTTCAGTATCTTTGAACTATATGGCCAGGAAAAATTGTGGGCTTTATAGAGTGCTATAGTTTGGATCTAGAATGATCCCCAAAACCCAAGTGTTTATAAATAAAGGATTGGTCCCCAGGCCACAACACTATTAGGAGGTACTGAAATTTTAAGATGTGGGACCTAAGTGATCATCTTCTGGTTATTGGGGGTTTACCCTCAAAGACAATTATGGGACCCCCCCCCAGTAATTTCTTTCTCTCTTTTCTTATTCCCTGCCAAAAATAAGTGGGTTTTCCCTAGCACACCCTTTGGCATTTTCCAAATACTGGTTCTTACTCCTGTGTGGACAACAGCATTTGTTACAATTATTGGTTGGAGCCCCCAAAGCAATGGGTAAAACTGGCCATGCATTCAAAACTCCCAAACTGACAGCCAAAATAAACCCTTCTTATTTATAAGACAATAATTTCAGGTATCTTATTATAGTAGCAGAAAGCTAGTACATAGAACCTCTTATAAACTATAGCTAAATCAGAAATATGAGGAATTAATTTGGTAGACCAATAACTGACAGCCATATCATATATAAAATACTCATACAAATTTCTCAAATGGGAACTTCAGAATCCAAATTTGGGCATGAATAAATGATGATAGCTAAATTGGAAGATATTTAGAGTGTAAAGCATTTCAACATCTGTATGCTTATTTCATTGAATTGGCAATTATGGCTAATTGGTTAAATTCTGGATCAAGGTTAAAATTTTAAAATAGTGAAAAGTGTAAGTACATTATCATTTGATCTATAATCAAAGTCTTTTAAGTGTGAAGTCTTTGAGTAAGCAATAGAATAAAGCACTTAGATATGTGTTACACATAGTGGCATGCTCTTAAACATTTCTAACATTGACAAGATGTCTCCTTTTGAAGAGCAGAAAGATACTGTGTCTTTAAACAGTTTTAATTTTTAAAAATGTCTCATATTTTGAATGTAAGTTACTATAAAAATATTTATTAGTTCCTTCAATTACTACATGGGCTTGCAGAGTCCCTGTCCATAGCTGGGGTACTCAATCAGAGTTCTTTAAGGTTCTGAGAGTCACCCACCTCTGTAAGAGCATAGTGTTATAAGAGATGATTATCTCAGATCCAGATTGGCAAACAGGTGTTGCTCATCTGTCAAATCCAATCAATTCATTGTTGCATCAGTCTAAGCTGTTATATTTGAGAATGACTTTGAGTCTCAGGGTGAATATGGGGATTATCCTCAGATGTCTATGAAGAGGGCAGGAAAAGACATTTTCTTGGTAAATGCAGTGAGCTTTATTTATTTTTTTTTTAAAAAACTCTTGTTAGTTTCATTTAATTCTACAGAAAAAGCAGTGAAGCTATGGGAATAAATGCAGTTAGCCAAATTCATTTTATGAATAATTTTCATATCATATTTTACCCTTTTTTAAAAACTTTTATATACCTCTCCTGTTCCATTTCTGGTGATTATAATGATTAAATATACCAAAGCGTACAGCATCCCATCATCAGAAAATGTCTCCATTATTGAGAACTGATTTTGCATTTTCCAAATACTGGTTCTTACTCCTGTGTGGACAACAGCATTTGTTACAATCAGTAGTGGATTTTGGTAGTTGCCTGTACAACATTTTTGCTGCTCTGCAACTCATACTGTTTTTCATCCACATATTAAACCCAAAATGATTCCCCTTGCACCAGAGTGACTCTCCTAAATTCATCAGGGTAACCTTAATCTGCTTTCTACAGTGATTGGTTTATGCAAACCAGGCTTTATTCAGTTAACAATATATCCCTGTTCATAAAGACTGGTTCAAAAAATGAAGCCAGAAACCAATTCAGAACACTAAGATGAAAGCTAATTTTTCTGGGGCTTTCTAGAAATTGGCATAGTCGCTGTTTTGAGAAAGTCACCAGAACAAAGGTTCTCACCTGATTTGACAGAATCATGTGCAAATAGAAGCCCACAAATTACTAACAGTATTTTTTTTAATATGAAGAAATTCCAATGATAAAATGTTCAATATAGAAGACAGAACTGAGATTAAAACAGATAGTGGGTCTGGCACTGAATTTGATCCACACCTCATAAATGTCTATTCTAGAACTTTCATTTACATTAGTCAATAGAATTTCATTATTTTTATTAAACAAGATTGCTTATGAGTGTTTAACAAAAAGCAAACAAAAACATTCTATCTGATATGTATCTTTTTATCATTAAAGAAAATGTTTGAACTGGATACCATTTTCTTTGCCTTTTTAAAAGTCTGGAATTATTAGGAATCATAACGCTTTTTCTTAAAGACTTAAGAATATAGCTATTATTTGTTATAATTTTATTTTTAAATGCAGAAATTTTACTATTTGAATCTTTATTAAATTACCTTAAGCCACTGTAATTTCAAAATTTAAGCCTTAATTTTTAAAAATGAAATGAACCTATTAATAAGTAAATATAATTACACCAAAATAGTTATCTCTTATGCTTTTTAAAACATAAATTTGCTTGATTTATCCAAATATAATTCTTATTTAGTGGTAAGAATTGTAATTCTATAATAAAATAGTCCTGCTTGGGGGATATATTTATTTCACACTAGAAGATTGCATCAGGGCTCGGGAAATGACTCAATGATAAAGTGCTTGCCTGGCATGCATTAAAAACAAACAAAAAAAAGAACAAAAACCATTGCATCATTCAAATGGTGACATACTATAAGAAATCTGCAATTTGAATATTTTATGTATCACACCAAAAGCAGCAGAATATACAGAACCAAGGGTCAGTAAACAAACAGAAACAATAGTAAGACATTTATTCATGCCCAAATTTGGATTCTTCCTAGAAAAGAAGAAAGACATAGATACACATAGAAACTGATAGAGATAGAGACTTATAAATATAAACTTTTTCTTAATGTGTGTGTTATGTATGTGTGTGTGTGTCTTAGGGTTTTCCAAGGAAGAATATCAAGAGTGATTTCACTGAAAATATGTACCATTTTTAGTCTATGCTATATATGTTTGTGTACATTTGTATGTGTTTGCATCTTTTATTATAGCCATACATAGGGATAAGAGGCACTATTCCCAGGATACCTCAGTATCAGTGTCAAGATTAAAATCTACTATAATAATAGACTTCAAGATGGCTCAGATTCTTCTGATATGCTGTGTTATATTCAATGTGCTTTTATTAAGTAGATAGTGTCTGGAGGCTTTAAATAGTTTTGTTATACAGGAGTTTGTTTCAACAACACTTTTTGAAAAGACACTCAACCCGCCTACCTTGGATTAGTTCATTGATTATTCTGCCCTTTGCCTTTGTATTTCTGTAGTACTTTGAGAATAGTATTATCTAAGAATAGTTTGAAAAGATAGTCTCCTCTTCAAAGTGAGGGAAAAATGCAGAACTTAACATAAAAAAAACTCACTTTCAACTTCTTAACAGGTTCTTAAAATAAGAATTTATGTTTAGAATATACAAAACTCATTTATCACTAAAAATGTTACTTTATAGAATAAACCTACTTCTTTCCAATTAGATGTGACTGTTTCCTGAAAGATTGTGCCTTTAAAATATTGCACATTATTTTTAGTGATCATATAACTCATCTTCTGATTTATATGAATAACATATTAATATTATAATACAAATACATGTGAAAATTAGTTTTTATGTAAATGTATACTCGGTCACAGCCTTCCTACTTGTTCCTAACTTAATATGCAGTACTAGCTCTTTTAATATACTATAGCATTGGGTAAAATATTCACTTTGATAACTAACTTCTGGTTAAAAAGAGAGTCAAATTTTAACAATTTCTTATTATGTGATAATTCACCTTTGAGTAATAAAAACATAAAGAAAAAAAAGAAATAATAGTATAAGGGTATAAGGCATGCCTTTAGGAACTATAATGTTCATGCAGCATAATGAAAAACAATAAACCAAACCTCTCTGGGCAAGAGAAAATAGTCATAACACAGTCTCCAATTTCAATAAATGAAGATATTGAGTTTAATTATACATTTATGAAGAAAATGCACACCTATAATATTTTCTCTTCAAAGCAAAAGGGGTTGGTTTTAATATACCATTATCTCCCTCGAGTATTTCCAACCAACATTTTTTTATTACAACATGCAATCTCTGGATTGAAAGTACATATTTGGGATGTTTTCTGGTTTAGCTCAATGTCATGAAAATATAGAGTGTAGATCTCTATGGAAACATTTTGAATATAGTACCAATAATTTAATATAGCAGGGGAAAATTACAAATTTTTTTAAAACAAAAGCTTTACATCCTCATTTTTTTAGAATAACCTCAAATGTATACATACACAAGATTATAGAATATCCTTGAACTTGCTTTCTTAAACAGAAAATATATTTTCATATTTTATCCAAACAATATATCAACATTAGAGAACTAGGAAATCACTTATATTTGGGCATTTAGATTAGAAACCACAACCAGGTCTTCTAAGCATTTTAAAGTATTATATCAGAAATTATAGTAGTCTAATGAATACAACATGCCTTTGAAACTTAAAAAACTAAATAAAGGATGTGGTCTCTTTTTTTCTTTGTTTATATAAGGCAACTTAACTCTTTTGCAAAGCTATGATTAAGAGAATTTAAATCACTGTGTATTTTAGTCTGTCTAGTTTACAATTGTAAAATCATTAGATTTTCTTAAGTTTTCAGTTAACATGCTCTAAGAATATTAACAATATTGTAGCAACTGGTATAAACATGTTTTCAAAATGATATTTTTTAAAAATAGAAAATTTATCTTTCAAAAGCCACATAATATGCTAACAAATATGATTCCATTAATCAAAATAATTACAGTTTTATAACTCTAAAGGATGATTTATAGCTGAATGCAATTATTATTAGCTGAAATCATTAAAACTTAGAATCATTTAAATGTTTTTCATCACTAAAGACATCACCATTAACCTTTGCTTATATCTTGATTTACATCACTATAAAACTGAGTTTAAATTATATCCAAAAAAAAGAAAATATAAATGTATTATAGGATACAAACTATATAAGGATTACTAACCATAATTTCTAGGCTTTGATCAACACTGCCTTACTCTAAAGTTTAATCTTACTTTAATATTTCTACACATACATAATGAGAAAAAAACACTATTCCTACTATATTTTCTTTGTAATATTGTAATACCCAATAGTTCTTTTTGTTGTTGTTAAATAGAGAGTACATTTAGGATTAATGTTATAGATTCCCTGAAAAATAGAGATTTTAAAAAAAACAGATTATATGCATGCACTGCAGATTGAATACACTGCCTACTCTTAATATTCAACATTAATTAATGACAACTGTCCTGCAAGGCTATTTATCATGACTAGCAAAATATCTGGAATTCCTGAAATACTAAGGTAAAATTGACCTGAAGCAGTGTGTCTTGCAAACTTACAAGGTGCAAATTGGAGCAGGTGCAAAACTTGCTAATGTTTTCTTGTTACTAAGTTGAACCACTGATACTTGTCACTATTCTATTCTGCTGGGTACATAGATATACTTAAATAACATACAAAGTTATGCACAGCCAGTGCTATCTTTACGTTTTTAAAAAACATTTAGTTTTTAGTTTTAAGTAGATACAATATCTTTATTTTGCATTTATGTGGTGCTGAGGATCGAACTCAGTGCCTCAAGCATGCTAGGTGAGTGCTCTACCCCTGAGCCACAACCCCACCCCCCCCGCACCCCTGCTATCTTTACTTTTTAAATATTATTACTCCTTGCCACTCCTTTCAACTCAAATATCAGATGTTTACTAATGTATTCTTTTACTTCTGAGAATTTTTATTAGTTCATTATAGTTATACATAATATTGGGGTTTATTTTGACATAATTATATAAGCATGGAATATAATTTACTCCAATTCTGTTCCCTTTACTTCTGTTTCCCTTCCCTCCTCTCTCCTCCTGTTTTCTTTCCTCTACTCTATTGATCTTTCTTCTACTTATTTATAATTTTTTTTAAATTAATGCATTATGAATATATATAAAGGTGAATTTCACTTTGGTATATTCATATATGTACATAGAAATGTTTGGTCAGATTCATTCCACTCATCTCCCATTTGTCATCCCTGCTCCCACCCTTAATACCCCCAAATAATTTGGGGGATACTGAGGATTGAACTCGGGGCACTTGGCCACTAACCCACATCCCCAGCCCTATTTTTGTATTTTATTTTGAGACAGGGTCTCACTGAGTTGCTTAGCACTTCACTTTTGCCGAGGCTGGCTTTGAACTCAGGATCCTCCTGCCTCAGCCTCCCAAGGCACTGGGATTACAGGCATGTACCACCACACCTGGCCACCCCTAAATACTTTTAGTAAAAGATCATAGTTGGACATTATATAAAGGAAAAGGAAATATGTAATTCTTCTTAAGGAAGTATTATTGAAAGCCTTATACTATTACTGCATATCTAATATTAAAGAAAAACAATGACATTCTTTTCTAAAATAGGGTTAGAAAGACAATAAAAAGTCAAACTAATATTTCTTGAAAAACTTGCAAAAATAATTAGATAATTTGTTGGTTTTCATGATACCACATATATTTTTGCTTCACTGGATGTACCGTTCATATTCAGAGATTTTTACTTATAATATAGAGTATTTGAAGTGCCAAATAAAATGTAATGTCAACCCAATAACATAATAGATGATACCTTTCCTCTGGTACCCCAAATAACCTATATTCACATTTGTTTGTAAAGTCTTCTAAATACAGATAAACTATTTTTTGCTTTGTTTAAATATAAGTTTATGCCCATCATTAATTAGATATCTGTTATGAACAAAATTTTAGGAATAAAGTGCTAATAAAATAAGTTAAATAAAAAATAAATATTAAATACAGGACATTACATCTACTAAAATAGTCTAAGGAATGAATAACAAGCAATGTGAACCTGTTTACTGAATATAGCAATGATCTGAAGGTCAGGCATAAATGAGGAAGAAAACCATAAAAGAAATCCAAATAATTGGCTTAAAAGTTATATGAGTAAAAAGTTGATTGAATGGATGTAGTTTTCAAAATTTTCCCCTTTAAAAATTATTCTTTTTTTGCATATTACAAGTGCCATTTTATCCTAGGACATTTCCATCTCATTTTGTTCTTCCTCCTCTGCATGATTGTCAGGGTAACATCACCTGCATTGTCAATGATGCTATAAATTTTTTGTAATCTGCTGAGACACAGTAGCTACTGGCATACCTAGACACCCGTCATGAGTTGTGGCTAATGTCACTGAGGAATTGAAACTCTAATTGAAATTCTAATTTAATCAAAATTAATTTTTAGTTTAAATTGATTTGTGAGTAGTGGACACTATATATATTCTACAGTGCATTGTAGGCCAGGATTTCCCAAGGAAACTCATATGTGTCCCGCTACTTCCTGAATATATCTGCCTGGATGTACCATAGCATGTCAAATATCCACATGTCCAATGTCAAAGTCATCACTTTCTCCAAACCAATTCCTGATTTAGTTAATAATTAACTAATAATATCAACTTGGCTTAAGATAGAACTATTAAAATTACTCTTGACTCCTCACTCTTCTTTGTGTTTCATATATTATGCAACATATTATTTGATTTTAAAATTGTCTCACAAACCTGTCATTTTTTTCTAAAATGCACATCATTATTTTTCACACACTATGACCAACAGCCCAATCTTTAACTCACTCTCAGGGGAAGCTCAATGACATTAAGACAAAGTTTAAAACTACTAAATTTCTCAAATGTCACTTCTCTGGTGAATTCTTCAAATCTTCTAGTAGTAATCTCAGGTTCCATCTTCTTCCTTCCATCCTTTCCTCACAGATTACATAAATCATTCTATCCTTAGTCTTTTCTTTCCCCTTCCATATTTTGACCACATTACGATCACCTCCTGTAACGCACTATAAAATAATTTACTTGCCTTACTAATTACCTGGGACCAATTCCTGTGTACTAATTGTTTTGGAATATCAAGTGTTTTTACTCCCTGTGTCATTTACAGTAGACTACTAGAATGCTTAGATAACTAATAGCAGCTTACGAGTGAAATGCTGAAGATTTGAAAACATAGCTAGAAAATTCCTAGGTGTAAAAGGAGAGTGTAAATAAGCCTACTTCAAAACATGAATCCATGTTGGTTTTTATTCAGTTATTGAAAGATTAAGCAGCTAAGATTTATACTGATATTTAATTTCATGTTTGACTTCTGTGATAATTTTAAGAATAAATACTACCTTTAAGGTAATTATAGAGGATAAGAAAAACAGCCTCAACATTGCTGCAGCATGGGTCGCCCTTCAGCAACTGTATATGGACCCATCTGACAGTCACTGGAGCCATGATGGATTACACATTTTGGTATCAATATTGAGCTTCACGCATTACTTTATAAGGTTCCATGCTTTACATCAAAAAGACAAATGCCAAGACAAATTCAAACTTCATAAAAAAAACAACAACAACACTACAGGACATTGAATACCCACCTTCATGGACTCACAACTCACATACTATATGACATTTATTTAAAAATATTATTTAAATTCAGCACAGCACAAATAATACATTCTTATATGCAGAAATTATTTATATTCACATAAAAGCATATATAATGTAAGAGAAAGTCTAGAATGCAAATTGTTACTCACTTGGAAAGGATACAAGATGATATCACTATCATCACTGATGATACTAAATGCATGTATTTATTATGTTATTTAAACAGATAACTAAGAATATGTGACTTACAATGTTATGTCAAATACAAACTTTTATTGGAAGAAACAAGGAATATATCTCTAATATTTCACTTACTCTAGCTTCTTGAAAATGTTTTAATATTTATTAATATTATACTACTGGTTATTCCTTAGTACTAAATATTAATATTTAGTACTAAATATGTGTCACAATTTTACCAAATATTTCTTATATTTCATATCAGTTTGGCATAATTGATAGACAAGAATTGATCCTAGTGTGTCTTTTAATATAGGTCAAATGTTGTTTTTATCATATTGTGCTATTATGTGGAACAGGAATGTCATAAACATGTGACATGCTGTGAAAACACCAGCATTACCCCTAGTGAAATGAGACATTCTAAAGACTTCAATTCTTCACAAGTCCATTTGGGTCACTTCCTGTATTCTCAGCATTGAATTAATTACTTTAGCTCTCTGTTTTCATACTTTGGAGATAAATACATACATATTTTCACATCTTTGAGAAAAAGCAAGAAAGCATGAATTAGACAGATTTTTGCCTTAAAGTAAAAACAAAACTCAGAAAATGCAGGTAACAATCTATTTAAAGATTTTAGCCCTAGAATTTTTTAATGTTAATAATGGTACTGAATCACACACATGCAACATTTCTAGAGAAAACACAATAAATAGTGTCTTCTGACTTCAGAGACTGCAAGTGAGGAAGAACACTGGGAGTATATGACTTATTGGTGTAAAAAATAACATTGTACTAAATGAGATGGCAATTTGGTAGCTAAAACAGAACTAAAATCCAAGCTCCATATTTTCTCATCATGTATTTTGTTCAGTTATTCTATACTTAATAGGTGCTTTTATTTTGTTGTTTTTCCAAAAAATTCACATTGAAATAAATTCAGACACTATTAAACAGTTCTTTGTACAGGTCCTCAGTTCTGTTATTTGTAAAATGATTACACTGTAAAGATCCTTTTCTTCCCTTTGTCCATGTCTACAATATCAATGAAAGTATCCACTATAATTGGGAAGATAAAATTAAATCTGGATCATACATGTGGTCATAAAAAAATTCCTAGAACTCTTGTTTCTGCCTTTAAATGGGTTCTATTTTTTTTCACAGACATGGATTTTTCACAATATTCATTGGTTTAATGAAATATCCATTTACACATCAAATATTTTTGAAAATATATAAAAACATTTATACCTTCTCTTTTAATAATCTCTTATCTTCTGTCTAGTTCACATTAAATACTGACCTCTTAAAAATGTCAAGGCTCCCCTTCTCCCTTCCTATTTCTCAACATGCCTATTTCTCAACATGTTCTCAGCACTGTTCTTAAATACAGCTAAGATCTGAGAATTAGCATGTGTGTGTATACCTTTATAATAAAAGAGCCAACGGTTTCTTTGCTAAAAATACTCTCATCTCATTATATATCTGATGTTAATATGGTCTCAAATCACCCCTACCACCAAAATCTTTGATATTTCTGATCATCAGAAAAACAAGAAAAATGGAGAAAATATCATTATTCCATTACCTTTAAATCTTCAAATTATTTGCTTAAAAATAAGTAAAAAAACCTATATTCTAAGTAGCCAGAATATCTGAAAATATACATTTATTTGTCATAAAGTATATGCATATGTTCACCCAAATATATGTATATATTAATTCAAATATATATACATATTTATATTTATTTATACTTGTGTGAAATAATATGTAGGTATATACACACACACATATATAATCAGTAAGTTTTAAGATTGTGGATACTAAGGAAGTAGTTAAACTCATTTCTATTCTTCTTATATCCAAATAATAATACAAAATCAAATGATGGAGATATTAAAAAGTAAAATATGGAACTGGGATAGACTAGAAATAAAACTATGATAAACATTTAGCTAAGATCCAGATATTTCAAGCTTAGAACAATTTTAAATAAAATATAACTCACACTTCTCTTATTTTAAAGGTTTAGAAATAAAATAAATTCTAGCTCTTAAATGTCAGAGATGACCTTAGACTCCTGTTTCTCTCCTGAGCTCACTCTATCACCAAAGCTTGGTTCATTTTGCCACACTTCCTTTTTTTGAAGGAGAAAAAAAAAACCTTGTAAAATTTCACTAAGATTTAAAGATGATTAAATCTTTCAAGTAAGCACATATAAATATGGATTATTCTTAAAGTACTGAAATGCCAATATCCTTTATAAAATCTATCCCAAAAGGCAGGTTTTGACAGTTCAGATAAATAATTGGCAAATGTAAAAATGTGTATGATGTCATGTGATGCCAGAAACATTAAATTTATTTATTTCACACTGTAAAACTTAATTTTCTTCACAATAAACTTATGGTTAAGGAAATGCACTAAAGATATAAATACACCTACCATAGAGTAAAAACAAGTTTTATTTTTAAAGCAGACTAACCTCTTCCTTCAAAAAAAGAATCAATTCTTACTATAACCAGTAAGTACCACAAAGAAATATCTTGAATATTGAAAGCAACTTTGGACAGAGAAATTCAAAGACCCATTTTGCATTGATGTAAATGTCTAAAGTGATGAAGAGCATTAGGAATATAACACAAACCTATCTTCAGATTATAAAGGAAAAGTTAATTGTTATATTAAGTACATATTTTAGTATAAAATACCAGTTATAGATTTGTATGACCTTGAATGAATTTTTTTGGATATTTGCTTATTAATTTTACTCCTTAGAAAAACAATATGATACATTAAAATTCTTTCTAGCATGCTTTACAAATTATTTCTCACGATTATTTTTCTTTCTTGCATCTGCCAACATAAACAATAAGTCACAAAAAAACCTTTCCAATTCCATTTATGAGTTCAGGATGGACTCTTCCCCTACCTTGCTTATGGTTTCATGAAGGTTGAAAAAAGGATCCATTTCTTCAATTTTTGTTGCATGTTTAGGAAAAACGGCCTCAGAGAGAAAACTTGGACCCTGTGGCAAATCAAAAAGGAAACATTTAAAACTCACCATTGATTTTGTTTTTCAAGTGCTTATTGGATTTTCTTTAAAGATTCAAAGTGACTCTAAATTGCTTTAAGGTTCCTGTTGATTGTTGAACTTCATTGTACTGATCTAATTATCCATCACTGAATATTTGTAAATTAAAATGAGTAGAATTCTATAAACCTTGACATTGTTTGTATTTACAAAATAATGTTTTCTTAGCAAGAGAGATTAATCTTAACATCTGTCACCCCTTTCCCCTGAAATGCAGATATTTATGTATCTGCTTTGATTACAAAAGACCTATTTGAAATTCTGTTTTAAATTTAGAATTTTCTGTTTTAAGACAGGTAGAACAGAATAGTTTTGACAAATATGATCACCTATAATATCTTAGACAAAGTGTATATAGTATTTCAAATATTTTCAAATTAACTTCAAAATAATAGGAAGATGAATTTGGGGTAGAAATCCCATATGGTTATTTGTGCTGCCATTAAAATGGTAACACTTAGTGTTAGAAGTTTAGTGTTAAGATGATTGAAATGAATCAGACAAACTCTAATTCATTTTGTGGTTACATGTGTAACCAGGTTTTAGGAAGCAAAAATATATATAATGATGATGATATTACTACCCAAATCAATGCTATTAGAAATATCAACAAAATCATCATCCTATAAAATTATTATTATTTACAGTAATAGCTTTTACTTGAAAACCTGAAGGAACTAGATTATTTGGCTAGAAAATAGAATACATGGGAATTGATAAATTAAGCTAGATAGACAAACAGATTTAGAGACCAATGAATTAATAATCTTTCTGGAGACAATCATGGAGGAGAAAGATTCAAAGCAATCTACAACAACAGTTACAGCAGAGTTACAAATTTAGGCTAAATTTTATTATTCATGGAGCTTTCCAGCAGCAGAACAGATTACTTTGGGTTATACCAATCAATGGTGGGAAGTTAGGATTATGTAATTGAAGTTAATATAGATGAGGACTGAAATCAACTGAATCCCAAGTTCTTATGTATTAATCAATTCTGTGACAAGATATATGCTTTAGTCCCTATTTACAAAAACACTGAAATCAGGCAAAATTAATCTGACTGGTCCAACATATTCCCAATTTTAAATAAGACCATGAATCAACCAATGGTGTTAGTACCTATCAGGATTAACAGTTTGTTTAACAAAAACATGTTTCATGTTCCTCTTTTCATTTGCCCACTAATCTAAAAACTGTCAGAACATCTGCTCAGTCCCAACCAGTACTCCACTTTGTAAAGACTTACCATAAAATTCATATGACCCATGCCTAAAATTTAACAAATAATCTTTCCTAATTTCCTCATTCAGAAAGCATGCTAAGACACAGTATTATGGGTTGAATTGAATCCATTAAAAATGTACATTTTAAAGTCTAAGAACATGACCACACTTAGAAAATAGCTCACTGCAGATGTAACTGTAACCTGTTAAGTTACAGTAGGTCATATAAAAATGGTAATTTTCCCTGATGCAATATGACTATTGTCTTTTTAAAAAATAGATATTTGGGGGCAGAATTACACACAGAGAGAATGTAATGTGTACATGAAGTCAGAGACTGGGATCATGTATCTACATGTCAAGGAATACCAAAGGTGTTGCAAGAAAACTCACAAAATCCATGCAGGAGGCAGGGTAACTGGTTCTCTCTCCTATCTCTTAGAAGGAATCAACCCTGACAACAGCCACAACAGTAGACAATGAATTTCTATTAATTTACCCTGTTTCTGGGATTTTGTTACAGTAGACCTATCAAACTACCACGTCACATTCATTCTTCAATAAGCGATAGGCCTAATAAACTTAATTTTGCTTATTAACATATTTTTAGAGATATTCTGGGTAGTCAACCTAAACGTTGGATAAAAGTTTAATTTTTCTACTTCATTAGTTGGGTGTCTTATTCTCTAAAGGATAAGTTACCTCATATAAGAAACATGGAAAATATTATATAGTTCAGAAATATGTAAGTTCTTGGGTGCCTGGCCCATGGAAACACCACATTTGTGCCATTGTTGATGTGCTAAAACCCATAGACACCACAATAAGGAAAGGGAGGTGGAGATTGATGGCAATATGAGCATTACTAGCTTGTCAAGGACATTCTACAGAGGATTTCTTATTATGGTAGGATGGTTGAATTAGAGGGAATCCATGATCTTATAAGGGACAGTAAGCAACTCGCGTTTAATTATATTTATTTTCTAAATGGAGATCATTTTGAAACTAGATTAGTGTATGCATAACATGGATAATCTGTTGCATTCATTTTCACTTTATAATTCATCTTTGATATCTTTAAAAGTTTGCCACATAAATAGTTTTAAATGAACTTCTTGAAGTGTTTTTATCTTATTAGCTTACTTAAAAAAATAACACTTCATAAATATTACATAGGTAAAATATCAGCCAGCCTCAAATTGAATGATCCCATAAAGATGTACGCTGGGAATTATAATTACCGCCATTTTTATTGAACTTTCAATTATTCAGTGGCAAACCCTATTAATTTAAATTATAAATATGGTTCTTATTCTCTAATGCAGTTCCTTTATTTGTCTTGCTCCTTCATTTATCTTTTAATAGATTACTCTTCTTTGTGTTTACTACCTCACTTATATAATCATTTAAAAAATATTCATTTAACACTTACTATGTGCCAGGGACTGTGCTAAATGCAGTCCATAGTCCTTAATCTTATGATGTTTAATCTACTGAGATCTGTACATAAAAAAGATCAAACTTTACTTTGTTCAAAACAATAAGACAAAACCACTACTTCATACACATGTGAAGATAACAATTCTGTTTAGTAACTAAGTATTTATATAGCCTTAGAAAAATAATGCAATGATTTAAAAGAAAAAAAATACTTTATGAAAATTTTCTACTGCTATTATATTAACTGTACATGATTACTATTTAAATAGTATTTTATATTCACAGAGACAGGGCAGTAAAGCAATTCTAACCACTAAGAAAGTGTTTTGTTTAGAATAATTCCTTCATGGACTGAACTTAAGCAATTCTTGAACAAATATGGACTGAATGCCACTTGGAGATCATATTAGGAATACTGCACAAGAATAAACCTTGACAATAAAACTTTTTCTGAGATGTGGGGTAAAATCCAATTTGCCTCCCATATCCCCTAATTATGTCTCCTTTCTGTAACATTTATCAGTATTTACCAATTCTCTTGCCTGTACTCTATGATTTGACTTTCCTGATTCTTCTTTTGCATATTGTTACCTTCCTATAACTACATTTTCTTTGTTCTTTTGAGTCTTTATGTTGTTCTTAGTATTACTCAATCATTTTGTTTACATAAACTCCCTGGGTGGAACTGTCTGCTTGTCTGGATTCACCTATCAACTTCAAATTGATAACTCCCATATCTTTATCTCTATGCCTGATCCCTGTTCTCAGTTTATCATTTCTGTTTATCCACAAGACCCTTCAAATGCATAAATATATAATGTTCTGAACCACGATCATGTGTTCCTTCATTGTATCCTTCATTTCTTATCTTGAATGAGCACACATATTTTTCAAAATATGAAAATCTATATCATTCTTGACTCCAATTTCCTTTACCATCAGAACCATAGAATTACACTACGGTTGAACAATCATTTACAAGTTCTTACCTCTGGTCATAACCCAGTTATATGTAACTTATAGCCAACTATGCTTCCTGTTATCTAGATGTGTACCAAATTCATCAGTATGTCATTTCACAACCAAGTCCCAACCCTATTTTTCTTCTTTAGACTTTAATCATTTCTTTTTCTCAAAACTCTTTTTGTACCATTTTTATATTGTTTCTGCTTCTTCTGCAACAGGGTATTCACCAGCTCTACCCATACTTTTAATATCTCTGCTTTTTTATTTATGCTATTTCTTATTCTGCCTAGAATAGTCTTTCATCTCTCATCTGTTTACCAGACTTCACCAGATTTTTTTTCCCTGATCCTCAAGATCAAGCAAACAAACAAAAAACCCATACAAAATTATTCTGTAAGGAGGAAGAAGTGACTCTAATGGTGAATGTGTTTGATATTTACCATTCTGATCAAGAATTACTTTTCTATGTAGCCAAGAATTATAGTTGGTTAAAAAATTTCAATTACTAAAAATAAGCCTCTACATATTGCATTCTATGTGAAATTTTGCTTTTTAATTGTGGCAGGTGACAGGAATTAGGGGTAAAGTATTTGTTGAGTGAAACAGTGATTTTTTTTTCAGGTTGCATTGACAATAGCATTTACCAATGCATATATGGTGGATAAATTTAAGATATATGCTGGGAAACAAAAAATTTAGAAAGAAGGATATTGCATTAATATAGTGAGAAATAACATGAGACTAAAACCAAAGAGTGATGTTAGAGAAAGAGATGAGAAGATGGGTTTGGTAAATGTTTAATAACTGAAATTAGCAATATTGGAAAATAATTGGATGCAGAAATCTTAAAAATAAGTCAAAATTTCAAGTGTTTCTAGATTTGATAGTTTGAGTAGTTAGAAATTTGTTTATTTAGAAATTATAGAAATGCCTGAGGGGTTGGGGTAGAAAAGTCATCTAATTTTAAACATTGAAGGTAAGATGTTTGTGAGATATTCCAAAGAAGTCATCTAAATGTGAATAACAATATTGGTCTGAAGTTCAGACCAAATTCTGGATTTGAGACATAAAGATAACTTTTGAAATATGTACATGGTAGCTAAAATGTAACAGCGTAGAACACGTTTTGAGTAATTAGAAAAAATACTCTGAATAACACCAATGTTTAAGAGGTAGGAGGATAAAGTATAATTTGTTGAAAATATTATGGATGAAATATCAGAGAAGTGTATAGAGAACATGCATATTTGATGTCATGGAAGGTAGACAAGTAGATAATGTCTCTGAATGAAAAACTGATACAGTAGAGGAAGTAAATTAAGATGAAGAAGTAAAATATGTGTTGGAGGTGGAATTTCAGAGGTCCCTGGACTTCTGTCAGAGAGGTCTCTGAGGAGTTCTAATAGGTGAAAGAGACAGAAGGCAATTTGTTGCAGACAAAATGTAAGGAGAAGTAGACATCAACACCAAATCACATTTCTCTAAAAAAAAAAAAAAACAGATCATCTGGAGAAGTTAGAAAAATAAATCATTGGCTAAATTAAAAGAGTTAAAGAATCAAGGTAGGAAAAGTGTATTCATTGTATTTTAGATAGAACTGGCATGGGTGTATTTGTAATGTAATAGAAAGTACCCAAAAGACAAGTAGAGATTTTTTTAAAGAAGAAAATTTGAGGGAATTCATAGATAATGAACTTGAGGAAAGAAAATAATGTTACCTAGAAAACAGAATTGTAAGTATATGATGAATGGAGAACAAATACATTGTAGGATTTAAATATAATAGGAGACAGTATTAGTACATACACAGAAGAAAAGAATAGAAAAACTTGAAGTTATTTTTAATTAAGTTTTAGCCTCAATTGAGACAGATAAACATCAACTCGCCATTAAAAAATAAATATATTATTTTGCATATTTTTCAGAAATGATCACTTAACATTGTTTGTTCACATAGGCTGAGTCGAGACACTAGGCAAAACCATTCTAAACATCCCTAGTCTTTGGTCAACCCTCAGTAGGTACAGCTTGAGATGAACAGGATAATTGTATTGCTTCTATATCACAGCCCCAGGTCATGTGTTCCACATGCATCACCTAATTTAATCTACATGCATACTTTTAGGTAGGAGCTATTATTACCCCCCCAACACACACACTTTTACAAATGAGAACAAACATGTTTCAGGCACTTGCCCAAGATGATACCATAAATCAGTAACAAAGCCAGTTTATCTGACCTTATAGCTCACCCTTACATCCCCACACCAACACCCTCCCTACTGCCCAAGTTTCTCATAGACAATGATTCTGTGTATTTAGTTAACAGAGAAGATTTGCCTACCTTCTGTTCTAATTTCCTTAAAACCTTCATCTATTCTCCATAAGCAGCATAAGCAGAAGGTACAATTTAAAGGATATGATCAAAGACTCCCTGCTTATTCTAAATAAAATTGTTATCCAAAAAGCCCCAAGTGTGGGTCCCTCATTGCAATAGTCTTCTCTCTGAAATCAGAGAACATACGCATCAATACTTAAATTTAATATGTGAAATTAAAGCACTTGCAGCCTTTGAATGGCACTGACAGTCATAATGTGCTAGACTGAGAGGAAGGTAATTACAGTCATAATTTTTGAAACATAACATTCTCATCACTATTAAAAGTAAAAAAAAAAAAGACCTGAGATAATGTGGAATTTAAATAGAAGTGTAACCATCCAAGGGTCAAATGTGGAACAATATTAGCACATTATTTTCTGAACACACTCATTTTTATATTTTAATTATTTTTTTCTTGTTCTAAGAAACTCTGTTTTATAGGCTTTATGGAAAATAGTCAAAGTACCTTTATAGTTCTATTCATATTGATTTAGTGTCCTAATTTCAGACCTAGAAAGACATTAAAACTTTTAATTCGACCAAATATACACAGTAAAGCATGGAATATTCAAATAATTGAATGATTTTATGAAGTCATGAAACTGTTGTAGGAAAGTGAACACTAAAATTTGGCTAAAGTATATGTGTGTGTGTGTGTATGTGTGTGTGTGTGTGTGTGTGTGTGTGTTGGTATGTTTATGCTTTTCTAATATATTTTGCCATTTCTTTTAAGGTAACTTGAGATGGGGAAAACAAATGTAAGCCTTACAATGTGAATCATTCCAATGAACCCACATGTATTTTTGGTATTAAAGTCCCATATGCTTACCAAATATTTCCTTAGGATACAGTCTTCTTATTTTAGACTACTTTCAAACTAATATCCCCTTATATTTATTGCCTTGTTTCATATCTTAATCATTATCTTAGCCATTACACATATCATGTGTTGTTATTATAATATTTTTTAACAGTATACTTTCTAGGCAGATGAGATGTTGGGAAAGCTAAGGGATAACTACAAGGAAAACATTAAAGATGCTCTCAGAAACATTTTCTAATAAATACCTTCAGGTTAGTATTTTAATGGTAAATAATTTAAGATTGAGCAGATATTGTCAAACCATTATGTTTTCTTAACAAGTATTTATTATTTCATATACATTAAAAAAACAAATTGTCTGATATTTTTTAATGTTGCCATGTCTGTTCTGCTTTTATAAATGGAAGACTGGACCTGGCATAAAGATAAGGCAGATGAGGAGACACTCTGGAAAAGTGAACCCATAATAACAAAAGAACAGATGTAGAATATGTTCAAAGTCCTCTTTACCAGACTCACAACTTCGAAGATCTCATAATATTAACTCAATGAAGAATTATTAGCTCTATAAATCAATCCTAAAGGGATAACTCATCTCTTCCAATATCCTAACCTGGAAACTTTCTTGAGAACACTCCTGTAATTTTTATTTTCTTGTTTCAGCCAAAGTGGGCAGTTGAAACTGTGTATGTGTTCACATCAGGAAAAAAGAAAATTATGTTAATATTCATTGTTGTTTTTTCCCTATTTTTGGTATTAAAGTCCTATATGACTTTACTAAAGATTATTTGGAGCTATATTCTTTAGTTTATGCCTCGAAAACAAACAAAATCTCCACCAGTGTATAAGATAGAATAAAGTTTGAGAAATCAGAAGGCTTTTTCTACTGTCAATCACTCCTTGACTGCCTGTAATATCCTTGCTGTCTACCTACCACCAAGGGCCCCACATTCCCGCATTCAACACCTGGAGGTTTGAGAAGACAAACTTTTCTGGCCCTTCCAGATTCTGATTGCTTCAAGCATTCCTTCTTTGTGCTTGAGTAACTCATGGTTCTGCCTTGGTGATCATGTTTCATTTTCCACCATCTGTCTTCTCTTCTAATAGAACACTTGTCACTGGATAGGGGCCCACTCAAGTAGTTCAAGATTATCTTATCTCAAGATCCCTAATTTAATTTCACCTGCTCAGAGTCTTTTAACAAATACGGTCACATTCACAGGTTTCTGGGTACAGATTCTTGGGATCAGCAGTACAATCCCACATCTTCAATGTATTAGAGCATGGGAAAGTTCTTTCTAACAGCAAACTGCAAGATTTCAATTCCAATCCAGACATTTTCTTGCTTCTCTTTTTGGGAATAGATATAAAATAGAAGACTTGTAAATTTCTAAAAATCCTGGAGATAAGGCGAAATTAATTTTTATTTTCTTGTTTCAGCCAAAGAAGAGGTAATCTTCTTTGAGGTAATTCCGATCTACTGTTCCAAGTAGTTATGGAATATCTACAAATTTTTTTAAAAATTCTAGATTTGAATGATGGTCACATGAGTATCTAATGTCAAAGCATATTTAAGATTTGTGCATTTTATTATGTATAAATTATATTTCAAAGGAAAATAATCTTTCTATGGAGCTATCATGTCAAAAAATCTTTCTTACCCTTTCATATAAATTATCTAATATGTTGTTATATTTTGTTATAAAATTGTCCTTAATATCCTCTTACTACCCATTTCATAAGATCTAGTTTGCATCCCCATTTCATTCTACTATGGGTAATTTTTTCCCTCTCTCCTATCAACTATTTAAGTTAACTGAAATCTTGGCTGTTCTTCTGTTAATCCTATAATTTCTTATGAATGCGTTCAGTGTTTTAAAGCCTTCCATGTTCCTTTAATATTTACTTTTTGATAGCACAACCATTTAAGATTAGTAAAGTTCTGTGACTACTGTCATTTTCTAGGTGAATAGACTGAGATTCAGAGATATTTTTTTCCCAGATTTTGCTGGTCATTGGTGGATTCTGAATCTTCAACTCTCATCTGATGCTACTCAAATTTCACATCCCTGTATCTCAAATGCCTAAATGAAGCCAAATTGGCAATGATTACTAGATAATCCTGATGATATTACAGAAATCAAAAGAAAAATAAAGAGTTCAGTCTTGTTAAACTAAGCTAGACGCAACAAAGTTCCTTTTAAGATGTAAAGATCCATGATAAAGTTCTCCACATCAATGAGAGATTTTTGGGCTGTGTTCTCTGAATGATCAGAGTTGGAGACAAAGTATTAAAGTCCCTTTAAGGATTTCTTGATATTTTTAAGACTTAGCTAAGTGGGCATTAGATTTAAATGATGTTTTACTATTGAAATCACTGCCATCTTACTATCCACAAGAATGGGGTGGCGGGGGGGGGTTCAGTCCAAATAAATAACATGTTCTTAATTTGTACAAGTATTAACATGTAATATCAAAAAATTTCAGGCATCTATAAAAACTCATATATTCATATATAATACATTTATTAATTCTCTTGAAACAACAAATTAAAATGAAAGCCTTAAAGTTTGGCATCTACCATTGATAGTAGGAGACTATAGCAACATCAAGAAGTTTCTTTTAAGAGAATGAGATCAAAAATAGTGATTATACAGCTCTCACTTACTAAATGTCTAATATGAACTGCACTGTCAGGCAGTGAATACTTCTATATTCTGCATGGTAAGGATTTTCTGAGAAAACTTTATTAAAACCTGGATTAAAGGATAAGCTTTAGAAGTTAAATGATGACTGAATAGTGATAGAAAACCAGAGAGATTTACCTCCCTGTAGGTATGTGTTTCCATTTCAAAGGGGCTAAAACCCAGAACAAACACAGCATTCCATCCCATACATAACACTCATGACTTCTACTATATCCAGAGGGTAAGAAGTTTAGAACTTTTCCTTCTTTCCCTTGTTCATCTCCTTCTTTCAGGAAGGGAGAAGGTGACGTGCATAAAAATTCTCATTTTCATATTTTCAGGGTTCCTATACTGTGTTACATACAGCATGCAAATTTGTCTGTCTCTTACTGCCTCATCCCAGAATGGGGAAAAGAATGGGAAAAAAAGAAACCAATATGGTTGCTATAAGTAATAATTTTAAATATTGTTGTATAGAATTCATGTTAAAATTTGGGATAATATATACAGAGAGATTATAACCCACATCAGCACTAAATGTTTTAATAACAATAACAATAAAGTGAATGTTAATGAACATGAACAAATAAATAAGTATATAAATATTGAGTAAATATGAGACTTTAAAATACAAGTTTAATCAAATGTTTGTTTTAAATTTATATTTGCTTATAATGAAATATTATTATTTAAGCAATAAATGTACAATGCATCATATTTATAATAAATATACAATAACCCTTCCATGATAAATTAATAACAATATATAATATGATATATTATACTATATATACTATATGTTATATACTATAATAAATAACAAATATTTAATATTAATGAATATTATTGAATGTTTACCAATACTTATTGAATATTTGGCATGTGGCAAGTGACTTAAATTCTCTGTGCCTCAGTTCTCTCATCTGTAGAATTAATAAAATAATTTTACCTTCCAGGATATCATCATACAAACTTAATGTGCTAATACACATAAAACTTTTAAAATCATGTCTAGAACTGTCAATCCATATAATAGCTTTAACATTAAGGTACTATTTTCTCCAATTTGCAAAGGAAGGTAACAGGCTAAGAAGGATGTCGGTGTTTGCTTAAGGAACTACATTTATTGATCCATCAGGATTCACTCACTCTCATTTAAGTCAAATGCTAGTGGAAAAAGTTAGTGTTGTAGTCTAGTCCAAGACAAAACAAGAAATGCAGAAAATTAATTTTTTTCATAAAACTAAATATATTAAATCAAAGAGCTGCCATTTTCCTGAAGTTGTATTTTCATCTTTTGATATTAAAATATTTATTTTTTCTCTTCTAAAAAAACTTGAGAGTAGATTGCAGTCTTTGTTTTTTATTTGTTTTCTCTTAATGCCTTTACATGGTAAATTTAGATTTAATACTTTAGGTCAGTCTGAGCATTTTGATTTTCTAATTCAATTTTCCTGAAAGATGAAAATCTGAGAAGCACTTTTAAATCCTTTAGTATCTTGCATCATGCCAGTTTTACAGGTTAAAAAAATTGCTTTATGGTGAATTTATTCAATGTTTTCATGGTTGCATACATTGGGTCAGGACTGAAACTTTAACCTTGGTCATTTGAGTCTTACAGAGGTCCTTACACTTACAACCCTACATCCAACTACACAATTCTACACCTTCAGTAGGAGATGGCTTTAGAAGGTTAGTAGGCAATTTCATGACTCCATAACATTAAAAATAAACAAAACACTTAACGGGAACACTTTTCTACAGAAGTAATAGCTACATGGCAAAATGTCAAGATAATATAGACTTTCTGATTGGTAGAAAGGCTTAACAGAGTTTTCAATATATATGCTAAATACTACTTAGCAGGAGGTCATAAGCACTCCCAATGTTTAAATATAATTTATTGTGAAAGATGTCTTATAATTTAAGCTTGAGTTTATAAACATATGTAAGCCAAGTACCATTTTAAAATAAGTATTAATTGTCTTGATTGTTTCAGAGATTCTGCAAGCCAATTTTGTGTTAGTAGAATATTGGGGGGAAGGTAGGGGTATTATATGCCAATTGAAAATCACTGATGTGCAAAAGAAATATACCTGTCTATAGATAGTCCATGAAATAAGGAACTATCTATAGATAAAACATACTTTATGCATCATGAATAGTATCTAATATTAATGAAACACATTGCAAATATAGCTCAACCTGTATAAAATCCTTAATAAGTAAATACACTATTATACTCACTTTATGAATAAAGAATTTGAGGCACATTCATTTTATATATCTTGCCTAAGCATTAAATATGGAGAAAGAATCCAGACAGTATCGGTGCTCTTAACCATTATAAAATACATTGTCTAGAAAATGCAGCATATAGATCATAATACTGTAAATATTTACTTATATGCTTTCAAGAATGATGGTAGGTGAGAAAAAATGAAATCTACATTCACTTCCTATAATTTTCTTATATGAATAAAAATCACAACTGTATAATACTTTCATTTAAAAATCTTTTCTTGCCCTTGTTTTATCTTAGCCTTGAAACTTATCTCTTCTTTCCTAACTTTAAATCCATGCAGTATTTTATCATATTTCAGTTTGAAAAACAGAATGTATGAAACTAAAATTCCTCAAAATATTGCAGACCCTTGCAGTAAAGGCTGAGTTAAAGCAATAATGATTCTATCTCTATTTTCACATGAAGTTTCAATGACTGTGAAGTGAAGGAGGTAGTCCCATAACTCCAAGTCATTAAATGGTTAGTTGAGTACTCTTTTCTTCAACTTGTCTCCTTTTAAGAGGGAGAAAGATGTTCTCCTAAGTATCAGATACACTAATAGATGATTCTAGGATTATTTAACCATCAATCAGCTGGTTCCTGGAGGATCCTGGAGGTCAGACCCAGAGTAGATGAGAGAAAGGCCTGTAGGGTCTCAGAGCAGCAGCTACTTACCATTTTTAGTAATGCATTTTATTATAATAGGTTCAACTCTACTGCTAGATATTTGTTACAAACAGGTTCAAGGCACTGCACCCCATGGCATAGTGACACAATTAGCATTTTATGTTGTTGAGGGCCATAGCCAAGTTGGGATGACACATGACATTTTTGCCAGAAGTAGGGGTTGAGAGGTGATGCCAGCGAGTTCTCCCTGAGTTCCCCTTGAGTTCCAGTTGAGCTCAACGGGGATTCCTGAAGAGTTCACATAAGCTGGGGAAGGGCTGGATGAGGGATTTCCGATGTGTGGTTCCAGGAGGAGCCACGTGGCGTTGGGGAGAGTTCCCCGGAGCGTGTGTGGAGTGTGCTGGTGAAGTTCAGAAATAAAGTTTGTTCCTGCTTCAGTGGCTTGTGATTTGTTCCCAGCCAGACTGCAGCATTATGTATCACTTAAAATGTAGAAGTTACACAAATAAGTTGCAAGGTAGGAAAAGAAAAACTGTTGTTCTCAGATCTTATGGGGGGCAGAAGTTTTCTCAATAATGAAGACTCCATACTTATTGTGGTCTTTTGAGCAATCTGGTCTCTGGTAAGGTCTCAAGTCAATTTAAATGCAGCATTTCTCTGAGGTCAGAGCCTGTTAGCCTCCTGAAAAGCTTTCTATAGAACAGTCAGGCAGTGCTTTTCTCAGGGCTGTACTTAATCAACTGTGAAAAAATTGAGGGATTTGAAGGTCTTAAAGTTAAGGGCAAAAGAATCTAAACATCAGTTTAAGAAGAAACAAATGCATTATTCAAATCCTGGAAGACATATTTAGCTTTTCAAAGTCCTTTGGCTAGAAATAGGAAGACATTAGCTTTATAGGATTGACCTCCTTTTACATAATCTGGGTGAAAACAACCAGGGAAATTAAAGCTGAAACAGTAGTCTATGAAAATTTTACCATTCATCCTATTATTATTAGCATCATCTTAAAATTTTTTGTCAAATACTAAATTCAGTATAGATACTAGCTGTGGGAAATTCAGAGAAATGATTCTGGAAATGACTGGTTACTGAAATCCCTCTTAACCCTCCTTCCCCTTCTCATGGAGCCGACCCTGACTGTTATTTCATTTAGCTACCTATGAATGACTTCATATTAATGCTGTCAGATATCCCTGGGCAAATTATGTATTTCTATTATAGCTATTACTAATTAAAAGCTAAGTGAAAGTCTTTATTTTTCTTTGTATCTCAGGGACGACAGGTAGATTTTAATTTTAAAGACTAAGAATGATTTCTTGAATATCTTGAGTTTGGGGCAATGTTTTCCTTTGGCTAAATGCATTCATTTTAGTCATTCATTCCATTTACTTGTTTGGAAATCAATGAAGACACCAAATTAATTCTGCAATTCACTAAAGCAAAAATCCCACTTAATTGAATAAATAGGTATTAAAGAAACGCACTGCTATCTTCGTCCCCGTAGATAAAGCACATGTGGTTACATTTGTCTCTAAGGACACTATGTAGCTCCACTTGGAAGAGCAAGCCAACCTCCAATAGAACAGACTATTTCCTCTGTGAATTAAAATATAAAGAAAGAAAATATGCTTTTAGTTGACTTCTGATACTATCTTTCCTTAATTTTCACTTGAAAATAATCAGTTATCTCCATGTTCCCGAATGTCCTCATTTAATGACAGTGAAATTAAAAAGACATTGATGTTCTCCTTTTCTAGCAATGGGTCACTTCTGATTAAACTTCGATTGAACATTAAACTTTCAGACTTAAAACAAATTGCCTTCTTTTTCTTTTTAATTTGGACCCGATTTTCTGCTGCCCTCGGGTCTCTCAATGGTAATTAATTGATTTATGAATCAATTGAAGGGAAATTTCAGGTTGGAAAAAGAAAAGCCATTGTTTTAAAAAAAATTATGACCAACATTTTACAAATGACTCATTTCTCTTTCAAGTAATGCAGTTATAATTCAGAAAATTTTACATTTTTAAAGTATTTTCAGAAAAGTTGAGTGTTTGCATTTAATTTCATTTGAGATTATTTATTTGCCTTTGGAGTAGATTCTTGATCAAGATTCTCATCTCATTATAAAATGACTAAATTATCCTGGTATAATTGGATAGATGGAGGGCAGTGAAGCCCATCAAACTGCTCAATGCAGGCAGGATGGGATGCTAAGTTCAATGGGAATTTGGGACCGGGAGTTTAATAATACTATTTGACTATTATTATTGTTTGTGGAGTATATACAAAATTAGACTTTGTTTTTACCACTGAAGTATATCCCCATCCCTTTTTATTTTGAGATGGGACTTCATCAAACATAAAATAAATCAGAGAGTGTGTCTACAACCACAATGTAATCAACTAAAATTTAATAACAGATAACAGAAAAGTCTTCAAAGAAACACTTCCAAATAATGCATGAATCAAAGATGAAGTATTTAGGGAAATCAAAAGACAATTGAATTGATTGAAAATTAAAGTACAACATATCAAACTGTAGTATACATCTAAGCATATCCCTCATTAGAATAGATGCAAAAATTCTTAACATAATATTGGCAAATAAAATTAAGTAGTATATAAAAGGAATTATATACCATGACCAAATGAGGGATACAAGGCTATTTCAATATTCAAAGTCAATCAGTGTAATCCACTACAGTATCAAGTTAAAGAAGAAAAATCACATGATCATATTAATCAGTGCAAATCCAATACCCACTCATGAATTAAAAGAAAAACACTCAGTTTCACTTCTTATGCTTTAGGAGTCTTACTGAGGAAGTGAGTTTCTGAGCCATTATAATGGAAAGTTGGGCCTACTTTTTCTTCTAGTAGGTTCAGAGTCTCTGGTCTAACATCTGGGTCCTTGATCCACTTTGAGTTAAGTTTTGTGCAAGGTGAGAAATAGGGTTCAATTTAAATCTAGGGTTCAATTTAAATTTCCACTACATATGAATTTCCAGTTTTACCAGCACCATTTGTTGAAGAGACTGTCTTTTCCTCCCGTGTATTAAACATACACTTGTATGAGATAACTGTATTTATGTGAGTGTGTCTCTGTGTTTTCTATTCCATTCATCTTCATGTCTGTTTTGCTGCCAACACCAAGCAGTTTTGTTACTATAACTCTGTACTAGGAGTTTAGATCTGATATTGTGATGCTACCTACATCAGTCTTTTCTCACTAAGGATTATTTTGGCTATTCTGGGCCTCTTATTTTTCCAAATGAATTTCATGACAGCATTTTCTATTTTTATGAAGAACATAATTGGGATTTTAGTAGGAATTGCATTAAATCTGTATAGCACTTTTGACAGTATGGCTATTTTGATAATATTAATTCTGCCTATCCCAGAATGGGAGATATTTCCATTTTCTAAGGTCTTCGATTTTTTTTTTTAGTGTTCTATAGTTTACAAATGTAGAGGTCTTTCACTGCTTTTGTTAAATTGATTCTCAAGTTTTTTGTTTGTCTGACTAAAGCATAAACAGTGGAATATTACTCAGCTATAAAGAATTAACAAGAATTTTAAATTGTATAGTTTTTCTGATTTCTCTGTTGGCTAATTCGTCATTAGTATATAGGAGTGTGCAATAAGTAAAATCAAGAACTGTTAAATGAGATGGTATCAAAGCTTCTTCACAGCAAAGGAAATAATCAAGACTGTAAAGAAAGAACCTACAGAATGGGAGAAAACCTTTTCCACCTGCATCTCAGGTAGAGCATTAATCTCCAGGATATACAAAAAACTCAAAATACTTAACACCAAAAAATTAAATAACCCAATCAATAAATGGGCAAAGGCTCTGAACTGGAACTTTACAGAAGAAGAAATATGAATGGTCAATAAATATATGAAAAAATGTCCAAATCTCTAGCAATTAGATAAATGCAAATTAAAACTATACTTAGATTTTATCACACTATAGTCAGAATGGCAATTATCAAGAATACAAGTAACGGGAGGACTTCTGCCAAACCCTGGTGAGAAAGGCCTACCTGAGTCTTGGGTGAGGGTCTCCTGGGGTTCTTTGGGGCCAAAGGAATCCTGAAACCATGAATCACCCACATAAGCTTTGAGACATTTTCTAGATTTCTTCCTGGAAGCCCTGCAACTACCCTAAAATTGAATGGATTGCAGAACAGACCTATGTATTCTGGACCATCAATGGAGCCAACAATTCAAAATTCAGATATTTTCTTTGAAGAAAAGCTTAGCCAACATTTTTTGGTATCCAAAAAGGTGACATTGTGATTGCAAAAAGCCCAAGTGATCCAAAATCAAATATTTTTAAAAAAGTAATTGGTTTAGAAGGAGACAAAATCCTCACCACTAGTCCATCAGATTTCTTTAAAAGCCATATTTATGTGCCAACAGGTCATGTTTGGTTAGAAGGTGACAATTTACAGAATTCTACAGATTCCAGGTATTATGGACCGATTCCATATGGACTAATAAGAGGATGAATCTTCTTTAAGATCTGGCCTCTAAGTGATTTTGGATTTCTATGTGACAGCCCATATGGCCACAGATTTTCTGATGATTAGCAAGCATTATTACTTTTAACTTGATTATTGTTTCCTGTTCAAGTGAATTTATTCCTGCAATTGAAACCATGTACTTACCAATAAACTATTTGCTGTTCAGTTTTAGTTATTTGTTAAATGTAAAGAAATACTCATTCTGCAAACTCTTGAGTTCAAAATATTTGTGTAAAAATAAATATAACCCAAGATCAGTGTTCCATCTAAATTTTATGTTAGATATAAAATATTTGCAGAGGGACCTGAATGACTATATCTCACTTGCAAATTTTTGTCTTATATAAGTAAAATGAAAATAATCTATTCTTCTTGAAAGTGCCTTATACTTCAGCTATAGTCAGTAAGTCAGAATAGTAACTATTCTTATTTATATGTTCAATCTGACAACCTCAGGAGTTCATTCTAAGTGAAAAGCTGCTAAGTTATATGCTTGACTCACTCATTTGAAGTTAAGTAAAAAAGTTTCGAGCTGGGGATGTGGCTCAAGTGGTAGTGCGCTTGCCTGGCATGCGTGCGGCCCGGGTTTGATCCTCAGCACCACATACAAAGATGTTTTGTCCGCCAAAAACTAAAAAATAAATATTAAAATTCTCTCTCTCTCTCTCTCTCTCTCTCTCTCTCTCTCTCTCTCTCTCTCTCTCTCAAAAAAAAAGTTTTGGTGATCCCATAAATGATTCTATGAAGTTCTTTAAATGAGTTCTAATTTAGACTGTACACAGAATATTAAATACATAGGGGGAAAAAGGAATGCAAGCAACAATAAATGTTGGCGAGGATGTGGAGAAAAGGACTGCTGGTGGGAATACAAACTGGCTCAACCACTATGGAGGAAAGCCATATGGAGATTCCTTAGAAAACTTGGAATGGAACCACCATTTGACCCAATTATCCCTCTCCTCGGTTTGTACCCAAAGGACTGAAAATCAGCATATTACAGTGATGCAGCCACATCAATGTTGATAGCAGCTCAATTCATAATAACCAAGCTATGGAACCAACCTAGATGCCCTTCAACAGATGAATGGATAAATAAAATGTGGTACATATACACGTTATGGTTTGGATGTGAGGTGCTCCCCCAAAACTCAAGTGTGAGACACTGCAAGAAGGATTGGAGGAGAAATCATTGGGTTATAGCATTAAGCTAATCAGTGACTTGATCCCTGAGGAGATTAACTGAGAGGTAACTGGAGGCAGGTGGGGTTTGGCTGGAGGAAGTTTTTCACTGATGGCAGGGCTATGGGATATATATTTTGTATCTGGACAGGGGAGTCTGTCTGTCTCTCTCTCCCACCTTCCTGATCATCACATGAGCTGCTTCCCCCTGCCACACTCTTCTACCATTGTGTTCTGCCTCACCACAAGCCCCAAAGAATGGAGCTGGCCTTCTATGGACTAAGACCTCTGAAACCTTGAGCCCCTAAAAAAACCTTTCCTCCTTTACTGTTGTTCTTGTTGGATCCTTTAGCAACAGCAGTGAAAAATCTGACTAAAGCATACACAGTGGAATATTACTCAGCCATAAAGAAATAAATTATGGCATTTGTCTGTAAGTGGATGGAACTGGAGACTATCATACTAAGTGAAATAAGCCAGTCGCAAAAAACCAAATACAGAATGTTCTCTCTGCTACATGAATGCTAACCCACAACAAGGGGGATAAGGAGGAGAATTATAGAAGTTTATTGGATTAAACAAAGGGGGAATGAAGGGAAGAAAGGGGGGATAGGAATAGAAAAGACAGTAAAATGCATCAGACATAACTTTTCTTTGCTCATAAATGAATACATAACCAGTGTAACTCCACATTATGTACAACCACAAGAATGGGATCCTAATTGGAATGGGTTGTACTCCATGTATTATATGTCAAAATAACTCCTGTCATGTATGTCTAAAAACAACAAATTAAAAAAGGAAACAAGATACACTAAAAAAAATAGTAATACAGGAGAACTTTCTAAACTTCATAAAGAACATACACACCCGAAAACCTCCAGCTCACAGCACAGTTAATGGTAAGATACAAATGCTTTCCCCATAAAAGGAGTAACAGGGCACTGATTTCTGTTCTTTCCACTCTTAGTAAACAGAATGATAAAAGTTCTATCCAGACCTATAAAGCAAGAAAACGGAGTAAAATACAAATAATTAGAAAAGAAGAAATAAATCTCTTCCTGTTTTCAGATGATATGATGATCTGCATAGAAAATCCCAAGGAATCTCAAAAAAAATTTTAAGAACTAATAAATGAGTTCCACAAGATTACACGATATGATAAACATAGAAAATTTTAATTGTACATTCTATATTCCACCAATGAATATTTGGAACTCAAATTAAAAAAATATAATACCATTTTTCTAGGTTTGATCCTCAGCACCACATAAAAATAAATAAATTGAATAAAGGTATTTTGAAATATATATATATATATATATATATATATATATATATATATATATAATACCATTTCTAATCTCTCAAGTAAATTAAATAGGTATAAATCTAAAGAAATATGAATAGGATTTATATACTGAAAACTCCACCAGGCAGACAAATGACATCAACGAAGATCTAAATAGATGGGGAAACATACCATGTTTAAGGATTGAGAAACTCAGTGTAGTAAATATATCAATTCTCTCTAAATTTACCTATACTTTAATGCAATTCCTACCAAAGTTTCAATAAGAATTTATGCTAAAATTTATATAGAACACAAAGAAATTAAAATAACTAAAAATATTTGTAAGAAAAAAAAATGAGAGGAACTGGTCTAAGTTCAAAATTTATTACATAACTGCACTAATCAAGACTGTACCCAGAGAGAACATAAATGGCATTGTTCTTGGTATGGTGAATTAAAGAAGAAAGATCACACACATGATATTCTACTTGGAATTGGCCAACATTTTTAAATACTGTAAGTATAGAATCCCCAAAGGTGTTTCAACATTGTAATAAGCTTTAGGTAAGTCTATGTAATATGATAAACCTAAATAAAAATCAAAACACTGAGTCTCTCAGTGTTTTGAATCTGAAGTTGTCTTTTAATCTGAAGTCAACTGTCTGGTTTTGCATTTTCTCTTAATAAAATGATTCACTGTGTTTGGTTTTAGGGGAAAAAAATAGAACACATAAAATGCCATAGAAATGGAAAAGCTAGATGTTCTGAAAATATCCAAACGAATTAATGTGCTGATTTTAAGAGAAAAGACAAAAACAATTAGAATTAGAAATTTTGATTAGATTTACTAGATAGAACTGAAATTTCTACTCCTAATAAGATGGTAAACTACATAGTAAGCAAGAAACTGAGAATAAATTGTACTAGTCGTATTTTATATGTTTTTCCCTGACAACACTGGCAAAGATTTACAGTTTTTAAAAAAATGCAGAAGAAGCCAGGCGCGATGGCACAAGCTGTAATCCCAGCAGCTCGGAAAGCTGAGACAAGAGGATCATGAGTTCAAATCCAGCCTCAGCAATGACAAGGCACTAAGCAACTGAGTGAGACTCTGTCTCTAAATAAAATACAAAATAGGGCTGGGGATGTGGCTCAGTGGTTGAGTGTCCCTGAGTTCAATCCCTGGTATCTAATCAATCAATCAATAAAAATTTTAAAAAATATTTTAAAATAAGAAGAGCATTCATCTTTAATTACTACAAGTCTGAAGGTGAAAAGACCTCTGGTAGAATTTACCCTCCAAAAACAACCATCAACTTCCTAAAAACAAATGGGACTTGAATTTAACTGGTGGAAGACAATTCTGGCATCCCTATTGCAGAGTAATACAAGGACCAGAGGCCTAGGGAAAACCAAGAAATGGGTCACATGCATTCACAGGTTGCTGAAGAAGGCAGGTGGGCTTCAGTGCAATAAAAAGAACTTGGGCACAACCTGCAGAGCAGAGACTCTCACACGTGAGCATCCATCAGTCACCTGGTAGGCCTGAGGAAGCCGAGATGTCTGGGCCCCCTGCTCAGAGTATCAGATTCATAGGTTTGGGGAGGGGCTAAGAGTCTGCATTTCCAACAAGCTCCTGGATGCTGCTGATATTGCTGGTCCAGGCACCAAACTTAAGAAACCACTGAACTAGAGGAACTTAACACATTCGTTTAGCAATTACTTATAGAAATTATCACAAGATAGTATCTGTCTCCCAATGTGCTAATATGCTTCCCTTCATCAGAAAAAACGTGTTTTCCGTCTTAGAACTCTATAACCAATTATACTGAATGTCAGCTGAGTTTTGGGGATACATCTATATTCCAATCCCTCGGTGGTTTCTACTCTTACTCAAGGAAGAGTCCATTTCCAAGAAGAAGACAGAGTGCAAAGAATCAATAAATGACTGTAGGGCAGACCCCAGCTGAACAGTTAGGCTCCCTTGCAGAGACTTCCAGCCAGCTGTTTTCATGTTTAGCCACAGAATGAAAATCTAGAGGACAGTCTGCCCAAAGGAAGACAACGCAGAGAAAAATATGTGCAGAAATAGAGAAAGACTGAGTTCACTGAAATCTCTGAGCACCTGAATCCAGCATACCTGAAGCTAACTACCCCCAGGCCTATCAGTTCTGTGAGATCATACACGGATGTTTGGTCCTGAGTCAAGTTGAGTTGGGTTTTCTGTCCCTTAAAACTGAATGAGCTCTTTGGGAACATTTATAAACCCCAGGTCTTAGCAGACAGCACTCACTGGTCTGGTCCTGATTCCCCCTGTTCTTGCTTTAATTAGTTTCTTTCAAAGAATTCAAATAAGTTAGGGGGCTGGGGGTTGAAAGGATGTATGTGGAGTGGTGAGGAAGAGGAAAGGACCAGGAGCCCAGGACCAGAGAGTCTGGTTGTTAGCACAAAAGACCAGGCCAAATGCAAACTTCATGGATCATCTTGGCCTTTTATTTAGGAATGGGATTGCACTCATGGGAATGGATCCACTCTCCTGTTTCAAAATAAGCCACTGAACAATAGAGGGGACTGGGCTTATATACCGAGAGGTGACTTAACTAATGAGCGTGTCAGCTTGCACACTCAGGAATTTGGGGTCTGCTTTACTGGGGAAAATGGGAGGGGGTCTGGGGTCACTGGTCAATATCTGGGATTTTTCTCACTGGACCAGATGGAGGGCCTGGGGTCAGTGGTTGGTATCTGGAAAGGATTTATTTAGGGAAGGATCAATTCTTTGGCCTCTTCTCAGAGACTGCCTTTCTAGATTTGATGGAAACCTCCTCCCCTGGGTTTGTCTTATCCCCAGCAAAGAATGTACTGGGAAAGGATCAGTGCCACCAAGGTGTGGCTTTCTTTCTCACTCCCCTTTTCCCAGGCCTCACTTTTTTTTGGGGGGGGTTGTCATTTTCCATATCTAATAACAGTCAAGTCAGGTCCCAACGGCATTAAGGGGGGACCACCGGAGAAAGTGTTTTCCACTCTGCCACTCCACAATCACAGCACTCGGCTCCGGTCAGGTAGCTTCTGTCTGTCACAGCAACCCCATGCCATCTCTCTGCCTCTGGTCCCTGCCTCCTTAGAACTTCACCAACCCAGGGCCCCTCTTGGCTCCCACTCTTCCTCGGGGTTCTTCTTTACACAGTTGTTCAGCTCCCCTCCTGGCTCCTCACAGCCTCTTTGTCTTGGTATTTCCTAGGCCAAGGTCCTGAGAGAGACTCTGATTGGCCCAGCTCCTCTTTGTGGGCAGGGCAACCTCCCAGGTTGCTGAGGACCCACCACTTGGCTGCCCTGAGATTAGTAAGCACTTTCTATTGAGTGAACTACAAGGAGAATTCTTGATTTTTTTTTTTCCAAGAAGGGGCTGTGAGAAAAAAAAAAAAAAAACTCTACATCTGGCTTGTTTCTCCCAGTACAAAAAAAAAAAAAAATGCATGTTTTTCTTTCTGCCTAGAGATCCTTTTCTTTCCTCTCCCTTTCTCTGCTGAAAAGGGCCACCTCAAAAGTCATCTCTTCCAGGAAGAGAGTGTTACATTCCCCCTTCACAGTGCTTCCTCTGTCGAAGCACCAACCATCTGGTGTCATCACTGTGCAGATGGGGCAATGTTTCAGTATTTTAATTGATGCAATTTCTGTAGGATTTCCCAATACCTCAAAGCTCCCCCCATTTTGAGAAGCTATACTTTGAGAACATGGGAAATCCTAAGTGCCTTATTCTTGGCTCTTGTATTTCTAAAATCCATTTGGGGAAGACAAACCTAGATTTAAGAGTTTGCTTATATGTATGGAGAAAGAAAAACTGCCCCTGATTTTTGGAAATGAATGCTACCAGCCTGGCCCTGGTTTTGGAGGATGTGGCCTGGCACTTATAAGAAGGCAGCCTGTTAAACGTAACTAGTTTCACAGAACATAAACAGTAGATGATCTGTGATGGATCATGATGATCAGACAAACATGAGACCACTTCATAGGCACGTCTGAACAAAGAACATGATTGTTGCCAAAACCACAAAAATACCCAACATCTCCCTCTCCAAGGTAATACCAGTAACTGCTGCTTCTTTACCAGCTATTGCTTTAGCCTCTACCTACTCATTCCTCCTTCTAGATCAAAGATGCAAGATAATCACAGAATTACCCTACTTCCTGACAGTAACAATCTAGAGCAATACCCCATTTCCTTAAACCCTTTCCAAAACCTCTTAACACAAGCCCAAATCCTGTAGGTTCTTTCTAACTCTTACTAACAATATCCCAATTCCCTGTGGTATATGCTCCTACTCACTGCAATGAGTTACAAACCCAATTAGTTCAACTACAAATGCATTCCCCTTGGTCTTATCTGTGGGGGGTGGGGTGGATTGACATTGTGAACCGTGAAGATGTCAAGGCACAGTTTATGCTAAAAATAAAAAGATGTAAAGGAGGGTCAGTGGTGCACACCTGTAATCTCAGGTAGGCTTGGGAACATGAGGCAGGAGAATCATAAATTCAAGGCCAGCCTCAAAAATGTAGTGAGGCCCTCAGCAACTTAACAAGACCCTGTCTCAAAATATTTTTTTGAAAGAGAACTGAGGATGTGGTTCAGTGGTAAACTACCCCTGGGTTCAAACCCCAGAACAAAAAAAAAAAAAAAATTAAAGAATTCATGTGGTCATGCAAAGTTAATTTTATTCGAATTCCCAAACACAGTAGATCATATAATATTTTGAATATTCTACAGTTCAGGAAATTGAGACAAAGGGAATAGGAGATAAAAGAAAAATACACTGGCATTATGCTACTGAAAAATAAGTACACCCTACAAGAATATTGGGTTGACAGGTTGATATAAGACAGTATTGCAGTAAGTATGAAGGAAGAAATTTGAACCCTGATGGTTCCCTGAAAGAGTAGCCCTGCCATTTACATTCCCAGCTACCCCATCTACCTCCACCCACCCTCATGCATTCAGAGTCTTTTGGAAGTAGGATATGTAAGAGAATTCCCGTATAGGTGTGAGGCTGAGAGGTAAAGAGCATCTGTAATCAACTCCTAGGTGGTGCTCAGCACTGGGCCAAACCATGGAATCTCCCTAAGCCCAGTAATGTGTAAGGAAGCAAAGTCGAGGGCTGGGGTTGTGGCTCAGTGGTAGAGCACTTTCCTAGCATGTGTGAGGCCCTGGGTTTGGTTCTCAGCACCGAATATAAAGAAATAAAAAAGGTCCATTGACAAATTTAAAAATATTCAAAGAAAAAAAGTTTTTTAAAAAGCAAAGTCGAAAATAGCCACCAGGAGTTCCCAGAGGAAGGCCCAAAGCTTCCTCCCAGAGTTCTCAAGCTTCTGAGCACAGTGCACAGAACAGCCAACTGTCTGGGACAAGCCTTGTGGTTAGGACAGACACAGCTGCATTCTACATGGATCAGCCCTTAGGGACCAGATGGACATGAAGTGCTCAGTGGAGGCCAGATGGAAGACAATCTCTCCATTCCCTGACGTCTTGGCATTTGGATACCCACCCCACCCCCAGAACTCAATTGCATTCCCATGGAAGGGGAGGGGGCAGGAAATCTGAACTGACCATCTATATTGTTTGAAAACATTCACTTCCCGTAAGAATAAGAGCTCAAAATAGAAATTGATTCCCATTCTAGAGAAAAGAAATTGGTTTCACTTCTGGGCACCTGAATTTGTGTAATTTCTGTTGTCATTCACCCTAGGGTACAAATCTCTCAACTCTATTGACTGAGAGTTACGGCCACACCATCTGTCTGGCTTTTTCACTGTGCCCTAAGTTCCTGGAATATTGGAACCCTATATTATTTGCCACAGGTCAATAAGTGCCTACCACAGTGTGGGTTTTGCAAGGTGTCCTGAATCAGTCATTAACCAGCTGCACAGCCTTAGGCAAATTTTTTAATTGCCTTGAGATTCCATTTTCTCATGTTAAAATAAGGGAATCTACTGATAAACATAAGGCATATTTTTTGCACTAATTATAGCAAAGACTAGTATTACATTGGTAATATGTATGAATTGTAGACTATTTTTTAAAAATGAAGGTTTTTTTATGTTATATCTATACACTAATCAGAACTAGGTTAACTACATTCAACTACTCCTTTAATCCAAAAGACTCAAGAGTAGTCCTTAGGGAACATAATTTAATGACTAGATAAGGCAAATTTGTAATTAGTGTATCAACTGCTTATATGGAATTAAGTCTTTCCAAAGTGCTGGAAGGTTCTTGAAACAGTTTATCTTAAGTAGACCAAGTATTCTCAAACGTGGCTCATCATCAGAAACATATGGAGAACTTTATAATCAGAGATACCTCTACTCACCATGGAGATTTCTGATTCCCTGGGTCCTGGTTGGCTCTGGAGTCTACATGTTTAAAAACCTTCCTGGGAAATTCCAGTGATTAGCCAGGTATGAGAATCAATGCATTAGAAAACAAAATTAAATAAACCATGGAAACTCCGACCCTATTGGAATTATCATGGATGCCAAATTAGTTTCTCTCTCCTTTTCATATTAGAACATTATTTTTCTTTTCTAATTTGATACATTAGTGGTAAAGGGCCATAGTGTTGGAGAGCATCTTTAAAATAAACTGGAAGGTTGAGGGCAGACTGGGAGGAGGGATGTTCTGTTCAAATGAAACAAGTTTATCCATGAATTGATCACTGTTGAACCTGGGACTAAGAATGGGTTCTATTTTGTTTCTATTATTTTATTCTACTTTGGTATATGATTAGAAGTTTTTAAAAAATAAAACTGAGGCATGTAAATAATAACTAAAGCCTCCTGTTTCTCCCTTCCCACACTCTTGTTCCCCAGTAATAACTGTTATTGGGAGTTGGTTATATTACCTTCCAGATATTTTTCTGTATATTCCATTTAAATCTCCATTTATTTATTCCACATAGGTGCCAACCTCATGACAGATCCTGTAATGAAATTGGTTTAGAAAATGTGACTAGAAATTTTTCCTGGGGAAATCACTATAAACCCCCTACCCACCTTCTTTCTGTTTCCTTCACACACACAACTACTGTTTCACTCCAACCAAAAACAGAAGCTGGCGGCTGAACTCCCAATCCAACTGCCTGAGAGCCATTATGGCCCACAGGGCAATTTCTCTTCTGATTCTCCCCTCTTCAGGAACTCTGAAGGCTTTGAGAGCAGCCAGACAGAGTCCAAATCCCAGATTCACCATTTTGTAGTTGGGGATTTCACTCAATCTCCCTGAGCATCAGGATACTAACAATAGAGCCAACTCTTCAAGATGCAGTGATAAGTAACATCTTTGAAGTTTAAATTCTGGTCCAGAATCTTCTCATTAATATGTTTTTGCTTCTCTGTGTTTTTGCCAGACTCAAGCACAAAACCCAGTTCTAACCTTCTATGCACATGCACGCACGCATACACACACACACACACACACACACACACACACACACACACCACAAATAGACTATAAAGTTTCAGGGGGTTTTGCACTAAAAAGTAGGATAACTGAAAGCCTCCTCCCAACACAAAGCTCTCTTTCCACTAAGGGGGGATGGGAATGGACAGACACATGTTCATGTAGATATCCATGTGTCCCAAGCACAACCACCCAGACAGTCACTTCCCAGGTTTTGGTCTTATTTCTGTTCTTAACTCTCATAATTTCACAAATTTATTTTCCAACTCTTCCTTTTGGTATGATGATGCAGTACCTCGAGCAATAGTTTTCTGAGACCATCTTAACCCATCAAAACTCCACTTGCAATACATTTTCCAGAACCTGCTTGGATTAGTGTTCCTTGAAACTAGATTGCATTTTATCTAGGGATACATCTGCACAGTGGGTATACATCTAAAATTTATGCATGCATACACATATATGCATACTTACATGCATATACAGTGATAAAAAGAGAGAGAGAGAGAGACAGCAAATGCCTCCAAATACCTAGGTCACTACCTGAATTTCTCATTTGTAATCCAGATATATTCGGCTCCATGTACTCACAGGCAGAGATACACTTCAATGTGTATTTTCTAGCATGAGCACACACACATATGCAAACACATATATAAATCTTTTTTTGACCCTATAGTATACGTAGTTTGAAAAGTTTGTTAGAAGAACCAGCCTGGTAATAATTCACTGCACCTCATTATAATAAGCAGCAATGCTCTGGCCTTTATGATGAATTGCCAGGGTAACACAGGGACATCTTGTTTGCATTTCAATGCACCAAGTGTCAGATTCTTATTTTATTACTAGCCGGCACATTAGTGGATGGTTTTTAATTTATTCCCCCCCCCCTTTAGCAAAGCTCCATGGAGACCTCTCACTCTTGCCACTTGCATTGGGAGCAAGGTTGCATTATTTTTAAATGCTATAGTGTCTGGGTCTCACTCGAAATGTTGCTGAATTAACAAAATAAATGATAGCCTACCACCGGCAATTCTATCTGTTTTTTTCTCAAAACACAAAATTTTCACTTGCTTTTATTGAACTCATTCTATAAAAAGGAGATTATGAGAAGATTTGTGGCATCTTCTTTGTATTTTAACTTGGAGACCATTCTCTGTTTTTAATGTTTTGTTTTTCTTTTACTCAGATTCATATTGTTCCTTTTGTAGAACAATATGTGAAACTACAAGGAAATATTCTCAGAGAAAATTTGGTTCCGAATTACCAACTGGAATCTGCAGAATTGCAGCCAGCTGAAGGGCTGCAGGATGCTTAGACCTGCCATGAAGCCCCCCAGGCTGCCCCACACTAGAAGGCATCAGACCAAAATGCTGATTCCACACAAGTGAGAGCACATCTTTTTTTCTAATTTCTCTAAAAATTTGAAGGGGAAAAAAACACACACACACACAGATTTCTGGTCCCACATCCCAGACCTTCTAATTCAGTAGATCTATAATGAAGTCTGAGAATCTGCATCTAACAAGATCCCAGGTGATAGTGATGGTGACACTCAGGAAAAAAACACACGCCAGGGTGGGAGTCTAAGCCAAGCTCTGTCACTTATCTTCTGTGTGGTGCTAGGAAAGTTATTTTACCTTTCTGAGTTTTAGATTCCTCAATCAAATGGAGATCATAATAGCACCTTCCTGTAGGTTAATTGTAAGGTAAAATGAATATATGTATGTGTGTGTGCGTGAGTGTGTTTGTGTGTGTGTTCGTGTGTGTGTGTGTGACACAATTCTAGGCATGTAATAGATATTCAAGAAATATTAGCTCCTAGACAGGTGTAGTGGTGCACACCTGATATCCCAGCCACTCAGGAGTCTGAGGCAGGAAGATAGCAAGTTGGAGGCCAACCTGGCAACTTAGCAAGACCCTGTCTCAAAATAAAAAATAAAAAGGGCTGGGGACGTAGCTCAGTGGTAGAGCACTTACCCAGTACACACAAGGCTCTCGGTTCAACCTCCAGTACCTCTAAATACATAAATATTATTTCCCCTTCTCATGGAAAGGAGATGAGGTAATAAAGTCCCACACCTCACAAAGTGCAGGAGTTCCTCTTCCATCCTGCCTGCCATGGTCATTAGGCACTTACCTGTTTAGTCACCTCCAAATGTGAGCTTTCTACTGTAGGGAAATCCATCCCTGTGTGGTAAGTTCTCCTTGCTAGAAAGTTGTGCTGAGTTGGATCCTATATCCCTGAAATTCCTTGTTCCTGCCCTCCAGAGTCACAAATTTTCTCTGGTTTCAATTTTTTTTTTGATTCAGAATATCCTATAGACCTATCAACCTGATGAGTGGGCTTCTACAGGGGCAGATCTTGACCTGCTTGGTACACTTGTTGTGTTTATTAGTGACTTTAATGATGGATTCTTTCACTTATTCATTCTGTCACTGAGCATCGTATGTTCATAGAACTCTCCTAAAGATGAGGCTGGAAAGATGAATAGACGCTGGATTATAGCAGCTCAGGTGGGTCAGTCTAAGAAGCCTAGGTTTTTCCTGTAGGTGGTGAGAAGACACACTAGTTTTAAAACAGAGAGTGAATGGTCAGATTTGTATAAGCAATGATCAAATGTGTATAAAGATCACATTGATAAAGAGTTTGATGAATACATGGATGATAGGTGTGGTGGCACACACCTGTAATCCCAGCAGCTCGGTAGGCTGAGACAGGAAGATAGCAAGCTCAAAGCCAGCCTCAGTAAATTAGCAAGGAACTAGGCAACTCAGTGAGACCCTGTCTCTAAATAAAATATTAAAAGGGATTGGGGATGGGTTTGATGGTAAAACGCCCCTGGGTTCAATTCCTGGTACCAAGGGGAAAAAAATGAAGAATACATGGACTGTGGTGAGACTCACTCCAAAGAGACCAATGAAAAGATTATAGAGAAGAGGAAACAAACAGGAGATATATCAAGCAGTCAGAAAGAATAGAATGTGGTCATCAGCTGTGTGTGAAAAATAGGAAAGCAAGAGGTCTCGGATGATGTCCAGGGCCTTGGCAACTGAATACACTGGATTAACATTTACTGAGAAACGTAGTACTTGATGTAGACCAGGCTTCCTAGGGGAAAAAAGGGTCCAGTTTGGGCACCTTGAGTTTCAAGCACTTCTGGTACTCTGTAGGTAATGTGATACTTGGGTATGAATTCTCAGAAGTGAGATGGATGCAGACTTAGATGTGAGTGTCAATGGCTGATAGATTTCAGTCAAAATTATAGGAATGATCAAAAACATTCAGGGTAAAGGAGGAAAGAAGAGGTCAGGACAAACGTTTAAGGAACAACAACATCTGAGGGACAAATGAAATTAAAGGAACCCACCAAGGACAGTCAGAGATAGAGGGTCACAGCCGTAGTAAAGAAAGCAAAGAAGAAAACCAAGAAGAGATTCATGGCTGACAGTATCCAATACCACCAAATGAGCACTTCCAGAAAGATGCTCATTGGATATAGTGATGCAGTGAGGATCTTGGTAGAAAAGGGTCTGTGGGGTGATTGTGGAGAAGACCAGGTGATTGCACCCTTCTAAAAAACAGGTAGAAAGAAATAAAGTGGAAATGATAAAATTACACTCTCTCCAAAGAACTTGGAAGGAATAAAAAGAAAGGTAAATGGGATGAGGTCAGGGAAGGATATTTTGTTAATATCAGAGAAAAATTGTATATGCCTTACTGTGGGTGGCAACAAGTAGTCATGGCCAACACTTCTTACATGAATCACCTATGTGTTTATGGGTGAAATTCTGTGACTGACAGATGTGAATGTAAAGAGGGTCATGGCTGAATACTTGATGTCAGTCACAGCAAAGTCAAGAATAATAAAGAGTTGATCTGGAGCAGTTGAGGGTAAAAATTTGGCTTGATTCCCAAACTATGCTGATATTTTAGTAAAATGAAGAGTAGTCATTTTAAGGCTACTTCCAAACTCAGCCCCACTGTGCCCCCAAGAAATTTCCTCATGCCTCCTCAAGAATACTTAAGCTAAAGAAGGAAGAAGGAAGATGATTGCTATATTAGGTGATGGGCACCTGCCTCATTACTTCACCATAGGCATGCCATGAAGGTAGAAGCAGGGCCTGGGGAGCAGCTTCTCTCCAAAGTATTCAGCCATGACCCTCTTCACATTTATTCTCTCTCCCCCCATCCCCTCCTCACCTCCACTAATAACCTTTTCCCTGGATCCAGTATTGGCCTCCTTTACAGTTGAGGGATAGGAGGTCCTGGCCCACCACCCCCCATAGGACACCACAGCAGCAAGAGCAGACACAGCCCTACAAGAGATCGTAAGGATGTCCACTGCCTTAACTACACCTCTGTCCTTACGTCCTCTACAGCTCAATGCATCCTACACTGTGTTCCTTAATGATTATTTATTGAATTAAAATGCACTTAGAAGTACTCTCCATTAACATACAGTATTTTTATCCAGTTCTCCAGGACAGAGGAATTCTTACCATCCTGGGATTCCCAGAATATTCACCTCATGACAGAGGGCCATAATCAGACCTTCAGTAAAGCAGACCCAGCTCCCAACAATACGGGGTGGCAGGCTTTGCCCACTGTGAACAGATAAATTCTCACGTAGATGCATGAGGTCTTGTGAGTGATAGAGCCAGGATTTGAGCTCAGCCACTCTAGCCCTAAAACCTCTGCTCTTTGAGACTCATCGACTATGCTGTCTTTACCTAACCACATAAATGGCACAAGGAAGAGAACATCCTGTCCCCAAATCTCTCCTCTACCTGGCAAACATTGTGCCCTGTTCTTGAACAAGCTTTTGAAATGATAGTCATCAAAAGACCCACTGAATCTCTTAGGGCTGTGACTAGGTGAGACGAGAGGCTGACCCTGCACCTACCTATATGACACCAGGAATGAGTGGCACCTTAATTTTTGCACCCTCCAAGTCCTGTTACCTCATTCTAGTCCCAGACCTGGCTTTTTTTAAGGATTGCCTTTTGACATTCTGAAAAAAATACTATTCAGGGATATATAAAATATCTATAAACTTATTTCAACTCTCTACAGTTCTGTGTATGAACATAGATTCTGGAAGGGTTTTCATATTGAAGAAGATTATTTCTGGGTTGAGTGATTGAAATGCATCTTGGGACAAAGATGATAAACAGATAATTAATTCAAGAAGTTATTTCTAGAAACCAAGAAGAATGGAACAGGGAAGGAGACAAAGTCAATAGGAGGACGCTATCAAGTTGAGCATCACCATGAGCAAATGGTGGTCCATCGAGCCAGTTTCTCCTGAGGAAATGAACAGAAGTTTTCTCAGAATTATTCCCCTCTCCCAATGATTACCATGGAGTTTTATGTATCTGCTGGCTTCCATCCCCACTGATTGATTTGTCAGTGTTGGGCTGTGTGAGTGCCAAGCAGGCTTCCACTGGCATCCCATGTCATGGTGTCACAGAAGGCCTAGGCCAAGTAACTTAAGTCAATGTGCTATTAACATAAGAAGGTCAAATCCTGTAAAAAGTCATTTGCCATAGCTGAGGCTGGGATAAGGCTCAAACAGAATATAAAGTGTCCAGTATGGAGTAATTTTCACTTTTATCATACTCTTTAATTTGCTGGAATGTTTTGTAATCAGCGTGTGTCACATTTATAAAGATACTATATAACCTTCATTTTAAATAAACACCTATTTGCAATAAAAGATTCCTTTGCCAAAAACTCCACAATTCTTGCCAAGCCAATGTCTACTAGTAACTGACCTTACTGTCACAGTTGCAGGACCAACTGTGTGGCATGCTGGAAATTAGGGGTCCTTTGTAGGTAGAAGAACCATCTGTGGACTTATGTTGCAAAAAAACTTGAATCCCCTTCCTGGTGTACAAGTGCCCTTCCCCCCACATATACACATGGGGGCAACTTCCATGGCTTTACATAAAATTTAAGCCCACCAACATTCCTAAGTTTGTTTCTCCAATCCAGACTTCACCTCAGAGCTCTAGACTCTGTATCCACAACTGCTAGCCTGACATTGTCCTTATATATCTGAAAGTTATTTCGAAATTGATATGTTAAATACTAAACAACTCAGTTTCTTCACAAAACTATTCCCCCTCTTGGTCATCTCCATTGTTCTAAGTTGATCTGTGCTCCTCCAAAAACTCACGTGCTGAATTCCTAACCCTCGAAACCTCAAAATGTGACCTTATTTGTAGATAGAATCTTTAAAGACAAACTTAAGTAAGACCCTTTCAGTAGACCCTAATCTGTTAAGACTAGTGTCTTACAAGAAGAAAAAATTGGACATTGACATGTACGAAGAAAGACAATGAGAAGACCCAGGGAGAAGCTGCTCATCGGCAAGGCAAGGAGAGAGAGACAAGGAACACATTCTTCCATTATATCCCTCATGGGGAATACACCCATTCCAACACATTGATCTTCAACTTCTGGTGTGCAGAACTATGAGAAAAAATAACATGTTTTATAAGCCACCTACTTTTTCACTGCATCTCTAGAAAATGAATACACCATATAAACAACTCATAGAACCCCACCAACATCTAGTAGCTAAAAGCCAGAAAACTGGGAGTCATTCCTGAGACATCTTACCCATCCCACCGCCAACTCATAGCCAAGTGTGTGTGTCAATCCACAAAGTACATCTCAATCTGTCCACCTCTCTCCTCCTCCATTGCTACCTCATGGCCATTATCTGTTGACTAGAACCACTTCAGCTATCTGATAATCAGGCATGTTGTTATTAGTCCCCTGCAGCACAGAAGATGTGGACTTGCTAGTGGAACTTTGTCATCACCTGACATTGGGTAGTCAGGGGAGGAGTGGTTAGGGGAAGGTGATGAATTGGCTGGGGTCACAATTCCTGCAGGTCCTTCCTATTCCAACTGCTGAGCTGGCCTCTGACTTCTGACCTCTTCTGCCCTCCTCAGGCTTGCTCTGACTCAATCCCTGCCTCCACCTTTAAACTTAATCTCACAGTGCTGACTTTAGATGCAGGATTTCAAGGCCTTGTTCCCAATTGGGATCTTCCTTGCCTATCTGTGCACCTATGGCTCCCTCCTGCCCTAGACTGTTCAGACTCTTAACACCTGAGGGGCCTAAGTCTCCCCTCCTCAGGCTCCCCCTGCAGCATAGCTCCCCAGTCTATGCAAGACCCACCCTTGCTTTTGGTCATTCCCCAAAACCTACAAGAGAAAGTCCAAACCCCCTACCGTGCAACATGGCACCCAACTGCCTGGCCCCCTTGCCTCTGCAGCCCTCCTCTCCTGAACACTCTAGCAGCCTACTGACCTACAAGACCACTCCATCTCATACCTCCATGGTTTGTCCATGCTGTTCCCTCTGCCATGATTGCCTCTCCCCTATCTTTAGTCCTGGATACTCTAGCAGGCTCTTTGAGACTCAAATCAGATAGTCACCTCCCTCCAGAACCTATTTCTCACCCTTCCACACCTACCAGTCTCCAATAACTCTCCTCCTGCTCCTGTAATACTTTCTCTCCCTGCACTCCACCCATTATATATGCTTTATTTCTCTATTTCATCAGTAAACTGTGAGTTCTTGGAGGGCATGCACCACCTTTTATTGACTTCTGTATCTTTAGACCTAGCATCATTGCTCACACATAGAAGATGTCAATTAAGTGTTGAGCCAAACTGTTCTGATTCCCAGACCCACTGCACCCTAGGTCCCAGGCACAAGCTCACAGTGGGGTGCCATATTTCACCCTCTCCACAGCAGGGGATCTGGCTGCTACTTTTCCTGAACTGAGTCACATGGTCAAAGCTCTAAATGAAGTACACAGGTGGTAGAGCCTAGATGGCTTTTTTCAGTTTCTCAGGAAAAGGAAATTGTGAAATGTCCCACTGGGGCCATGAAGCAATCTCTCCCAGTCCAGACTTGTGCCCAAAGCCAGCTGCTTGGGCCAGGAGATAACGGGGGCCCCATGCTGAGCTGCTACCAGCAGACTCAGAAAAAGTAACAAATTGACAACATTCAGGAAGAAGATTCCTCATTTCCAGTAGTATCATCTATACCCTGTGGCATAAAAGCACCTCCTGCCTTATTAACATCTTTTACATTTTTTAGTGCTGAATCCAAGGTGAAAGGGAGGAGGGGGAGAGGGAACGTCTGTACTAGAGTCCTTTAGGAACCAGGAAAATGCCGTGGCAGAGATGAATTGTAGACCCAGAAATAGCTTTTTGGGGATGAAATGTATAATGTTCACTCTTTAAAAAAAAATGTTTAATACAGCCCAAATGACATCACATCAGGTCAGAAAGAGCAGGAGGAAGGAAGAAAAATACTGAGCATGAGAAGAAATTAATACAGACAGGCACTTCCTAAAAATGGATTCCATACTGCATACACTGAAGACCAGAAAGAAAGATCTTCATCATAAAAAAGCATCTCCTCCCACCACAGCTAAATACCAGCTGGGCTCATTTAGGCTTTTGAGCACTTCAAATACTGATGTCAAAACTTGAAGGAAAAATGACATTGATTGAGTCTAGTTAGGCTCTCTTCCTGATCATATTCACTAAATCCAGTCCAATTCATCCTCACAGAACCATGCCAAGTACCCTGCAAAGCTCCTTGCCCAGAACTGCCAGTTCCCTCGCTCCCCACCTCCCCAAAACATCAGCAGTCCTGTATGTCACCAAATTCTAGAAATCTAGAGGTTAACATGTGCCCATTAGAATTCTCAGAACTGCAAGTAACAGAAGCCCACTCCATCGAGCCTAAGCAGAGAAAGGGAATTATGTTTATTTATTTCAAGGCCACTAAGCTGTATCACAAAGCCCAAGAGGAAAAATGCAGCCTTTCTCAAGAAAGAATTTAAAACGTGGAACTAGAAAGTCACCATGATTTTGATTCCAGCTATCCTCTCTGACCCTCTTTGCATATCTGCTTCACTGTCCTGTCACTGCAGACTGGCATTTCTTGATCTTCAGTCCACAGGACAGGGGGCATTAACCAGAGTTCCTGAGACACCATGTTGCTACGCAAATAAATGAAATAATTGAGGTACACTGGCATTTATTTCAGAATTCCCAGAGCAGGGAATCTGACCTTCCCAGCCTGTGAAAGTTTATCGTCTCTGTTCCACCCAGCTGCAGCTAAGGGAACACACTCGTTGCAGTGTCAACGGCGCTGCTCAGGGCCTCCCTGGAGCACCCAGAAGCAGTTCCCAGGATAGCAGGTGTTCCTGTGCTGTCCGAGGTCCTGAACCAACACTGTATAGAGCACCATTATGCCTCTCCCAGCCCTAGCAGTGCTGAGTCCTGTTCAACCTCTCCCAGGAAATCTGAACCAAGTGAGGAAGGAGAAGGTGAAAAGAATGCAAGAGGTGTAGATAGACAGACAGACAAATAGGTAGATGGAGAGATAACATGCAGGGACATCAAGGGATTGCCAAGGAATTACTTTTAAATAATGATTTATCAAGAAGGAAGCCACAACCATGGAAGAAATTGTAAAGGGAACTGCAACATTATAATGGAAAAACAATTAACACACCTGACCTGAAGGACAAAGATGACGGAAATGCAGTGTTCTCATTCACCGGTTTATAATTCCTTTTCTTTTCCTTTTTCTATCTTGATGGGAAATTCTTGACTTTTATAATTCCATGTAACAAACCTATCTTAATATGTATAGCATTGCTCCGTTTATTCTTTAGGCCCTTTATATTTTTTCTTTCATTAACATATTTATGTAGATTTGTGGCATAAAACATGATGTCTTAAAATACATACATGTTGTGGGATGGCTAAATTGAGATAATTAACATGCATTGCTTCATATACTAATCATTTTGTGGTAAGAACACATAAAAATCTACTCTTGGCAATTTCAAGGATACATTATTCTTAAATTTAGTTGCAATGTTGTACAATAGCTCTCTTGAGTTCATTCCTCCTATTGAAATTTTCTATCCTTTTACTAATATCTCCACAATCCCTTCTACCCAGCCTCTAGCAACCATTATTCTACTCTCTCTAAATTTGGATTTTCTAGATTCCACATATAAGTGAGGTCAAGCAGTATTTGTCTTTCCGTTGCTTTACACCTAAGGACTCCTCACACTTTTATTTAATTTTATTGTTAAACCATAGAAGAATGCAATTTTCATAGGTTAAAACTGCCAAATATTAGAAAATTTTAAAATAATGCATATACATATTTTTAAATAGATCTATAGACTTAAAACATCGGTTCTTGGAACCCTGACCTCTGTACCCCTGAATCACACTCCACTGAGGGAAACATTTTCATTGTTTAAACCATTTCTTCTGATTCCTTATTTCTAAATAATAATAATAATATGTTCTTATTTCTTGAGATTTCTGTTTTATACTTTATATATGAACTTGCTTCTGGGGCGGGGGGACATGAACCATCTCAATGTCACCAAGCACGCTGGATATTGTCTGTGTTTCAGACAATATCTCAACTGGGGCTCTCTAGACCTGCTAACTTTTCTATCCAGGAACCTCTATTCCTTTCATCCTGGAAATTCCCATTCTTTCCTGTTTCCCTTTCCTCACATTGTCTTCATGCTCTCTTTCTTGGTTTGCAATCTCATTTGTGGAACACACACTCCGTAGCTTTCTGAATATCAGGCAAAAGAAATATTTGTTTAAAAACACATATGTTTTCAAAAGTCATTCTACCTTCACACTTGATCAATGGTTTGGTAGAACATAAAATTCTAGGTCAATATTAACTTCTCCTAGGATTATGAAGGCATTACTCATTGTCTTCCAGCTCCTGAGGCTGTGCATTAGCTCCATGGCCATTCTGATATCTGATTATCTACATGTACAGTCTTATTCTCTGTAGAAGGTTTAGGGCTCTTCTCCACATCCCTGGTGTTCTAAAATTACATGAAGATGATGAATGAGAGAGAGCCAAACCCCATTAATTCATTGTTGGGGCTTAAATTCAGAAATTCCTGTCCTGTATTTCTGAAAATTTCTCTTGTATTATTTCTGTGATACTTTTCTATCCTCAGTGTTTTCTCTTCTGAGCTTCTATCAGTCAACTGTTGACATTTTGGACTCATTCTTCAGTTTTCTTATCTTTTTTCCACTATTTTCTATCTCTAGCTTTTTTGTTCTACTTCTTAGGGATTATATTCCACATTTTCTTCCTCAATGCTATCTCCCATCACATTTATTGAATATATCATTTTATCATATTTTAAATTCTCAGAAGCACTTCTGTACTGTATCATCTTTTATCTCCGCAAAGCTACCTTATATAATATTATCTCTCTGAGGCTATGTAGTTTTAGGGTTGTTTGTTTTGTTTTGAAGTTTTCTTATATATTTCCTGTTTGCATTTCCTTCGAGTTACTTTGTATTATTTGCTTGTTCTGATCACTATCTTTTCAATAGGAGACTTTTCTCAAGTGCCTGATGATCTTTGGTTCTTTGGTTTTCTATCTAAAAGTGAAGTCCAAAATGTTCTTGTGCCAGGTTAGAGTTTTTTGGTTGATGGGTTTCACAGCAGAGGATCATATGGTGACACAGCCACTTTGTGCGTGGGGTTTCCAATAGCAGTACCTGAAGGTCTGTTCTTTCTTGTACTCTTTGTCCTTGAGGTGTTACACCTTTTTATTCCTTCTATGATTTTAGTGAAATATGAGTAGGAAAAAGAAATAAGTGTATGGATTTAATCCACCTCACTGAGCTGCAGGTCTTCTATTATATTTATGATAATTCATGTTTTTTTCTGGGAAATTGGGGGGTTGTGTGCTGTCTATGGGCCCCTCAATTGTGTCTATACCTGCTAGTGAGGTAGCACTCAGAAGTTACAATGTCCCCTTGTCTCTCCCTAGTTTGTCTCTGCAGCCCTGTTACTGGACAAAACCTACTGGGAGCTCCTGGGGGTTTTCTGATTCCTTGAGTGCACAGCACAGTCTGAATAGTTGGGAATTCACTTACCAGATTTTCCTTCCTGCTTTGGCTGAAGCAGCAAGGTCCTGCCTGCCAGAGCCTGTCTGTTGCCTGCACACTTACCATGGTTCCCACAGCCTCACCTGGCAGAGCCAAGTCTCCAAGTCATGACTCTTGTCTCGGTTTCACTCAAGACCAACAATTTCAGTGTGGCTTGGGGGACTGTCACTAATTATATGGGCCTTCTTTGCAGCTATTCAGAACCTGGCACCGATCTCCTCTGAAGAGTAGTGTGGTTTGGTGGGGCAGTGGGGAGAAGCATCTGCTTTGAGACACCTCTGGGTTTTGCCCCAGCTGGGACCTCAACTTGGCCTCAACATCTCCAAGGCTTGATTTCTCCAAGTGTGAAATGGGTATAACATTAGAACCATGAAATAATATTTCACAGCTTTTGCTGATGTACTGCTAGATAGCAGGTATCCTACCCAGGCTCTGCAACTCTAACAGGAGAGGGCATCCAATTGACTGAGCTTCTATCAGTATTAGTTACCTCTGGGAATCGAGGGGCTGCATTCTTTATATTGTGAGGCCAAAGGTGTGAGACAGGAAAACTTTGAAATGGAGATGCCAATAGAGAGCAGGTCTGTCCTTGTACTCTATAGCAAATGGAAGATTTCCAAGCTGGGGGAGAAAGAAGGAAATGCTTTTTTGGAGCCCAACACCCTGTCCCTCATCCTTGTGCCAAGGCCAGGGTGGACAGAGAGGTTCTGAGAGTGGAGAGGACTGATACACTGCCCATCCTGGATCTTTGAGGGTGACAGTGACAGTGACTGGTTATGATATTGAGAGGCTGTAGGAGTTCCTAGAGTTTGCATGAACCCAAGTAGAGGGCAGAAGGCCACTGAGAATGAGCACTAAGAACCATTATAGAGCCAGGCACAGTGGTGCACACCTGTAATCCCAGTGGACTTGGAAGGCTGAGGCAGGAGGATCAAAAGTTCAAGACCAACCTCAGCAGCTTAACAAAGCCCTAAGGACTTAGCAAGACCCTGTCCCAAAACAAAACATAAAAAAATGGCTGGTACCAAAAGAAGGAGGAGGAGGAGGAGGAGGAGGAGAAAGAGAAGGAGGAGGAAGAGGAGGAGGGAGAGGAGGAGGAAGAGGAAGAGGAGAAGGAGGAGGAAGAGGAAGGAGGAGGAGGAGGAGAAGAACCACCAGCCATCCTGAAGGTGACCACAGATAGCACAAGGCAAGGGGACCTGAGAGCTGAGAATGGGGGAAACTCTCTGAAATTGAATTTGGGGTATCAACAGCACAGTAACACCAGGGCAGAGGTAGGGCTAAGCTAACAGATGAAGAAACCTAGGCTCCCAGGATGAGCACCATGCCATACTAAGATGGGATAAAGAGGAGGTCAGCAGCATACCCTGAGACCACAGGCCAGGTGCCCCCCACCCCAAGGCCACTGGTTTCTGAAGACTCTCTTGACCAAAATGCAGGAGTTTGAGGGAGCAAGCAGCATGTCTTCAAATGGTCAAGTTTTGAACCAGAAGTGATAAGAAAATACACATGTTGCACTGAAATCTTGAACTATCATTAGACTACATTTTCTCCTAGGAGCAGAAATAGAGATTTGCCATCTGAGTTCAATGAGAAAATTTTCATTTCGATTCTTCTCATCTGAGTTTTATGGGTTACTATACTATTAAAGTCATGGTCATTGTGCTTGCTTCACATAGTTTTTATGGTTACTAAAGGAGGCTCCATCTACAAAGTCCCTGGATTTGGCACATAGTAAAAACTCAAAAATATTAGTAGCCCCCTCTGCCTTTCCCTCCTCCTTCCAGACTTAACACCCATGGGCTAGAGCAAGGAATGTGAAATCATGCAGAGAGAAGACACTTCCAGGCTGGGAGTCCCACCACCCACCTATATTCCTCGGGCTCTGAAGCCTCATAGACACAGGCACCCTAAACCCACATCCCTTCTCTGAAGTCACGCAGGCTAGGCTTCTTGATCTGGTTCCTGTGACTTATTCTGTCCCTTTGTCCACCAAAGCTTGAGTCCTCAGTTGATCCAAAACACCACCATTTAGGACCAATGAGCACCTTATCTCTTTCTTTTGTCCCAAGTCAACGTGAACTCTCAGCCACACTGCTGTCGATATTTAGTAACGCCATTTACTCTGGCAAGGAGTGTTCAAGACAGCCTGCTTCAAAGAAAGATGTGTGAAAAGGTCCCACTGAAGAGAACGAATATCTTTCTATCAACTTCCAGGAGGGCAAATTCAAAACCTCTGTGACCAAAATGAGATAGTCCTGTCTAGAAGGTCCTCTACCATCTGAGGGTCTTAATTTCATTTATCTGCTTCCCCCATTTTATAGTCCTTCAGCCAGTTCTGCAATGTGCATCAATTTTTTCCTTCTAGAAAAAGATGAGCCACTAAGCAACAGAAGATGAGATTTCCAGGAGAAAGTTAAAGGAATTTTATAGCCTATCTATGTTGTCCGTACCACCCAATGACAGCAGGGCCTTCATAAATTCTTACTAAAAATAATATTGTTTGAGTCAAAAGTGAAGAAAATTTTTCTGCAAGTCTGTGCATAATATAACTCTCCCTGCACAAAGCCTGGGATCAAGAACAGGATGTGTTATGATGCTGTTGTGATGGAAAGAACATTGTGCAGGGAATGAATAAACTATCTAAATGGCATCTTGGAATAACAGTCCCAGGGGTGGATAAGCCTGGGTTTAAGAATCTAACTGTTCATTCATGGCACTTGTATGATTTACCAGAGGCATCCACACACATCTAGCATTGTGACACTGATTTGGTCAAGTCTCAAGTCAAATCAGAGTTTGACACAGCAATGAATCTGCAGTCAGCATCTGCTATCACACATTTAACCTGCAGCAGAAGTGCTAAACCTCTCAGCCAATTCCAGGGATGCAAAGAAGACTCATCAGAATCAAGCGCCATCTCTAACCACCATTAGAGTGGCAATGTGTGCACTTTGGCCAATTCCAACCACCCAATATAGAATCAGTAACTATAATAACATATACACATATGGTACTTTTAAAACTTACAAAGGTGTTTTGAATAACTTTATGACTACTTATTCTCACAACATAAGAAAAGATATTGTATCCCTATTTCAAAGGGAAAGAAACTGAGGCTCATAGGAAATAAGAGATTTGCCCAAGAGCAAGGAGCTGGTAGTGTACAGCCGGGACTAACACCCGGGTCATTTCAGCGGGTATCACAGCAAAGCACAGTGATGTTATTCCCAGTCATTCACCTTTGCCCATGACCTTTTCCCACTCCTCAGGCAGCAGGTAGGACAGTCTGTACTTACTGCATTGGAAAAGAAGGAAAAACTAAAACATGAAAAAGTTAATTTCAAGCTTTTAAATTTTGGAACTTCTGGCAGAAAAAAAAATATTGTAAAATCTCAAAACCCTGGTTTCTAAGTACAAAAAAGGCAGCATTGTACAAACAGTAGAACATAACTGGAGGAAGAGCAAGTCATTTCCCCCCAAAGAAGACTTCATTGGCCATGAGGAATCAGAGAAATTAAAAAAAAAAGGAATATAAAAGTGGAGGTTCTGCCCCCGAACCCAGGTGGGTGCACTAGGTCCAGGAGACAGACTCTAAGGTCTCCCTCTTCCTGGTGTCCATGCTGTCACATAATCCCCTCCTCTTGAGTATGGATGGACTCTTAGACTTTCCAACAGAATATGATTACATATATGTGATTATATGCTGCTATGATTGTAGTGTCCATTGACAAGGAAAAAAAAATATCTTGTTGGCTACAGCCAGCTGCCATATTGTGAGTTTTTGTGGCAAGGAACTGAGAGCAGTCCCCAACTGACAACAGGAAAATGAGGAGGACCTCCATCTGGCAGCCTCCAAGGAACTAAATGCCAGTCACCACTATATGAGCTTGGAAGATCTCTCCTCAGTTGAGGCCCAGATGAGAACTCAGTCCTGGCTGAAATCTTGACTGCAGCCTTATAATAGACCCAGCTAAGCAGTGACCAGACTCCTAACCTGTGGAAACCGTGAGATAAGAGAGCCTCTATGTTGGTGGTAACGTCATTAGGCAAAAATAGAAAATTATACACATTAGTTTTAGAAATGTGTGGGAGATGGGATGTCTTTCACTTCCAGCTAAGATTCAGCAAGGTAAGTGAGGTCCAACATAGGACATGAAAGAAAAATGGCAGTTGGAGATGTTTGAGCCCATAGTATCTACATCACTTCCCCAAGTCTGTGTCAGCCTTGCCAAGGCTCAGGAGTACATCCAAAGAGCTAGAGGGCATGGCTGAGGAGGGACAGAAGATAAGAAGGATCTGTGGTCAAGACAAGGACGTCCTGGACCAATGACACAGACATCTCAGCAGATGCCACTAGGATCAATAACAGAAACTGAACTAGAGGTCGAAGGCACACCTCTCAGATGCTAGCATAGACTTGTGATCAGAGATCAAGAGCTTACCATGAAGCCAAGGGATCTACAACTCCTCTGCCTTGATGCCACTCCAGGGGGACGGTGGGAGTTGAGGGGATGATCCTGAACAATCATGTTCAAACCTGAGCTGAACGTCTTTACTTGGAAATGCTTAAGTTGCATGTTTTGCCATCAATAGAGGAGGAGGACAACCAAACATCCTGAACTGTAGGCTTCTGAGGGCTTGGATAGCTGGAAATGCAGGTATCTTGGGATGTGGGGAGGAGCTGGTAAATGTTTCCTGGAGGAAATGACACCTGAGTTGAGGTTTAAAGAAGGAGTTAAGGAATAGGGATGTAGGTCACTGGTGGAGCACTTACCTAGCAGGTTTTTGTTCCCCAACACAGTGAAGGAGAAAACAGATTCTATGAATAAAAGATTTCAAAATTTTATGGCTTAATGAGTTAGGCTTTTTAAGGTTCTAAGATTCTTTATTCCTAAAGCCTGAGATCAAGGTGTTCTTGCTAGCATTGTTCTCTACTGGGTTTCTACTGGGGAGAGAGAAGACATAAACTAATATATCCAAATGGCCTTGCATTTCTTCTTGTTTCTTGCATCCTTGGCTTTAAGACTTTCTTTATATGTATAGTTTCAAGAATCCAAGCAACTTATAAGACTGGTATGAAAAAGAAGAGTTGTACCTGCAGCCCCATTTCACCATGCAGAGAAAACTACTTTCAACTTTAAGATACTTTGGTCTTGGGCTTTCGTCCCTATCTGTAAGTAATACACTGACACTGTGTGTTACTTGGACTTTTCCACCATTCTTTTCAACCCCTCCACACACAGCTACTTCCTATTCCCAACCTCCCAATGAAGTTCATTCGTTTTTAGTTAAATTCAATAAACTCAATGTTTACATAATTATGATCATATAAATACTATCCACAACTTATTCCTTATGTTTGTAGGCTATGATTACTTGTATTTTCTAATACATTTTCTTTTCCGTGGAGTTTTAACATGGTCTTGGTCTTTCATCTGCTTAGTTTTCTATATTCTTATCATTAATTAAACTATATACAGAAATCTCTTCTCAATATGTTCAGAATCATTAGGCAGTGTATCATTTTTACATTCTTGAATATTTCTCTCCTAGTCTTCTGATCTTCTCCAATGGTCTGAATTACTGCCTAAATCCAGTGCAACTGTGATCTTGAAATTTCCCTTTACCATTGTTATGGTTTGGTTATGAGGTGTCCCCCTCAAAGCTCATGTGTGAGACAATGCAAGAAAGTTTAGAGGTGAAATGATTGGGAAATGAGAGCCTGGATTTTGTCTCTAAAAGCTTTTTAAATCTTTCCTCATCCCCAGTGTTCTGAAATTTCATGGTGTGTCATGTTTGACACTCGATGGGAATTCTCAGTTTGGATACTTGAGTTTTTAATTCTGAAAAAGTTTCAAATTGTTTCTTAAATGATGTAGTCTTCTTTATTGTCCTTGTTCTCTTTTCTTTGACTTTTACTATTTGGGTATTGGACCTCCTGCACTGGTTCTATAACTTTCTTATATGGATCCTCCTATCATCTATCACCAGACTTTCTCTTCTATCTTTTGAGAAAATTTATCAAATTTTTCTCCTACCCTTTCTATTGAGCTTTTAATTTTGTCTCTCTTTTTAAATTTCCAATAGTTTTGGATTCATAGCATTTTTCTTGTCTCATGAATGAAATGTCTTCTTTTACCTCTGAGAATATTATAAATAGCTGGTTTTCACACTTTTTCCTACTGCAGACTGTTTATTGCAAAAGTCTTTGTATCTGTTGTTTTGGTCTCTCTCACACATGTAAGAAAATGTCTTTATAATATAGAGAGCCTGGGCCGAGGTTGTAGCTCAGCGGTAGAGCACTCACCTAGCATGTGTGAGGCTCTGGGTTCAATTCTCAGCACCACATAAAAATAGACAGATAGATAGATAAAGGTTTAGAAAAATAATAATAATAATATAGAGATCCTATGCTATCCTAAGAGTGTGACTTTCAAAATGTCCCTAGAAGTCCTAAGGATGTGCGGATGGAGTTCAACAGTTCCCTTCACAGTCAGGTGATGAGGACTGTTCATTAGGAGATCCCAGATATTAGGATCCTAAGTCTTTCCCCTTAGCCTGATCAAACTTCTCAGAGAAGTTTCTTCCTGTTTCCTACAGGAGCGGTGAGGCCTGTACTATGGGTAAAGTGGCTCCTTGGATTTCTCGATTACCAGGTTAAGATTCAGCTTCCTCGGGTGTGACAAAGTCACTATCACTGGCCCATCTGCTTTCCAAGCTCCGTTGGTTGGATGAACTGATTGACTCTCTTTTCTTTGTGTTTGTTGAATTTATGAATTTCAAAACAAAAAAAAAGAATCACTTTTTGGTCAGTGGAATTACAGGAAGAAGCAGAGGTAAATATGTGTCTTTTCCCTCAATCTACCCTCTCTCACGGGGAGTCCTCCATGCATTTTAATACTCTGCGCTGTGTGGATCTGAGAAGCCCTCCTCCTCCTGAGCCTTTACGAGCTACATTAGTTTCCTAGGACCGCCATAACAAAGTACCAACAACTAGGTGGCTTAAAATAACGTAAATCTATCTTCTCACAGCTGAGGGGCTGGAAGGCCAAAGTCAAGGTGTTGGCAGAGTTGGTGTCTTCCGCAGGCTGGGAGGGGGGTGGTCTCTGCAGGCCTCTCTCCTAGTTTCTGGTGGTTTCCAGGGAATCTTTGGTTCAGTGATGCGTCCCTCACATCCCTGCCTCCATCTTCACCTGGTATTCACCCTACGCCATTTTCTCCTTCATTGTCTTCTCTCTGTCCATGTCTGTCTCTGTGTAGCCAAACGTCCCCTTTCTATCAGGACTCCAGTCATATTGGGTTAGGCTCCATGCTAGTGATCTCATTTGAACTTGATCAGTTCTGTAAAGATCCTATTTCCAAAATAAGGTCACATTCAATGGTTGATCAGAGTTTCCATCTACCTTTTCTGAAGTCACCATTCAACCCAACACAAGAACCAACTCAACTTTCTTTCCCTGCATTCAAGATGACACCAAATGCAGGTGAAGGGCCACCTACTTAGAGGTGTCTCCTGTGGAAATCTCAGCCACTGAAGTAAGTACTGCGCTCTTTATGAAGTTGATGGCTCTGAAAATGGCAGCAGTGTATGGGATAGAAGGCAAGCAAAGCTGTCCAGCGAGGAATAGCAGTGACATCAGTGCTTCCAGAAGGTTCCCATTCAAACTCCTCAATTCAGGCACAAGGACACTGACTGTAGAGCCATGATTCACCTGACATTCCTCAATAAGTCAGTCCTTTACCATGATTATTGCTGATACTTGGAGTCTGGTCTGGAGTCAGGAAACTTGATGGTCTCAGGAGCATCCTTCCTACCTCACGTTCAACCTTTTTTATGCTTTAAGCCTGAAAGTAATGCAATCCTTATATTCTACCCCATAATATGTACTTAATTATCTGGGAGAATACTCCAGGCTTATATCCCAAGGCTTATGAATCACTAACACAAACTGTTTTCTAGATACGCTTTTTGAGAGAGCCTTACTAAATGCAAAGGGCTGGGACAATGACCGGTGATGTTCTCTCACTCATATGGCTCTATAAGAACTTCCTCCCTGGAATCAAACTCAAAATCTTCTTCATAGCAAAGGAAACAATCCATAATGTGAAGCAAGAACCTACAGAATGGGAGAAAACCTTTGCCACCTGTACCTCAGATATATATCCCCAGGATATATAAAGAACTCAAAAAAACTTAACACCAAAAAAACAAATAACCCAATCAATAAATGGACTCAGGACCTGAACAGACACTTCACAGAAGAAGAAATATGATCAAAAAATATATGAACAAACATTCAACATCCCTAGCAATTAGAGAAATGCAAATTAAAACTACACTGAGATCCTATCTCACTCCAATCAGAATGGCAATTATAAAGAACACAAGTAATAATAAATGTTGGGGAGGATGTGGGGGAAAAGGCACACTCATACATTGCTGGCAGGACTGCAAATTGGCACACCCACTCTAGAAAGTAATATGGAGTTTCCTTAGAAAATTTATCCCATAAGACTTAATATCAGCATACTACAGTGACTCAGCCACATCAATGTTTATTGCAGCTCAATTCATAATAGCTAAACTATGAACCCACCTAAGTGCCCTTCAACAGATTGGATAAAGGAAATGTAGTATATGTACACAATGGAATATTACTCAGCCATAAAAAAGAACAAAAATATTTTTAATTTCTTTTTAGTTTCATATAGCCACAATATTTTTATTTTGTTTATTTATTTTTATGTGGTGCTGAGGATGGAACCCAGTGCCTCACATGTGCAAGGCAAATGTTCCACCACTGAGCCACAACCCCAGCCCAAAAGAACAAAATTATGGCATTTGCCTATAAATGGATGGAACTGGAGAATATCATCCTAAGTGAAATAAGCCAATCCCCAAAAAACCAAAAGCTGAATGTTTTCTTTGATATGCTGATGTGAATTTCACAATGAAGTGGGCAGTTAGGGAAGAATAAAAGTACTTTGCATTAGAAGAAGGGTCAAGAAGGGAAGGGGGACAGAATGGGAATGGAAAAGAGAGTAGAATGAATTAGACATTACTATCCTGTGTGCATATATGATCACGTAACCAATGTGATTATACATCATGTACAAGGAGAAGAATGAGAAGTTACATTCCATATAAGTATAATATGTCAAAATATATTCTACTATTATGTACAGCTAATTAGAACAAATAAAAAATAATTGGAAAATTAAAAAAGAACCTTCTCCTTAGATGTTATGGACCCATCAATGGAAAATCCCAGAGAGGTGATGAGAGCCGCAGAGAAGCACATGTCTTTGTAGAGGGATATCACAAGGCAACAGAAACCTGAAGACAGGAAAGAGGAGGAACTAAGCCTGAGCAGAACTCAGAGGCAGCAGGAGGTAGTACGACAACTAGGGGCCTGGTCCCCAAAGACCAAGGATGGCTCCTGGTTCTGCCACTTCTCAGTCACATGAGCCAGGACAGACATGGATGTTTCCTTTGGAAATCGAGGTTGAGAAACAATCCATTTGTTCCTCAAGGACTCTGGGTGACATCTGTCTGGAAAGAAGGCATGGAGCCATCATCTGAGGATAATGAAAAGTAAATGCTAGCAGAGATGAGGGAAGGAAACCAGAGTAAAGGAACTATCTTTAAAAAGAAAAAGAAAGATGAGTTTCCTTGTTTTATTCTTCAGTATCTCTGAACCTAGATTCAAAGCCAATCCAAAACCTGCATAAGAGGAGGAACAGAGAAACTGGGTTCTCCATGTCATGAAGAGAACCCCGCGGGGTTTTTTGTTTGCTTGCTTTTCTCTACCTATTCACTCACCCCATGGCTCCGGATGCAGACAGGGTCACAGTAAGTAGGTAGCAGAGTGGGGAAACTAAAACCTGAGCTTTCCAGCCAAAAGATCGGAAGCAGAGGACCTTGGGATTGGTTTAGGCATGAACCTAGAATGCAGTTCTGGCCAATGAGAAATGGAAAGAGGCTCTGAGAAGCAGGGAGAGAAGGCAGATTTTGGTAAAATTTTCTTTGCTCTTATGAGGAAAGAGAACAAGACAGTCCTGTGCATCACACTATGGACTGGGACCCCATCAGCCATGTGCAGCCACCATCTGAGCCCACAGAGGACAAAGCTAACACTGACACAGAGCGAATGGGGGAAAACAAAACAAAACAATAGAACCCGGAGCCCTGGAATAAACCAGTCTGGAGTGCAGGGCTTCATGTGATGAGAGATCATTTTTTTCTATTTTTGAGTCAACGAAGAAGAATTTATGGAACCTGCAGCCAAAACGTACCTAAGAGTCATGTCCTATAAGGTACATGCAAGACAAGAAGTTTGCTAGACCAGAAGCAAGGGTCAGGCCCTTAGCTTCCCAGCCGAATATTACATCAGTCTTCCCCAGCGCTCAAAGGATATTTTAACTTGAGGAAAAATGAGGAAATAATGTGTGGAGCAGAGAAGGAAGGGAGATCCCAGGTATTTGCAGCCTCCCTGAAATGGCTTCCTGAACAAGCCACAGGCTCTACTACAGGGATGACCCAGCTATAGAGATAGTGAGGTCAGTTCCCTACAGGAAGCCAGAAACACCAAGGTGCTAGAAAAGATAAGAACTTGTCTATTCTTCCCTAACCTATCATCTTTATCTAATTGATGTTCAATAAATGTTTAAATAAATAAAATTTATAGGGAAAAGTACCCCCCATGAATTTAAAACTCCCAGATTTTTACATTCACCTACATTTTTTTCCCAAGACTCATGAAAGCACAGACACCATTTCCTTGAAGCTGTAGAAGTGGGTGTCTTGTTCTGCACTTTGCCTGGTGATGAACACAGACTTTCACCCAGGAGCACGGTTCACGGACTTGTCAATTTTAGTGATCACACAGAATTCTGATACATGATGGTTCACCTAACCATTCCCATTCACTGGGAATTTTGGTCACTTTCCATCTTCCCCTAGAATGAATATGCTGCCATAAATATCTTTGTACAGATGACTTGTTTTTTTCAATTTGGATTATTGCCTTAGGGCATATTCCCAGAAGTAGGATTACCAAGTCAAAGGGTATGAATGCTTTTATAGTTCTTATTACAAATTGCCAGCCTGCACTCCAGAAAAATGGGGACACCTTGCAGGGTGGCCAACAATGTATGTGGGTAGTCTTTGTCACAGAGTCTAATACGGTGGATTTTATCCATCTTATTTAGTTTTTACCAATTTAACATTGACTCTCCATAGCTGTTCAAATCCCTATTTCTTTCATTCTTATTTAGGTTGAACATTTCTTCATGCTCATTTACTATTTATACAACAATAAAATAAAAACACATGCCCAGAAAGCAAATCTATCTATTATATGATCTGGTGACATTATAAGTTATAAAGGTGAAAGACATCATCTGCATTTCTTTATATGTAAGCAATATCTTCATAGCTTTGATAAGTCATCATTCCGAATTCAGGTCCTAACTATAAGACTATATAATTCTTTATCTATGTTGGGCTGTAAGCCTTATTCATAATAGTTATAATAATTTTCTAATTTATTCATTTCACTCAGTCCTTTCTTTTTTTTAACTCTCAAAAGTCAAAATTTTTAATGATTGATTCGACTCACCTTGTTTCTGATGATATCTTCTATTACCTTGAATAACACAAATATATTTCTCTTTCGCTGTAGATATAACTATTCTATTTCATCCTCTTTTGATTTTTTTATGGTTTATGTTACGGCCATTTGTAAGGGCAAACCTGAGGTAAATTTCATTACTTCCTGGACTTCTGAAATGCATCCATCGCTAAGCCTTTCCCTTATAACATTAACTTGCAAATAAGAGCATGCAGCCATTTATTTCTGCCCTGAGAAGGCTGGTGCAGAGCAGCTCTGGGTCCAGGATGCTGTGGTACCATATGCATGATTCCTTAGTGTTGTGGTCCAGATCTTGAGGGTCCCTCCAAAAACTCGTGGGTTATAAGCATGGCCCCCCATGTGACAAGGTTCAAAGGTAGAACTTTTAGGAAATGATTGGATCATGGGGGACATAACCTCAGTAATGAATTAATCCATTTGAAGGATTAATAATTTAAGTGGACTACTGGGTATCCGCTGCCGGCAGATAGGGACATGGCTGGAGGATGTAGGCCCCTGGAGAAGTGGCCATGGGGACTGTATCTGTCGCTGGCCCCTTCCTGTTCCTCTCCTCTTTTTGATTCTTGGCTGCATGTGCTGAGCACCTTTCTTCCACCACATTATTCTGCCATGATGTTTCTACCCTGGAGCAGCAGATCATGAACAGAACCTCTGAAACCGAGAGACAAGATTAATCTTTCCTCTTCTAAGTTGTTCTTGTCAGGTATTTTGATCACAGTGACAAAGAGTTGATAATGTGCTTAGTAACCAGAAAGACTAAGTAGAGGGGTACTTAAGCATCCTAAGATTAAAAAATAAATGCACACCACACACACACACGCACACACACATACTTTGTATATCTTTCTGAACTATTTCTTACAACTGCATGCGAATCTATAATTGCCTCAAAATGAAAATTTTGAGAAAAAAAAACATTTTGCTAATGTGAACATTTAGCAAAGTGTTTTCTCTTAAATATATAAATTTCCAAAAGTATACCCTGACTCTCAATAAAAGCCCTGACACTCAAGGCAAGGGACACCAGGTTGTGAAGTCTTTATCCTCAACCTCCCATTATTTAAGGAATCCGTCTTCCAACGCTGCAATGTTAAGGCCAAAGGCAGGTTTCGAAGTGCTAGTTTTAATCAAATTACCAGATATTTATTAAAGAGCACAAGCAATCTTGCTTGAAAGTGGGGCATCAGCTGTCAAGTAAACAACTTGGAACAGGGAAAATTAATATTTTTTAAGCTGCTAACCAACAGCCCCTTCCCATTGCTACAGGTGAAGTTTAATTTTTGAAGCTGGGTAGCTGTCATTGGGGTAACCAAGTGGGGTTTGCATCCTTGAGTTTCAGCAGGAATTTGTCCTTGGTCGGGTTTCCTTTCTGCTGTCAGGGCCCACTCTGCTGACCTTTTCAGCCATGCAGATTGATAAAGCAATTTCTTCCTTCTTTTTCCTGAGAACAGCCCAGAACCAGCCAGTGCTTTGGACAAAGATTGTTAAGTATTCTCTTCGCTCATGAAAATTTGGCTTATATCTCAACAGGACTGCCCTCACAAATCAGTTGTTTTAAAATGTGAATTTAAATGTCCTGGTCCATGAAAATTATTGCTTATTTATGAGAGAATTCTTTTTTTTTTTTAAAGTCACCAATGCTTATTCCCAGAAGGTTACCAGACCAGCCCTGGCCAGGTGAAACATAAGCCCTAATTACCTTGGCACAATGCAGAGACAGAACCTGGGCTGTGCTCACCAAGTGCTCCCTTGGCCTACACAGCTGGGACCCCACACTTGAGGCGCTGCCCCTTCTGCTATTTCTGCCTCCATCCCAGCAGTCCCAGGCCCTGAAACAATCCAAATAGAATAAATGTAGATTTGAACCTCAATTCCACCAGGGTGCAGCTGTGTAACCTTGAGAAATTCACTTTACCTCTCCTGTCTCAAGTTTCCTCATCTGCAAACAGGTGGTGGGGAATGTTACTTGCTAGAGGGGTGCCAAGCAAAAGTTATTCTCTTTCCCTGGCCCCTGCCCTGGATTGGAGAGTTTGCCATCCTGTACATACAAGCTGCCCTCCAGGCTATCAGATGGCTGGGCAAAGGCTCCAGCAGCCCAGGTGTCGTCCTTGGAAGACTTCCTGGAAACTGGGGCACCAGCTTCAAGTAAATGACTTGAAATATAGAAAATTAATACTTTAAGCTGCTAGAAGTAGAGAAATTCCTGCCCATCCTTCCAACGGACACACCAGCAGAATCTGTTCTTAGCAGTGAGATTTAACAAGTGTGGGGACAGCCTGGAACTCTGCCCGGGGTACAGGGTGGTGACAGGGACTCTGAGCCAAGATCCTCAGCTAGCATGTCTCCTCACAGATTATAGGGAAGATCTTCCCACACTCTGTCCCTCTTCCCCCCCAGCACATAGAGTAGCAGTTGGCACCAAGGCTGACCTTGGTCTCCTCACATCTAGCAAAGAACATGAAGACCCTGGAGGGCAGTAGCCTCTGCCCAGTGGGCCACTGTCGTTGATCTACCTGTTCAAGCTTCTGCTCAGTTGGTCTTCTTGGGCCAGAACCAATACCCAGGGCTCTTCTTCTCCCCACGCCCCTGCACCATCCCTCTGCTCCTTGAAAGAAATCTCCCCACACCTTCAGTCCTACCTTCCTCAACACACAGACACTGATCTCTGTCCAGACCCCCTTTGCCAGGTCAGAGTGTCTGTCCCCGGGGTTCCTCTTCCCCAGTGTGCTTTGCTTCTGAGCGCTCTCACCCTGCAGTCTTCTCAGGATGATGCCTGGGCTGCTGGAGCCCTTCCCCAGCCACACTGACACACAGAAGAACCTCGGAGGGTAAGTCCCAGCGCTGCCTGAAGCCCATGCATGACAGGGGCAAGGGTCTCAAAACCAGCTCCATCGCCTTGATGAGGAACAAAATGGGGATGACTTGGGCTCCTGAATGCACCAATAATCCAGCAGGTCTGCAGCTCCACCCAAAGCCACATTCTCTCTCTCTCTCTTCTGGGGTCACCCTACTCCCTCCCTGGCCTCCCACAGGAGCACTGCCTTCATAAATCACTCACCTGCTCCCCCCATCTCAGATCTGCCCCTGGGTAACCTGATCTAAGGCACCACACTTACTTGTTACACTCTGATGAGACAGAAGGTTGGTCAGTTCACCACATATGTGTCGTTGGCCATGTATATGCACAATGACATGCACATTTGTGTGGAAAGGAGAGTAAGAACAGGCATGTTTGTGTGTAGGTGTGGACGTGTGTAGGTGTGCTGTGAGTTTGCCTGCATTTGTGTGTATGTCCAGATGTATGAGTTTCTGTCTGCAAATGCAGGTCTAAGTGTGGGAGGAGGGTGCGGGGGAGGAAGTGGTAGTGTGTGTACACATGTTCACACCTGTGTCTTGCTCTCCCACTGGGGGGGGGTCAAGGGAAGAGGTAGCTTGAGGCATCTGAACACCCCCACAACCCAGAGCCCACACGTTTCCAAGCGTCCTGGATCACAATGGGATGACACTTCACCATAAACACAGCCCCGTTGCTCAGTTGAGCAAACATCAGCTCCATCTCCACACAGAGTCCACTGACACATGAACCAAAGTCTTAAGTAAGAGAAGAGTCCTGGGATAAAGGAATTCTGGTGGCCAGGCAGCTGCTCCATTTAACTACTTCCCACACATCTGGGTGCCTGGGAAGCTAGAGCCTGCCCCCCACTACCACCCAGAGGGCTGGAATCACAGTCTTCTACTTGGTTTTGTACATTTAGATCCATAGCTTCTCCTCTCTGCCTCGGTTTCCTTGACTTAAAATGAGATTTAAATATTGTGATAATAGTGTATTTACTATGTTAATTTGCTACAGCTGCCATTACAAAGTACTAAAGCTGAGTGCCTTTAACAACAGAGAGTTATTGTCTCAGGGTTCCCGACAGTTTAAATCAAGGTGTTAGCAGCATCGGTTCTTTTGAAGGGCCATGAGGGAAGGCTCTTCCAGAACCCTCTCCTTGGTGTATAGATAGCTGCCTTTTCCCTGTGTCCCTTCACATCATCTTCCCTGAATGTATATCTTCATAACTACAGTTTCCATTTTTACAAGGACACCATTCATATTGGATTAGGGCCCACCCTAATAACCTCACTTTAACTTGATAGCCTCTGTGAAGACCCTACTTCCTAATAGGGTCACATTCTAAGGGTTAGGACTAGGAATACAATCAACCCCTCACACTTGCCCATAAGGTTATTACGTGGATTAAAATGAGTTAGTTCTTATAAAGTGTTTAGATCAGTACCAGGCAAATAGGAAAGATTTTTCTATAATGATAATGATGACAATTATGTAAACTTCCTAACTTTTATGTCCTATACTTAAAAATAAAAATAAAGTAAGAGTGATCACTAAGTGACTGTGAGACAAAGTATTAAAAAAACTTCATAAAACACAAAAGGGGACTGGGTACGGTGGCACAAACCTGTCATCTCAGTGGTTCGGGAGGCTGAGGCAGGAGGATGGCAAGTTCAAAGCCAGCCTCAGCAAAAGCAAGGCACTAAGTAACTTGTTGAGCCCCTGTCTCTAAATAAACACAGAATAGGGCTTGGGATGTGGCTCAGTGCCACTGAATTCAATCCCTAGTACCCTCCAAAATGCACACACACACACATACACACACACACACACAAGGTGAAAGAGAATACAGAATCCATCCAAAAGTGTTTACTCTCTGGTTATTGCCAGACCAATTTCCACAAGTTTAAGAATCATTTCAGCCTACTTTGTGCAAAGCAAAACTGAAGAGGTGGGCAAAATGAACTTACCTTTAAATAATTCTTTTAACGAATGTCTATCACATCTGCAAGACACACTTCCCACAGATACCACATAGGAGCTCCCAATAAACAAGCAAAATCAACCACCATTGGCAAATCTCAGCAAAGACAGGACATGGGGCCTTGCCTCAAGGAACCTCTCTTTTCATTAACTGGTTCTCTTAGATCACAGAACCAGAGACAAAGGAGAGGAGATCTTTGAATGCACTGTTCAATTTAAGGCTCAGGGGAGTTTCCAGGATAAATACTATAATTGTGTGTTTATATTGTGCGGGTCAATCAGGGAGCCCTGCATGCACGCAGGCCAAGAGAAAATGGAAGTGACTTCCCTGGGGACCCCTGGCAGGAATACAGAGGCTAGGTTTGCTGAATGAGCCTCCCAATCAAGGTGTCCAGCTGAGACCCTGGAACTGAATCCCAGTGTGCTCCACCCCACAGAGCAGCTTCTCTCACTGACCAGCATTTCTAGTTTTCCCCTGCAGGCCTGGGAACAGAAGCTGCACCCACAGGCCAGGCCAGAGGTCACTGTGGCCTCAGCTTTCAAAGGGTTGGTTGACTGTAAGTGCAGATACTTAATGTAATGCAAATATTATTGTAAATAGACTTTTCTAGGACTTGGATAAATATTGCATCAGACGTATTTGTCTCTCAGTAACAGAAAATATCACTAACAGGTTCAAAATATGCACGACATTTATGATTTGGAAATAAGAAGATAAGAAAAGGGTGATTTTAGAGTCAGTATGCAGCCTAATTATGCTATAGGAGAACCAAGAGTTTTCTCCATCCACGCTCCTATCCTGGGTGGTTGCTCTTGGTTCTTACATTTGCAGCCTCACATTTGCATGATGATGGTCGCTGGTTACACCATCTCTTGCCCGTTTTTCTCCTCCAAACTAGGGGTGTTAATTTCTGGTTTCCTCATCCACTGCTTTTCTTTTCTGCTCCTCATTGGCTTACACAATTTCCTATACTGAAGTCCTTCTGTTGTAATAATTGAAGTATTTTTTTCTCAGTTAAAACCCAACTGCCATATGGCTAAAGCAATAACAAATTCATACCCTTAGGAAGTTAGGTTTTAAAGCACATGCTTATGGCAAACACAAAGGTAGAAAATTTTCAATGCAAAGTAGTTAATAAGATCATATTGAAAATAAGACATAGTGATCATGCGACAATGGCAGTCCTCTTGACAATGAGAAAGTGGAAGAGGGTGGCATCTCTTTAAGTTGGTTCTATACAAGGCCCCTGGGCAGGGGATTGAGGGGGTCATTTCAGCCTGTGTTTCCCTCACTTTTCTTTGCACCCTGTGTGGGGCTATTCCCCCAAGGAAAAGGCTCCTTTTATTACATGCCCAAAGATTCCTCAAAGTTGCCTCGAATTCCCACAGGCTAGCCTTGAGCTAGTCTTGGCTCCATCCAGAGTTTCCAATAGTCATGGCAGCCAGGAGGAAGATGAAGAGGAACATGAAATAACAACAGAGCCTAAAATGCTGCCAACCTGAACCCTGAAGAGCTTTGTTCAAGATTTTTTATTTCCCAGGAACACAGGGGAAAGGATGTTTAAGAAGGAGTCTCAAAAAGAAGAAGAAGAAGAGGAGGAGGAGGAGGAGGAGGAGGAGGAGGAGGAGGAGGAGGAGGAGGAGGAGAAGGAGAAGGAGAAGGAGAAGGAGAAGGAGAAAGAGAAGGAGAAGGAGAAGGAGAAAGAGAAGAAGAAGGAGTCTCCCTGTCCAGAAGCAGGGTTTGAACATCAAACACAGAGTCTGTCCTCTGAGAAGCCTATGGTAGTCCACTGGAAGAGGTCTCATTAGAAAGGGACCCCATGCTTTTGACAAGTGTCCTGTTCCTCAGATAATGTAATCTGAATGTTTGTGTCGCTCCAAAATTAGTATGTTGAAATCCTAACCCCTAAGGGAATGGTGTTAGAAGGTGAGAGCTTGGGGAGATGATCACATGATGAGGGAGAAGCTTCCATGAATGAGATTAGTGCTCTTATAAAAGAGGCCTAAGGGAGCTTCTCACCACTTCCACCGTGGGAGGACACAGCAAGAAGGTGCCATCTGTGAACCAAGAGATAGGTCTTGTCATAGGCCAAATCCACCAGAACTTTGATCTTGGGCTTTCCATCCCTCAGAATGGTGACAAATTTCCTCAGATGCCCTCCAGGTTCTGGGGCCCATGGAGAAGTAGAGAAGTGATTCTCCTTACCAACTCTGTGACACTCCTCCTCATCTAGGTCCCCAAAGCAGCTTAGATGGTACCCAGAGCCTCATTGAGCATCTCCATCAACTCATGGACCACTCCACCCCTCAGCCCTGGGCCTAGTAGCCTAGAGAGACCCAGGCTTCAGAAGGGATCCCCTTGTCTTGCAGAACCCCCAGTCCAGCCACGAGGCCTCACTCCCAGTCCCCTGAGCTAACTGGACAATGACCTGGGTAGACACAACTGTACCCATCTGTTCTCCCCCTCTTCTTCTTTTACTTCCTCCTCTCACAAAAAAAATAATATTTCTATGCTTTTCCAATGGTAAAGCAAACACTCCCAGATGCTGGTATGTCTGAATGAGAGAAACAGAGAGAACTCAGTATCCGATGATGCACTGTCTGGTGTACTTGGCAGAAAGGAAAGTGGCTCTCCTCAGCAGGCAAAGGCAAAGCAGATGGCTGGCAGAGTGAAAAGAAATCATGGTAGAGGCAACTATTTCCTTCTGATGGATCTCCAGACCCCCAAAGGTGGCTCAGCAGCAACATCCTAGGACAGCAGGGACTCCCCAGAGAGTCTGGAGAGGGGCCAGCTCTCTCTGGAGCAGGTGGCTGAGCAGCTCCCTTATCTTTCTGTTCCCCTCTTCCTCTCCATGTCCTATCTCCATCCCTTCCTCTTCATTTCACCTCCTCTCCTTCCCATTCCTAAGCCTCCAATTCCTTGCTCTTCTCTACCTCCCTCTTACTTCCTTGCTCTCCAGAACCACTGTGGGCAGTATCTCTCCTACATGCTGTTGGAGGTAAAAAAAAGAAATACCAGACTCTGGCCACACCTCAGAGAGTGAGCAATACAAGAAGTAATGGCAGAGCCAAGCAATGCAGTAGGACTGAGCCAAAGATGACTTTGGGCCCTCTGTATCCATCTATTACCACCTACGGCATCCTTAGGGGAAGATTGCCTGAAGAGATAACTCCTTCTGGATCAAAAGACAAAAGGATGGTTTTAGAACCTCAATGACACATTGAATTATCTAATGGAATATAAGAAAGCAAAGAATTTCTATGAGAGACTCATCTATTTTCTTTTAAAATTTTAACCTGATCTAAACATTATGCAATGAATCCATGTGTCAAAATGGTATATGGTATCCCATTAATATGAACGATTATTATGTTTTATGCATCAGTTACCATAATTTTTTAAATATTATAATATTCTGTTCAAATATTTTTAAAGAATGTTTCTTATAAAAGCTTCCCACACCTTATTGTCAAAAGTCCTATCATACACAAGGTCATAAAGCTTTGGGAGGGCCACAAATACTGTAAATAAAAGTTCAAAACTTCATCTTTTTTTATTGGTTGTTCAAAACATTACAAAGCTCTTGACATATCATATTTCATACATTTGATTCAAGTGGGTTATGAACTCCCATTTTTACCCCAAATACAGATTGCAGAATCACATTGGTTACACATCCACATTTTTACATATTGCCATACTAGTGACTGTTGTATTCTGCTATCTTTCCTATCCTCTACTATCCTCCCTCCCCTCCCATCCCATCTTCTCTTTCTACCCCATCTACTGTAATTCATTTCTCTCCCTTGATTTTTTCCCTTTCCCCTCACTTCCTCTTATATGTAATTTTGTATAACAATGAGGGTCTCCTTCCATTTCCATGCAATTTCCCTTCTCTCTCCCTTTCCCTCCCACCTCTCGTCCCTGTTTAATATTAATCTTTTTCTCATGCTCTTCCTCCCCGCTCTGTTTTTAGTTGCTCTCCTTATATCAAAGAAGACATTTGGCATTTGTTTTTTAGGGATTGGCTAGCTTCACTTAGCATAATCTGCTCTAATGCCATCCATTTCCCTGAAAATTCCATGATTTTGTCATTTTTTAGTGCTGAGTAATACTCCATTGTGTATAAATGCCACATTTTTTAATCCATTCATCTATTGAAGGGCATCTGAGTTGGTTCCACAGTCTAGCTATTGTGAACTGTGCTGCTATGAACATCGATGTGGCAGTATCCCTGTAGTACACTCTTTTAAGGTCTTCAGGGAATAGTCCGAGAAGGGCAATAGCTGGGTGAAATGGTGGTTCCATTCCCAGCTTTCCCAGGAATCTCCATACTGCTTTCCAAATTGGCCGCACCAATTTGTAGTCCCACCAGCAATGTACAAGTGTACTCTTTTCCCCACATCCTCACCAGCACTTGTTGTTGTTTGACTTCAGAATGGCTGCCAATCTTACTGGAGTGAGATGCAAAACTTCATCTTAATAATTAAGGTAAAATCAATTTTTGTATTCAGAGAGAAAAGAACTAGGCAGGAAAAGATTACTCCTTTCTAACTTGAAACGGTACAATCCTAAAGATTTCTGGGGTCAGACATGCAAGAATGCTTAAGAAAGACAGAGTCAGATCTACTGAATACAAACACATCTTCTCCTTTGTACAAAGAGGCAGGGGTCTGAGCTCTTGGGGGAAGCTAAGTGTGGGCTGACAGTAAGAAACTCCCCAAACTGTCTAAATGTCATTGAGACCAAGGTTCTGGCACATCCCAAACAAGCAAGAAAGTGCCAACATCATCTACTATCATCTGGGAGTAGGAACCATGGACAGGCAAGCTGGCTGGTTCTCCCATTTTCTTCTTTATATTTCTTTAAAACTCATCCTAGAGATAGTAGTCTAACCCACATATGTTGTGTTGATAAGAGATAACTCTAGGGCTGGGGTTGTGGCTCAGTGGTGAAGCCCTCGCCTAGCAAGTGCGAGGAGCTGGGTTCAATCCTCAGCACCACATAAAAATAAATGAATTAATTAAATAAAGGTATTGTGTCCAACTACAACAACAAAAAAAAATTTAAAGAGTTAAATCTGCAGTGGTTTCAATTTCAACATAGCTATGAAAAAGAAAGTTAAATTCTCTTGCAGCTTCCCATAGGTATAGGAAGCCTTCTTTTTAAAAAAAAATATATATATATACATAAATAATATATATATATATATATATATATATATATATATATATATATATATATATATATATATATGTGTGTGTGTGTGTGTGTGTGTGTGTGTTGTAGTAGTTGGACACAATACCTTTATTTTACTTATTTATTCTTTTGTGTTGCTGAGGATGGAACCCAGGGCCTCGCATGTGCTAGGTGAGTGCTCTACCACTGAGCCACAATCCCAGCCCCTGGGAAGCCTTCTTGCTGACCCCTGTCTCCCAAGGTGGACAGATGAAATGGGAGCAGCCTCCCTTAAGAGGATGCCTAGCATTAAGAGGTAACAGCAGATAGCTGTTACCTGCTAATGGATGGGTGAGGTGGGGACCAAGGAAAACCAACTAATCAGACCAATGACTTAGACAAAGCAAAAAAAGAGATGGATAACAGCCACATTTTCCTGTTGCTGTCCCATAGCTGCTGGATTAAGGATGATGGACAGGAGAGCTACCTTCTGCCAATTAATTCCAGAGTATAATTTGTAGCCTGGGCCCATCCTGGACGATCCTGGGCTCCTAACAAACCATGACACTGCTTTAATTTCTCCTTTGCCCCCATACTTTATTAAAACCTAGAGTGGGTTCCATCAAATATCCCTTCAAGGAAAAAAACAGAGAGAGGGAGAGAAACAGAGCAACATTTGTCTCAATGCAATTTGAAAGATTAGAGTTTGCTGGATAAAGAGGGAAAGAGGAGGGGGTAGGAATTCTTGTGAAACACATACACGCACAGGGACACACACACACAATTTCTCTTTCGCAATGACCTCCTTATGCCCCATCCATCAGCCTGGGGTTGGCTTATTCTAATGAGCAGATTCCTTTATTCTGTATAACAGGCCCATCAGACACAATCTGCATGCCAATTACTGGCACAGACCCCTTGATACCAAAAAATGGAAATTAGCTGTCAAGAAAAGGCTTCAGCTGGCCAGGTCTCTTTCTCGCTCTCTATTTCCAGCTCATATACACCCTCACTCTGCTCAGCGCCTGGCTCTCACCAGGGAGTCCCCAGTGGAAAAAGTCATCTAAAAATACAAACATATTTTATTGTTATTAGTATTAGTTGCTGACTTTCTCAGTACAATGTGAAATTCACCAGTGGGCAAAAGCTGCTTAGGGCAGAAATGGGTGAGAGAGGTTGATTTCTGATAATTGCATTTCTTTGGGAGCAGATCAAGACGTCCCATGAAAAAACATTCAAAGAAATGTGAGCATAAGGGCAAAAAAAAAAAAAAAAGACAAGGAATGGGATTCTGTAACCGAGATAACAATCGGAACTTCCACACTTAGGAATGGGCCTAGGCAGAGTTGAGGGGCAGAGGTGAGACAAGCTCTATGAACAAGCCTGCATTTCCGCTCCGCATCCTAATCAGCTCTCACAGAGCCAGGCTGCGGCCAACCTGAGGGCTTCCCATGGACAGCATGCTCCGCTGTGTGCTAACCCAAGCAGGCTACCTGCAAGATTTCTACCCCGCTGCTCCCAGAATCTCCAGAAGGAGCAATTTTACCATAGATTTCCTCTTCTTTTTTTTCCAAAATGAGCCAAAAAAGAGGAGAGAGTTTATTTTCCATTATCAAAGATCCAGGACCCCACTGAGTCTCATCTGGTAGGACAAAGGAATCCATAGGGAAGATTCAGGGTAGCACCTTCACTAAGGAACACATACAACCCAACACTAAAATGGCACTTATCCTTAAAATTTTGATTAAGGAGGGCTGGGGATTTAGCTCAGTGGTCGAGTATTTGCCTAGCATATATAATTTTTTTTAAAAGTTGGGGGTGGTACTGGGGATGCAGCTCAGTGGCAGAACACTTACCTAGCATGTGCAAGGCCCTGGGTTCCATCCACAACAGTGCAAAAAAAAATTGATTAAGGGACATCCCTATATTTTCTTTTTTAATTGCTCAAGAATGATAATTTTATTTGTATGGATCCATCCAATAACAACAATTTTTATTAAGTATTTTTATGAGTTTTTATTAAGATTAATAATTTTATTAAGTATTATCACTATCATAATTCAAGACTTGCTCAAAATCTGAATTCCTTCATGGGCAAATAGAAAATGGTGGTACTTCTAAATAAACTGTCTCTTCTTCCCAAGCTAAAATTGTCAGGCAAGCGAATCTGGAGCTTTTTAGATGAACAATTTTCAGAACATGATGTATAGACAGCTTAATTCATCCAATATGTATACACTGAATGCCTGCTTATGTGCTTAGTGCCTCAGCATGCAACAAAGATTGTAGAAGGAATGAATAGAGGCAGGTGCCGTGGTACACACCTATAATGCCAATGGCTCAGGAGGCTGAGGCAGAAGGATCACAAGTTCAAAGCCAGCAACAGTAAGGTGCTAAGCAACTCAGTGACACCCTGTCTCTAAATAAAATAGAAAATAGGGCTGAGGATGTGGCTCAGAGATTGAGTGCCCTTGAATTCAATCTCTGGTACCTTCCTCCCTCCGCAAAAAAAGAATGAATAGATGCCAGGTGCTGAACTAAGTACCACAAGTAGGTGGTGGATAAGTCGCATACTCTGCCCTGAGGAGCTCTATCTAGGCCAGACCTAGTTTAAATCCCACATCATCTTTTTTTTTTTTTTAAATCATGGTTAAGAATGTATTTTGCAGTTGGTGTTAATAAAGAATCTCCGTGCCTTCCACTGGAGGGTGACTTATGTGTCCTTTATCCAAATGCTCATTAGGTTCCCTATTTTGAGTTACCAACTTAAAAAAAAAAAAGTTAATGTCTCGAATCACTCCAAACTATTATTGACATAGAAACAAAAGCCACTTGGCCTAGGACCTCCTAGGGTTCTCCTCCTTCTCCTGTATTCAGCCCCCAGAAAAAGAGAGAAGGGAAGGAGAGTCAAAGCCAACTCTCTCTCCCCACCCCCAGGTTTCTGGCTTCATCAACGGACAAACAGAGATTCTAGTCAGGAATTTTGGATTGCAAGCAACAGAAATGCATGCAAACCAGACAAAGGTTTTATGAGGTCTTAAACCATCTCAGCCACTTACAGAAAACTCTGGGCCCAGGAGAAGACAAAACCCACACTATAAAAGTACAGACTGTCACCTCTTCACCCTTGAGTGGCTCCTCAGCTTCTCCAGTTCCCTCTGTTCCTGTCCACCCTCCCCGTCAGCCAGCTCTGAATGTCCCCTTCTCTCTAACTTCAGTAAGCCTCGATTGCCACTCCAGACATGACTCTACCACAGCCTTCCTGCTCCAGTGCCAACCATGAACCGGAAATCTTGATCACTTAATAGAATCCTCAGAATAGGGATCTGATCAGCCCAACGCATCTCATCTGAGCCAGCCCAGCTTCTCAGTGAGCTCCCTTAGGGATGGAGCAGACCTTAACACCTGCCAGATGTGACTGATGTGGGGTCAGGTGGCCTGCTGTTCACTCCTCTGGGATTGTGAACAGAAAAAGAATCTCTAAAGGAGGGGCTTAGGTGATGTGGGTGTCCCCAAGGGTGCAAAATTCAGTGATATTCTTAAACATCTAGATTTATTCTGTCAATATTCATTATGAAAGTGCTAAATGCAAGACAAGAGAAGAGGGTTGAGGTTTAAAATTCCCCTGTTTAGGAGGACAGAATGAAAAGGACAGCAGAAAAAGCAGAAATTTTCTATTGTTTGACTATGACGCTCTTGGGAGAAGTTTGAACACTCTGTTGTTTTCTCCTATTGCTGCTTTAACAGATTACCATATACTTAGTGGCTTAAAGCAAAGAAAATGTATTCTTTATAGTTCTAAAGGTCTGAAGTCTGCGTGGGCCTTATGGGGCTAAAATCAAGATGTCAACAGAGGCAGGTAAAGTGGCACACACCTGTAATCCCAGCAACTCAGGAGGCTGAGGCAGGAGGATCGCAAGTTTGAAGCCAGCCTGGGCAACTTAGTAAGATCCTGGACTAGAGATGTAGTAGTAAGGTGTCCCTGGGTTCATTCTCTAGTACCCAAAAAAGACACAAAGCTATCAGCAGGGCTGTGTTCCACTTGGAGGTCCAGTGGAAAATCCACTCCTTACCTTCCCCAGCTTCTAGAGGCTGCCAGCATTTCTTAGCACATAGCCCCACACTTATTATTCCACAATGAATATTCATAGACTAGGTCTATATATCCAAGAATACCACTGTCTTTGGCACATTTGGGAGATGCCTGCCTCACCCACATCCGCTTCATGATCTTGCTTCATTCCTACCTCTTTTTCTATTATCTCATCTCTGATGTGACACTCTCCTGTCTCCCTCTTTCTCTCACAAGGACCCTCGTGGTTACCTTAGGTCCCCTCAGATAATCCAGGATAATCTCCCCATCTCAAGATTCTTGACTTGCCAAGTCCCTGCCATGTAAGGCAACAGATTCACAGGTTCCAAGGTTAGGACATGGACATCTTTGGAGGGCCCAACGCAAATACAATGATCACATGGGTTAAATCCTACCACGAGGCTGTGGAAAAACCACCAGGTCTAGGCTCTACCATCTGATCTGCTTTCTTCAAAAGCATCACTTGAATAAAGGAGGAGTTAAAATTAAATGCCAAGAGATTAGGAGTATGTGGGATGGTACAGAAAAGGAGGCAGAAATTCTGACCTCTCCTTAGAGAAGTCTAGCAATGGGAGAAGAGGAGAACACTGTAATTTGAGGAGTCATCAGGCCAGAGGAAGAAGTTGTGATTTGCTTGCCACAGCCTAGTGAGCCCCTGGCCACCAGGAAGGAAAGGTCATCCCATCAGTTTCTTCCAAGTTTACCATCATTATTTTGTTCTATGTTTTTCAGGAGGAGTGAAGGGGACAATTTTATAAGACATCTTGAATGGCTAAATTCAAGCAAAACCTAAAAACATGTCTCCACTTGCCATGCAAATATTTACCCAAGCTTGTCAGATGGACCCCGACAGAAAGCACATTTTGCCACTAGAGTAAAGAAAGATGTCACTGAAATTAACTTGGGTTTCAAGGGTGACATTAATACAGCTAGACTATGGAGCATCAGGTCCCAATTTACATGTCAGCTTCTGTGGTGCTAAATGGAAATCTTCCCCTTGTTGAGCCAATTATGTAGGTGAGAAGCCCCCTGCTTCAGGGCTCAGTGCTGGACTGTCTGTGAGCCTAAAGGCCACTTATCTACTCATGTAGGTGAATTTTTTGATGCTTGGCTCTAGAGGAAAATGCATCTTACATAAGGTGCTGTTCCATAGATAAGTCTGTTGTTAATATGCCTAGACTGCCTTTGCCACGGCTATTATCACAGATACATGCGACGTACATCTTTTTTATCGGTGTACATTGTACTCGTGGTAAAAATAAATAAATAAATAAAGCAAAGGAGACCACAGGATGTCATTTTTTTAAAAAAAGAAGAAGTTTTGCTACAGATTCAACCCATACCACATATTATTCCTGATGTATAAAACTGGAACATCGAACAGGCATTAGTCAAATTTGTGAGATTTTCAGAATGGAGTTCTCTACAGTTGGTGTGCTTCAGCAGTATTTCCAGGATGCGTGACTAGCTGAATGAACTGCTCAGTACTTCCTGTTATGATTCTGACTGTCATTACTGTTTTAAAATGTGTGGAGGTGTTTCCTGCCCCCCACAGTTCCCCCCTCCAAAAAAAAAAGAGGAGGAGGATTTGGTTATGAGCTCTTTTAGCTCAGGGAATAGCTCAGGGAGTAGAAAAATAGGGGCAGATATTCCTATCTTCTCTGGGCTATTTATTCTTTAACATCTATTTATTCTTTAACTTCTCACCCAGGGAAACTGAGGCAGTTCCACCTCATGCCTGTTCCAATGAAAGCCTTCAGCAGTGTGATCCCCAATGACATTATGTTGGGGGAACTGTCATGTCCCTCTGGTGAAAACTCCCATCTGCCTGGGGGTTCAGAGGCACAGCCGGTAACCCACAATCCAGCACCAGTTTTAAAGGTGTTCAGGCAGTGATGGGACAATAATTGTGCTTCCCATTCTACTGGACCCAGGAAGGCAGAAACTTGAACGCAGATGAACAATATTGAAATCAACCAAAGCAGCCAGAGCCAGGCCCAGAGGCTCACGGAGGCTGAAGAGGCAGGTTGAGAATATCATCTCTCTGTGTCCTCACCTGCGAGAGTCCTGGAGTGGAGTAGCTGACCAGTGACAACTTCCACATTCCAACTGCATGCATGCAATCCTCCTGGACAGGCTTCATGGCCACTCTTAATACATTTCAAAGCAGCTGAAATGCTGGCCAGGGACCGAAGTCAAGCCCTGGCTGACCCTTCTGGCCTGAGAAAAGCCCAAATGCCTGATGAGCACTAATACTGAGAGGAAAGAGCACAAGGCACATGTTAGGAAACCGGGACAGGTGGTGAGACTGGCAGGGCCGGCCTCCTAAGCAACAGGAAGCCTCAGTAGAGGCTGAGAGTGTTCTGGCTCATCACTTGCCCCAAGAGGGTGCAGCTGACAGCTTAGATTTCAAACAACAGAAATCCAAGGGAGGAGACTCAGCGCCCCACTCCCTCCCCTGGGCTCTCTCTCTCTCTCTGTGGGTTCTTCTCCTGGCTGCACTAGGCTTTCACTCTAATGGCCTCCTGTGCTCCATCTCCAGACTTGACCCCCTATAAACAGAGATCAGTTTTTAGAGTCCTAGACAGGAGTGGACACTAGGAGAGAGTCCTAGTCACTTCCCAGAGCTCAATCCAGACCACAGAATTCTTCTCAGCCCAGAACTCTTTGTGTTCCCAGCTCTCCCCATCCCCCACCCTCTGCTGCTCCCATCCGCAGCTGACTCCCCACCCACTGGTGAACCCTTAGTTATGTTGCTATGTTGCCTTCTCCAGAACATGGAGCATAAAATGATTCAGTCAAAAGCTCCTACATCCCCCCCACACACACACACCCACAAATCCCCTTCCTAGCCCTCTGCTGTTGGCAGCATAGTAAATGATATCATGCAGACTGTGCCAGGGTACCCATGTTTTGCTCTGGACCCAAATGACAATTCTTCTCAACATAAGTTTAAAGACCTCTTCACTGTTGATTGTAGCAGCAAATAACACTAAGAAATCAGGACAAGGAACCCAACAAAAAGGCCCCCCAAACAGACTGAATGCTCCGGTTTAGAGAGGGCAAAGGATGAGAGGGAGAGATGGTGGGAGGAGGTGAAAGGGATGAACAAGAGCACAATTATCCGCCCACCTAGCCTGTCAAGCTGCCAGCCAGTTCTTCTACAGAGCACAGACAAAACACCCTGCATTTGTGAATTTAAAAACCGACATCAATTGCCTCCTATGCGCCTTTCCATAAAAATCAACAAATAAAGAACCAATGTTTAGACATTTTTCTTTGAGCGTCTGCAAACACAAAGATAAACAGTTTACTGTAAGTAGGTCCAAATGTGAGTCCAATTGCTAGTAAATTATATTGGCTGACTCTGTCAATGTGGTAAGGATAGCATGTCATCTTGGGACCCTTGGAGATCCTTATTAGTTATGCCAGTTAAGGCTACACATTTTATGTAAATATGTATATTTATATATTTCAGTAGATGATGCAGAGGCCCTCGGGGACATAAGGTGAACAATCCCTTATCATTGATGCCCTGGAGGACTGTCACATGATTTTGTCATGCTGTGAAGACATGTTCCTGCCCCGAGACCCCTAGAACTGCTGAGCTCAGAAAAGAGGTAGACAGTTTGCAGGGGCAGCTCAAGCCTTGCAGGAGTAACAAGTTTATTAAGATCTAGACTTGAGGCTAGGAAAGCTGTCAGGATAGACAGGCCTGGAGGCAGGGAAGCCTGAGGTGGGGTGGGGACTCAGGCTGCAACAGAGTATCTGGGGTCTGAGGATTTGGGAGAACTAAATCTAACAGGGTGCTTGGCTGGGGCTTGTGCTGGGCTCTGAGAGTAATAGCTGCTTACATAACATTGATACTAGCTGACAATTCACTCTGCAGAGTACAAGCATTTACCCATCCAAGACCAGACTTTGGCAGGGATCAGGATCAGCCCTTGTGGCAATGACCACACTGGTGCCCAGGGGTGACCATCTGTGGTTTAGGAAGAGCACGGACAGGGTATGGAGGCCTTAAGAGGTGATTATCCTGACCCAGTATTAAAAGCCCATGGGTACTTGCACAGGTAAGGTAAACATCAAAGCAAAAGTTTGGAATTTTTATTCCAAACTTGCGATGTGATTCAAACGTTAGAATGCTGATTCTGAAAAATACCCTGGAGAAGGGAGATCTCTCCTATACCCTCTGATTAGAAATTGCTGTGGTTTGAATATGTTCTTCCAAAAGCATGTATTGCAAACTGAATTCCCAAGGCAACAGCCTTAATGTGGGACCTTTGAGAGATGATTAGCTGAGGGCTCTACTTTCACCAATGGATTGATGTAGATCATAAAAGGACTTGAGAATGGGAAGAAAGAACCTACAGAATAGGAGAAAAACTGTGCTGCTTCTTCTGACAGAGGATTAATAGCCAGAATATATAAAGAACTCAAAAAATTCAGCATCAAAAAAACTCAGCCAGGCTCTGTGGTGCACGCCTGTAATCCCAGCAGCTGGGAATGCTGAGGCAGAAGGATCCCAAGTTTAAAGCCAGCTCAACAAAAGCGTGGTGTGAAGCAACTCAGTGAGACCCTGTCTCTAAATAAAATGCAAAACAGGGCTGGGGATGTGGCTCAGTGGTTGAGTGTCCCTGAGTTCAATCCCTGGTATTCCCCCCCAAAAAAAACCCTCAATTTATTAATGAGAAAATGAATTAAACAGATGTCTCAAAAGAAGAAATGCAAATGGCCAACAATACATTAAAAAATGTTCAACATAATTGGCAATTGGAGAAATGCAAACCAAAACTAAAATGAGATTTCATCTCACTCCAGTTAGAATGGCAACAACAAGCACACAAACAATAATAAATGCTGAAGAGGACATGGAGAGAAAGGAACACTTCTATACTGTTAGTAGGATTGTATATTACTACAGCCACTATGGAAATCAGCACGGAGATTCCTCAAAAGACTAAGAATGAAACCACCATATGACCCAGCTATACCACTCCTCAGTATTTATCCTGAAGAATTAGTTGTTATACTATAGTGATCCATGCACACCCATGTTTATAGCAGCACAATTCACAATAGCCAAACTGTGGAACCAGCCTAGATGTCCATCGATGGATGAATGGATAAAGAAAATGTGGTATATATACACAATGGAGTTTCAGCCAGTCATAAAGAATGGAACTTAAGAATATTATGTTAAGCAAAATAAGTCAAACCCAAAGGTCAAAGGTCATATTTTCCTCAGAACCAAATGAACTTCTATTGTTTATGAATTACCCAATCTGTGATATTCTATTTTAGCAATACAGACTGAGACAGGTGCTCTTCTCTAAAAACCAAAAAACCCACAAAAAGCATGCCATGCCCACCTAAGGCCTAAGGTACAGCCCTCTGATCAGCGTCATGCTGCAAGGAAAGAGGAAGCTTATTTACCAAGGTGTCTGGGAGGACCACCACGGGGCAGCAGGAGTACTGGAGCAGCTGACCCATTTTCCAGATGGATAACGGCACAATCACGAGGATCAGCATGAAGCCAAGGAAGGCAAACAGGGCCAGGGCCAGCGGGAGAGCCTCTTCTGGAGACAGAAAGACAAGAAGACGCTTAGAAACCACAATGAAGGGGAAGCCTCCAAACCCAGGCCTCCCCTGACCCCTGGAGTTGACGCCGAATGTCAATCAAGACGGCAGAAGCCAGAAACCTGAGATTTGATAATGTGTTCTTGTGACCAAAATTGCCGCCATTTTTCTAAAATCTAAATTTTAGATTTAATCTAGAAAATCTAGATTAAGGTATGCTTTCCAGAAAGCTCCAGAGAAGATTAAAATCTCTTTCTCAGGAAGGGGAAGGGAGGAGCATTGTGTGTGAAGGCAAGAGTGGTGTTAGCACATACCTGGCACAGCTGCCAGAGGAAGGCACCCGGCCAGGCCCCAGAACTGGCTGGTGGTAACCGAAAACAAAGTGTTTCACAATTTGCTCTTAGCACTGATCCATCTTATGGAAGAGAATATTAATTCCGGAAAACAGTCACATAATAACTATGATATATCAAGCCCCTGTTATGTGGCTCCTCCTTCCATCTCTATTCTGGGTGCTGGGTGGTAAACCCCTGATCTTTGCAATGGGCATGAGTTTCTCTGCTTCTATAAGATGATTCTATGCTCAGAATGGTTAGGCAATTTATCCCAGGTCACACAGATAGGGTTAGCTCCAAAGCCCATAATTATTGTAATTGTAAATGTAGCAGAAAGGATCAGACCTGGGCATCTGGAGATGCAGAAGGGGAATGCAGTATTTTCCCATCTCTGTTCTGTGTAACCTGGAGTAGCCCATTTAAGCACCCCCTGGTCGGGTAGTTAGCTCACAATGTGAAGGGTAACTTAGCCAGGGAGGTTGTGGAGAAGCTGGTAGTCACACAAGTGGCTGGGGCCATGCATATTGTTTCAAAGATTTTGAAAATTATTTTAGCAGTGTACATTGAGAGATACACAAATGTTCATACCCTTTCAATCCACTCCTGTGATTTCAATTCCAAAAAAATAATTCCAAGAAAGGAAACAATTATATGCATCGGTCTGTTCATGGAAACTTCTGGAATACAGCAACAGAACCCCCTTCTCTGCCCAGAGTGGTCCCTGCCCCTCCCACCCCTCCAGGCATGTTCTGGTAAATTTTCCTCATGGAACCCACTGATACCATGCCATCTTTTGCTTGTTGGGAGTCTGTCTTCACTAGAGGGGAGGTTCTTGAGAGCAGGGATTTCCCTGCTGTATCCAAGTGCACAGGCCAGGATTTGGCACACAGTGAATACTCAGTAAATATTCATTTAATAAAAGAATGAATATCATCTTCAAAAGCAAATGAAAGCTGGGTGTGGTGGCGCCTGCCTGTAATCCCAGCAGATCGGGAGGCTGATGCAGGAGAATCACAAGTTCAAAGCCAGCCTCAGTAAAAGCAAGGTGCTAAGCAACTCAGTAAGACCCTGTCTCTAATTAAAATGTAAAATAGGACTGGAGACATGACTCAGTGTTTGAGTGACCCTAAGTTCAATCCCTGGTACCTACCCTCCCCCAAAAAGCAAACAGAAGTGATTCAAATACCCAATAAAGGGGATTCACCAGAATGGTAGGCTAGTCATTCAGCTATTAAAATGAGAATTGGGACAGATACACACTTGGTTACTACAGCATGGTTTATAGTGGCAAAGGACTAGAAAACACAAAATATTCTCATTAATAAGGAGATAGTAAATATACTGGTTTACTATGCAGCATTTAAAAAAACTGAGGTGGACCCAAAGATACTGACATAAAATGATGCTCATGATATATTGCCAAGTGAAGACGAGCCAGGCACAGAACACTAGGTATGGGATAGGCCCCTTTGTGTGTGTGAGCACTGGAATCACACAGACAGTACTGGGAGGATTAAATGCCAGACTCACCAAAGGAAACCTCCTGAGTGGTATATGGGGAAGAGTGGACAATATTTAACTCTGACCCTTTTTAAAATTTCTGTGTTGATTGGATTTTTTAAACAAGACATGATTTTTTTGAAAGTGAATAAAATAATAATCAGAAAATTTACATGGGAACAGTTATAGATATGTTATTGGGGAAAAACAGAAAAATAGGCACAGTGTTTATATGCTATACAACTCCGACGTTTAGGTAATGACTGAGGGCTACGCTCCTTTGGAGGGCAATTTGATATAGACATTTAATTTAATCAAAATTAAAGGTCTATATCTTCAACCAAGTCAATCTACCTCGAATAATTTATCCTTCAAATAAATGTATACCAGAAAAATTATCTTTTTTTTTCTCACAATGTTGGGAGGGTCAAACTTAAGGTCTTGTGCATGCTAGACAAGCTCTCTACCACTGAGCTACACACCCATCCCTGGCAAAATAATCAATGTATTAGCAGAAATTAATTAGAGCATTGGCTATAATACCAAAATATTTTGCGAAAAACTAAGTGCCCATTAATAGGGGACTAGTTAAATCAGTTATTTCATATACATATAATGAAATAGTATGTAGCAATAAAGAAGGATAAAGGAACCACTTCATTAATACGGCAAAATCTATAAGATACATAAAATGAAAAAGACAAGATCCAGAAAAATGTATAGAACATGCCACCATTTTTGCTAGCCTCAGCAACAGAGAGATGCTAAGCAACTCAGACAGACCCCTGTCTCTAAATAAAATACAAAATAGGGCTAGGGATGTGGCTCAGGGGTCAAGTGCCCCTGAGTTCAATCCCTAGTACCCACCCCACAAAGAAAAGGAAAGGCAATATATGTAAACATATTCTCATTTACTTGTATATGCATTAAAAAGTCTTCAGAAGTATATGCAAGAAGTCCGTATCTATGGTAGAGGGTATAGGAATTTTATGGGTGGAAAAAATGGATATGGAAAATAAAATTTCCATGTGTCTCTTATATTTTTTGCACATATGAATGTACTATATATTCAAGGCTAAAAGATCACTCACACACACACACAAGTGGTGATATTTGAATGGTAGGATCATAGGATGTAGAATTTTGTTGGGTTTATTTTTTCCAAAAGGGTTTTCAAGTTATTCAAGTTTTTAGACCATAACATTTCAAGGGGGGTCTGGAGGTGTAGCTCAGTGGTAGAAAACTTGCCTCGCAACTGTGAGACAATGAGTTCAATCCTTAGCACCACATAAAAAATTAATTAATTAATTAAAGGTATTGTGTCCATCTACAACTAAAAAAAAAATTTTAATGTCAAGGGGGGAAAAAAGAGGCTTCTGGAGACACTCCATAAAGACCCTTCCAATAAAAGAAACTGTGGAATTGTATGGTGTATGACCTCCTTCCCAGGCTTGCCAAGAAACCTGGTGGCCTCTCCTGCAGCCACCTCTAATCACAGGCAGTATTCATCAGCCTTGACACATCTGGCCCAGGGAGGAGGAAGCTCTCAAGGGGAGAGTGACAGCTGCCTAAAGATCCCCACCCAGCACTAGGATGGCCTCCTGCACACATTCACCACCGGAACCCACCCAGGTCTGTGAAATCAAGGGAAGGATCAGAATCAAAGGCACCTGAGCATGCACCAAGAGGGGCTGTCACCTCTGCAGGGGCCCAAGGCACAGGCAGATCTTCTTTACTTTGCACCTCCACACACTCTGCCTGGTTGAAGGCACTGTGCCTCCCGATGACCTTCACCAGAGACTGGGCCTTCACACAGTATGTGGCTCCTGGGTCCATGGTTTCCAGGTGCACAGGAACGCCCCTACTCCTCACCACTTTGGTCTGTTCCTTTGGGAGAATAGAAAACACAGTTATTCTCTGAGGGTAGCATGACTGGAAAGGTTGAGGAGAGCCAGGAAGGGAACACTGCAGAAATTTCCTATCTGGGGTACATACAGAATGTTCCCTGTTACTCACGCATGTTTGCACTCACTTGCTCGTTTATCCACTCACGTTTATTAGGCACCTAATAAGTATCAGGCACTATTCCAGGAACAGGGACAGAGCATATAACGAATGAGGCAAAGTCTGCTGTTGTAGAGCTGTCGTGGGGAAGACCAACAATATATACATACATGTCAGGTGGCCATAAAAGCTGTGCAGAGAAAAGGCAAGGGGCTAGAGAGTGACAGGGAGGCACTAGTTTAGACAATGTGGTTAGCAGAAACCTTTCTGAAAGGATTATACTTGAGCAGAGACTGGAAATTTGGAAATCTGACTGGGCAAGGATTTGGCATGGTCACTGCTGCCACAGAGATCAGTGCATAAAATCAGAGAGCTGGTGGGCCATGCCTCCCCACTTGCCCATCCATCCCTCTGTCTATGCACTCTGCTGTCCACCTTTCCACATCCACCGCCTGCCCCAGGCCTATGCTCTGCATCTGAGCCTGCAGAGGCTTGTGTAGGCTGAGCCTAGGTGACTCAGGGCACATACTTCTCTTTCAGCACTGGCCCTGCCAGTTACAAGGGTGGGGAGCCACTCTGTCCCAAAGAATCTGAGGGAGCTGTGTGCTGCCTCCTGCCAGGTGCTGACCCTGTCCCCAGCACCACTCCACCTGTCTGGTTGGCAATGCCATGTCCTATCAGTTGGCTCTGACCTCATGGGGATAAGGGCTGGTATTATTGCCTGCCCTACCTGCCCCCACCCACCTTCCAGGGGACTCTTCCCAACCTAAAGCCCCTATTGAGTGTGTGGCAGGGCATATGCACTGCCCTCAGACACCACTAAGTGATCTGGGATACCTCCAGTCTGAGAAGCGTCCTATCAGAGACCAAGTAGCTCCCTGCAACCACTAAGGTTGGCCCGATGAGCATGAACAATGGGATTCCTCTCCAAAGACTTTGGTCTTGGGAAACTGAATACCTAGATCTGGAAGTAGGGATAAAGGGGAGAGGATACTGTGAGAGGCCTCAGGCTCAGAGGCCTTGAGTTGCTGGGAGGCACCATCATAGGCGTATGTTGGAAGGTGTGATGAAGGGCAGGGCCTGGGAGTAAGCTGGGCAGGGAGCCACAGGAAGAGGACTCAGCGGAAGGAAGCAAGGCCACCACAGGTAGGGGTCCCTGGAGAAAGGAGACTCTGCCAGCTCTGCTCAGGGATTCTGTGAGAGCCCATATTAATACTCTGAGAAAGCCCATTACTTCCTGGTGCTGATGGGAGCGGGCCTCTAGGCCCTGTCTCCCTCTCAGCTTGGACAGGGGCTCCATGGATTTGAGTGTCCCCTCACTTTTCATTGGTGCCCCACCCCTTCTGCTGCTGCTGTTTTGTGAGGGCTGGACTCCACTCACCTGGACTACAGCAGCCTTCCCACGGGGAGGGGCAGCTCCCTCCCGGGCTTTCTGCATGGCCTACCTGCTCCTAATTAAATGTGCTTATTCATAAGCCAGCTCCTGGCTGGCTGCCCCCTTCTCTTCCCTGCCAAGATCCACACCCTCAAGAGGCTTGTACCAGCCTCGTAGGCTCTTGAAATCATCCAGTTGATCTGGAACACCCTGGCCTGCTTCCCTTAACTGGCTGAGGAGATCAGCTGATGAGAGAGGGGAAAAGTCCATTCAAAAGATGTTCCAGGTCAATCTAGCTTAGTTTGGGGCATGAGACTGTCCCCCAAACTTCAGCAGATCTGCCTGAAAATGTTCCCAGCCAAGACCAAAGTGGACTAAGGCATTTTTATTTTTTAAAGAGGCCCACGGAATGGTCAGCATCTAGTCATCTCTCCCTCCACAGGCTTCACCCAGAGCTGCTCATTCTCAGGCTGCCCAGACAGTGAGCACTGCAGGACCTGGCTCTCCTCACCCACCCTCAGAGAGCTGTGCCATCTCCCCACAAAGCCCGACTCACCTTGGCACCAGGCTCCCTCCTCCAGTAGGCCACGAGGAACTCAAACTGTGGCCCCAGGTCTTCCAGTTCAATGACCAGGTGGAAGCCATCCTTGGAAACCTCCATCCTGGGTGGGGTGAGGATGGCTGTTGGCAAGACAAGGGCAGAATCAAAGCCAGTCCCAGGCAGGACCACTTTTTTAATGATGAATGAATGAAACCCAAATGGCAAAGATTTACTATGATTCTGGGTTTTGTTTTTTTTTTGGCCTCTTAACTTCGATAAAGTCTTCTATTCTTTTCCAGAAATATATATACTCAAGAAAAGAGAAAAAAGGGATTACATACTCAAGTAGACATTATTACTTTCCCTTCTAAAATTGTGTGCTCCAGGTTCCACTAACCTAATATTTTAGTAGACATTGCTCTTCACCTTGGCTCATCTAATGAGCAGATGTCGTTTCTTAATGCTTGCCAAACACCTGCCTGAACTTGGATCTATGTGGAGCATAGCTGGGCCCCATCTTTTCCCCTTAGGAATGAACATACCTAGAAGGGCATGTGCATCCCTATAGTTCTCATAGACAGTGGCATGTACAGGCATCTGAATACTTTCAGACATCTGCAAACCACCAGAGGCCTGTGGATAGGTTAGCTATTCTGTTCTAGGCCTCATCTCACATCCTGACAGAGGGATATTATTGGCAAGTCAAAGGCTTTTTACAAATTTTAACATTGACTCTAGAAATTACAATTTAAATATAAATATCATCTTTTACATTACTTGGATCCCAAAGAGAGAGGAATCCCCACCAGCAGGCCAAGAACAGAAGGGGTCACAGAGGCAGCTCCCACCCCCTCGCTACTGATGATAAATCCATATGTGCCTTGCAGATCCAGGTCCTCTGACCTCCATCTTTATGGAGGATAGATATTATTAGAGAAAATGACCCAAAGTTCATAGAAGAATTTTTTGACAGTGTTGGGCCAGGAACCTCTGTCCTAAGCATTCTGCATACTTGTCTCATTTAATCCACCCAGGAAACCTAAGAGGGTAAATATTATTCTGTTTGTATGGAAATGTTAAGGGACTTTCCCAGAATCACAGTTAATGACCAGAATTTGAGCCCATGTCTATGTTTCTAGCTCCCCCATGAGGGGTGTTTATTCTTTGTACCAGGCAATCCCAAGTCCAGCTATAATTAAAATAACTAGGAAGAATTTTGAACTCCCAATGACCAGGATGCACACAAATCAGTCAAATCAGACCCTCCAGGAATGGGCCCCAGGAATGTGGTTCTCAAGCTCCTCCTCGACTCCAACATGCAGTTGAGGCTAAGAACCTCTGCTCCCAACAAGGTTAAGGGCAGAAGATCCTCTATAGGGGAGCCTTAAAGAAGGATCTTTCACATTCCTGGGGGAAAGTCAGAGTAGCCTTTTACAAACAGAAAAGGACAGACGGAATGCCTTTAAGAGATCACCAAGCCACCCAGCCCAGTTGCTGATTCCACTGTGCAGGGATAGCTCAAGAACACATCTTCAACCTTCTGATGCAAGTACGGGCTCCTTTCTTCAGCTCCCCCTGCAGCAAGACCTTTTCCTGTTTATTCTGGCCTTCTCAGCCCATGTTTGACAGCACAGCCCTGCCCACATAGTTTGGAAGGCACTCCCTTATCTATTTGACCCCAGTCTTCCTTCCAACAGCTGCCAATCCCCAGCAATAGTCTTGGCATCTCCCAGGTGTCAGAGGGAGGTGGTGCTGGGTGCTACCTGGGTACTGCAGGCAGAGGTAGAGCTGCAGTGCCCTCCCCCAGTGCCTAGGATCCTACCATTTCCACTAAGTCCTCCCATTGCCTAGGAAGGAGGCCAGAGGGAGGAATCCATTTTTGGCACCACAATTCCTACTGGTATTTCATTCCAACAATCCTGTTCCTGCCCCACCCCTCCACTCCTCTGTTCTCTGGCTCTCGACTCCAGGCATCCCTAGAGCAAAAAGTGATAACACCTACCCACAGTTGAATGCTATGGTAGGATAGCACTCCGCTGAGTAATTTACACATTTCTTCTCATGTGGTCCCTACAACTATCCAGTGAAGCAACCTGTTGCCTCTTTTACAGAGGAAAAGGCAGGGACCCAAGCATCAAGTGACTGAACTGGGATTTGAACCACATCCCTCAAGTTCCACGGAGCCAACTTCCCTTTCAAAGCTGTCTTCATCTTCCTCAGCCTCTTGCTTGGGCGCCCCCACCTTCTAAGCCCCCACCTTCTAAGGTCCACCCAATGTCACAAGTTCCTTAACCACCCTGACCTTGTCCCATTACTTCCTCTGCCCTCACTCACAGCAGAGAATCTTCTGCCACCTCTGAATAAAAGGCTACCAAAGGTCCTTGCCCTTGTTCTTCCTGCAGCTCCCAACCATCTGCATTCTCACCCACACCTGCTTAGGGGAAGAGCTGCCCTGTTGCTTCCCACCTCCATCAGTCTTCCACCCCGGCAACCACACTATCATCCCCTCCATTCCATGAGGTCACTTTCTTGAGGACCCATGCAGGGGCCTCCTTCAGCCTTTTCTCCCTCCATGACCTTCCAGCCCATCCATCTTCTCTCCATAGACATGTTAAACCCTGAGGTTCACCAAGACCCCAGGATCTCTTTGTCTCCCATATCTTCTCCCTGGATAATCTTATACTCTCCCAAATCTTTAGCTACCAACTCTGGTGTTGTGTGTCTCTGGCTTTGACCTCTCTGAGGCCCAGATCCTGATGTCCAGCTGCCAGTCAGGCATCCATGGCATGTTATTCTGCTGGAACCTCCATCACAAAGGGCACAGAGACACAGATGTCTCTCATTGCTCAAGACCAGTTGCTTCTCCCAGTGTCTCTGCTTTGGATGACATTCTCTCTGACTCTAATCAGAAGCTGGACACCATCACCATCTCTCCCAGCCCTATCCCCTAATAACTGGTCTCCAAGCCCCGTCCTTTCTAACTCATCATGTCTCTTGAATTCATCCTTTCCTCCTCCTCCTTCTCCTCCACGCTTGGGACTGGGCTCCATCTTGAATCAGCTGGAGTGTTACAACCCTCTCCTCGCTCTTCCACTGCTCTGGACAGGCTTGCCCATTCCAGGTCACTTTCCACACAGCAGCCTGAAGGATTGTGCTGTGAGACAGACCTTGCCTAGACACTCTCTCTTCCATGGCTACCTTCTGTTGACTTGACAAGCTTCATATCAAAGCCACATGGATAGCTGCTTCTCTACCCCCTGCCATCCATCAAGTCCTGGCTTCTACTGTTTTCCACCTCTGCACATCCTGTCATGCTCTGGCCATTGCTTGCACTCAGCTATATGTGAACACCTACCCGGATTCTTGTCTTCTTTTTCAATCATTTTCCAGGTACTATAGCAATTAGAAGAGTCATTTCCCAGCAACCACAGAAGGGTACTATTTCTCATGGCCATTAAAGAAATAGATCTTTTTAAACAACAAAGTTGCTGACAGTCAGTAAATATGAAATTCAGGAGGCACCAGAAGGGAGGCAGTATAAGATTTATGGAGGTACGAGTGGTGTAGTCAGAGGCAATCTTAGAGCTATCTCCCTATTTCCAGAATAGCCAGGTTCCCAATGCCAGGGTCTCCACCATCCACAAACCCTGACCAAGACAGTCAGCAACGACATCCAAAGTCAAAGAACCAAAGAGAGGGAAGTGATCAGCAATTTTAAAAATATATCAGCGAGCTGGGGATTTAGCTCAGTGGTCGCGCGCTTGCCTAGCCCATGTGAGGCACTGGGTTTGATCCTCAGCACCTCATTAAATAAATCAACAAACAAATAAAAACAAAGGTATCATGTCCATCTATAACTAAAAATATTTTTCAAAAATGTATCAGTAAGAGTGGTTTACATCCACCATACTCTAGCTTTGCAAGATTATTTTGATGATAAAAAGGATCCTGAAAGTCTTGGTGAACATGAGAAGGGGAACATGGTAGAGCAGAGAGTAAGGAAAAAAAGTGCCTTACTTGAGTTTCGATTAAAGGGGTGCTTCAGGGTGCTCCAGGCAGAAGTCTGGGAGCCCAATGTGGCCCTGACGCGAAGTTTGTAAGGGACTGTGGCAGTGATGTCATCCGTGACGTCACACTTGGGTTCTTCAATGACTGTGCACCAGCTGGTGGGGATCCAGATCCAGCTTATGTACAGGCTCTCGTACTCTCTGGCCAAAGAAAAGAAGATGCAGCATCACACCAACCCCTTGACCCAGGCGCAAAGGTGATGGGAACTGTCTCCATTCTCCCACTCTTCATAGTCAGCATTTGCTCCCCACCCCCAGCTCTTCCACTCTCTTCCCTCACCAACCATCCATTCTTCACTCCTTTTGTCACCAGCCAAGGGAAACCTAGGCATGAACCCCAATCTGTGTATTTCTCTCCATGTCCACAGTCAGCACCCTTATCTCACCACCCTCATGTCCTGCCTTGCTGAGGTCTCCCAGCCTCCGGTCTTGCTGTTCTTCAAGCCATTCACCACCCTGAGCATACCATGACATTTCTGTCTTCCATGGCTTTTTACAGCACTTAGAATGGAATCCAAACTCATCCCCATTGCTATAAGATTCTGGCCTTCTCTCTCACCCTGCTCAGAAGAGAGATATTCTTGCCACACTGACCTCCTGGTCATTTCTCCCAGAATGCTGATCTCTTAATTCCAAAGGACCTTTGACTAGCTGTTCACTCTCTCAAATGATCTGTCCCTGCTGTTCACAGGGATAGTTCCTTGCAGATCTGATGTAAGGATCACCACCTCAGAGAGGCCTTTCCAACCACCTATTATAAAGCAGCTGCAGAGTCAGCCCTTTTGCCTCAGCCTTACAGTTGTTCTAGCACAAATCACTCTCTGAAATTGCCTCAAGCATTGCTACCCAGTAGAACTTTCTGAATTGATGGAAATGTTCAGTACTGGTAGTGCTCAATATGGCAGCCACTAGCCACATATGGCCCTGGAGCATCCAAAATGTGACCGGTGTGACTGGGAAGCAGATATTTGAGTTTAATTTAAATTAATTTAAACTTAAATAACTCCCTGTAGCTAAAGGATACATATTGAAAAAGAATGGACCTAGTATATTTTCTGCCCATCTCCTCCTTCATATATTAAGTTCCCTATATCCAGAAATGTTGTCAGCTGTGTCTTGAGCCTACAATACTTACACACTTCTAAATAATGTGATCAGTTTGTATTTACTGCCAATGAAATACATTGAGCACTTTCTCTGCTGCTGTCACTACTCAACAGTTGCAAATTCCTGGAGAAGACTAGAGCCTGGTAGGCCCCAGGTCCAGCTGATCTTTAGGGTGAATATTTGTTTTGGCTTCTAAGTACAAGACTATATATAGTCAAGAAAACTGAGATCTCTCTCTCCTCCCAAAGGATCTGGGTCTCCAATGATTTGTCCATCTCAAGTCAGGGTCAAACTCTTTGGACAGCTGACTCATTGTTGAAAAGAAGCCACAACAAAATGTATGTCTACACATTCATGTTTCTAGAGAGTTCACTGTCAAAACCAAAGGGCGGTTCCTTGCTTCCTTGACTCTTTCAATGCCCACTCACACAGAGGGGGCAGATCATTGGAGATAATCCATCCCTGGGCTCACAAGGCCTCCTTGAGCCAAGAAGGAAGGGGCTGTGTCTCCAGGAACTAATTGCTGTCTGAGGGAGGAAAAATTATTCAAACAAAAACCAATCACTCACCCCTGATACTCAACAGAATAGTGTACTGTTTCTCCAGGCAGGATCACTGGGCTCCATGTCAAGAGATGCTTCATGTTGGTTGAGTTCACAGAGAGGTTCTGAGGGGCAGGCAGACTGGACACTCCATCTGAGTGAAGGCAGAGAGGAAGGCTGAGGGGTGGCTGACATGGGGGAATGCCATAGCTTCAGACTGGTAGCGTCCAGTGAAAGGCCACACAGGTTTATGAATGATGACAACTCCAATTTTATCATACTTGTGTTAATGCTAAGTTTTGGCTACCATAATTATAATTCTGCCTTTGTGATAAAAAGACATATTAACAATAATAATGGGTAATCTTAAGCAAGATCTTATATTCTATTAAGCTATGTGCTAGATTGTTCCTTTAATCCTCATTACCCTACTGGGACTAAGGACCATTGGTTCATTCACTATACAAATGAGAAAACCAAACCCTATTATATAGGCATGATATGTATGTACTTATTTTAACAAACATATAAAAATTGTACATATTTATGGTACACCTACCACATGGTGCTTTGATACACACACATATTGTGTAATGTTCAAATCAGTATCTATCTCCTCAAACATGTATTATTGCTTTGTGGGGAAAAAACATCCAAAGTCCTTTCTTCCAACCTTTTAGAAATATCTAATACATTATCTATACTCACTCTACTGTGCAATATCAGAATTTTTTCACACCAATTCATGTCTTTATATAGTACAATTCTTATTACACATATATATCACAATTTTTCACATCTCTGTTTGTATATAAAGTATATTGACACCCAATTTGTGTCTTCATACATGTACTTTGATTAATGATGTCCATCATATTCCACCATCCTTGCTAATCCCCTGCCCCCTCCCTTTCCTTTTCACCCCTCTTTCCTATCTAGAATTCATCTATTCCTCCCATGCTCCTCCTCCCTACCCCATTATGAGTCAACCTCCTTATATCGGAGAAAACATTCGGCATTTTTGGGGGGGGGAATTGGCTATTTTAACTTAGTATCATCTTCTCCAACACCATCCATTTACCTGCAAATACCATGATTTTATTCTCTCATATTGCTGAGTAAAATTCCATTGAGTATATATGCCACATTTTTTTTATATCCATTCATCCACTGAAGGACATCTAGGTTGGCTCCACAGTTTAGCTATTATGAATTGTGCTGCTATAAACATTGATGTGGCTGTTTCCCTGTAGTATGCTGTTTTTAAGTCCTTTGGGTATAGCCCGAGGAGAGAGATAGCTGGGTCAAATGGTGGTTCCATTCCCAGATTTCCAAGGAATCTCCATACTGCTTTCCATATTGGCTGCACCAATTTGCAGTCCCACCAGCAATGTATGAGTGTCCCTTTTCCCCCACATCCTCCCCTACACTTATGGTTGTTGTCTTCATAATAGCTGCCATTCAAAATATCAGAATTTCTCAAATCTAAATATAATTTAGTACCTGTTGGCCAAACTGTTTCCTCTTCTCTCCCTCTCTCCTACTCCCCCCATGCTCTGGTAATCACCACTCTGTTCTAAATCTCTATGAGATCCACGTTTTTGGATTCCACATCTGAATGAGATCATGTAATATCTCTGATTCTGCCTGGTTTCATTTAAAGTAAATTCCTCCAGTTATATCCACGATGTTGCAAATGAAATAATTTCATCCTTTTTATGGACAAACAGTATTCCACTGTACATGTACCACAGTTTTGTCTTTTTATAAATTAATCATTTAGGTTATTTCCATCTCTTGTCTATTATGAATAGTGCTGCAATGAACACAGGGATGTAGATATCTCTTCAACATACTGATTTCATTTCCTTTGGATATATACCCAGTAGTATGATTGCTGGATCATATGGTAGTCTTATTTTTTAATTTTTTGAGAAAGCTCCACACAGTTTTCAATAGTCACTATATTAATTTATATTCCTAATAATAGTGTGCAAATATTCCCATACTTGTCAGTACTTGTTATCTTTAATCTCTTTGATAATAGACATTTGTTTTTGGTCTGTCCTGGAAATTAAACCCAGAGTCTTAAACATGCTAGGCAAGCATTCTGCCATTGAGCTACAATCCAACCCTGATAAGTCACTCTTACTGGGGTGAGGTGTTAAATCATTGTGGTTTTGATTTGCATTTACCTTATGATTAATGATATTGAACATTTTTCATATACTTGTTAGCCATTTGTGTGTCTTTTTAAAAATAAATGTCTATTTAGATCTATTATCCATTTTTTCAATCAGATTATTTGGGTGTTTTGTTTGTTTTGCTATTTGAAGTCCTTATATATTCTGGACATTAACCCTGAAGGACATTGCTTATGACAGGCCCTTATTCCAGGCTTTGAAGCAGTCATGTGCTATGTCACCTTAAGCAACTTGAATTAACCTGAGCCTCCCACTCCTTTGTGGCAAACCCATGCAGGCTCTTGCCAGCTTCTTGTCATATTCTTCTCCTGCTCATGCCAACATTTGGTATGAAAGCACATCCCTTCATGACCTCTAACAGTGCAAAATGGGCCATCAGCTTCCAGGTAGGGAGTGCAGGCTCGGGTCAGCTATGAAGTGAGTCCAGTCATAAGAGGTGCTAATCCAGCCTAGAGACTCCACCCCAGAGCAATTGCAAGGCCATGAGCCAATCTGGGACATAAGTATCTGCTCACATAGATGTGTGCGGTACACCCAGAATGGTTTGCTCAGAATGAAAGAAGCCTGTGAAGCTGAATCTACTCTCATAAGGACTTTGGGTACCCCAAAGCGTAACCTTGCAGGTAACCCCAGAGTGATCTTGACCCTCTACTGAAATCCTCTCTCCTCCATTTTACATGCTCCTATTTTAATGCCCAACACCTGCCTCTCTTTGCTGTTATAATCACAGTGATAACATCAACAGCACAGTGGAGTGAGGGGACAGCTGGGGCCCTCTGTGCCTATCTCCATATTGGCACCTGCTGTTTGTTATCAAGCCCTCTTACCACAAAGAAATGGGGCCGGGGGGCTTCTGGGAACACCCCATCTGATTCCCTTGCCTCTTCTCTAATGTAGGACACTGGTGATACACCTTCATCTCACACGTACTAGCCACAGTCAGCCCTATGAGGAAACACCTGGGGCACCCACAAGGAGGCTTCCTGACCTCCCAATTCCTCACTTTGAAATCATCAAAGAGATGGAAAGGAAAAAGGCCATGTGGGGGTGGGGGTGGGACAGAAGGGTGAAGCATGGTCTCCTCTGACATCCTTCCTCTGGGAAAATTTAAAAAAAAACTATTTTGGAAATATGAAGCTGTATAAATGTAAGGCTACATTTCATATAATAAAAATTATGTATTAATATAATTTATTCATTAATATACTTCAATTATATACTTTAAAAGCCCTCAAAAATTAAGTCTTCAGACCCAGATGGTTTCACTAGAGAATGCTACCAAACGTTTACAGAAGAATTAACACAAACTTTACACACACTATTTCAATACATAGAAGAGGAAAGAAAACTTTCCAACTTATTTTATGAGGCTAGTATTACCCTGATGGCAAAACCAGACAAAGATAATTTATATTTTGTTTGTTTGTTTACAATGCTGGAGATTGAACACAGAGTCTTGTATGTGCTAGGCAAATTCTCTACCACTGAGATACAGCCCCAACCCAAACAAAAATAACTTGCATAAGTGTTTTTACGAACTTAGGTGCAAAAAAATCAATAAAATATTAGTAATCCAAATCTACTAATGTATAAAAATTATGACCAAGTAGGATTTTTTCCAGGTATGCAAGGGTGGTTCAACATTTAAAAATCAACTAGTGCAATCCACCATGTCAATAAACTAAAGAAGAAAAACCACATCTTTTCAGTTGACACAGAAAAAGTATTTATAAAACCTAACACTCATACATGATTAAAACAAAACAAAGTCTCTCTTCAATTAAAAAGAGCAAAGAGTTTATGTGAACTTGAGAAAGACCATCCACAGAAAGTCTACAGCTATGATTTTAGCAACATAGTAAGTGACTGAATTCTTCCCCACTAAGAACAAGAATAGGCAAGGATTTCCACTCTCACCACTCTTATTCAACAGAATACTAGAAATTCTAGTCACTGTATTAAGGAATGCAAAAGAATAAAAAAATACAGATTAGAAAGGAAGGAGTAAAACTCCCTCAATTTACAGATGATATAATAGCATATGTAGAAAATCCCATGGAATAAAACAAGAACAAAAACAATTCTTGATATTCCAAGTAAGTTCGAAAGACATAAGATAAACAAAAATTAATCATATTTCCATAGATTAGCAATGAAGATTTACACATAGAAATTAAAACTACAATCACTCAAAAAACAGTGAAATGCATGAATGCAAATCCAACAAAATATATCAGGATTGATATGGAGAAAAGTTTTCAATGTTGATGTGAAAAACTAAAAAAAGACTTAAATAAATGGAGAGACATATCATGTTCACGGATTGGAATATTCAAAATAGTTCAGATGGCAATTCTCCTCCAAACTGACACACAGGTTTCACACAATTCTATCAAAGGCCTGTCAAGATTGTTTTTGTAAATTTTATTTTAAAAGGCAAAGGAATTAGAATAACCAAAACTACTTTTTCTTCTCTCTCTGTGTGTGTGTGTGTGTGTGTGTGTGTGTGTGTGTGTGTATACACACACACTCAGCATGTGCTGAGCAGCTAACTAACCCAAACTAAAATAATTTTGCAAATAAAGCAGAGGAACTAATCTACTCAATTCCAAGAATTATAATAAAAATTGGAAGCACTCTCTCTAAAAACTGGAACAATACAGGGATGCTCTCTTTCACCACTCCTATTCAACTTATTGTCCTTAAATTCTAGCCAGAGCAATTAGACAGATGAAAGAAATTAAAGAAATATGAAAATAGGAAATAGGAAAAGAAGAACTCAAACTATCATTATTTGCTGACAACATGATTCTATAGAGGAACCAAGAAACTCCACCAGAAAACTTCTAGAATTAATAAATGAATTCAGCAAAGTAGCAGGATATAAAATCAATACCCATAAATCAAATGCATTTCTATACATCAGTGATGAATCTTCTGAAAAAGAAATTAGAAAAACTACTCCATTCACAATAACCTCAAAAAAAAAAAAAAAAAAAAACCTTGGGAATCAACAAAAGAGGTGAAAGACCTGTACAATGAAAACTACAGACACTAAAAAAAGAAATTGAAGAACACCTTAGAAGATGGAACAATCTCCATGCTCTTTGAAAGGCAAAATTAATATTGTCAAAATGGCCATACTACCCAAAGTGCTATTCAGATTCAATGTGATTCCAATTAAAATCCCATCATTCCTTATAGAAATAGAAAAAGCAATCATGGCATTCATTTAAAAAAATAAAAGACCCAGAATAGCCAAAGCAATCCTTAGCAAGAAGAGTGAAGTAGGAGACAACACAATACCGGGCCTTAAACTATACTACAAAGCTATAGTAACAAAAAATGGCATGATATTAGCACCAAAACAGACATATAGGGCAATGGTATAGAATAGAAGACACAGAGACAAATCCACATCAAGACAGTTATCTCATAGTAGACAAGAAGCCCACTCATTCCATCAGCACACTCTACCTTGTCACCCTGATGGTCTCTTCACTGTCATCACCATTTTTTTTAATTTTGTAGGGAAGTTTTAGCGTCACAGCAAAACTAAATGGAATGTAAACAGGGTTCCCTGCCATGGACTGAATGAATGTCCTCCTCCTCCATTTTCTCTCTCCTGTGTGAGGACACAGCAAGAAGATACCCATTTGAAAAAGGGCCTTCATCAGGAACTGAATTGGCCAGCACTTTGATCTTAGTCCCCCAAGCCTTCAAACCTGGGAAGAAAAAGTTTGTTGGTTAAGCCGTCCAGTCTGTGGCATTTTGCTATGGCATCCCAAGATGGCTACCACACTGACATAGACCCTTTCACATACACAAAACCCCTATGCCATCAATATCGCACACATCAGAGTCTTGCACTTGTTGAAATCAATGAACCGATATTGACACATCACATTTCTTTTGCAAATATTTTTTCCCAGTCTATGGCTTATCTCGTTCTCATGACAGTGTTTCATCATCTAACATTTTTATGTCTAATTATGTATGCACAAAGATTATCTAGTGCATGCCACAGCTTATGAATACATATTTGCAGGATACTGGAGGGTAAATATCCAGAATCAGAATTGTTGGGTCAGTGTGTTTGCATTACTAATCAGTGTTACCAAACTAACCTTCTTATGTGTTAAATCCATTTAATTCTCTTACCAGCAATGTAACTATACTCTTACTAGACACTCATTAAAACAGTGGACTGTTAAACTTTAGACTCCTAATGGACAAACCATCCAACATACTCCAGAGAATGTACGAGTGCCATAAGAAGAAAATACGGTTAGCCTACAGCAATGGGCAGCTGATGCCCCAGGCTGGGAGGAGCATTGGCCATGGCACCAGGGCTGCTGGGCAGCAGAAGCCTCCACAGCCCTGCAGGGAGCCTGGAGCACAGCTCTGCAGAACCATGCTCAGCCCTGGACAGAGGCACATGAGTTCCCATCACAGGCTAGAGTGTGGCAGTCCCAGGTGCATGCCTGTCATGCCAGCCACCAGGGAGGCTGAGGAAGAGGAACCTTTGAGGTCAGCCTTGGCAATTAGACCTTGTGGCCAAGGGGGAAAAAATTACAAAGGTCTCTGAGGGTGGAGCTCAGGTAGGTCACTTGCCTAACAGGCTCAAGGACCTGGGTTCAATCCCCAGAACCACACATACACCAAAAAGTGACCTTGGAACATAGTTTAAAATGATGGCTCAGGTACACAGAAGGAACCAGGAGAGGATTTTTAAAGCGAGGACTTAAACCCCAGAATCCACAGGTGCAACAGGAAAACAAAAGGACACAGAGTCAGTGACACCTGAAATACCTGGGCGGGTCTGTCTTTTAAGCCGCCTCCTGCCCCCAGGTCACCTGGGCTCCTCCGTCGCCCTCCCCTCTCCAGGGGGCCTGCGGGTCAGGCCACCTCTTCTCTGAGGTCCACGGCGCAGGCCACACTGCTGAGGCCACCGCATCCTGAACAGGACCCTGCAAATCAAAACCCACCCGCTGTGACCAGCAGCTCCGCTGAGGAGAGCCCTCAGGTGAGAACCGGGACAGCGGGGTCGGGCGGTGGGCGCTGTGGGGACCGCCCCGGCGGCTCCAGGGGACAGGCAGCCCGGGACCGAGGCTCCAGGGTGGCGGCAGAGTCCTCCCGGGTCCCACCCTCGTGTGGGCGCCTAGATCGGGCCGCTCTGGGTCAGCTCACCTTCTCAGCTCCTGGATCCCAGGAGCCGGACCCACCACACCCGGAGCTGCAGCCCCGCCTCCAGGGCGCTACTTCCGGGCTCCTCCCACACGGAGCTGTGCAAGGTGGTCCTTTAGCCAGGGATAGAAGGTAATAATAGCCCAAAGGCTTATTTGGGCTCATGGTTCTGGGGGATCCATCCCTAGACCTTGTGACTCCCCCACTACTTTGGGGCTTTGGAGTGCATAATGGAACAAAGTGCTGACATCATGAGCTAGGAAGCAAAGAAAAAGAGAGGATGGGCATGAGGTCCCAGAATGTACCTTGGGGTGCTTTTTCAGTGACCTAGGCCCTACTTCCTAAAGGCCCGTAGGACCGCCCCATAGCATCACCCTGCAGACCCAGCTTCCAACTCATGGACCTGAGGGATACACTCTTCCAAACCAAAGCAGTGTTGGAACTTAAGGGAGACTCTCTCTACCAGGTACCAAAGCACTGCAAGTGGAATATCCCTGCCTATTCTGGGCTCCTCGTGCTGCCAAACCACATGCACGGGGAGGGGTGCTATGTTGCCTATGCTAGCAGTCCCAATGGCCAAGGGAAGATCTGCTCTACAGTGGGGCAGGGAGAGCCAGGTCTGGAGTCTTGGAGGTGCATTGGACATCTCTTATTATATTTCCATGTCCCACTGTACAAGTTTATGGAAAAAACTATAGCAACCCAAGTAAGACGGGACTGCCAGTGGAGTTCCCATAGGAGAGGAAGGTGGGATCACTCTGCCAGCTAAAGATCCCTGTTTAGCAAAGGCTGAGGGGATCATGGAGCAGGTGAAGGGATGTCATTACCCCGTGGGTCCTGGGACCAGCTACAGAAGCAGGGTTTCTGCAGTCATGCTGCTGTTACTTCATTGTTGCCTGCAGTCCCACTACTTTATATAGAGGATGTCGCTGGTGGCTCCCTTTCTGTTTCAGGTGGGAGTTTGACTGTAACAAACTACCATAGGTAGGGTAGCTTATAAACAATGGAAATTTATAAGGACACCAGTTGCATTCCTGAAAGCCCCACCCTCATGTCACTGAGGCTTCACCTCTTAAGACCATCATATGGGGGGTTAGGGATCCACACATGAATCTGGGGGACACAATCATTCAGACTATACCAATGACCAAGCTGACATTAGCTTCCAGTGATATGGTAGCTTTTTCCCACCCATATTAAAGAGTGAATATTGAGGCGCGAAGGTGCAGACTGGGTGGGATTAGACTCTCCACATCGTTGGTCCTTCCATCGGCCCCAGGAGGCTGACCTCTGTGGATTCTGTTCCACTGGCAATCTTGCCTTCTGGCTGGCATCTGGGTTCTCCCATTGAAGAGACCCACCCAGAAATGGGGAGGAAAGCGAAGGTGGGGTCTTATTCCCTGACTGCCTTTCTAGGGTGTCATCTCCAGCTGGTCTTGTCCCTCTCCTCTCAGGGATGGCTTCATAGGTGTAGGACTGGCACAGCTACACAGGGTCCCACATTCAGAATGGCCCTGGCTCTGCAGTGGCCATCCTGAAATTCTTAATAATTTGCTTTGAGTTTGCATTTTAAAGGAAGTTCAATCGGGATAGCAGAGCATGTGCCAGGACCTGGAGCCTTGCCTCAGGAGAGGCCCATCTCCCAAGGTGGGCTCTCAGCCACCTGCTTTCCCACTGAGTGCCCTGGCCTCACATGGCCTTCCCTTCTCCCCTGGTGCAGCAACTGCTGCCATGCTACCCCCCAGGTAAGGTGTGGGTGCATGGGGGGTTAGGGTAGGGTGCCCACACCTGGGGCATGGCTGTGGCCGTTCTCCACCATCCCACAAGTCGGCAGCACCCTGGCCATTTCCATAGGCACCTCTTGAAGGGTTGAGCCTTTTCCCCAGCTCCTGCGGGTGCCTGGTGCATCCTGGGGTGAAGGTTTTAATTCATGGGGGGTTGCTTTTCCTGCCATGTTGGCTGGGGTGGCAGCTCTTGGGAATGGAGGATGCTTGGCTCCACGTGCTCGCCTCCTGCTGGGGCGTGACCCATTCACCCAGTCCTGTGGCTGGAGGCAGCAGAACCCTGCAGTGGGGAGGAAGGGTCTGCTAAGATCCAGAGCAGATGCCTGCGAGGGTCTGTAACCTCTCTGGAGGGAGTGCGACTCTAAATAGTCAATGAAAAGCAACATGACAGAGAGAGAGAAGGAGAACGGAAAACGTGAGAGAGGAAGAGAGGAGGAGGAGGAACCCCTGAAGACACTGTAATACCTCTCAGGTGACCGTGCCTTCTGGACAGAGGGCTTTGCCTTCTTACTCTGCTCTGGCCCCTCTGAACACAGACATGTCTCCATCCTCCCTGCTCCTCCTTGCGGAAGCAGCAGCGTCTCCCTCTCCCTTTGACCTGGGGAGGGGCTGAGGAGGGTTCCAGATCAGCCTGGCTAGCCCTAAAGATTATTCTAGAGCCCCTGTCCTTTTATAAGTCATCCTTTAATTAAACCCGCCTCAGATCCTCCTGCCACAGCAGGTCCTTCGCCCCTGGGCCAATTCGCTGTGTCACGTGGACAGCCCAGCGCAACTGGGGCCTTCTGCCAGCCTGCTGGGGCAGAGTCCCCTGGCGCGGCCCAGACACTGGAGCATCTGGTGCACCGCAGCCAGGATGCCCTGACCGGCCCAGCCGCGGGAGTGACTCGCTTATGTCTGGAGCCCCGCGATTAGCCTTTCGCCCAAAAGGTGAGGGACGCTGTCCCTGGTGCCCGATGGCGCCCGGATCCCAGCGCGTCCAGTCGCCCTCCCCGCGCCAGACGCCTCCCCAGAGAAAATCCCCGGAAGAAAATGAACCAGCTAAAAGCCAGCACCGGCTGCTGCGAACCAGGGCCTCTGTGGGGACATGAGGCAGGGAGCCCCTGTGCGCCCAGAGAGCCCTGGCTGCTCTGGAGAGCTGCGAAGCCAAGAAGCGCACAGTGGGCTGGAGGGCAGCCCTTTGAGTTGGGGTCACTTGGAGCTGTCAAGCCTGTGCCACAGGAGAGGCCTTCCATCTGCGGGGACTGAGCTGGATTGCATGGAGACCTGATTCCAGGTCTTGCTGGCCTGGCTCCAGAGCCTCACACTGCGCTGTGTACCACAAGGAAAACAACCAAGGGTCCCAGCGCAGAATGGGGTTTGCAGCCCTGGCTTTTCCTGGGCCTATGGGACCCACCTCCACAGTGGGCTCTGTGTGTTTGCTGTGACAGACAGGCTCTTCTGGATGACTTGGAGCTTCCAAGCAGCTGCTCTTAGGCTGCGTCCTTTGGAGGGATAAGAAATAGAGGGTGGAGAGAGAGGCAAGAACCCCTGTTCTGATGGAGCAGTTTTCAGATCACGGGCTGGTCTCCTCCTTGAGCCTCTGTAAGGTGGGATTGGTAAATCACAGTCACTTTGTGGGATGACCACGCAGGTTGGGTCCAGCCCAGTGTCTGGCACACAGTGACGCTGGGCATTTCCTTCAGGCCATGCAAGTGTGTAGGAGGTCAGAGTATTTTAGTCCTGCTTCCCATCTTTCCTGGACTGGCCCTGTCATTGAACTCTGGGCTGAATGGCATCCCCTGCTCCCTTGCTTCCCAGTGGGCTAGTAGCCTGCTGGAGAGAGTCCACAGGGCCCTTATGTGTGGGGTGGAACATTGGGCTTCCCATCTGGCCTGCTGTTCTCCCACATAAGTCAGGCTCCTTCCAACAGGTGGATTCTACTAAGTCCTCTCTGTGAGTGAGTGGGTGAATGAATGAGTGATCAGGCAAAGGACAGGAGGAGGAGATGGTTTCTTGGTTCCCAGTCTTGCCCTCGGTCCCAGCATCTACAAAATGACAGGCTTCGTTGTGATCATGAGAGCCTTCAGTGGAGAGAAAATCATTTTAGCCAGAGATGCTCGATGCCCTTCCTCTGTGTGTTTCATATTTCTTTGTCTAAATAAGAGACACATGCAAATGACTAATACTTTGAGAGATCAAGAAATACAGCTGGGCATGGTGGCACTGGCCTGAAATCACAGTAGCTAGGGAGGCTGAGGCAGGAGGATCTCAAGTTCAAAGCCAGCCTCAGCAACTTAGCAAATAGAAGAACAGAAAATAAGTCAGAGTCCTGGCTGACTCCAGTGTGAGCCGTTTTGTTTAATGCATGTCTACAGAAGCCAGAGATTTTGCCACTCCAGGTCTTTCAGAGACCTCCTCCAGGCAGCAGGCACTAAGGGTAATGCACCTGGTACCAACAGACAGTCCTCAGCAGAGCCCCATATTTTCTGAGGCGGCAGAACATCTAGATCAGGGGAGGTGGGTGGCCAGTTGGCTGGGTTAATCTTTTGTAAGTTAGCTTTGGGTCACAGAACAGGAAACTGCATAGTTCCTGAAAAATGCATCAGCATCCCTCACTTTCAGAGTTGAAATAGAAATATCCCAATGCTACGGATTCCCAACCTCACTGTTGGTCAGACTCATTGGGAAGTTTTTAGGAAGGTACTTTGTTCAGCTTTGCCCCTGAGATTCTGATTTTACTGGTCAGGATGTGGCTCATGCCACCAGTAACTTTAAGGCTGCTAGGGGATTCTGAGGTGCAGCCAGGGATGAGAGCCTGTTCCCCATGCTGTTTCTTGTCAACTGTCCTCTGTGGTCACCTCTTGACATTTTGTGTGCTTCTATTTGAATGTTCTCACTCTTCAACTTTTTCATGCAGGTCTGTGATTACTCTGTCTTCAAGCTCTTGGGTCCCTGGTGTTACCTTATAGCCATTTGCAGAGAAGTTCGTGTCAGGGGAAGATGGCAGTTTCCAGAAGCCTGCAGAGGGCTGGCCAGGGCTCCCTGGGCTCACCAGAGAGCAGTGTGGGTTTAATCTGCACTGCCGTCAAGAGCACCATAAAACCAGCCAGCTAGGTGGGAATAATTCAGTGACAGAGGGGACAGGGCTTCTGATGATCTGGAAGGCATATCCCTTGCCCTAAGAAAAGCACAGTCACCCACCTCCAGCTGTGTCATGGGGTTGATCATAGATTGCAAAAATGCTCACCAAGTCTTTTGAATGCAGGCCCCTTTGCAAGGTGACTTTGCCATTCCTTTTCATACAGTTAGGGTCCATTTCTGCAGCCCTTGAATCTGCAGTTGGCCATGGGACTTGCTTTGGCCAATGGGACATTAGCAGATGTCCACAAGCAGAGGTGTGGGAAGCCCATGAGTGTTGGTGCTTGCTCTCTGGATGCTCTGGACGCACACGGCCAAGAGATGTGAGCAAGATCCTCCTAGAACACCCAGTGCTCATGACCTTCAGAATCAGCTAAGTTGACTCCAAAAGGACTGCCCAGCTGACCTGCAGAACCCGGGAAAATATGAAGTTCAGGTGATGAAGTATTGGGGCAAACGGCAATAACTAACCATAACACAGTCCCACTTTGCCAGATGTTATCAATCTTTTAAATAGAAATCATAATTTCAAATTTTTGTGTAAGGTCCAGTTTTTTAAAAAAAAATTGATTTAGTAGCCAACATTGTAAACACATTCTACAGGCCAAACAAAACATACCTTTAGACTGCACTTGGCCTGTGGGTTGTTGGTTTGCAAGTGGCTATGCTGAGGGACACGAGGTGTTGTCCTAATGCCTGTTTGCCGTCACTCACTCACTCACCCTTCTTGCCAGAGTGGCTGGTGCCCTCCACCTGTGGCTGCTGTCTGTACGGGGTGCGCACTGCACGGGCACTTCCCCAGTTTCTCCGGGTGGTCTCTCCATGTGGAAATGTGGGATCGCTCGTCCTCCTGGAGAGACTGCAGTGTGAGATGGAGTCCAAGGAAGGACAGTGCGAGGGTAGCGCCTGAGCATGAGATCAGGCGTGGAGGGGGAGCCCATGGAGGGCAGTGGACAAGGAATCCCATCTGTTTTTTCCAGAGAATGTTGTTCCTGGAGGGAAAGCCAGGGAGAGAAAGTTGGAGAGAGGGGATTGTGGGGCCCCTAAAGGCCAAGCCAAGGATTTCCCACTTGGTTATCTGGGCAAAGGAGAGTAGCTCTAAGGGAAGAAAAGTCACTGGCAGCTTTGCACAGGGGGCCCTGGGAAACAGGGGCCTGCGCTGTTTATCCACGTGCAGGATGAGTTTATGGCAGGACTGGAGTCAGGCAAGACGGGGGCAAGACTGTTTGTAGTGACAGACGGAGCATTGGCATTGGGAGGAAAAACCCGAGTGGAAGAATGTAAGTTAAGACATGTGGGGACTTCTCTTGACCTTGAGATAGGGCTAGTTTTGCTGATTTTCTTATCTATATCATCAAGACATGTTAGTGTGTTTTCAAAGCGCTTCCATCAGCAGCTTCAGATTCCCGGCTCCTGTCGCCTGCCTGCCTGACGGAATCTGGGGCTGGCGGTGGTCACTCCTAGGGCAGGGGAGACGAAAGAGGGTGTCTGCTGGGCGTTTGGAAGGAACGTCCTTGCTCTCCCCTGAGAACCTCTGGAATCATCTGTGCCTCCTTTCTGTGCTCTCCCCTCCCTTCTAAGGCTTACAAAGTTGGGACAGGAGGGGAGGGAGAAAACACAACTGTTCAAAATCCAGTTTTCAATCTCGAGAAGAGGAAACGTCACAGCTATGAGAAGAGGAGGCAAGGGAGTCGGGGAGGTGCATCCCTCACGGTGCAGTGAGAACCGACCTCAGGAGGGAAGCTGCAGGGAAAGGCCAGTCTAGACCCTGCTTCCCACTGTCACTGGACCGTCAAGTCACATTTGAACTTTAAAAAGCGGATCCCAGGTCCCGCCTCCTGTGGGGTCTGACATGGCCGGTGTGGGGTGTTCTTGGCACCAGGGTCTTTGAGAGCTCCCCAGGGAGTGGACCCCTGCCGTGGGGACTGAGAACCCCGGTGTCCACCAGGGCCCTCTGTGGGCTGGTGCAGCCTGTAGGAGGTGCCTCCAGGGGAGCATCTGTATTTGGTGGTTGCCATTTTCATGGTAGATACTGACAGTGGTTCCCAAAGGCTATCATTTGTATCTAGAATGTTCCCCAAAGTCCCATATATTAAAGGCTCCATCCTCAGCCTGTGACTCTCCTGGGAGGTAGTGGAATGTTTAAGAGGTGGGGTCCATTGGGGGATCTTAGGTCATTAAGGGTGTGCCTCTGAAGGGCATGTTGGGACCCTGGTCCCTTCCTGGCTTTCTCTTTCTGCTTCCCAGCTGCCATGAGGTGAGTGGGTAGCTCTGCCATGCACTGCCTGCCAGACTGTGCTGCCTCACTACAGGTCTAAAGCAACAGGGTCAATCAAATGTGAACTGGATATAGAAACTGTGAGCCAAATAAACTTTTTTCTCTTTATAAATGAGCAACCTCAGGTCTTAGAGTGGCAGAAAGCCAACTAATACACCATATGAACTTGAAAAGTATAAAGTGTTAGAATGGGGTGTCTAAGATAGGTCACATTCTTGGGTTGGATGAAAAGAATTTGTTTTCTGGGAAGACACAAATGGCTTTAGTACAAGTAAGCATGCTTACTACAGTTCATCTGCTGAGAACAACATTTCCCAAGTGAAATGGGCAGGAGAAAGAAGTTGCACAGTAACGGGAAGGAGGGAAGTAGGCCCAGAAGGCAGAGTAGAGGAGACTGCAAGTGGAGACAGATGTCAGAAATGTACCTCCTCTTAAGGCAGGGAAAGCCTCGAGAGCACTTCTGTGGGCTGTCCTGGAGCAGGCTTGGTGTTACAGAGCCTGAGCAGATCTTGACAACCAGGGGTGTCCGCATGGCCAGGGGCACTGGAGGGAAACCTGTGCTGGTCTCATTAAGGTCTGTGTCTGGGTGATGTCTCAGGGAGATAACCCCCTGGCCTGGCTCCCAGGGTTGGTGGGAGTGGTTTTCCCCATCCTCCCTCTGGAGGGCCTGTGAATGGTCTACCTCAAGCTTGTGAGTGTCAAAGGGCTCCTGTCTCAGGGTCCAGTCATAAGGATGTTAATAGTTTCATTTTTTAAATTTCTTTTCCTGGGTGTCAATCAAATCCAGGCTTTGTACACACTGAGCACACACTCTACACCAAACCCTGCGTCATCTTCTCAAACCAGGAACAGCAGAACTTTAAAAAGATATTGCTGTGAATACTTTTTTAAAAAGTCAGAATTCTTTGCTGCCCCAGTATGATCTTTCTGAGGTTTAATAGGACTTTATTTTTTTTAAACATATATTTATTTTTTTTCTTTTTCTTCTTTAGGCATAAAAGACAGTAGAATCTATTTTAACATTTATATAAGGTAAAGAATTTTCTTAAAGTTGATGTGCATGCACTGAAAAAGCTAGAAACAAATCAACTCTTATTGATACAAGATGTTTTTACCTAAAACAGAATTCTAAGAGTATACTGGGAAACTATTTATTGCTCAATATTAAAGATGCTTGATGGAAAAATAATTGATATTAATAGTTTTTCTATTAATATTTTATTAGATATGTTAAAGAAAAATGTATAATGTGTCAAAAACATAGATAGTGCATCTGAGGTTTTGGTAATGTGCCCTGGTGAAGTGTCCTCCTGCCCTGGAATGCGTGAGACTCCAAAATCGATCTATTCTTACAGCAGTGAATCCATCTCTAAGGATATGGTTCTGCATCAACTTTTAATTCAAGCATTTCTTTTCTGTTTGGATAATTTTTAACAGCTTTATAGAACTATGATTGACCATCTGCATACAGTTGGCAATCTTTTGACCCTATGAATACGTGATGCATTTTTAAGATTAACTTGCCTGACCAGTAAGAGACACCCATTCAAAACAGGCCAGAAGATGGCTTCTGTTTACAGTGGATAGCTCAGGCAGTCAATTAGCTTATCAGACTATTTTTCTTTCTGAAGTCTATGGAAAGGGCTAAATAGCTGGTCAGTGTGTGTATGTTCTTATCTCATCGATGCAGAATCAGAATGTGAATCATCACACAGGGAGGCAGCAGTCTTGGTCCTAAGGAAAGGCAAACAAAGTCTCTAGAAGCCCCTTTGGCTGGTCGGTGTTAGACACTGTTTAAAATCACATCACCCTTAGTGACAAGCAGGAGAACGTGCACCCACGTGTGTATGTGTTTGGGCGCGCGTGCATGCTTACCTGCACAAGTCTTCTTTCCCATACCATTTGGAAGCCTGTGGGATATCTATGTCTTCTTTCATCAAGAAGTAATGCACTTTTTTAATCCTACAAAAACACTCATAGGGCTCCAAGATATTTATGTGTGCACGTGTGATATTCTGTGTGTGTGTGTGTGTGTGTGTGTGTGTGTGTGTGTATGATGTACAAAAGAATGTTGAGCTGAGCACATTGGCACATGCCTGTAATCCCAGCACTTGGAGGCTGGGGTAGGAGGATTGCAAGTTCAAAGCCAGCCTCAGCAACTTAGCAAGCCCCTGTCTCAAGGCAGGGGGTGGGGGGTGGGGGGAGGGGGGACTGGGGATGTTGCAAAGTGGTTAAGTTTCCTGAGTTCCGTTGTACCCACCTCCATAAGAATATGTAATGCAACTATGTTTGAATAGAAAAAAAATGAGTACTATCAGAATAAGTTGCTTGTTAAGAAGAATACAACTCTGTGTCCTGACAGGGGGTAAAGTCCAGAATATATTGGCTGAAATGTGTCCACCATGAGTTACATGAAAGCCTTGTGACTGGTTTTCAGTTCCATGTATGTATAGAGATCTACCTTAAGTAGATTTGGAAGACATGGATAATTCACTTGTCAGATTTCACCTCAAAAATCCCTTCAATCACCCACCAAGTGGCTTAAATATAATTTGGGGTTTCTATACTTGGGTTTGTGTGCATATACTCATATGTATATTTGGACAGACGGAACCTTTATTTATGTTTAAATATGCCACGTAAGCCATGTACATATTCTGTTCAGTGCTTTCTTATTATCCTTCCTCAAATGAGAACCTGTATTTGAGTTCTAGAAAATGCAGTGTGCACGTGGCCAGCTCTGCTGCAGGATCCTTGGTCCCAGGGGACCCACCAGTAAAGGCACCTATGGCTCTGCTGATGGTGGCAACCTCTAGGGAGCCGGGCTGGAGGTGGAGGGGCAGGGCTCCCCTCAGTGCCTGATGCATTCCCACAAGGAAAAAGCAGTTTAGTTCCTGTGCTGACGTTTTCTCCCTTCCAGAACCTTCTCTTGGAGCTGCCTATGTTTCTGATGCCCAGTACAACAGGAACGTTTCATTCCAAACTTTCCCTCAGGCTATCAGGTAATTTAATCATCTAGCTGTCCACTTGTCCACCTTAAGTTCTAGAGGTTGAGACAAACCTGGAGGCATTCTTTCTACAGAAACTTTTCAGAGGGTTCTAGGTACGGCACATAATTTGGGTAAAACCCAAGAGTGTTTTGTTCTGCGGTGCTGGGAGCCGACCCAGAGACGAGCCTGTGCTAGGCAAGCGCTCCACCACGGAGCTGCAGCCCAGCCCCTGAGCCTGGTGGTTTGGGTTAAGTTCTAAGAGCACAGTGTCCCACATGCAGGGAGCATCCGGTCAGTTAAGAGCAGATCGGGGGTAATGGACACCACCAGGGCCAGGAGATGGAGTGCCCAAGCTGGACGCACATGGCCACCTTTCTTCCTAGCCAGCGTTACCTGGACTGCAAAAGAGGGCTTCTCTTTTCCCTTCTGTCACATCCTAATGCTACCCACACATTCTCTCCTTTCCTGGGAATCCAGCCTTTTCTATCTCCCCCTAAAGTTTTAACTAAGACCAAGCCCTTGGCTAGAGTAAGGAAAAACCCTCTCTTACATCAGCGCTCGGTGTCAGGGTCTCCAAAAGCAACAAACACCTCATGTGCCCAGACTGCCAAGCAGGAGTGGGGGACTGTCCCACCCTGCAGGGATCTGGTGTGTGGCAGCCACATCTGTCCTGAGTATACCGCGTTGACACAGGCTGTGCACATTTTCACATTGGACTCAGCCACGCCCACATGGCATTAGGTCACTGTAACTGAGGGTTCACCTTGTCAGTCTCTGGTTCAGAGTGTTCTCTTATTACTGTCACAACAACTCCGTGAAGAAGGTGCTAAAGCTGGCTGTCCACCAAGTGTGCTTTGAGATATGATCATCGTCTTGATGTTTTCTGTTAGTGTTTTATAGTTTGAGCTAAAGTGATATCACCCCTGCTCCTGAGAACCTAAAGGGCATGTGACCCATCAAGAGTCTTATTTATTTATTTGTTTATTTACCCATTTATTTGGCAGTGCTGGGGATGGAACCCAGGACCTGGTGCGTGCTGGGTACTGCTCTACCACTGAGCTGCCGTCCCAGCCCCGGCCCCTGTTCATCTTAGCACAGAAGTTTGAGTGTTATATAACTCCTGCTCAGTGGTTATGACCACCTTTACTGTTTTTTCTCTCCAGACTTTACCATTTTTATAATCACTGGGCCATGCGGATGGCCACGTACTTCTTCATCTGTGTCAACCTCTCTCTTGCCCTGTTTGAGAAACCGGTGCTGTTTCTGCTACCGTTCTTGGTAAGCATTAGATAAAAGATGTTCAACCAGACCTTGTCACCAGTGAGTGGGGCCCCTTGCTTCTCCCTTGTTTTCCTCAAATGTCAACAAATAGGAATTTGTCTTTATTTTTTTCTTGCTGGGGCTTCAGAGAATTCTGCTTGTTGGCTAATGTGCCAAATCATAAGGGATTTTGAGGGCAATGGAACTTCAGAATAAGCTGCTGAATTTGTAAAATGAATCAATTTTTAAATCCCGTCAATATGATGTATCAGGGTAAGCTACAACAAATATATGTTTATTCAGTGCAACATGTTTGTTTCCTTCAAGAAAATGTTTCCTGATACATATAGGCCAGGAGCCAAAACCTGGAGACTTTCTCAGTTAAGAGAAGCCAGGAACTTTGTGTTTCATTGGAGAGTTTCTGCCTAAATCTCAGAAGCTAAACCTCAATGACACGATCTGATAGTGGGTTTATTGCAGAATGTCCCCCATTCCTAAAATGATAGTATGGACCATATCCGCTAGGCCAAGGGTACTTTTGGCTTCTGCCTTCTATTTGATGATATTTTCCCCTCTCTGCTCCCCCCAGCTCACTCTTGAAAGGCCTTCTGTTCTGCCAGCCATAGTGACATCTGCTGGCGGACATGGGAAGTCACAAATCTGGGGGACCCTCTCAACCAAACCTTGTTAATGCTGCCATTTATCACAGGGGCAGGGGTGCGGGCTCTGGAGGGCTGGGCGTCCTGTCATTTCTCCCATACCCTCTCCCAAAATAGCAACCATGTCTCAAGCAGCCAGTTCCCCCCTTCCATTCACAGAACTGAAAGTCAGGCAGATGCAAACCCCAATGCTAGCGTGGACCCTGGAGAAGAAGCCACCACTCCAGGTGACAATAGACTTGACTGGATGCTTGGGGACTGAAGCAAGGCAGTTCTCACCCACCTCTGCACCCTCCTCATTTTTAGCAGGCCTCTGTCTGCGGCTAGGAGAGGAGTGGAGCTCTGTCCCCCACCTGGCCCCGCTGTCTCAGTGCTGCTTTAGGGGCAAACTTGCAACTAGGTGAGTTGAAAGGGTTTATTCCAACTCAGAGTTTGTTTTCTTCTGATCTAACACAGGAGATGTCCACTTTGCATTTCTGAGAAGTTCATGGTGTCCTAAGAACTCCACTTCACTTTGGCTACTCAAAGTTGGGTGGCTTGGTCAGCAGCACCAGCATCCCCGCTCAGAGGTTGTCAGAAACGCTGCCACTCAGAGGTGCTGGAGTTTTGCACTGATAGAAGCCACCTTTGAAACAAGCCCCAAGGCCATACCTTCACACACCCAAGCTCATGTGCTTGTACTCCACAATGGGTTCCTCACCTGGGCACCCTTGGCCCATCAGGCCATATCCTTCTTAGTCTGTAGAGGTCTTCCTCGTGCAGTGTAGACATTCAGCAGCACCCATGGCCTCTACCTGAGTTTTGCACCAGCACCCCTGACTTGTGATAACATAAAAGGTCTCCAGGCATTGTAAAATGACCCAAGGGGAGGGGGAAAGTCACCTGTGTTGAGACCCATCATCTACAGGGTCACCTGAGACCTTGTTACAAACACACATTCTCAGACTCCGCACCAGATTGGCAAAACCAGGAACTCCAGTGGGGCCCAGGAAATTGGTTAACTCTCTGTGAGACACAGGCACTCTGAGATGGAAGAGGACTCGGGAAAGGCCCTGCAATGAATCACTATTTGGTTACAGACCAGTCACGGGGGCCACAGTATGACCAAGAGGTTGCAGGCTGCTGGTGATAAAGAGCCCAAAGCAGTAGCCACCTGGGAGGGTTTGCAACCAACACTTCCCCCTGTGCTATCTCCATGACCTTGGCCAAGTGACCTGATCTTTCAGTGCCTCAGTTGTCACCTATGGAAAATGGGGACAACCAAAGCACTGTTCCTCTTGCAACTATTGAGGGATGAGGAAGCTTTTATGATAAGGTGCTTAGAAGAGTGCTTGGCTCCAAGACATTCGGACAAGTCAACTAACTGGTCTTGTCTTCACCATCACTGGCCTGTCTTGCCCCCGACTGTTCCCCTACAAGCCAGCCAGGCATGTGCTTCATTCTCTGCCACATCCTCAACAGGAAGCCCTGCCTGGCCTGGACCAGGCTCTCAATGAACATCTGTGGAGAAAGGCATTGCAGTGCCCATGAGGACATGAGGACACAAGCAGAAGCCCTCTGTCTCAGGGGCTTGAACTTTGCTGTGGATCCTGTATGTTCTGCAAAGGGACCCCAGCTTCCTAGATCTGATTCTATTAGAAGGTGTCCTTGCAAATGTGGCAACTGAGCAAAGGAGAGCTTCTCCATCCATGTGATTAGAGGGGACCTCAGGTAGATCTGCAGGCTGTTGTAAACAACAGTCAATCAACATACGCTTAGAAAATCATGGAAAGACTAAAGATGGGGGCGGGGTGCTTCACAGATGCTGTGTGTTTTCTTCCTCTACTTCTAGGATTCTCTCTACCCACCTCCTGAAGTCAGGCATACAACTATCCCCATTTCAGATATGCAAACACTGAGGTCACAAGAGGTTACAGAACAAGCCCAAGCTCATTGTCTAGTAAGCAGTGAAAGTATTCTTCTCATGCTGGCCTCTGATTCCAAACCCACACCTGCCTTTCTTCCCAGGGTACTTCCTGGTGTGCATGCAGGGATGACATGCCTTAAGATTGGGAGGACAATCCTAATTTCAAACCTTCTACCTCACGTTATGCTGAAGACAATCCTAAGCAGCAGAGCACGTGTCTTATTTGGTTTAAAAACTCCATCTCTGGTAGTAATGAGATCTCTCTGCCACAGCCCCGCCAGACAGCCATTTGGAACCAGAGGAGTGTGGAGAAAGAGTGACCAAAGGAGTGTGGAGAAAGAGGACATAATTCAGGAAAGTGAAATACAAAGAAGCAAGAACTGAATATACTAGAACAGACAGGACCAGCAGAAAGAGCTCAGCTGAGAGAGGCCTGGAGCAGGGCTGAGGCGAGCCAGTGCATTCCACGGGTATTGATGAAGTTCTGTTGTGTGCCTGGCACTATGTTGAGAAGTAGATGCTGCATTGAGTAAAGTTTCTGACCTTGCCCTGCTAAAGATCCCAGTCTGGGGATTCAAAGCTGGATGACATTGTCCATCACTATGCCATTTCTTCACACCCCAGCTGACCTAGAGCCCCCAGCACCATGGCCCATTTGCCTAGAGTGAAGGCCAGCAGCAGAATCCTGCCGTGGCTGGCAGGAGTGGTTGGAGAACCCCTAGCTCTCTCACCTGTAGGAAGGGTTCTATTAATAACATGATTTACATGAACCTCCAGCACTCCTTATCAGAACTGTGTTTACTCACTTAGTGACAACAACTGGCTGGTACACCCTGTCTTCCAGTTCCTAATCACTTCCTGTTCCCACCTGGAGTTTTCTAGCATCGCCTTCCAAGAAACTACTTGCTAACAAATCTGGATCACAGAGTCCCCACACTCAGGGAAGCCAGAGCATGAAAGAAGGTTCTAGAAAGACGTACAGTGATCCAAGTCTATCTGGCCATTTTATGCCTGAATTTATAGTACTCCTTGGCTGCTCTGACTGCCCTGATAAGTTTAGGAGAAAAGACAAGCCATATTTTGGCATGTAAAATGCATTCAGGCCGAGTCACTTTCACACAACCTACCAAGTAGGGGTAGAATGAATTTTAAGTACAACAGAATGCCGAATGCCTACTCATTCCAGTGAAGACATGCTGCAAATAAGACTTAGAAGATGTGCTGCAAACAAGACTTAGAAAAGTTTTCTCAGAGAAGATTCTATCATTCTGCATTTGCTTCTGAAAGTTGAAGCACACAGTTCTAATGAGCCCAGGAAGAGGTTGATACCCAGTTGAGTTGGCATATGATGTGCCAGAGCTCAGGACTTCAAGGCTGCTGTCTGGTGGTTCCCGGGCTCTTCTGGTCCTCACCTTCACTCAGTGTCTTTTTGTTGGTGATGTAGTTCAGCAATGGATTACTGGCCCAGAGACTTGTTCAGTATTGCTCAGCAGTAGTAAAACACTGTCACCAGTTGTAGGTAGCCAACTCCAGGTGAGAAACTTGATAGATGTTAATGCTCACGGCTTCAAACCGGCAAGCTGCCCCTCAGTGATCATGCTCTCTAAAATATACACCATGCTAAATTGTGTGAAAGAATTCTATGTCTAGCCAAACCACAGGAGCTCTCAAAAGCCAGCGCAATAACATTTAGAGGATTCACTCTCCCAAGCAAGCTTGCCAATGCCTGAGTTCCCACTCACTCTATTGGCGCCAACCTCACCTCCTTTTAGAATGCACACATCCAGCAAGATATCATCGCCTGTGGAGGTTGAGCGGCCTTTCCAATGGACAAGGTAGATGTGAATGTATCACGTGAATAAATCAGCATTTACCAACAACTGAAAGAAAAAAATTCACTCTGTGTTATATGATGATGGAGCTGCTCTGTGATCTAGACCATCCCCCTCTCCTGCATCCTCTCTGTTTGCCTCTGCCTGGATGGACCTCCAACTCAGCCCAGAAGGATGTGTCCTTTCTAGTCAGAAGCCCTGTAATGGCTTCCAGTTCCAGGCCCTGATTCCTGGTTAACTGCAGCCAGAGCTCACTTTCAAGGTAGTCTCTTCAGATCCCTTCCCTACCCTAACCACAGTGTGGGCTCTGGCCCCACCCTGACTCTCTACACCACCATTCTACATTATTGTCTTCTTCTCCCTCATTGTGACCCAGGACTACCCATGACCATGACCAACTGTTGAACCAGTGCCTCAGAGGGTAGAAATGACCAGAGATTGCTAACTTGAAGATTTCACAGATAGTTAATGAGACATCCTGACTAGTCAAATGACATAAGAGGAAGTCAATGAATTCTAATCTCAAGGGAAAATCCTACAGTACACTGGCTGTCAAATTCAGCTACACACTAGAGCCACCTGGAAGCTGTGCATAGTACTGACTGCTGGACCACCCACTGGCCCTGGGCTGATGGAATGGCTCTGGGCTAAGATGGGACACTGGGGTTTGTAAATTACCAGTTGAGTATAATGTAAAGCAAACTTTGAGAACACTGCTTTTTCCCCACATGAAGGACTGTGTGCATACAGATGCAGAAGTACACAAATCTGCAGCATAAGGCACCTTGAGATCCATAGATTAAATGCACTGCAGTGACCAGCACCCTGGCTAGGAACACCACCAGCCTCCTATTTCCACCTTCCCAGGTGATCACAGCCCTGCCATCCAAGCATGGAGGAGTCCTCCCTGCTGAGAGATTTCAGTGTGGAGAATGGAGAGCCCCTCTCTCCTCGGAGTCCCTGCTTTGACAACAAGTGCACTGGAGAAGTTTGAATCAAGTGGGAGGCACATGGGCAGGCTCCCTAGATGAGGCCCTATTGAAGGGAATCTACATTTCCAATGGAACAGATGCTTCAGAGAGAAACTGAGAGTGCCGGCTCTGAGAAGTGGTTCCACTTCATGCAGCTTCAACCAGAAACAAACCTCAATGTGCTTACAGGGAACAAGACCGTTCCTTAAATTGGAAGCTGCCTGCACAAAATGCTTCTGTTCTGCACTTCCAAACTTTTCTCAGCCAGCACGTTCAGATGACGTTTACACCCAAAGTGCAAATTGTGCTACCCCGAGATCCCTTGGGACATCACCATATTCACGTGGAACATTGGATGGTTGACAAGATTAATGGCCCAGAGTTTCATTGAAATATTTTTCTCAAATTTTTTGAAAACTCACTGGAAATGAAGGTACCCATGAGCAACAAACTCTGCTTTATACAAGACACAGAAACTTCTAAGTAAAGCCCGTAACTGCTGGCTCTAAGAAGGATTCCAATTCCTACTAGTTCAACCAAGCCCAAATCCCAATATGCTCTCTAGAAATATTTTTACATCCTGCAATTGAAGATGTTTGTACATCCTGCTTCTCTTCTGCACTTCACACTCTTCTCATTGAGCACATTCAGAGAACAGTTCAGGCTCAATATCCAAAGTGTGCTAGCAGGAGAGCCCTTGTACCTCGGAGCACTTGCTCAGATAGGAAGTGATAGGACTGATGGGTGGGTCAATACCGCAAAGATTCTTTGGAATCCATTCCTCAAATGGATTGTGAAAATTATCTTGAAGTTGCATGACCCTGTCTCCAATGACCTCTGCTTTATTGAGTGCATACATGGTTCCAAGTGAAATGGTGCCATCAGCTCTGACAAGAGGTTCTGCTTCCTGCATGTTCAACCAAGGAAAACCCTCCACGTTTTCACTGAGAACAAATCTACTTTGTGCACAAACTTTTTTTGTTTGCCCCCTACAAATGCATCTCAGAGAACATTCAGAGCACATTTCCTGCAAAAAACATGAGACAGTATCATTGCAAAAGTCCACTCTGGTCTAGCATCACCAACATTGATTAGGAAATGAATTGCACAAGTTTCATCTTATCCCCTTGGTCTCCTTCTTCTAAAAACTCATTGAAACGGCAGGTACCTGACAGTAACCAACTTGCCATTGACCAAGAGCACAGTTGCTTCCAATGGAAACTGGGCCTGCCAGCTCTCAGAAGCCATTGGATTTAAGGCTACTCCAGCCAGGTACAAAGCTCAATGGGCATGAAGAGAAAAAAGTCATTTCCTAATATGAAAGCTGCCTGCCAAAATTCTTCTGTTTTGCACTTCCAAAATATTTTTAGGAAGCACACTCAGAGCACAGTTTCAGCCCATATGCAAAGAGTGCTAGCAAGAGAGCCCTTGGACCTAGGTTCAGCAACTGGAGGAGAACTGTTGGCCCACTGGGAAGAGCAATTGCCCAAGGTTGATTGAAATCCATTGCTCAATTGTTTGTCACAGAATTCACTTGAAATCCAAGTGCCTGCCTGCATTGAACTCGAATTGACCAACTGTACAGATGGTTCAGAGGGAAACTGCCACCTCTGAGAAGCGGTGGTTCTTCATGCTAGTTTAAGTAGTGACAAACCCCAATGTGCTCACTGAGAACAAAATGAGCTCCTGAATGTTGAAGCTGCTGAGAGACTGCTTTACTTTTGCACTCCCAAACTACTCTCAGCAAGCACATTCAGAGCGGAGGTCAGGCCCAAAATACAATGTTGGCTGGCAAGAGAGTCCTTGCGCCCAGGATCACCAATTTTGAGAAGCCAATGAAGACTGCTGAAAAGATCAATTCCACGAAATTCCACGGAAATCCAATCATCAGACCTTTCTGAGAACACTTAAAAAGAAGGTTTCTGCATGCAAGGAACTCTTGGTGATAGATGGCAATGTTTGCCAAATGCAAACATGCCTACCAGCTCTAAGAAGCCATTCTCATTCACACTGCTTCAATCAGGGAAAAATCTCCATGTGCTCACTGAGAACAAGTTAGCTTGTGCTACTTGAAGCTGCTTCTGCAAACAGCTTCACTTCTGCACTTCTAAACTGTTCTCATCAAGCACATTCAGAGCACAGTTCAGGCATGAAACACAAAGTGTGACAGAAAGAGATCACAAACTTGCAGGAGGAAAGAGGACCAGCTGAGAAGGTCCGTTCTCCAAAGTCTCACTGACATCTATTTGTCACACTTGTTTACCACATACAGTTGAAGTGCAGGTGCCCACATGAGTGAACTGTTTTGGATCAATGGCACAAAAGCTTCAATGTGAAAGCATGCCTGTCACCTTTAAGAAGCAGTTTTGCTTTCTTCTAGCTCACACAGGAAAAACACCATGTGCCCACTTACAACAAAGTTAGTCCTGCAAGTTGAAACTGCTTGCAGCAAATGGCTTCCATTCCCCACTTGCAGCCATCAGTGGTTGACAGATGGCACAGAGGCTTCAATGTGAAACTGTGAATGCCAATCATTACAAGTGCTTCTGACACTCTAGTTCAACCAGGGTCAGCCTAAAGTGCTCAACGAGAACACACTTTGTTCCTGCAAGTGGAAGCAGCTTGCACGAACTGCTTTAGTTAGAAAATTCCAAGTTCTCAGCAACCACATTCAGAGCACAGTTCTGGCCCCATGGAAAATGGGTCCTACCAAGAGAATCCCTTACCTATGATCACCTTCATAAGGTAGCTTCCCATCTTCTGTGTGGAAGTGTGTTTCTCCTTGGCCCTTACACTGTTGTGGAGACCACTAGGAGTTCAGCTTTGTGCAGGATCATCTGACCTGGACTTTTTGCAAGACCTGTACAGCCCTCACACATGCTCAGATGCTACAGGACTTTTAAGACCAGTCCAGGCAATAGTAGGCATTTATTCATTGTCTGCAGTCTACAGATTCCTAGATGCATGGCATTCATTACCATCAAATGCAGAATTTTCATCAAAAACTATATATATATCATTCCAATCTGAATCAAGAAAATCAGAAATATCCTCAAATCCAAAGAGTGGATCCCCATTGTGATGCTACCAGTGGAAAATTCCACAGCTGACCTCATGGGATGGTTCACAGTCAAAACACAGCTGCATGAAAAATATTACATGACATGACCTTCCTGCTATGTGAAAAGTGGCATGTGAAGTACACATGCATGTCTTCCTCAGACATGGGTTCATTTGCAAGATACCTTGGGCAATTGAAAATACCCCAAAATGGGAGAAATCAGAACCACGTCTCCAAAGTATTTCAGCAGGGACCAACTCCATCTGTCTATCTATCTCTCAGTGAGTGTGTGCACTCTTGTGTGTGTTTGTGTGTCTTTGTTTGTGTTTGTACCATGATAGCTGATACTTCATTGCCCCCATTGGAAAACTGACTCAGATAATGCCATCTGCCAAACTCCTAAATACCGAAGTTCTTGCTGATAGAATGAAACATTCTTTCCTGTTGGTTTGGATGTGTCCTTTAGGAAACACTGCTACATTTAGTATACTCAAATCATCAGAGTAGATCAGGTAACAAAAACATATATATTTTAAAATAATAATATATTAATGGAAACAAAAAATACAGGATAGAGTAACAACTGTGTTACTAACAAGGTCAAAGACAATGGCAAACTATAGATTTAAACTTTGAAGCAAATAGTAATCAATGTAAATATTCCTGGGCTGCCTCAGCCCCGCCCAGGCCCACAGCAGCAGATTTTTGCAAGCATCCTCAGGAGGGCTGGAGCCTTCTTTGCAGGACGAGAGGGAGGTTGAGGATGGATCCATTCATCATTCTTTTGGGAGAGGCTTCTTTTCCTCAGCACGAAGTTGGACTTTTTGTGAGGATTCTTGGCATAAAATACGTTGGCCTGCGCTGGAATCCTCAGCTCTGGGGAGAGAGGAGTGTACAAAAAGAAGGTGGCACTCAGGAGGTGCTCCCTGGGACACCCCACAACCTGAGAGCCTGTGCCAGAAAAGGCCAGAGCCACACACCTGAGAGCTCTCCAATTCGGCACCAACACCAACAATACAGCCTCCACAGTCCTCCCTGAGGAAGAACTAGGCAGAGCACTTCAACACACCTAATGTCTGTCCTACCAAAGGCTTTGGAATCCAGAACATCTCAGGTCCTCTTGCATCTGCCAAAGCACACCACTACATTTACATCTGAAATCTCCCACAAAAGGCTCCTGTGCCAAAGATTCAGTCCCCACATGAGCCATATTCATAGGTGGGTTTGGAGGGAAGCATTGGATGGTGAGTGCTCTGATGTCAACATGAAATTCTCATTCAAGATGAATACACTACTGGGGGGTGGGAGGGACTGGAAGAAAGGTTGAGCATGGTTGGAGGAAGACCTTAACAGGGTTGCGCCCTGGGCAACAGTACCTTGTTCCTGTTGGCTCCACTGAACCCTCATTCTCAAAGTAGAGGTCCTCCTCCTCCTCTCCATCTTTCTCTCTCTCCCTCTCTGCCACCCTCGTTCTCTCTCTCCCAGTCTATGCCTGTGTGGCAAGGGCTGAGGAGCTCTCCACTGCCACACACTAGAGCTTTATGGACAGCCTCAGTGCACAACCAAAGAGAAAGCTATGAAACCCAGAGAAAAGGCCTAGGATTCCTCCTCTGAGTTATTTTCCTCAAGTATGGCCACAGTGAGGACAGGCTGACCAGCACGGATACCACATTAGAGCCATGCTTCTGCATTGGTGGAGCCCACCTCCATGTGAACCAGGCTTCTGAGAATGGAGGCCACATTCCAAATGCTGCCCTTTTGAGAACAATGGTTCCAAAGACCAGCAAAGGGACTGCTTCCCTCCAACATGGTGTATGGCCCAGTGGTGCCATGACCCCGAGTGGGGGAATACAACAGCCCCCTTCTCCTTCCTCTGAACACCTGTTTCCTGTCACCCTCCTCTAACCTAGAGCCTGTTCTCCATCCCTTCTGGGTTGGATGTGGGGATCTCTGCCATGAATTTCTTAGGCTACCAAGGCCCCACACAGACTTCCTCTTCCATAGACTCTACTAACCTAACAGAAGGTTAAGATAGGAGACAAGTGATCCTAGAACTCATTGGGATGGTCGTCTTCAGTGTACATAGGCTGGGATAATGGATGCTGTGGTGTTTGGCTCACAAAAACCAACCAACCAACCAATGAAAAAGCACTGGCATTATTATCAGATGAGCTCTGTGGCTACGTGCTCAGGAAGCCCTCATCTGACTTTAGTTAGGGATCACAACCCGGCTATTGTGATCACTCCTTGGCAAGTAGACTCAGGTGCGGAAGACCATGGAATTTATGCAAAAACAAATGATTCAGGCTGTCTCCCAGGCTGTGTTTTCTTCCCAATTTCATCCTGTTACTGCTTGCTAGAATCCTGGCAATGCTCTGCCCAGGTGGATTTCTGGTCACACAGAAGACTTTCAATAGTACTCCTTCAGTCCACAAAATGCCAGTTCCATCGTTAGCCCATGCATTCCCACGTTTCTTTGAAACCACTCCTATTCCAGACCATGAAAGCATACTGCTCCTGGAAAGAGGCTTTCCTCCTCACTCCTCAATGATGTCAGCTTTGTATGCCTGTTCATGTCCTGGGCAGGTCACCTGGTGGGGAGCCGCAATATCCACTGGGGTACACTATTAGACCTCAAGAACTTCCACCAGCAGAAGTGCAGTTGTCTTTGTGCAAGAACCCAACATACCCTGTTGGAGTGTTCTTGGGGGTCAGAGACTACTCTTTGGTGCTAAGAGTTGACCTGAGTCCACATCCTGACCCTTGCTCTCTGCCATCTGATTGTCTCACTTACTCTGACGGTGAGAGATGATTTGGCCCAGCTCATAATCCTCTGGTTTCTCCTGAGTAAGCAAGTGTAGGTCGAGGGCGCTGCGGATGACGACAGGAGCCCTATCCTGGCAGGTCACCTGGAGCAGCATGGGAGACAGGCCTTCAGGAAATGGGCCTTGAAGTGACTACTCAAGGACAGTGGGCAGGGGCATTCTGGAGGCACCTCCACTCTAAATACAAGGGCAACATCAATGACCCTACTACCTGAGGCTGACCTCCTGCGCATCGTGTAGGCTCTTCCCATAGGCTACTAGCCCAATCCTTGTACATAGGACTTCCTGGGCTTGCCATTGCTCTTTTTGGAGCTGCACTCCTCTCGAAGTGAAAAGACTCAACTACTTGCATACAGATGCAATCTCATCCCACAAGTTGGGAAGAATGGGACAATTGCCTCCAAGATCCCAGGTCTGCCCGAGGATGCAGGCGGCATTGGGAATGGCCTAGGCACAAAACCTAGAGGCTTTGGTCTGGATTGCCAGGGCCAAAAACAGACCCAGGAACATGACCACACACAGGAGTGCTGAAACATAGCCACAAGAGCTCCTGGCCTCCAGAGGGTCAGTGCTGGCTGGGATGTAGGAGGGCACCTCATCCGGCAAGGGTGGTCATTGTGTTACCTGGACATTTAGTGTGCTTGCTCCACATCCATATCGACTCTGCAGAGAGACTCTCTCAGCTCCTTGTTCAAGGAACATGCAGAACCTCACACTGCTGTCCTCCTCCATAGACGTCAGCATCCCATACAAGGGAACCTGCAACCTAGGTCCTATCCTATTCTCATCTGTCACGCATACCTGCCCCTGCCCTTCTGGACTGCATGCTGCCACCTGACACACAGACTCCCTCAGACATGGCAGTGAACAAGCTGCTGCTCTCCCTCATCTCAGCTCCAGCCCTTCACACTGACCTCTCCCTTCTTGATTCCCCTCTATCTTCCTGATCATCCAGAAGCTCCAAATTCAAGAGGGCATGAGTAGTCCATGGTATTGGACCAGTGTCTGTTCCCCACCCAGGTGTAAGCACCAGGGGAAACCCCTGCTCTCAGGCTTACCAAAACAGTCTTGGCCATCTTTGGACTTTGTGTTTCTAAGTGGACACGAATTAAGCAGGTGTCTCCCACCTGCTTGTGGGAATGCGGCCTGGAGGACTTGCAGGTTGATTCTGAGAACTGTGGGGGATGGAACATCAGCAAACCCAGAAACAGAAAGTCACCCCAGCCTGTCAGTTGGCTCTATGGTCTTCTAGCACATATGTCCAGGTGCTCAGGCTTCTTATTTCCCCAGGTGGGAGTGGAATGGCAGCACAAGTACAGCTTGAATAAGGTAGGTGTTTACCTCCTTTCCCTTGACCTGGGGGCGTTTCCTCATGATGAAATATTTTATTCCCGGATTCATGGACAGACACACCAGTGAGTGGTCAGAGACCTTGATTTCTGCAGAGCGAAGTGGAGAGAATTGTTAGGTGGCACTCAAGGATTATACCACAAAACACCCACACCCCCTGAGAGTCTCTTCCAGGCCCACCACACTTTGGTATTTTGGGGACAAGGCTCACTTTCTCTTGGCTGTGAGTTATCCTGAGCCCACTGTGGATCATGTCTCCCCACTGTCTGATTGTCCTACTTACTCTCATCCTCAGATATCATACTCAGCAGCTCAAAGTTGTCCACATCCTCATGCTGCAACAAATTTTGGTCCAAGGCCCTGCGGATGAGGCTTGTCACCATCTCCTGACAGGTCACCTGGATCAGGGTGGGACAAATGTCATCAGAGAATGGATTTTAGAGGAGCTACCCAGAAGACTGTGGTCAAAAATTCAGGAGAAAAAGAGGCAGATGCACTGAAAATTTTGGTCCTGACTGCCACTACACAAAACAGACTTAGATACAAGAGTGTGGACTTGAGTGCTTCATGACAGCTTTGAGAGGCCCTGGCCTCTGGAAGCTCGGTGCGGGTCTGGTTGTAATGATGTACTGGACTCAGCACTGGCAGTCACTGAACATGTCTCCTCTGCAGCTGGACACCTGCAGCATTAGTGTGTCTACTGCACATCCATAGAAATTCTGCCCAGAACCCCTTTAGCTCCATATTTACATACATGCAAAGGCTAACATTCCGAAGCTTTTGCATGACCCCCCCAGGTGATCCCGACCCCAAATTCCAACACCTAGTCATGCTAAGGAGGTTCTCTTCCCTGCCACCAGGAACACATCCCTCCTACACATGTGACAAATCACTGCCACCTCCTCTGCTCCAACTTCACTCATTGAGAATACCAAGTTCTAGGCCTACACCCTAGACATATCTCTGCCTTCATCTGTCCACAGCACTTCCGTCTGCACTTCTGGCCTGCAAATGCAAAACCCACAATACACAGGCACACTCACCACTGGAGCTGGGCATGCTGATGCTCTCCCTCCTCAGGTCAAGCCCTTAAGACGGACCTCTCTCTTCTTTATTTCCCACCATAGACCCAGGGTTGGCTGTATCTCCTGCCTTCCACTGTGTGGACACCCAGGAGGCAGCCCTGCTGTCAGGCTTACCAGGATGCACTTTGTCTCCCTCAGGCTCTGTCCCTCTAGGAGGACGTGAACAAAGTGGCTGTCTTCCACCTGCTCGCTGGAGTGAAGCAGTGAGGAGCTGCTACTGGTGACTTTTCTCATGCAGCACTCATTGCTTTGGGTGGCCTGGGGCAATGATCCTGCAGCCACTGTAGAGCTGCTGCTCACAGCTGCTGGGGTCCTGGATGCCACTGCCACAGAAGGCTCCAAGAACTGTGGGGGATGACAACATTGACAACATCAGCAAAGCCCAGCAACTGCACCCCACCCAGCCTGGCAGTTGGTTCTGTGGGCATTCTACAACATCTATCCAGAACCTGAGGTTCTTGTCCCCTTGGAGGATGTGGAGTGGCACCAGGAGTAAAGACTGAAAAAGGTGGCTGTTTACCTCCTTTGGCTTGACCTTCAACGACTTGCTGGCAGCTGTTTCCCGAAGAAGAAAGTTATAATCCACTCCTCCATCCAGGTCATAATATACTTTCCCATCAGCAGGGATCCTCAGCTCTGGAGAGGCAGGGGCAGAGGTGTGGTAGGTGACAATCAAGGAATATACTACCCAACATCCCCCACAACTGAGAAACTCTGCCAGCTCAGGTCTCACACACAGACCTGAGAGCCCCCGAATCCAGCTACTGTTCCACCAAAGACTCCCCACTGATTTCTCCCTGAGGACCCTCTATGCACAGGAGGTCCACTACAGGAACACCTTTCAAGGAAATAGCCCCTTGTACCCCAGACCCTCTTAGTTCACGTTGGACCCACCAAAGACAAACAGCTACACTTTGTATCTAGATTGGTCCCCCAAGACTCATGTGTTCAAGGTTTTCTCCACACTGCAGCAATGATCACAGGTGGGTTTGGGGAAAAGCACTTGATGGTGGGTGCCTCCACCTTGCCAGTGGATTCATCCACTCATACAAAGCTACACTAATTTGAGGGTGTGGTTTGCAGGTGTGTTGAGCGTGGGTGGAGGATGTCCACAGCAGGGCTGTGCCATCCAGAGCAATATATTTCTCTTGAGTTCCCCACTTCTGCATTTCCTCCTCATGAGTATAATTCTCATTCACATTTTTAATCAATTTATTGTTATACTTCTTGTTCGGCTTGTGTTTCTCCTTCTTGTTCTTGTTCTTCTTCATCTTCTCCTCATGCTTCTTCTAATAGTCATCTTGACCTTCTTATTCATGGTCTCTTCCTTCAACTTCTTTTCATTTTTCTATTCCTCCTTCTCCTCCTCCTCATCCTCATCCTCGTCCTCCCCCTCCTCATCCTCCTCCTTCTCCTTCTTCTTTCCTCCCTCCCTCCCCCCCCTCTCTCTCCAAGAAGGGTTTACAAGCTGTGAAGGGTTCTATTCTACCACACACTTCTCTCTAGAAATGGCCTCTGGTCCTAAGTGGACTCAGTTTGCAATGAATAGAAAGATTGGAAGCCAGAAATTATTTTTCATTGAACTGCTTTTCTCATGTACTCAACTAGGTCAGGAAAGGCTGCCAAAGTAGGCATCCTGTGGTTGTCTGTCTTCTTTAACACAAGACAAAGAAGCCTGTGTTCTTGGCCCCTTGTGGATAATAGCTTTGCAATGCCTCCTCAGGCCAAGGAAAGAACACATGATAGGCAGGTCCACAGCCCCTGGAGAACATTAAGAACCTGCAGATTTATGCCCCATCATTACACTTTGTTTTGTGCACAAGTCCCACCATACTCTTCCTGGGCATTGGGTCAATGCACACTGTGTTTTGGCTCCCAGTTATCCTGAGCCCACTGTGACTCACTGCTCCCTACCCTCTGATGGTTCCACTTACTCTGATGGTTCGAGACAATTTGCAGAAGTTCGTAGTTTTCTGAATCCTCCTGCTGGAGCAAGTGTGCATCTAAGGCCCTGCGGATGATGACTTGAGTGCTGTCCTGGCAGGTCACCTGAGCAGGGTTGGAGAAAGCTCATCAGAGAGGGAATTTGGGAGTAGCTACCCAGAGTACAGTGCTCAAGGACAATCAGAGACAAGAGAGCTCTCAACACAAGGGCACCATCTTGATACCCTGCTACCTGAGGCCTTCATGTGATCATGTGGGGTCTTCCTATGAGCCTCTAGCCCAATCTTGGGACAAGAGTTTGCTTCAACCTGCTATGCCCTACAGGGACAAGGGAATAAGGACCAAAAGGCTTTGTACAGACACACTCTAGTCCCATCAAGATGGGAGGAATGGTCCAGTGGACTTCCATATCCCTGCTCTGGTCTGAGATGCAGCTGCATTTTTTGTGTGGACCAGGCACAAACCCTAGGTGTTTTGGTCCTGACAGCCAGGGCACAACACACACTAGGACTCTTTAATGATAGGCATGGAAGTTGCTGGGCTCGAGAGTGTCAGTGCTTGCTGGGGTGTCAGGAGGTTTGGACCCAGCAGGTGCAGTGGTTCAACATAGCTCCCCTGGAGGTGGACACCAGAGTCTCATGATGGATACTCCACACCCAGGAAAATTCTGCAGAGAGACCCACTAATTCTCTATTCACACACATGCAAAGTAGGACACTAATGGGCCCTTCAAGGCCCTCAGTTGTCTGTGACCCACACCTATCCACCCTAATCATTCTACAATGGCTCCCTTCCCTTCAACCAGCAACATATCCCCTCCCACACACAAGAAAATGACTGCCAACTCCTGTGCTTCAACCTCCATGGTTCAATATACTCCTCCTCAATACCAAGGTCAGTAGAGGATGGCCTGTACCCTCGATATTTCTCTGACCTCCTCTGAACCCAGCACTCACTCCTGCACTTCTGACCTGCACTCCCCAAAACACGCAGGCCCACTCGCACCCAGACCTGGCATGCTGCTGCTCTCCCACCTCTCTCTTCCTCACTTTCTGCTCTCCTTCCTGACCTTCCAGAAGCTCTAGTTCAAGAAGACAGGCCTAGTCCAAGGTGTTTGCTGTGGATCGGTCTTCCCCAGTGTGGGCTCCCAGGAGACTCCCCTGCTCGAAGACTCACCAGGATGCTCCTATACTGTGTTGTCCTTTCATTTTCCAGGTAGACGTGAATGAGGCACCTGCCTCTCACCCGCCTGTTGTACTGGGGCCGTGGGGAGTACCGAGTGGAGACCCCTGATGTTCTGGACTCCGGCTCTGCTCCTTTCCTGGGAGAAGGCTCTGGCTCTGGGGTTGGCTGAGGAGCCGATACAGGAACTGAGCTTGTAGCTAGAGGAGAAAAGATGCCAACATGACTGCCTTGCCCTGACCTTCCCACAGACAATACCCCTGCTGCCAGGAAGAACTCAGGCCCTTAGCCCACACAGGACCTCTTTGCAGACTGGGGTCACTTCCTGAATGGACAAAGGCTTATCCTAATTTCCAGCCCAACACCAGGCATACAGACTCCCTGCAGTGGGACAAGAGTCGGACCTTTCCTCATATACCCTTAGGTAGTCACCCCGGTCCGCCTGGCTCTCAGGCGCTGCCTGGCTTGATATGCCATCTTCAGTTGTGGCCAGGAGGTGGTATGTTTGATGCTCCAGGTACAAACCAACCAGCAAGAGCCCCATATATGGCAGCAGCTGCTGCAGACTCAGAGAGCCTGGAGGCTGATGGGAAGCCTCGGTGTAGAAGTTAATCCAGGTCCCCAGGAAGGAAGGTGAGGCACTGTGGGGAGGCAGGTGTGGAGTCAGCAAAACCCTGGCCTTGCCTTCGCCATGGCCTCCAGAGAAAACCTCTGACCCTACACTTCTGAACTGTCCCTGGTTCTGAACACACCAGTCCACCTCAGACCAGACACAGTGGCTGTACAGGCAGGGACAGGACAGGTTGCCACAGGCAAAGAACCTTCAACGAAGGAGCGTTAGATCCATGGTATGACCAGCTCTCCCCTCCTCTGGGCAGGCCTGACACTCTTCTTCCTCTTGGCTACCTGTTCTCCAACCTGGAATGCACCTTCCAGGAGTGTCTGTCCTCCTGCCCACTCTTCTCAGGGCTCAAGAGACACCTCCTCCCCTGGCGTGGGCTGCAATGCTACCTCATTCTCTGTGAGCTCTCACTGAGTCCCCCTGAGTAGCGGTGGACCTCTCTTTTCCCATGAGTGCAGACCACATCTCTGTGACCCTGGGGGAGGACAGGGAGGTGTGGTGTGGGGGGATCCATTGTCCCAGGGGCTTCCCCAGTGGACCATGACTACCTACAACTCCCCTCCTTACCCCTCCTACTGTTGAAGCCCCACACCTTACACTGCAGGCAGAACACAGAATTGGGAAGAGCAGTCTTTCCTCAGCCTTCCCAAGTCAAGTCACCTTGCAGGTCCCTATTCTGGAAACAGGAGCCCACCCTCTTGACCCCAAGCCCATTCTATGTTGAAGTTGGTCCAGGGGTCCACCATAGTCACTGAAGAGGACAACGTAAAGTTATGCCTCATGGAGTCAGGGATGCAGTCACATGTAGGATATGTACTCATGGCACCTGCGGTTTTAGGCTGACCCCCATGAAAAGGGACACAATGGCGGTCATTTGCACTCCCTTTTTCACTGAATTATGAAATGTGACTGGAAATGTGTTTTCACACAGTGGGTGCTTTCTCCATGTTCATCAGTGAATGAGCCCAAACTGCTGATTCCCACATCTCTCTGGGTGTGGGAGCTGCCATTTCCAAAGCCCCTGTCCAGCTATGTCCCAGCTAGGACGCTCTGTCCCACTATGTATACTAACATGTCTTTATTAACCCAAAAGTGCTTTTCCCAAGGCCCGAGTTTTGAGACGCCTCTGGCACAGATCTACGTTCTTCAAGAAGCCAATATCACACCAGAAAGACCACCTGGCCTCGCTGAGTCCACCTGGGAATGAGCTCAGTGCACACCATTGAGCTGTGGTTCCAGGTGTGTGGGGACTGCTCCACAGACCTCTGTGGATCAGCTGGAGTCAGGATGGTTTCTCTGCCTCAGAGGGAAATTTCACTCCCCTTGCAAGGCTGTGGCAGGCACCTCCAGGACTCGTCCCATTCGGGGCTGACATTCCACTATGAGTGTGGTCCTCTATCTCATTAGGTATCACAAACCTTTGGGTCCCTGAGAGGTACATGGCAGCCCCAAGACCCAGGCATGAGGGGGCTACACACTTGGGCTTGGTGGTCTGGTGCTTACCTTGGGAACAACAGATCCAGCACCTGCTGGGTGGGGATGGAATCCCAGGAGATTAACCCCATGTTGCTGCTGAAATGTAGGTTCCTCCCACAAATGACAGGCAGGAGCTCATTCCTAAGCTGGTCCTGCCTGTAAGGTTCAAGGCTCTGTATCCTGAAGGGCTCCTCCGTGTTCTGATTATTTTCACCCTGGTTTGGGACCAAGAATGGTGGGTTTAAAATGGAAATGGTGACAAACAGAAAAATGTCTTGTGCCAATACACTAGAGTCAAAGCACAATGGGACAGTTCCCATCAGTACAAACACACACACACACACACACACACACACACACACACACATACACACACACACACACACACACACACACACACACACAGTCAGAATAGGAGTCCTGGGCCATTCATCAGGGATCAGACTAGAGGGCCTGCTGGGCTCACCTGCCCTGTGCTACTCACTGTTAGTCTTAAGCTCCTCTGCGACAATTGCCAGAGGATCTGGCGTCTAAGATGAAGCCTCACCCAGTGCATCCACAAAAGGGCTAGTTGGCCCCCCTGAGATTCCTGGGAGCCTGAGGCTCGGCATTGTTTGCAAGGACAGGGGAACATCCTTCTCACTCCAGTTTCTCCAACCAAATGAGCTCAGTCAGTTAAGTGGGTGCCTGGATACCAGGGTTCCATGTTCTGTTTGATCCATTGTCAAGGCAATTATGTCATTTCCTGTGCCCATACCTGAGCCTCTTTTCACATAAGACCACTTTCAAAAGCCCTATGGGCTGCTGATTTCTCATCCATGCCTACCCATCTCAGGTGTGCATGTGTTCACCAACAAGTACCCAAATACCCCCACCAGCATCTGCCCTGCTTGGTGCCTCTAGAGTTCCAGCTTGGAGCCTTCAAAAATGCATTCACAACCAGTCCTTCCCTCTCATCAGCCTTTGGACCCTGGTCCCATCATTGTGCAACTCATGATGTGCCCAGTCTTTTTTGGAAAGTAGGGTAGCATCTAATCAGGGATTGGTGTCTCTGATTCATACATAGCATATGGTTTCTATGAAATCCAGTGAGGGAGCAGGAGTAACGAAGCTGATTGCACAGATGACCTCAGAGAATACTGACAGGCCAAATGAAAAATATGTTCCAGCTAACCATTGGTATTTGGGCTTCTCAGCCCAGTCCTGTTTTTAAAAAAGGTGCAGACGGGCAGTGTTCATTAAAAAAATGTCTACCATTTAAAAGTGGGTAATTTAAATGGCATCTAGTTACACATCTGATAGAATGGTCTGGCAACATATGAATTTCATTCTAACAACAACAACAAAACATAGAAAAAAACATAGACATAAAGTTAAAACCTTGTCTTCACCAGGATGCCTAGAAATAGGTTTTATTTGGCTCATGCAAATATCTTTCAATAGAACTTCTAATTTCTGAATGAACTCATTCAATTTTATAATGTCTGAAACCCTCTGTGAGCATGGGAAGCACTGCTGACAAGACACCAGAGGGCCAGAGCACTTGTGCCCCCTGTAGGGGTGTCTCTTGGCTATCACCAAAGACCGTTCCCCTCCAGGGGCAGCTGAGAGAAAGCTGGGCCTTGGAGCAAGGATTAGTGTTTAGGTATAGACTATGCAAGCAAGAAACAATGTCTTTAATAAAACTAAAATTAAAAAGTCACATTGAAAAATTTTTAAAAAGAAGAATAAAATAAGGTCAAGTAGAGGAACGGGCAGAAGCATCCAGAGGAAGCCCATTTTCACAGGAGAAAATCCCCCAGTGAAAAGCATCAGAATAGATACCAAGAAAAATACCAACAAAAACAGTGTGCTCCCACTATGTATCTACTCCACATGCAAAAGTTAGAAAGCTAGATAATACAATCCTGGCCACAGGTAGAGCTATTCAGAAGAGCCACCAGGCAGTGCTTAGTCAAAGAAGTAAACATGCACACTTTGACCTAGAAATTCCACCTGTGTGTAAACCAAGTGGTGCTTAAGCAGTTTCACAAGGGGACATGCACAGGGAAATTTATCCTCAGGTTCCTTATAGAGTTGTCTGTGCTTACCGAAGGTTGAGGGCTGTCAGGGTGCCCACAATTGGGAAAGTGAAATGCTTAAAAGGTAATGGATGCCAACCTGGATATATTAATAGAAATCAATGAAAAACAATAGATTTACATGACAGTAAAATCCCTGAGTTCAAGTTCTTGCTAGCCTACCTATCAACAATCATGCTTGGTTAAGACACTGACATACTTCAAGGCAAAAAAAGGAGAAAATATAATGTCATTATTACTTTTCTTAAAAGCAAATAAGGAAATGGTAATATTTACCCAGCCATGACCTGTTATGCATAATATGTGAGATTATTGTGGACATGTTGGTAAATGATGATCTACTCAGATACGTTCCGTGACTCACCAAATGCAAAGGTCCATGAAGAATTACCGTCTCCACACATGAATTCATCTTCAAAAGCCTTGAGACAACAGGGGCTTCACAAAATGGCTTCTTGGCCAACTTGATGAGTGCGTCCTCGGACAATGCTTCCACCTGAAAGATGTCACCAACTTGTTCTCATTCACATTTCCACAGTGCCACAAAAAAGAAACAAAGTCTGATACTCTATTGAGTGAATCCTCAAGTGGACAAAACACCATACTTCCTTCCATATTTTAGAATTAACAAATGCAACTTCAACTCAATAACTTGCATTAGGCAACATGCAACCACAACCTTCCCCTGAGCCAGGGAAGCTGACCCCTCTCTGAATTCAGGAGGTCCTGGCCCCACCAGCGTAAACACGAAGTTGACACAAACCTGGCACCTTGATTCTGTGAATTATGGTCAGGACTGATGAGTCAGCTTTGTTGGGATAACTGCTAAAGGAGGACTGTGTATCCCTTAATTTTCTAGCCGATGGCCTCTGGAAAGAGCCATTTATCCTGGTTTAAGGCCTTACTTTTAACGTGTGCGGCCTATTCTCAGCCATAGTGGCCTCTTGTTTTCTTTACATTTAATGTTTTATAAAAGCAAATGGCTCGGAAGCCCCTGAGACAGGTGAATGTCCCTGTTAGCTGCCTGCATTTGGAATTTATCAAAGATCTTTACACGGAGACTCTTTTCTGTCAATTCCAATCTTGAATCACAGAAGTGCTCCTCACAGGGGAGGACACTAGGGTGGCCTCTCCATGCTGTCCCCTACCTGTGCGTATAGCAGGCTCCCTGGGGCACCTGAACACCTGGGGCAGCTGTGCAGGAGCTGGGAGGGTGAGCTGAAGCGGGGCTGGCAGGCTGGCTTGTTCACCCACTTTGTCTCCAAACTTAGGAAGCTAGACCTGGACGGTGTGCATGGGGAGTAGGTTTTCTGAAGCTCTCTTATTTAAGGCTGCGATTTTTCCTGGGGACATCCCGGACCGAACCCTAACCACCTCCCTGCCCCCTGATTCTGCCTCAGCTTTCATCTGACCCAGGTGCTGCCCCCTAGGGGAGCCTGGGGAAGCTGCACCTCTCTCCCTCCTTGGTTCCTCTTGGGAAAGGAAGGCTGCACCAGGGTAGCAGAGGCAGATGAATTCCAGCTCTGCTAGAACCTTCCTGGGTGAGGAGTGGTGTGTGTTGGGGATGCTGAGAAATAAAGTCTCTCCGGTAGGGCCCTAAAGAGGATCGCACTCGTTTCGCTGAAATGCGGGTGACAGGGTCTCTCTCTCCCCCCAAGGCAGGATCTTTGTCTGGGTTTATGATGTCGTCATTCTAATCAACGCCATGTTAATTGCCCTGGATGAGAAGAACCCCTTCATCTCCTAGCCGAGTGGCTTTTCCTTTCTCTGTAGTTCTTGAGATCCTCCTGAAGTTGTACACGCATGAGCCCAGAGCCTATTTTGAAAGGAAGCAGTTCTGGAACTGGTGAGTGTGTGTCCTAGGGAGGGGACAGGGGACTTCCTGTCACAGTTCAGAGACATGGCTGCAGGTCTCCAAGCTCCACCTGTGTAGAGGCATCTTATAACGAGCTCTTGGAGGGGAACCCTCTGTGTGGGTAAAGCCCGAACTTCCCAAAGTCAATTTGAACTGTCTAATTAAAATGAGAACCACAGACCTTGACATCCTGGAGTTGGGAAGGATCTTTAAAAGAAGGAAGCCCAATGTTTTTCTCTACTTTCTCACAATACTTCTTTTTTTAAAAAAATTTTTTGTTCTTTTTAGTTATAAATGACAGTACAGTGTATTGGACCTATACATACATGGAGTATAATCTCCCATTCTTGTGGTTGAACTTGGTGGTATGGAGTTCCACTGGTCATGTATGCATATATGAACTTAGGAAAGTTACGTCCGATTCCTTCTACTGTCTTTCCCATTCCCAGCCCCTCCCTTCCCCCCACTCTGCCCTGTCCAACCTGGTGATCCACCCCTATCCCACCTATGGTCACTCACAATACTTCTGACACCAAGTGTGTGTTATTTTTTCTCACACCTACCAACTGTCCAACTCTCTGGTAGTCAATTTTGTGTCCTGCAATTCAATTAAATTTGGACACAATTTGTCCACAGTTAGCATCAAATACCACAGGTTGAGGGTTGAGCCAAGACTGAGGACAGTCCCCAAGACTGTCCTCTCTCCAGACACCAACTGCATGTCCACATTAACACCTGTGCTGCTGACTGATCGCCTATAAATCAGAGGTGACCAGAAAAACACTTCGGTTACTAGATTTCTGGTTGTTGTACAAGGGTACAGCTCAGGTCAGCCAGACTGAGAGGTACAGGGTGCAGGAAAAGGGGTGCGCAGCTCCCACACCCTCTCCAGGTGCGCCCTTCCATGCCCCTCAGTAACCCAGAAGCTCCCCCAACACTATTGTTTTTTTTTGTGGAGGCTTCGTTATGTGTGCATGACGGATTACACATTGGCCATTGGTCATCGACCCAATCTTCAGCCCCTATGCCCTCCCCAGAGGTAGGGGGCAAGGATGAGGGTGGGGCTGGAAGTTCTAGCTCTCTGATCCCCTGGTAGGTTCCCCTGTGGATTCACATCCCCATCCTGAGGGGCTTTCCCAGGGCAACCTCATTAAGCTCAGGTGGGGTTGAAAAAGGGCTTGTGATGAATAGCAAAGGATGCTCCTTCCACCTCTGTCACTTATCACTGGAGGGACAGGGCTCTTAGGCGTTCAGGTCATGAGACTAGGGATGAAGGCCAGGCATCCTAGAACATCATGGCCAAGGAGGCATTTCCTTTGGCAGCTTCCTTGGCCCGCTCCCTAACCTCACTGTCAGAAACTCAGCCTGTGTGGCTGGCCAGCGGGCTGTTGGCTAGCCCTCCCCTGGGTGGTGGACATGTCTCCCACGAGCCTTCCCTTCTCCAGGCCGCTGGTCTCCACCCTCGGCCCTGGTGCTGTGTGCCAGCCGGTGCGTCTTGAGCTGCTGTGTGTCGAGCTCTGCAGGGCACAGAGATGCAAGCCGCAGGCTGACTTTGGTGGTGCACAGCTAGGCGGGGTCTGACCCCAGTGACCACTGCTCTTAATGCCAGGAAACTTTTCCCGAAGTGCACGTGGCTGGGGGGGGGACCTGGTCGGTGTTTTCTTCTCCTTTAGCACCACTGTCAGAAAAGTCATGGCACGATGAATTCTACTTCCATTAAGTCATAATGCACATAGTAAAATTAATACCAGGAAAGACCTACTGTGCATTCTGCAAGTATTCTTCACCGGATGGGCACAGTGGTGCACGCCTGTGGTCCCAGTGTCTTGGGAAGCCGAGGCAGGAGGATGGTGAGTTCAAAGCCAACCTCAGCAACTTAGCAAGGCCCTAAGAAACTCAGCGAGACCCTGTCTCTAAATAAAATATGGAAAAAAAAAAGAGGCTGAGGATGTGGCTCAGTGGTAAAGCACCCCTGGTTTAATTTCTGGTGCCCAAAAAATAGAAAAATAAAAATGTTCTTCACGAGTATAGACTTTTGTGGAAGGCGAAGTGATGTGGGTTAGTGATTCCTGCATCTCTGCAGGTGACTCAGAGCAGCCAATGGATGATCATGGGATGGTTCAAGCCTAGTGTTTCTTGCTTCCCATGCAGTGACCTAAAAGTTCCAGAAATGAATTTTAGCACTGGCTAGTTATCTCACATAAGCTGTTGGTTCAGTTTTCTGGGGACCCATCAGAGCCTGAGCTTGACATGCCTCTCACTTGATTCTTAATGGACTTTGCTTTTGCCATTAGGTTTGACACGCTGATCATAATCGCAGCCTGATGGCCACGGTGGCTGATGCCACCATTCAGTCAGGACAGTGCCCCCAGCTCTAGGCTTCACAGAGGATCAGGTGCTTACTCAGTTCTCTGTTGAAAATCCACCCTGCACTGTGGAGATTTGGGGGCCAGGAATGGGGACACCAGAAAATTATTAAAAGTGTTCCGTATTCAGGTTGGAGATGTGGTTCAGTGATAGAGCACTAATCTGGGGTTGAGTCGCTCATAAAATAGTGGTGATTTGCAGATGGCCGTGCATGGCCTCCCGATGCTTTGAACCTTCTCTGGATTCTTTACAAGCCCCAATGTGTGTAAACACTACGTAAATAGTCCCTGCCCCGGGTTCTGCTTAGGGAGAGACAAGATGTTTTTCTGAGTACTTTCCGTCTGCAGTTTTGAAGTCCATGGAAGAGGACCTGCAGAGGTGGAGAGGGGCTGCCAGGGACCAAGGGCATCCCTCTCAGGGAGCTGGTTGGTTAGGGGCACACCCACTGACCACACCCTCTCCTTTCCCCTGGGTTCTCCCACCATCATGGAGCACCCCACCACCAGAGCAGGAGGAGGAAAAGGTGCCTACGGCCTCGCCCCGCCTGCCCCGCGAGGAGCCCGAGCAGGGAGCGGCAGGGACTCTCTTGGGCTTTGTGCATGGACAGGCGTTCATTCCCAGTGGGCAGAAGCAGGCAAGGGTCACCCACTCTCACTGGAAGACTGGAGAGGGGCAGGAGCCCAGGGATGGGGCTGCCCGAGCGGGAGGCGAGAAGGAGCTCCGAGCAGAGACAGCGTGTGCGGGTGCTGCCCCCTGCTCCTGCCCCCAGCCTCCCACCTTCATCCTTGGAGTTGAGGTGTCTCCCGTGGCAGAGGCAAGGAAGGGAGCAGGAAACCCGAGTCACCCATCTTGGTGTCACGCCTGCTGTGTCCCCAAACTGAGCAGAGAAGGAATGAGACGCTGGGGAGGGGCGGATGGGGCACCCCAAGGGCTCCATCGCCACCTGGTGCTAGGTGCTCCCCCTGGCCCAGTTCTGACTGCCCCAGAGGCCCAGGAGAGCTCTCCTGCCTGTTGGACAAGGAGGCCAGCGTTGGGCCTGAGAGGACAGACATCCCATCCTCTGGATGTCAGACCCTGGACACGGAGGACGGGGGGAGCTGTCACAAAGGCCAGGGCTGCTGGAGGCCCATCACCAGGGTGGGACCTGCAATGTCCCCCACCCCCAGCCCACCAGGATGCGGGGACTCCCAGCATGAGATGTCATGACCCCCGACCCCTGCAACCCCACGTTACCTGTGTTGGTGGCAGACTGGGTGGCCCCAGGCACCGGCCGGGCTGCCTCTGTGGGGCATTCTGTGGCCATCCTCAACAAGCCAGCAGACCACCATGCAGAGGGCATCGAGGGCAGCAAATGCCACCAACTGGCATTGGAACAAACCTGTACAGGAACACGACCCCTGGTCAGTGGTCACAGGGCACTGCGTCCCCTCCCACCAGCATGAGGCCTGAGCCCCCTACCCCACCCACAGGAGCCCACACCCCAGGGACACTTCCAGGCTCCAAGTAGACCCTCCCCTTGAGCCCTGGTCTGGGTGCCCAGCGCCGTCCTGTGCTTTCTTGTCCACCTCTGCCCGCTGCCCGGGCCCCTTCCCAGCTGCCTGTGTGGGTCTCATCTTGGTCAGAAACCACCTCCCTGGACGTGGGAGGGGGACCTCCGTTCAGACGGTCCCAGGAGGAATCAGCACATTGCCGTGCCACAGAGAGGGCCACTTCCAGGGTGAGCCTTAGCAGGGACTGGACCAGCAAATCAAGGTGACAGCAGTGTGCCAGCCGGTCCCCAGGAAAAGCTGGTGGGCAGTTCCCCTCCTGGGGCTCTGGCTGGGGCTGATGCTGTGGGAAGGAGGCAAGCCTGAGAGAGCGCAGCCGAGAAATGCTCACTCTACAGAAATGCTCTCAGGGCCTCCCACAGAGGGGCAGGCAGTGGACCAAGAGGACACTGACACAGGACTGGTGCAGCCCTTGATGAAAATAGTTCAGGAGAGAGGCCAGGGGACCTGTCACAATGGGGAAGGAGAGGGTGAGGCCACAGAAAAGAGAGAAGCAATACAGAGGAGGAGGGGAGGGGCCTAGGATCCGGGCAAGGGGTGCCTGGGCTGGAGCTGCTGGCCGTCCTGGACAGAGTGGGCCGATAGCTCCACCTCACACCTCAGAATGGGCCTCATTGGGAAATAGGTTCTTTGCAGGTGGATTAGTCAAAATGGAGTCATCTTTGATATCGGGGGACGCAGCTGTTCTCACTGTCGTCCTATGAGAAAAGGAGGGACACACAGGGAGGAGGTGGCCTGTGGAGACCGACACAGAGACTGGGGTGAGGTGGCCACAAGCCCAGGGCTACCTGGGCCACGGGGAGCTGCGGGGAGGATGAGCTCTCTCAGCCAGGGTGACCTGTGGCCGCAGAGCTGGGAGGGGACAAACGTGTCTATATGAAGCCACCTGGTGTCTGGTCATGTTTATACAGATGACCCTGCGGGAGGTGTGTGTGGAATGGAAGGTGCGGGGAGGAGCGGGAAACGTGGAGGGGGAGGTGAGGCAGAGGGACCGTTTTGCAGATGAGTCTTGACTGTCAGGGAGACAGAGGGAGAGAGACAGGCCGCGGGGCCCCCAAACATGACCAGGTGAAGGGGACACTGATGCTTTACAGACAGAAAGACTCTCATTCATTCATTCAACAAACAAAGTGCACCTACTAAGTGCCAGAAACTGATCCGGGCTACAGGGGTCAATAAGAACACAAGCCCTGGCCGCCTGGCGTTTATTTTTTGCATTACAGATAGATAATAAATACAAACAAATTCAAAAAGTTAAAACAAGTTAAAGACCAAGGAGCGTTGGGCAGAGGGGAGGAGGGATGGGATGCTGGTGAACTCATGGACTTCGACACAGCACGTCCCAAGGCCCCTTGTCAGCTGCGGCTCCATGGCCCCTGGCCCAGGGTCAGCCTGGTCTCTGAGGTTCTTCCACTTGACACAACATGCCTTGGCCACAGGGACTCCTGGTCCTCCCAGGGTCTGCTGGGCTCTGCTTCCTCCCCACTGAGGACACCAGGGGTTGGGGGCCACCAAGCTGTCCACTGGCCTTGCCGAGGCCCTCAGCCTTCCTCAGCCGGCCTGCATCTGCCTCCTGGCTCCGTGCTGCACCTCTGAGGCCAAGTGACCACCTGCTCTGGCACCTGGTTCTCCCTGTTCCCTGAGACAGGAGCATGGCCCCAGGCTGGCCCCCCAGAGGCCGCAGCAGACAGCACCTGGGCACGTGAACATGGGTGAGGACCCAGGCAGCCGAGGTTCCAAGGCCACGGCCCAGGAGTCCCCGAGGTCTTCACCCAACACAGAGCCAGGGTGATTCCCGCGCCCCAGCACCCACAGGCAAGAGAACCTGCGCCTCACGCCCCACCCAGCAGCTGCCCTGTCCCCAGCTGGCCTGGGGACCCCTCGTCCTGCCTTGTCCTGCCTCGTCCTGCTGCCTGTGCCCAGAAAGGAGGTGGGAGAGCTCCTGGCAGCCACACGCGCTGGGCACTGGACCCCTCCAGCTCGCTGCTGTGATCCCGTGACCCCTGGGTATGAGGAGCTGGGCGAGGACACAGAGGGAGGAGGTCTGAGGGCCACCTGGCTGCTCCTGCCCCGTCCTGGCAGCTGCTGGAAGGATCAGTGGATGCGACATGACCTTGAGTGCTGAAGGACACCAGAGGTGGCAGGGGCATCCTCGGCTGGGGTGAGCGCTCGGTGGCCCTGGTCCTCACCCACATGAGCCCGTGAGGGTGGACGCCAGCTCCAGGGGCCACATCTCCTGGACAGCCTGCGTTGCCACCAGGCCTTGCCCACTTTGTGTGCCCAGGGGGCTGGGGCAGAGGTGGCCTTGGGAAAAGACCCCACACACAGATGTGTTGGGGGGACAGGAGTGTCGCAGGGCAGGGTCAGTCCAAGGCTCCTGCAGCTCCAGGTCCTCCTACTGAGACCTTCTCCCTGCCTGTCCCCACGGACCCAAAGCTGGTCCTTCACCCCGGGGACCTCAGCATCATCCTCCCTCCATCCACACGGAGTCCAGTGGACATCCCCCTAGGGCTCTCAGACCTGCCCCATTGCACTGGGTGCTGGGTGGCATCCCTGTGCCCGCTCTCCTGTGATGCCCTTGGCAGCGTCCCCCGCCTCCATGCTGGCCCATTCCTGACCCCACAGCTCCCTACCATGCGGTCCCTCCTCCTGCACCCCAAAGCTCCCCACTGTGCACCCCTCCTGCACCCTACAGCTCCCCACTGTGCACCCCCTCCTGCACCCCACAGCTCCCCACTTGCACCCCCCTCCTGCACCACACAGCTTCCCACTGTGCAGCTCCCCGCCTGCACCCCACAGCACCCCACTTACACCCCCCTCCTGCACCACACAACTCCCCACTGTGGGAACAGGGACTGCAGAGGTCCCCACACCTGGCCCACAGCCCTGCTCAGAGGCTGGCAGGAGCAACTGTAAGTTCCCATTTGAGTCCAGGCCAAGACCCCGTCCCCTCACTGTCCTTGAGCCTGCCTGGTGCTGCCGTGGGTAAGGGTCCCCCACCAGCCATTGACCAGTTGCACACGTGCAGATCCGTGTGGTCTGAGCTCTCTGCAGGGTGACCTCTGCCTCCCAGCACCTCCCTCGCCGCCTGGGCTGACCCCCTCTGGAGACGCAGGGCCATGTGTTGCCATAACAACCCTTCTGCTCCAGGAGGTCCCTCTGCAGCCCTCCTCTGGGGACTCTGCGGAGTGGCTTCCGTGAAGGAGACTGGAGGCCAGACCCTGCCCTCTGTTCTTGGGGTGTGGAGCCCCTGTTCACCCGAGAGAGGGCCAGCAGTGCCCTGGGCCTTCTGGGCACTGGTCAGCACTCAGCTGGGCCACAGGCGCTGGGCTCAGGCATCTGCACGTCCACTCAGGATGTTGCGCCATAAAGCCTGGGGGAGAGAAGCGAGCCCAGGGCCCTTTCTCCTGGGAGCCCAAAGCCCCCCAGGGTGGGGTCGTGGCCCTGGGGTGTGGACCCAGGCCTGCTCTTGGTGGTGGTCCTCGGATCTTGGGTGGGCACCCTGCCCGTGGATTAGATGTGACTTGAGCATGTCCCCAAGGGCTCATGTGTCAGGAGTGGCCCTCAGCATGGGGATGTTGGGAGGTGGGATCTGTGGGGGACAAACCAAGGACAATGACAGGAAGAAGCAAGGCCGCTGTCCAGTGAGCCCCTGGTGGTAGGGCAGCCAGTCCCCTGAAGGTCCTCTGACCCCGTCTCAGGAGGCAGCCTCTTCCTCCCTTACATGGCCCCTGTCGTGCCACCATCTGCCACCGGCTCCTCCCCAGAGGCCCAACTGGTGCCCCCCACTCCATCTCGGATGCGGAACCTCCAGATCCAGGAGCGAAATGAAGCTTGATTCGTCGCGACCTCCGCCTGCCAGGGTGACTCACCCAGGAAACAGTGATGACCAGCTCAGCTCTCCAGGGGCCACAGCCATCCAGCTCCCAGAACCCGGGATCGCTGGGAGAAGCTCACACGTCCGCCATATGCCGGGGGGAGGCTCAGGGTGTGAGAAAGACTGGGCCTAGGTCAGGAAGGGCCCCGGAGGACCCTCCCCTGCCGCAGCTCAAAGCCCCAGAAAACAGGGGACGACGCTCGGGCTTCCTTGTCCTGCAGAATCCTGTGGACAGGACGCAAAACTCTGGACAATCCCAGGGACACAGAAGTCTCTCTCCACGCACGTAGCCTTCCTGCCCCAGGGATAAGGCCCCGGAAATACATTTACTCTGGGAAACCCTCTTTCGGCAGCTGGGTCTAGTCAACCCTGACTTTCAAACAGGGGCTGTTAAATGCCAATAGCTTTGATTCTACATTTAAACCCAGTTGAAAGTTTTCCAGGCTCCTAAGAGAAAACGCTGGTCAGAGGACTTGGCTTTTCAACCAGTTTCTTTCAGAAACTCTTTTAAAACCGTAACCGCTACTTATAAATTATAGATTCTGTCCCTGGCCTCTCATGTTCGGTTACATAACCTTGTTAACATAAAAATTAAACACGAGAGATGAATCAGCTCAATTGGATTCACTTATATAGATCAAACGCTGAGCCCAACCGGGAGCCAGAGGCCCTAAATGCAGCCAGGGAGGAATTGGTTCTTGGGTGGGTCTTGATTGGGTGGAGAAGGAGGAGAGGTCTGAGGACTAAGCGCCAGCCTTCAGGGTCGGCCGGTTCTGACCCTGCAGCCTGACAAGTTCTCACAAAGTGAGGAAGGGGCTGCCGGGGTCGACGGGGAGACCTGGGGGGTCTGCCAGGCACCTGGGCAGTTCTGGGTGCCCTCCCTCCCCGCTAGGCCATTTTCAAGCCTCTTTTCGTATATTATCTCCTCTGATGCTCCCCGAGTAGAGCGGGGTGGGGGGGAGCAAGTTCCGTCGTCCCAGTTCTGCTAATTGAAGTGCAGAGGCTGAAAGGCTTCCAGGCCCTCTGTAAACAGGGGCCTCCTCCAACGGAAGAGAATTCAATCAAGCCACCCGATTGTTACTAGTCTAGACGTGGCTTGGCCTGAGTGTCCAAGTCCTGGTTTAGCCCACCGTCCGGATGCCAGTCCCCACACCCATCCACCCCACACTCGGAGCTCCAGCGCCCTGGAGCCATCCCTCGTCCATCCCAGGACTCCCTGCTCCTCAGCCCTGTCCTCAGCCTTTGGGGCTCAGGTTGGACACTGCCCCAGAGCCCTGGGTTCAGGGTTCTCCTCTGTGCTCAACAAGTCCTTGCCCTCTGCCCCTCGTAGCTCCATCGTTCCATTTGAGCAGCCTGTCTCCCTGCCTGCGACCCCTGGACTCCAGCCCTGGAGGCAGGTGCCTCCGTCTGGGCATCTGGAGGCGGCTGCACAGCAGGACTCTGTGTGTGTCAGCTGCGAGGCCTGGACACACGGCTCAGGCAGGACCTCAGCCACAGGTGTGGTGGTTGTTCCTCAGCAGTGTCCCCAAGACAGTCTGTCCTCTCCGAGCGGCCTTCTCCCTGGGGTCGCACGGTGTGTGCTCGGCTGGACTCGGGCCTCATCGACACTGGCCCACATGCTTTCCAGAGCCAGCGCCCAAGGCTCCGACCTGACTCCACAGTGTCCCTCTGACCCCTACGGGCACCTGGCACCTTTTGCAGGAGGGGGAAGCACCATTGCCTTGGACGGTGCTGGGGTTCCCAGGAGGGCCGGAGCAGGGGCCAGGCTGGGGAGTCTCCTGGGAGTGCCTCTGGGGACCGTGGCAGTGGGAGGAAGCTCTCCGGGCATCACAGGGTGGGGGCCTGCCACGGTCAACACTGGGGAGTCTACACCAGCTCCGAATCCCAGTGGTTAGTGTCGGGAGCTCAGGTGGGGGTCGGAGAAGGTCTGATGTGGCATTCCCAGGGGGAGCTTACCAAGTTCTCACGTGCAGAATCCCATCAAAAGCCACACCAAAGGCAGGGTGCCCTCTGCAGCCAGCACTGCGTGGCCAATCGGCAGGTCGTGCAATGGTTTTAAAGCTACCTGCCAGTGTGGAAATGAGAAGGCAGGCCCAGGGGTTCTCGCAGGTGGCAGGTGACGGGAGGTGGCACGTGAGGGCAGGCCCCACTCTGCCCTCCACACATGGCCGTGGTCTGCAGGAACCTCTGGGAGCCGCCCCTCTGTGGTGGAAAGTAGTGTTCACGTCCCGATAGACTGAAGCTGACTGAGGACTGCGGTGGCTTCGGCTGACTGCAATCTGGTCTCTGCCCTTGGCTCTGGGCAGGCCCTGCTGCCCCACGTGGTGGTTGACACAGCCCCAGGGATACTTTGGGTCTTCCAAGGCAGGGTCATGAGAAGCTCACAGCGGCCACATGGGCCTTGTGGAAGATGGGCTCTTGGGATTCCTGCTGGGCAGGGAGTCAGACACCCTGTAACAGACCTGACACCCAGGTTCAGCCACACCATGAAAGCCAAGCCCAGGGAGGATGCTGACCCTGCAGAGAGAGCATATGCAGATCCCAGAGCTGGGGCCCAGTGCCCGAGCCAGCCAGGAAGCCATCATCCAGGAACAAACCCCAATGTCGAGTCTTCCTCACGTCTCAAATGCAAAACCAACGAGATCGTGAGCCCAAGAACCTGGCTGTTCCCAGCCCGTGAGCTTCAGAGTGGTCTGTGCTACAGCAAGAGATCCCCAGAGCCAGAGCCCAGACTCCCACCGAGTTCAGAAGGATTCGAGCTCGAGTACCGAAGACAAGCATGATTAGCACCAGCTCCACAAAACCCCCCACTTAGTCTCCATTTTTTTTCCAGTAAATGTCATGCTCCGAGGGAGAATAACCAAGGAAAGTTCAAAGTAATAATATCAGAAATCTGCTTCCTTTTTTCTCTTTTGACATTTTATTGTGATATGAAGGCAGATGATGAAGGCCCTGATGGGTATATTTAGTTCCTTTTGTTGGTGAGTGTTCAAAGGTAGGTTCTGTGTTGCCCTGATTAGCACCAAGGATGCAAATACCTGAGCTGCTCCTTCACCATACTGAGTCACGCTGCAGACACGGGGCCCGTCCACCTCCAGGACCAAGCGTCTCTTTTATGGGTCCCTTTTCATGAGCCCAGGAGCTTGGCTCCGTCAGAAACTCCCCTGGCTCTGGCTGGGGCACAGCCCAGATGGCCCCACACCTGCCCCCCAGCAAATGCGCCATTTTCCTCAAGGTCTCTAGAGCGCAAGGGATTGCCTCCCCAGTCACATGCCTCTCTGGGATTCAGTGAGCACTCTCTTCTGTCACATGTCACCTCTGGGAGCCAATGGGGGCTGTCACTTCAGTCACATGTCACTTTCAGGATCCTTGGGAGCCCCTGGGAGGCCCTGCTCTGTCCAAGGGGCGGCAAGGCCTGGTCAGGGGCAGGACTACCACCTTCCACCTTGGCAGACACCCTCCTGTCTTGGTCAGTGCCAGCAGGTGGCCCCTGCCCCTGTTGTGCGGCTCAGCCTCTCCCTGGCAGGGCTGCTTGCTTAGCCTCGGGGCCCAGGTGGGCTGCACACCGAGGCCTGGCCCTCTGCTGGTGGCCGTTTGGGCGTTGCTGTTGTTTTTAGGAGCAGGCTCCTTGGTATTACCTCTTCCTTCCTCACACGGGGCTCTCAGGATCCCCGTGCAGAGGGAGTGTGACTGGCCTTTGGATGCTCCATGTCCACCCAGGTGCTGCCCCGCCGCCCAGGAAGCCATTGGGAACAAACCTGCTTGGGGTCCCCATCCACGCACGGCATCTCCAGTAGCCCGCTGGTCAGGGGTTTTCCAGATGAGATCCACGGGCATCGCTGGGGCTTGCGCCGGTGGGGAAAGAGAGGAGGTCACCCTCCCGTGTGGCTTAAGTCCTAGGCCAGACAGCCCAAAGCCATCAACCCATGGGCAGGTAAGTGCAGGTACTGAGAGTGACAAGAGGAGACGGGGTGACAGGGTGCCCTGCGTTGCCCAGGGCCTCCGGATGGGGAGGTGGGGAAGGCTCTGCTGGGACAAGGAGGGACCTGGAAATCCAGGCAGAGGAACAGCAAGGGCAAGGACCAGGAAGCAAGGACCTCGGAGCGTCGAGGAGCACCAGGAGGTCAGGACGGAAAGCGCAGGATGGCCCTCACCCTCCATCAGACCCCGCGCCATCGGAGGCCAGCTCCCCCCGACCGCTCTGCTAAGAGGTGGCTCCCACTGGGCACCTTTCTGTGTCTAAGCAGCTTTCTAGGCCTCTAGTCCCTCAGCTCCGTCTGCTGGCCACGTCCCCTGCAGGAGCGCAGCGGGGAAGGGTGGTCTTTGCCTTCAGGGCACAGCCCATGCCTCTTGCTGCTCCCGGAGCACGGTGGGTGCCCAAGGAGTCACCGCTGAGTGGCTGAGTGAGCGACTCACCCACATGAGCCACCTCGCCCTCGGGGACTTCGTTCCAAGCTCCCCAGGGACTCCGGGAACTGCAGATGGGACCAAACCCTATAAGTGCTGTGGTTTTCTTTTCCTTCCTGCGCCTGGCTGTGGTGACGTTGAGTTATAAAATAGAACAGCTGGGACAAGAGACGGCCGTGACGCTCCGAGTTGGCACTTCCTCTGTCCCTCCTTCACTGTGCCATGCTGACCACAGGTGACGGCAGGGAGCAGACACCATGGACACTGGGGGTCTGCTGCAGCTGGGGAGGATTTAGCACGTGGGTGTCCATCTTCGGGCCTGGAGGACAGGCCTCCCGCTGTCCTCGCACACACCATTGTGACAACGGCACAGCCCCACTTGCTGCGGGCTCTTGTTCACCAGGTTTGTCTGAGAAGTTAGTCACCTCCAGGGTGGGATTGTGGTGGTGTCTGTTCTGTGGATGAGGTGACGAGAGCGTGAGAGGTCACAACTCACCCAGTGTCACGCAGATGCTAAGGGACAGGAATGGGACTCTCTGGAATCTGCAGCCTGCAGAGCTCGGACACCCGGCATGGAGCAAGACTGGGTGCAGGGCCTCTTCCCCCCAGCTTCTGCCTCCTGTCTACACCCTCTCTGTCACCGAGCAGCACATCAGCTTCTGTCCCACAGGTGGAGTGTCGTGGGGCCCTGAGACCCTCTGGAGCCAAACTGGGCTCTACCTCCTGGGAGCCGCTCATCTCGGGCAAGTGAGTGTGCTTCCCGTGCCTGGGTCTTGCCATCTGTAAGACAGAAGTCATCAGGACGGCGGCCTCACACATCTCTCAGGAGGCTGAACACACTCATCCTGGAGAAGCTCCGTGTGACAGTGGGGCCAGCCTTGCTGGCACCCTAGAGACCAGGCAAGGTGGGGAATCCAGCAAGGTCCCACCCTTCCCAGTGGCCATGGGGGTGGGGCAGCCAGACAGCCAGGGAGCTGGGTCCCCAAGGGCGACAGCTCCTCTGCTAAGAGAGGGGACCTGTGAGCTGCCTGTCTGGACACGCACCGGAGGATAAGGTGGCCCCAGGCAGAGAAGGGAGCAGAAAAGCCCTGAACTTTTAGCAAGTTCTGAAGACGGCACGAGGGCAGTGTGGCAGGGCGCTGTGTCCACCCACAGTCACCAGCTCTTCCCAGGTCCTCAGGGAGGACAGTCACAAGACACAACAAACACCAGGGCAGGCCAGAGACCAGGAGGGCCCCCTTGGTGGCACCCAGCTCCCACTCCACTCCCAGGAGGCAAACTCCCCCAGCCAGTCCAGGGAAGTGCAGAACGGCATGGGGGTCAGGGGACTGAAGCCGTCCACCCTGGGCGGAGGCAGAGAGGCCCCAGGCTAGACCCAGGGTCCAGAAGAGGTAATGAACAGAGGCCTGCTGCCCCTAGGGAGTGGGGACGCTCTCCTGTCCCAGGTCCCCATGGAGGGACATGCTATGCAGGGACTGAGCTAAACCTGCTCGGGACCAGGCTCAGGGGGCCTTGGACGAGGCCACAGCAGGAGACGAGGCATCTCTCACGCCCACACTTTCATAGGGTCAGGGTCAGGGTCAGGGTCAGAGTCAGGGTCAGGGTTAGGGTCAGGGTTAGGGTCAGGGTTAGAGTAAGGGTTAGGGTTAGGGTCAGGGTCAGGGGTTATGTTTAGGGTTAGGGTCAGGGTAAGGGTCAGGGTCACGGTTAGGGTCAGGGTCAGGGTCAGGGGTAAGGGTCAGGGTTAGGGTTAGGGTCAGAGTCAGGGGTTAGGGTCAGGGTTAGGATTAGGGTCAGGGTCACAGTTAGGGTTAGGGTCAGGGTCAGGGTCAGGGGTTAGGGTTAGGGTTAGGGTCAGGGTGAGGGTCAGGGTCAGGGTTAGGGGTTAGGGTTAGGGTTAGGGTTAGGGGAGCAACCGCCCTCTATCTTGGGGGGCAGCCAGAGTAGGGAAAGAGACACCCCAGCCCATGACACAGGGGACAGAGGCTGCTGAGGTGGCTGGAGCCCGGGGATGGGGTGTGGAGTCTCTGGTGCACTGTAATGACCTTGGTGGCCCCCACCCCTCCACACCAGACGGGGCTTCCTCTGTCTCTTCCACTCACCTCACAGACAGATAAGGAAGATCACCATTTCTGAGTGTCGACCCTGTTTACTCTGTTCCTACTTCCTCTCTGGCATTTAATTTACAGGGCCATGAACCACATACAGAGTGAGAATAAGGCAATCTGTTGTCAAGAGGTAAAGGAGTCAACAGAAGAAGGCCCCAGACGTCGGCGCTGTGGACACTGGCGCTGTGGGAAGGTCAGGCTTGAACGATGCCCTGGTCACAGGCTTGTGCTTGATAGAAGGTAGACAGCTGAATGAACAGGAGGGAATGCCAGCAGCGGGTGGACCACAACCATCCAACGGAGTCAGAAGTAGCTGAGACGAGGTCGCGGATGGGCAGCAACTGCTCAGCCTTTGCCCAGTGTCCGCGGCTTTCATCTGCGGCAGGCCCTGCCCTGCCCCACCTCCACAGGGGTTTGGGGGTTCCAGGGTGTGGTCTGTTGGCCCCCTTGTTTCCAGGCCTATGACAGAGCGAGGCCACTCACCTCACAGACAGGAAGCAAGAGAAGAGGGGGATAGTGTCCACAGTGCACCCCAGGGCACACCCCAAAGACCCAGAGACCCCCTGGGCCCCGCCGCCCCCAGGTCCCACCACCTCCAATGCTCCACCTCCAACAGCACCGCCCAGGTACCAAGTCTAGCACATGGGCCTTTGGGTCATTAGGATCCATTTTGGAGGACGAGGACCATGTGTCTCTTGCTTCCTCTGCTGGGCCCGGCGTTCAGGGCAGGACCAGGCTCACAGTAAACCCACAGCCAGGAAGGTGCCCGGGACTTGCTGGTGGGAACACGGGCAGCTGAGTGCACTTCTTCCCTCTAAGTGGCCCTGATAGGACTGCTGGGCTCCTACTTCACACGAGGGGCAGCTTTAGATTCCTCCCAGTGAGGCTGCGTCTCTCCCTCACCTTCTCTGCCTCCCAGGTGGACACTCAGCCACTCCCTCGCCTTCTCTGCCTCCGAGGTGGACACACAGTCACTCCTTCACCTTCTCTGCCTCCCAGGTGGACACTCAGCTACTCCCTCGCCTTCTCTGCCTCCGAGGTGGACACACAGTCACTCCCTCACCTTCTCTGCCTCCCAGGTGGACACTCAGCCACTCCCTCGCCTTCTCTGCCTCCGAGGTGGACACTCAGCTATGGAGACACCGAGGCCACAGACTGGGGAGAGGCCAGCCTGGGCCATCCAAGGCCAGAGAGCCTGCCCTGGCAGCCACATCTCAGCCCCTGCACTGGACCGTGTCCATACCACAAAACAGCAGTCAGTGTGAGTGTCCTGGGGGAGCCCTGCCCTCTCCAGTTGCTGAAGAGCAGAGTCCGGAAGACCCAGCCTGCAGCACCAGTGGGGAGAGAAGGGCCAGCCACTGTGGGCCTCTAGAGCAGCGCAGGCCCTGCACAGCACCTCCTGCCCATTAATCCCCCAACTGTGCTGGAGGGAGACCCCACGGTGCCCCTTCATGCTGACGGGAGGCTGAGGCTCAGAGAGGCTGTCAGGGTTTTCTCACAGGCCCCAGTGGAGTGTGGGACTGGTTTCCCGCTCCTACCCTCCTGCTGAGATGAGAGGGCCAGAGCTCCCAGGGAGACACAGACACAGCACCCCCACAGGGGAAGGTTGGGGACAGCGGGGACGCAGGCCAAGCAGGGCCACTGCACTGCCGGAGCCTTAAAGCCAGCATCACGGTCCCCTGGAAGAGCCCAGACCTCTGAAGAGGTCCCTGCAGCGGCTGCCTGTGGCCCCTGGTCCTCGGCTGGAAACAGAGTGTCCTGAAGGGAGAGGAGGTGCCCTGCCACCGCAGAGGGAGCCTTGGGACGGGAGAAGACTGGCTTCCTGTGTCGGGCCCGTTCCTCCCCAAACCCCGGGGGCTGATCTAACTGTAAAATGAGCCTGTCAGGCTGCCTGCCCTTGTCACTGTGCTTTTGACGTCACCACCATCACCTTGAATTCAGTTTCTAAGTTACACGTAGAGTCAGTTGGGTCTTTCGTGGCCAGACAACCCTAGAAGGCAGGTCACAAGACAGACATTGAGGGCACTCGGCCTGGGGTCCCTTCCGCAGTTGACTCCAAATCCAGCTGGCCCTGAACCTCACAGGCACTGTTCCCCCGCCCAGTGCTTCCAAGGACGCTTCACCTGGACTGAGAGCGGGGGTCCTCTCTTCCTGGAGCAGGTAACGACACCCAGGTTTGAGTTGAACCCCGTTTCCCACTTGTCCCCAACGACCTCCCTCCTGGGTAGTCATCTGGCCTCTTGGCTTTGGGTCTTCTCTCTAAGAGGGAAGAGTGAATGGTCCCCACACTTCACAGGGACTGTGGGAGGTGACCGGAGTCTGAGGAGGGTGCTGCCGTCTGGGAGGTCTTGATTTTGGAGGAGGAAAGGGACTGTGTGTGGCTGGATGTGGACTGTCCCCAGAGGCTCATGTGTCAGGTGACACAGCAAGGTTCAGGTGGAATGACTCACCTCATAAGTGGATTAATCCAGTACATGAGTTAATAGTCTGAATGGACCCCTGGGTTGTAACTGTGGGTGGGGGGTGTGGGTGGAAGATAGGTCACTGGGGGCCAGGCCTCCCTTGAGGGTCATGTTTTGTTCCCTGGTGCGCTCTCTCTCTCTCTCTCTCTCTCTCTCCTTCCAGCTGCCTGGAGTTGAGCGCGCCCTCCACCATGCTGGTCTGCTCCCCTCAGACCCTGGGCAAGGGAGCCAGCTGACCATGGACTCCGAAGCCGTGAGCCCAAGTTAACTTTTCCTGCTCTCAGCTCTTCTTGCCGGTGACTTGGTCACAGTGGGGACCAGCTGACTAACAGGCTTCCTCAACAAAGTGTCCTGAGCTGAAGCTTGGCAGCTGGCATTTATCTCTCCCTGTAGGAGGCCAGGAGTCCAAGGTCGAGCTGTCAGCCGGGGCCATGCGCTGTTCAAGGCTCTGGGGAGGGGTCTTCCTGGTCTCTGCTGGCTCCCGGTGGCTCTGCCATCCCATGTTCCTGGGGTTGGCTGCCTTGCTCTCATCTCTGCTCTGTCTTTTCACAGCCTCCTCCCTCCCTGTGTCCTCTCCTCCTTTTACAAGGACAGGATTTGGGGTGCTCCCTGGTCCAGGATGACCCCATCTTCACTTCGTCACATCTGCGGAGACCCTAAGTGAAACCACATTCATGGACTCGGCAGTTACAGCTGAACCACAGCAGCAAGGTGGCCTCGCCAGCACCCTGGAGCAAGAGCTCACCTGGCTGCAGGTGTGCCAGTCACTCGGTCTCAGCACTGGGTCTGCAACAATTGGAGGCTCAGAATTAAGGGACCCGTGCCTCCCCTGACCCCACAGGCCCTTCCTGCACTTGAAACACAGCTCCAATTAGGTGACACGAGTGCGTAGCGGGAGGCTGTCCCCAGGGACAGCTGGTCTAACGGGCAGATGAGAATGATGTGCAACAAGTACAGGGATCATGAGCGAGCACGCGGTCTCCCCAGGCTGGAGGAAGTTTCCCCCGCTGACCTGGCCTGCTGCACGCCTTGGCTTGGGCGGGCTCTTGCTGCTGACTGAGTATAGCGGGTCTCAGGACAGACCCTCTCCACGAGGGAGCTACAGAGGCACACCCTTCCCCAGCACGGACCCTCTGTCCACCACATCCATCTCCTTGATGCACAGGCAGGCCCTCGACCCCCCGCAGACCCCCATAGCACCCCATAAAGCATCACGCTTTCCTTGGAAGCCTGCGTGCATTTTCACACCGCGTTGTGGACCGTGAGGGTCGTGAATGGAGGCACCCCTGCCCCCTGGCCTGGCTGGGTGAAGGTTGTGGGCTGTGCCCTCCTGTGCCCCCTGCACTCTCCTACGCGGCTCTAGCCTGGTTTGGGTGTGAATGACTCCACCTGCACTGCCTGAGGAGGCCGAGGGGGAGGTCGTGGGCTGCATGTTTAATTCACAGTGCAAGCGCGAGCAGTCGATTCATAATTCAGACGCTGCTGCCCTAAATTAGGTGCACCTTCTGAGCTGAGTGAGATGGGAGATGGGAGCCCTTTAAAGAAAACCCATAAAGTCCCCGTTTCCCTCCCTCCGACAGAGTTCTGCTCTCCTGGGCGACTCTTCAGCTCTTAGAGAATAGCATCTTGTGAGTAAAAGGAGGCAGTGAAAATGGAATAAGAAATTTAAATATGAAACTTTAATTAAATCCCTCTTTGATCATTCTCCCCAGAACCAGCCGAGGGGCTGCTCCGTTCAGCCATGAATCCCATCACACGCCTCGGGCTAATTAGGGAAGGGATGGCCTGCCGGCTGGGGGCGGGGAGCCTCTTGACCCCACAACAGCTCAGGGGAGCCCTTCTGACGGGGGCGAGGCCAGCCTCCGCCATCTGCCCGTCCTTGCGAGTCTCACAGATGAAGTGCTCTTTGTGCCCCCTCAGGTCTCCCAGCCCAGGACTCCCCAGAGAGGGCCAGGCATCCAGGGGTGAAGGTCCCCAATAGCTCTGGTCCTGATTTTGCAGGGCCAGAAGGGTTCCTTTTACAATTTTTAAAAGTGCTTCTCATTGACATGCACTAATTGTGCGTGTGTCTGAGGCTCGGTGTGATAATGCCATTCGCATGTTTGATGCGTAAAGGTCAGATCAGGGTAATTAAGGATTTTCCTATTTTAAATCAGCTCCCTGCATCCTGTTGCAGGCACCTGCATTCCTGGGGGGATCACACAATGGACACCCAACAGGTCACAAAGGACTCCACAGCCACACCATCTGGTCTGGGACATTAGCCCAGCCCCCATGCTATGTCACCTCATCGGTCTGAGCCTGCTGCCCAACAGACAGAGCTCAGGCTGTTTAGAGGGAGCGCACACATGGGACACACATACACACAGGACATGCATATACAAGGGACATGCATACACACGTACACTTGGGACATGCATATGTACTGCGCACACACACACACACACACACACACAGACACGTGTACGTGGATATTTGCACAGAGGTACACACACACCCAGTGACACACGTATACAGACGCCCCACACACATGTGCACCCACCATGGATTAGGTGCCAGCAGCATCTTCAGGAAGTGCCACCAACCCCCCTCGTTTGGGTGTCATGGTCAACCTCGTCGGACGTGACCCTGGGAAGTGTGTGGCTCTGCCTCGGAGAGGGCGGGTCCCCACAGGGGAAGGGAGCTCTGCAGGGCAGGAGCAGTGGGGGAATTGGTGATGTTACCAATTTGTGGGAGACCAAAGACTTTCCTTAAATGATTTAAGAGAAAGTATTTTGCTAAGTAAACCATGTTGCAAAGAATTTCAGGAGCACTGTTTAAATTATTAAAAGAATCAATTGTTTCCCAGCCCTGGAAGCACCATTTGGATATGATTAATAAGACATCACAAATTATTCCACACCATTACTGCAGGGCCCCGTGTTCCTGAGCAATTTTGTTGGACGATGTCTTTGTTCCATTAGTTTGGGGATAAAAAGAATATAACTAGAATTTTTTATTTGAATCCTGGAAGTTCAACTTTCCTCAGGTTGAGGTCTGCTCTCCGTCTTCATCGACTGACTGGAAGAGCTCCCGCCTCCGTCAGCTCTTCGCTGCTGGGACAAAGAGCCTGAGAGAGCAAAGTAAAAGGAGGAAAGGTTTACTTACTGTCGCCACCCCTTGCCCGCGCAAGGAAGACGCAACTCAGGAATCTTCTTTCAGCGGTTTATTCAGGCCCTTGATATTTCTTCTACTACTCCCTCGGATGCCCCTCCCAGCCTTAATGTAACATCTCAAGCCCCAATGCGAAGCTGCCATGTGGAACTTTCTCATAGGGTGCTGAAAAGCCATGCGTCAACTCTCCCAAATAAGGAGTTGTTTGTCACAAACCACAGCGGAGCCAGCGCCATCTTGTAATGGCGACCATAATCTGCATAAGCGGCAGAGGCGGCTCACCACAACTTACCACGGCTCCTGGCTTCCGAGGTTCCGCTGTGGCCGGTTGGGCCTGCGGGTTTCTGCTGCATGGGGCAGAACATCGTGGCTGGAGTGTGCCATGGAGCAAGGCTGCTGGCCTCACAGGGGCCAGGAAGCCAAGAGACAGAGGGAGCAGCTGGGGCCCCCAAGCCCCCAGAGAGGCGCACGCCAGAGCCTCGCTCCTCCCTCCTGCCGGTCCCCACCTCCTTGGACCAGCCACCAGCTGGGACTCTGGCCTCCACACATGGGCCTGGGGGGACGTCTGTGGATCCACTGTAGCCATCTGTGTGCACACCAGCCCCAGGGAGTGGCGTGAAGCTGTGGTGGCTGTATGTCCCTGGGACGCTCTGGGCTGACCAAGCATCCTGGGCTGGCCTTGCTGGCCTCCTGTGGGGTGGCTCCTCCAGGGTCAGCAGGGCTGGGCTGGGCTGGGCAGCACCACCTGGGCTTCTTTCTCCAGTCCTCCTGGGCAAGGTGGTCTCAGGAAGCACTCAGGACGAAGGCCGAGGCTCCTTCCTTGTGGTCACGTCACTGGTCAGCGGGGCTAGGCCGCGGTGGCCAGGGGTCTGGTTAAGCCTTCTTTCTGGGTGAACCTGTGGGTGTTTCCAGATGACCTGCCCTGAGCGGGGGAAGGCGCCATCGCTCTCTCGAGGGCTGGAGCTGGACATCAGTCTTCTCCTGGCCTTGGACTGCCAAGACCCAGACTGCAGCTGCCCCCCTAGACCCGGGCAGCAGCTCGCAGACAGAGGGGCTCTATCCCCATGGCTCATGTCCACGGCTCCAGGGCTGCAGGGACCGTGACCTTTGTATGTGCGTGCGCGCGCATGTGTGTGTGTACATGTGCGTGTACGTGTGTGTATGTGTGTGTACATGTGCGTGTGTGTACGTGTGTGTGCGCGTGTGCGTGTATGTGTGCACGTGTCCTGTGGGTTGTTTTTCTGTGGATCCCCGACTTAGGTAGCTCCTAAATCCACTTGTCATTTCCCCACACCCCCCAGGTTCAAGGTGAGGGGAAAGGGACTGCACCTCTTAAAGGGGACTGGTGGTCATATTTAATCCCCCACAAGCATTAGCCCACACCTGCGGTTCCTTGGTGAGCAGAGAGCGCTGTGGTCTCTCCAGACCTTGATACTGCCCAAGCTCCTCTTGGAAACCACCACAGAGGAGTCTTTGGAGAAGTCCCCCCAGCAGTCCAGAATGTGCAGGTTTGGAAGAAAACTTCAAGGAAAATTACTTTTTTTTTTTTAAAGGATCCTTTCTGCATGAAATGAGGCTTTGGTCAGGTTTTGCTCAGAACTCCTTGCCCGGGTGCTGTCAGGTGAGTCCAGAGGACAGAGGAGCCAAGCCCTTACCGCAGCATCTCCTGGCTGTGCGCTGGGCCGGCTGACCTCGAGCCCCAGGCTCACCATCTCAGAGCACCGAGGAGGGCCAGGTGGGCTCCCCCGCGGCCTTTGTTAGCACGGCAGCCAGACGGGGTGGTTGGAGCAGCAGAGACTTAGGGCCTCACAGTTCCAGAGGCTGAACCTCAGGATCACAGGCTGGTTCTCCCGCGGCTCCTGTCTGTTGTGGGGTCCCCATGCTGTGAGTGCAGGAGCATTCAGAGGCAAAGTGACAGGACTGTGCGGGCTGCACTCTGATCTGTCCACCCAGTCTGAAGGGCCTGACTGGGGCAGGTGGGAGGGGCTGGAGGAGGAGGCTCGCGGGGGCTGCCTTGGAATTGTCCTCTGCCCCTTCCCCTCTCTGCTTCCCAGTCGCCCTGAGCAGAGAAGAGCTCCTCAGCCTGCCATCCCCCATGATGGGCTGCCTCACCGAGCCCAGGGCAATGGGGCTGCCCTGCTACTAACTGGATCTCTGAAACCTTGACGCAGAACAAACTTCTCTGAGTCGCCCTCGTCCGGACCTGTGGTCCCAGGGACAGACCACGGCTAACACAGCAGCGTCTTCTCCCTGTGTCCTGACTCTGCCGACTGCTTTTCTTTTCTTTTACATTTTATACACGTTACCGGGGTGCAACCCCCACAGCCCAACACCCCCACGTGTACACACCACAGAGTAGTTCAACCATCTCCCCATCTTGAACGCTCACTCCCAAACCAGCCTGGCACCCTGGTGGCCACTTCTCCATCCAATCCCCGGCCCCAGCCCAGGCAGCCTCCGGTCCATTTCTGGCCGTGTAGACCTGCCTATTCCGGCCACTTCACGTACACACAGCCGCACACCAGGCTGCCGTCCAGGCCCCTGTTTCCTCTAGCTTCCCCCCTGCACTGGGCCAGGACTCCTTCTCTGGATGGCCAAGTGACAGTCCACAGTGCACACTGGGCACAAGGACTCGCAAGCTCCCGGCCCTTTCTGTCACCAATGGGTTCTCCCCTAGCTCCCTCCTTCCCTGCGGGCTGGGACAGTAGCGTCATGGCAGACCCCGCATTCCTCCCTGTTCATCATTCTGTCCTCACAGGCCCCAGGCCAGAGTCAAGGACACAGATATGAACAGCCCAGTCCCTCCTCCAAGCCTGGTTGCCCAGTGGGCAGGAAAGCCGTGAGGGGCTGTCACAGTGGGCTTGGGAACGCGGGCTTGTGTCCTTGGATCCCATGGGCGAGCTGGGTCCCTCACCCCGGCCTTCCTCCCTGTCCTGGAGGACAGCTGGTGGGCACAGGCTTGCTGTCCATCTCCTTCCTGTCCTGGACAGACTCTCTTCCTGTGCAACGGATCTGACCACCACCTCCGCTCCAAGCTGTTGGTGGGGACAGGACTCCCACCTGATGCTGGAGTGGCAGTGGGATCAGCAGCTTGTGAGTCACCAGACTCACAGCCAGGGAGGAGCACGGGCTGGCCATGCAGAGCCACACGGGGTGCAGTTGGGGCAGAGTGACCAGGCAGGGCATGGGAGGCAGGCCTTGCAGTGACAGGGAGGTAGGATGTCCCTGGTCCTGGGGGAGCATGTGAATGGCTTGTTGATCAACTTTGAGGGCTCGAGGGGAGGGGGAAGCTCCCTGGCTGAGGACCAGGGAGGTGTAGCTGGTCAGCTGACCAGGGAACCAGCCGGGTGGGAGGGGAGCTCAAGGTCAGGCCATGGGCTCAGCCTACCAGGCACCTACTGGGGACAGTCCAGCCCCCACCCCAGCCTGCCAGGGAGGGCCTGATTGATTTGGCCGATGGGTGGGAGACAGGACCAAGGAGACCCAAAACCTGGAGATCTCACTCCCTGCAGGTACACCAGAGCTCCGGGCAGCTGGTGGTGGGCATTCCATCCAGCCCTCGAGTCCCCCTTGCTTGGACATTCGTTTTGCAGCCTCTGCGTTCAGCTTGCCGTGGGCTTCGCCCACGGTGCTCATGTGCACCTCCGAAATCCCAAGCTGGCCTCTTCCACCCTGAGGTCAGCATCAAGCCCCAGATATGGCTGTCCCACCCACGGGGCTGGCTCGGCCTTTCTGATCCCCACCCAACATGGCCCTAGTAGCCCTGGATGTGCAGGAGGTGCCCAGCTGAGTCACAGCAGGGACCTGGGCTAGAAGGGGAGAATCGGGTGCAAGAAGAGGGCTCCCCTTCCCACTAGGCCAGGGAGCAGTCCCCAGAGCCGTCCTGAGTCTGCCTGCTGCCCAGTGCAAGCTCTGGGTCACCCATGGGCTCCTACACACGGTCACTCATCAGGAAAAGGGGGCCCCTGCGTCCCTTCCTGCACAAACCCGCCAGGTTCAGGCCAAGTTGCTTGAGGCTGAGGCTCGGGCTTTTCCAGAGAGCTCAGGTCAACCAGCTCCAGACTCCACCTTTCCAAGGCGCCATCTGGGAGCTGGGGGTGGGTCCCTGAGAGGCAGGCGGGTGTGGGAACCCAGGACACAGGGGAGCAAGCGCTCACGTCGCGGTCATCCTGCACCTACCAAAGGTGAAGAAGAGCAAGGTTAGTGTTGGGAGCGCAAGTCCCAGGGCGTTCAGGACTCTGGGGGAGTTTCTCTCAGCACCTAGTGTGTGCCAGGCACGGTCCTAGGTCCCGGGAAGAAAGAGTTCACGGAAAGACGGGGAGGGGAGGGGAACTGCTGTTCACTCAGAGCTGACATTTTGTCAGGGAGACAGACCACAGCAGAGTAAATGGCTAGAGAATGTCATGTTTAAAAGGTGCTAGGGACAAAGGTGAGGGAGGTGGGGTGGGCGCTGCCATCCTGGAGGCCAGCCCAGGCAGAACCCCAGGAGGGGCTTCTCACAGGAGCCCTGGAGGCCGAAGGAGCAGAGCCCTGTGGTCCTGCCCGCCACAGGACGGTGAGTCCTCTGCTCTTTGCAGTTGGGCTCAGGAGAGGTGGTGCCCCAGCCACCAAAGACACCCTTTCTAGAGACTTCCAGGAGAAGATGGAGGTGGCTGGACTGTGCCCTGTGGCAGGAATGTGTAGGGGACCCTGGCGCTCTCCCTGGCCATAGGAGAAGGAGGGTGCTGGGGGCCAGAGAGTTAAAATACCCAGCATGTCCCGCTCCTGCGCTCATGAGCCCTGTCCCGTGCCTGCTCCCAGGGGGACTGTAGGCTGGGCCACTCCTGCTGTCCCAGGCTGTGGTCACTGTTGCCGAGTCTATGACAAACACACATCTCCCGTACATCTGGGTTGTTTTTCCCCTTCTTGGGGAAAAGAAATTTCTTATTTCTTTTAAAAGTCTATTAATATCGATTTGGTAGTTTTCTCTGTCCCATATGAAGCGACGCATTTTCTCCCAGGTGTCAACGTGCAAACCCTCGCTCGCCGTGTGTCTGTGGTCTCAGCCTGGCTGACCCACAGCCTCCTCCTGCCTCCCCCTCCTTCCTCCTTCAGGCCAGCTGACTGCAGAGGGCTGGCTCTCAGCAACAGAACTTCCCGGCATCTGGTGCCTGCCCTCGGGAACATTCTGCCCTTCCTGGGAACAGGCCTCTGTGCTTGCCGCAGTCTGCTTTGCCTCTCACATGCCCCGAGGCTCCCCCAGGCTCAGCAGGGTGAGGACCACAGGCCAAGTGGGGCGGCAGCACCTGCCCCTGGCTCCCCAGGTCTGGAAGAGACTTCCCCTGCATCCAGGATGCGGAGACGGCGGACCACACCGGTGAGGGGTGAGGGCCGCTCTCCTTGGGAGAGGAAGGTAATTCCTGCCCCTCAGTCAGGTTCACCACCTGTCCTTCCCCTGGTTTCATTTTTCTGAAGTGCTCAATCACATTAAGCTACTAGCTGCAAGCACATTTTAATTTTCCTGCTCTACACTCAGTAATAAATAGTGACAGGGTGATCGTGTGGCCTCGCCCTCGGCCTTCTCCTCCTCCTCGCCTCATTTCTCTTCATCGTGTTGCCAAGTGTCCTGAGGACTTCAATGCAAGCACAAGGCCAGGTGGCAGACTGGAGGTACCTTGCTGCACCCGCTTTGCTGGCCACAGTGTCCCCAGGCAGGGGCGTGGTGGGTGAGAACCCAGGACAGCGATGTCTCCCTGCTGATCTGTGGGCAGGGGCTTACTTGGCCCTGGCTCCTGAGCTCTGCACAGCCACGCCTCTTCTCAGGCCAGCTCAGGCCAGCTCAGGCCACCCACAGGGCCAGCTCCCGCCCAGTGCAAGCCAGTGGGGGCTCAGGGCCAGGTGCCAAGACCCACCCTGGGAGGTATGGGGAGCACCCAGGGCTTAGCTGTGGGGAGCACCAGGCTGGGTGTCTGCTTGATGGAAAAGTGTCCCCAGGCCCCAACTGTGTGGCTTCACCCAACTTGAATCCAACACATTGTGGAAATGTAGCATCGGCAGTGAACACGCATGTCACCCAGACCAGGAGGCCCTGCAGCTGTCGACCCTGCCATCACTTTGAATCAGACACGGTAACCAACTCTGGGAGGTTTTGAAATGCACAGCAGGGGGTCTGTCTGCAGGTGCCACGCAAACATGGCTAACGAGGGGCCAGAGCTCGGTGGACGTAGTGTCCTTGGGGGTCCTGCAGTCTGATCCCCCAGGGATACCGAGGGTGAAGGTCTCACAAAATTAAAATGTCCATTGGAGAACCATTTCTGTATCTCAGGTTTTGCTCCAAACCTTGGAGCTGTCTTCCGTGTTCACCCTCCATAGAGAGGAGACTGAGATGTACACGTTGTCACCTTTTCAAAGGGGCCACATTTGGTGATGCCCTGAGGAGCCCCCCAGTGTCCCTGGCAGGTGATGGCAACAGAACTCAGGCACAGGTTTGTGGCATCTGGGTCCTGCTTCCCTCCCCAAGGAGTATTCCAGAAGAACTGTTCTAAAGTATCCAGGGTTTGGCCAGCCTTTGCATCTGTTTCTCTCTGAAGTTCTGGGCACGAGGCTGGGGGTGAGCAAGCCCCTCCCGGAGTCTGGAGGGGCTCTGCCTGCCCCTGCTTGGTCACGGGCTCTTGGCCTCAGTTACTGGTCTCGGAGACACATTGTTTTGCTCGGCGAGACCCAAAACTGCACCGAGATGAATGCTTGCCTCTTCTCACCTAACCACACACAGGCAGGTGGCCTCATTCTGTGAGCTCAATGAGACCAGGGTTTCTCCCATGCTGCTTTTTGTAGTGTCCCATCACCGGGAACTGTCCCCTCTGCATGGTGGAGGCCAGCCCGCCATGTCCTCCTCACAATCCAGAGAATGGAGGGCAAGTGGGGGAGTAGAGGGTCTCGAGAACTCACATCCCCTTTCCAGAAGGGTTGGTGACCACTTAGTCCAGCAGCCACTTCCACCAGCAAGGGAGACTGGGACAAGGGTCTCTGACCAGCACAGGCACTGTCCACACACAACAAGGCTGGGCTCTGCTGGGCAAGGCAGGCAGAAGGGACAGGCAGTCTGTGTTGAAGGCCATTCTGCCACCCCCCTGCTTCCTGGGAGGAGCAAATGAGGAGCACAGTAAAGTGCTGAGCGTGTCAGGCTGCCTTACTGTCCACACAGATGTACTGCCATCACCACCACCTTCGTCATCGTCACCATCTTACTCTCAGATAATCCCCTCTGGACTCTGGCTAACCTGTGAGTCCTGCCGCTGTTTTGTTTTACCACCTGCCGTACCCTCCATTTGTGTTCAGAATTCCAGTGTGAATAGAACCTAACTCCTTGTTCCACGGGGGTTGGCAAATGGTATTTTGATACATTAATTCTCAGAGGTTTTAAAAACAGTTTTGATCATCGAAATTCACAAGTTCACATTTGCAAATGTGTGTATAGTTTTAAAATGGCAAACTCTGTGGTCCAACCACGTTGCTTTTGAGATTTTTCTGCAGAGGAAATAACCACAGAGAAGGAAGGAGATTTATCTGTGAGGGTGCTTCTCGCAGTGATATTTATAACCATTGAAAAATTGGAAACAACCTAAATGTTGAAGAATGGAGACCTGGTAAGATGAATTACACTCCATCCGTGCCATGAAATACTATATGGCTTAAAAATTATGTTGTCGAAGAATATTCAAATATATGGAAAAGTAGTCGTGATGTATCTGTTAAATGAAAACGCAAATTTCAGAACCGTGTGTGAAATTGTAACCGTGGTCTGTGGGGGGATCACCACTGTCGGTGAAGAACGTGGCTCTGAAGCCAAGATTCCACCCCTGCTCAGCCTGGCTCCCCGCCTAGGGCCCTGGCCACAGGACTTCCTGCCTCCGTTTGTGCCTTTGCAGAGCATGGACTCTGACACTGCCCTCCTCAGGGGCTCCAGGCCAAACCCCGCCCCCTGCTCACACATGGCACAACTGCCGGGGTGCAGGACCTCCACCCCGACACCTCCTGCATGGGGCCTGGGCGCCTCCTGTGGCTCTCCATGAGGGGGCTCCTCTGAGGCACACCGGGCTTTAAGTGCACTGAGCCCTTTGGGATGAGCAGAGCAGGGGCGGTGGTGATGGGGCCCGTGTGCGGTGGTGGCGGACTGGGTTTCTTGTCTGGATTTCTAGAAGATTCCTGTTCATTGTTTGTGGAGGAGGCAGGTGTCTGTCCCAGGATGCAGGGGGCTGGGGGAAATGGGCTCTGCTCGTGCAACAGGTGATCTCTGAGCACCTACTGCAGCTGCTGGGCCGACTCCACGCTGCACACTGGGGCTTCAGAGGGGAGGAGAGTCACCTGAGGCCAGGTGTAGCCTAACTGCAGAATGAGGTCATCCCAGAGCCAGTTCCTGGGGATCCCTGAGCAGAGCTGGGGCGTCCCTGAGGGGCGGGCTTCCCACAGGGCTACCTGCCAGGCTGCCACTTGAAGGAGGGCAGAGCCCTCGCCGCCCACCTTGTCCAAGTCATCCACACCAAGACATGAGGGGAAGGGCCCCTTGTCCTTCCCTAGCCCTCAATCCACATGTGGGTGAAAGCCCCGAGCTGGAGAGTGGACACTGGGGAGCCGGAAGCCAGCACTGGAGCTCTCGCAGGTCTATGCCACCCGCTGGAGTGCTCCAGGAGACCAGTGAGGAGTGGAGCCCGCAGGCCAGGCCAGCCTCTGCCCCCAGCCGCCATGTCCCTGCTGCATGCCATGGGCCTTTCAAGAGGAGCCAAGGTGCCACCAGGGAGACAGGGCAGTCACCTGACCAGGTTGTGCTTCAGGGGGATCCCCCACCCACAGCTGGGTGACAAGTCTGGAGGGGAGGGGTCTGGGCAGGGAGAGCAGCAGCCCCAGAAAGGTGATTTGGGTTTCTGAACAGTGAGAGGCAGGGGCAAGGGGCTGTGGTCAGGAGATACTTGGGAGGAGGGGTCAGCAGGGCCCGGGGTTGGATGGCCTGGCTGGGGGAGGCCTGGGAGGGAGGAAGGGGACTTGCCCTGGGCAGGGGACAGGTGGCAAGCTTCTTACTGCGCCATGGACTCCGAGGCTCAGCAGTGTGACTGAAGGTGCAAAGACCAGTCTGCTCGTGGAGGGAGAGTTCCGACCCACTCAGTGCCCAGGTCACTAGCTGCACCCTCTGTGGCAAGCAGCCTCCAGCAGCCGGGGCGTCCTCATCGCTGACACCTGCCCCTTTGTTCCTGCTTCCAACTCAGGAACCCCAGAGACAGTCATGCTCCCAGCCAGCCCCTCAGGACACCCTGTCTCCCTGTGTCACCTCCAGTGGCCCAGGGCAGCAGTCTCCCATGGGGCTCCTCCCCTGCCACCCCTGGGTGTCTCCAAATGCCAGTGAGGCCAGTAGCCCCTCCCTGCAAGCTCTGAGCAAGTGGCCTCTGCCTCACTCAGTCTGTCAACGTCCACACGGGGCCGTGTCCGAGGTAGGACTGAAGCCTGGGAGTGGTGGGGGCCATGGGCAGCGTGTCACGGAGAATCCTGTAGGTCAGAGCCCCAGGCTGGAACTCCGGGGACCCCTGACCCTGAGCAGGTGGTGAAGGTCCAAGGGAAGGAAGGTCAGACTCTGGGGGGAGGCCTGGGCCATGGAGGGCGTGTGGCTGGGGCCCTCCCACTCTGCACCTCGGAGGCCTTGTCAAGCCACATGGCAGCTGGTGGAGGTTGCTGACAGCTCGAGGGTCAGTGCCCAGCTGGGCACTGACCTGAGGGAGCCCCCATTCTCTGCCCACACCCGTCCCCACTGCACACTGATGACGTGAACCTAATTTAATAATCGCCCTGCAAGCATGTGCTTGGTGCCCAGATAGACAGGGTCCAGGCACAAACACAGGACTAAAGACCATGTCCTCCCCTCACCAAGGGCCAGTGGCCTCTCTCTGTACTCTGGACAGCTGGGAACAATGAGAGTCTTTCTTGATTGAAACAAACGTGCCCAGGGAGCATCCATTTCAGTCTTTGGAGGGTTCAGAGTCAGGGCCGCCTGTGCCAGTTGAGGTTGGAGGGTGGTGGGGAGTGTGGGTCATTGTAGTTAGAAGAGCAGGTTCAACAGCATGTGGGGACCACAATGTGTCCTTAACTGAAGCCTCAGATGCAGAGTCAACGCTGCTCACCACCATGCACCTGGTCATCAGCTCACTGTGCCGTCCCTCATATTTCAAACTCGGCTCCACGTACCATAAACATATATAATTTTTATTTGTCACTTTACAAAAGAAATTTAGGAAAGAGAAATAATGCCACTTGGATTCACAGGAACCAACCAGTGCCTCTCAAAGCCACTTTGATCCCGTGGAGACGTAGGATAAAAGCAAATGACCAGAAGGCCAATAGGGTGGCCGGCCCAACAGCGGCACTGCAATGTCATCACCGAGCTTCCTGAAGGCCTGCGGGGGTGAGGCTCAGGGCTCCAGGGACCCAGGCTGCAGGGCGCCCCCCCGCCCCCCACACCCTCTCATGTTGTGCGAGGGAGGGAACAGGCACAGGGCAGCTGGTAACTCACAAAGCTCTCGTTACCAGGAAGTGGGTTCAAGTCCATGTCGGGCACCCCTAGTCGGGCACCCCTAGTCGGGCACACCGGTTCACCCATGGCGCTGGCCCTCGGGGGCCATGGGAGGGAAATGTAGTCCACGGGCTTCAAAGAACCTGTCGAGGAGGAGCCGCAAGACCCGGCTGAAGGGAGGCGATGTTCTGTGTGGCTCCACTCTGCGAGTGATCCAGGACCCCCACAGCTTCTCCTGGGCAGGAACCATGGCTGCCGTGCGGACAGGGGTCCAGGCCTCAGCGACAGTGCAGGACCCCGGGTGCCCCAGCAGGACTACCGGGATCAGCATCCAAGCAGGGCTCCCGGCCACCCACCGGAGCAGGAATCCCGGCACGACTCCCACACAGGACACCCGCCACTGCCCCTGTGCAGGAACCCTGGCTGCCACCCCCATGTGGACCCCCATCCACCAAAGTGGGGCTCCTCCGGTCACCTCCATCTTGGGACTCTGCAGCCACTACCATAGTCCCCTACACGCTATAGGTTGCCTGCAACTGAGGACATCGCACAGGCACCCACATCTGGAGACAGCCGACAGTCACAACACTGCATGCCAGAGAGCCACGTCTATGACACATTGCCCAACACCATGTCCACCACAACCCTCTCCTCATCGCTGAAAGCAGCCACCTCCATCTTGGGACACCTTCATCACCATCTTTAGTTGGGACAACTCCCAGCTTGGAACTCTGGCTGGGCAGGTCCTGACAGTATCCGGCCTCCCCGTCTGCCCGGCACCTGCCACCTGGCACAGTGACTGCCTGATACAAAACAGCTCTCCGGTGACAGATGCGCAGTCCCCAGGGCTCAGCCCACAAGACCTCTAGGAGAGAAAGGTCCCCAGTTAGGAAGTAGAGAGGGAGGGGTGAGTGGGATACAGATTAGAGACTAAACTGGAGACTGGGAACCGTGAGGTCTACAGGTGATATAAGGAGAAAGACCAGGCGCCCACATCAGACCAGCGGGCCCCAGAGGAGATCCTTGGGGTGCTGTCTCCCATCAGGAAGGGCAAGTGCCATCCCCCACCTCCAGGAGCCCCGCACCTGAGACCGGCTCTCCCACCCAAATAACCTGCACCATCCTGAGGGTGGAGAAACCAGCTAAGGACAGACAACCCCCCTGTCAGATGAGAAGGGAAGCAGGAGAGATACTGATTTCCAACAAAAATAATCCTAGTTTCCTCATTCGAGGTTTATCCTCTTGCTCTCTCTTCTCCTGCCCTCACATCCCCAACATTTGTGAAACCAACTGCTTTTCATGAACCAGGCTACCGAGGACTGGGAGGTCTGAATAGTGCATTCCGGTGGTGTTGTTTCTTCTTTTATCTCCTATTTTTACATTTTTATTCTTCTTGATATTGGTGTGTGTTTGTTTCATGTGGTCTACTGTCCTCCTGCTCATTTGTCTACCCCAATCACTTCCGTTCTCTTCTCCTGCTACTAACCAACTCCCTTAGATTCCTTTTTCAGGCTTTCTAAGATGTAATAACTATCCTCACCTCCTTCCCCCTCAACATCTCATCCTAACCCCCACCCCCGGTTCTTTGTTCACATCAGAAACTGTAGACCCTTTTGCAAACCTACTGTTTATATTGAAGATAATAATTGAACTATTTCCAAACATTGTGACCAAACTGTATACGTCTTCATAGCAGCTATTTGGTTTCAGGTTGTACTGGTTGTATTGGGGTCTGTTAAGATTGTCCTCCCCCTCAAAGGACAGGTATTAAACCCTGCAAGGACACTATAAGCCTGTAGGGTGAAAACAATAAACCCTCAGATTGCAGTACTAGAAGGGAAGGCACACAAACAACATAAAAAAAAAAACAAGGGAAGAAAGTGTCTCCAAACCAACCAAGGTTCTACATTATTAGACTCCAGGCCACTACAGCAGAAGAAATTATAGAGAAGGAGTGCAGGGTTACGTGATTAAAATGTTCTGTGAATTAAAGGATGACATAAGAGAGCGAATCCAGGCAGCAAAAGAGCATTTTAATAAAGAGCTACATAAGCAAATACAGGAAGCAAAAGATTACTTCAATAAGGAGACGAAGGTTCTGAAAAAACAAAAAACAGACAAATCCTTGAAATGAAAGAAACAATAAACCAAATTAAAAGCTCAATAGACAACACCACCAACAGGTTAGATCACTTGGAAGACAGGAGCTCAGACAATTCTTGTCAAAATATATCATCTTGACAAGAACGTTGACCACACAGAGAGGACGGTAAGAAACCATGAGCAGAACACTCAAGAATTGTGGGGTAACATGAAAAGACCAAAGTTAAGAATCATTGGGATAGAGGAAGGCATAGAGATCCAAACCAAAGGAAGGAGCCATCTATTCGATGAAATAATATTAGAAAATTTCCAAACATGAAGAATAAATTGGAAAATCCAATACAAGACGCTTATAGGATGCCAAATGTACAAAGTCACAACAGATCTCTCCTCATACTGTATGTCTTGCATTTTCATTATGATATGCCTTGGGGTGGATCTGTTAGTTCCAAAAACAGCATGGTATTGGCACCAAAATAGACTTATAGACCAGGGGTACAGAATAGAGGACACAGAGACTAACCAATATAATTACAGTTATCTTACATTAGACAAAGGAGCCAAAAACATACATTGGGGAAAAGACAACCTCTTCAACAAATGGTGCTGGGAAAACTGGAAATCCACATGTAATAAAATGAAATTAAACCCCTGTCTCTCACCATGCACAAAACTCAACTCAAAGTGGATCAAGGACCTAGGAATTAGACCAGAGACCCTGCACCTAACAAAGGAAAAGTAGGCCTAAGTCTCCATTAGGTAGGATTAGACCCTGACTTCCTTAATAAGACTCCTATAGCTCAAGAATTAAAAACAAAAATCAATAAATGGGATGGATTCAAACTTAAAATCTTCTTCTCAGCAAAAGAAACCACCAGTGAGGTGAATAGAGAGCCTAAGGATGGGAGCAAAGTTTTACCAACACACATCACACAGAGCACCAATCTCCAGGGTCTATAAAGAACTCAAAAATCTTAACGCCACAAAAACAAACAACCCAATCAACAAATGGACCAAGGACCTGAACAGACACTTCTCAGAAGAGGATATACAATCAACCAACAAATACATGAAAAAATGTTTATCATCTGTGGCAATTAGAGAAATGCAAATCAAAACTACTCTAAGACATCATCTCATTCCAGTCAGAACGGCAGCTATTGTGAGGACAAACAACAGTAAGTGTTGGCGAGGGTGTGGTGGGACCGCAAATTGGTGCAGTCAATGTGGAAAGCAGTAAGGAGATTCCTTGAAAAACTGGGAATGGAACCACCATCTGACCCAGCTATCCCTCTCCTCGGTTTATACCCAAAGGACTTAAGAACAGCATCCTACAGGGACACAGCCACATCAATGTTTATAGCAGCACCATTCACAATAGCTAACCTGTGGAACCAACCTAGATACACCTCAATAGTTGAATGCATAAAGAAAATGTGGTACATATACACAATGGAAAATTACTCAGCATTTAAAGAGAATAAAATCCAAGCATTCGCAGGTAAATGGATGGAGTTGGAGAATATTATGCTAAGAGAAGAAAGTCAATCCCCAAAAAACCAAAGGATGCTGATCCATTAAGGGGATGGGTGGAGAGCATGGGGGGATGGAGGAGCTTCAGATAGGGCAAAGGGTAGGGAGGGTAAGGGAGAGGACAGGGTGGTAGGAAAGATGGTGGAATGAGATGGCCATCATTACCCCGAGTACATACATGAAGACATGGACGGTGACTCTGCGATGTGTACAACCAGAGACGTGAAAAGTTGTGCTTTATATGGGTAATATGAATTATAATGCACTCCGCTGTCAGGTATAACAAATTACAATAAATAAAAAAAAAACAACAACAAAAGAACTTGTGAGGCCCGATTATGTCATGGCCCAGGCTATGTGGGCAGTGACCAAACAGACTCCATTTTGCCCTGAGCCTCCACGTCATGTTAGAAAGCCTTCTCCCAGGGAAAACCCTGCCTCTGCGCCTGTCAACAGTTGCCTAGCATAGCATGTTTGCCAACACAAAATGGCGATTCTTACACAATGTAAAAGTGTTCTCTCTTGGGTTCCCGTCTTCCCTGGACCATGTGCCCTGGCAGAGACTGACTCTCTAGACGTTGGTGACCATTCTGTAACTTGTACACAACTAGGGACCTTTTGGCCACTCCCTTTTCTGCTTATGATTTTAGATCTCATGACGTTTGTTTATGGTTTTGAATCATATCAACAGCCACTTCTACTTTAAGATGGTTTTGGACTATAAAAGGTGTACTCAGACCCCGAGAGGGTCGAAGGGTGTAGACCTGCAGCCTGCCCTTGGCCTGCCTGCTGGTGGATCTGGACCACAGGCTGGTGAATAAAGTTTCCATTCCCGGCTTAGAGATTGACTGGGTGATTTATTGCAATCCCACCTCAAAATTTACAGGTCCCTTTGAAAGGATAAAAGAAACTGAAGTTAAAATGTAAAGGACCAGGTATTGTAGAGTTTCTAAGCTGCAAAGCCTGAGTTAAAATGTAAAGGACCAGGTATTGTTAAGTTTCTATGCTACACTCAAAGCCTGAAATTCCTGTAGCTGTTAGGACAATTCCCGGAACTGCCCATTAAATAATCCTCCTTGACCACTTAGTTGTTTAACAACTTGGACCCTGTGCAGCTAGGCACGTAGGCACCTCAGGGCCCAAACCAATCAGTTTGAATGTATCCCCCTCCTTAGGAGTGACCTATCACTCCCGCCCGACCTGTTCCCGCCAATGAATGTACTAATCATGTTTGAGAGTCGTTGTTTGATTTTCCCGCACCTCATGATGATTTGCTGTGATGTATGCAAAGCCCCCACCCTCCCCAAAAACTGTACTTAAGCACTGCTCAACCCCTGCTCCGGGCTCTTGGCCGCTGTCCCTTCTTGAGTGAGCCTGAAGCCCCAGTGCACTGGATCCTCAATAAACCCCCTTTTGCTGTTGCATGAGTCGGTCTCTTGGTGGTCTCTTCCTCCATCGTTCGCCAGACCCTTACACCTTTGTAGGAGTGGGAGTGGGTCACACCTGGTTATGGAAGGGGACAAAGCACCCCACCAGCCAGTGCTTCATTCCAAGGTTCCGAGGTGCTCCACCTTAAACAGAGCTGATGACTTTAAAAAAATCGAATAAATTAAAAGAGATGGACCAAGGCTTAATCAAGCAACTCATTTCAACCTCTCCAGAAATGGAAGGCACGAGAGTATGCAAATCCAGTGTTAATCTGCGCTCGGCTAAAGCATCATCGGCAGCTTGCTTTCTATGCAAATAGGACCCAGAGTGAACAGAACCGGTGACTTTCCTTGGCTGGGCTTGTTTTCTTCGTAAATTGATTTTTACCTCAAAAGACTTGAAATTTCTCACAAATAGCTCACGTGCACACCCCCACACTGCAGTATTTTTGGTCTGGATTTATTTCATCCATTTCTGAATCAAAAATTCCCTTTAGACCTGCCCAGGACCCTGGGATGCCAGACATGGCGTCCCCCCAGCCCCAGCATGACCATGGTGGCAGGGTGGGAAATTGCGGGAGATGGCACCAAGAGCCACGGAGGCTTAAAAGCCACCTCCCCAAGAGTGCTCAAGCACGAGACTGTACATTTTATATGCATATCTGCCTCGTCTTTGAGAGTAAGTGGACACTTAACTCCAGAGCCTTTTTGCAATTCCCTGTTACCCGCAGGGAATCAGCCGTCAGTAAAGTCAAACCCACTTCCTGAACAAAGAGTTCTGGAAAACTTTCCTTTTAGCGAGGCAGTGGACTCACCAGGCTCCTAAGCGCTGCTGAAAGATTCCAGTTTGGACCCAGCTCTTGGGAGGCTGAGCGCCCCCTCCCTGGGCCCCGCAGGGCTGTGCTGCAGAACCTGGGAAAGCAGGCACACCCTGGCCTCCAGCTCAGCAGCCAGGGGCTGGTGGTGTGAAGGAGGAAAGAACCGGAGGAAAAGGGGGCCATGCTTCCAGACGCCGGTGCAGAAAGAGACCTTCTGGGTAGGACCCAAAGCACAGGCAACAAGCAAAACTCGACAAATGGTGCTACGTCCAACTAAAAGGCTCCCGCATCACACAGGACACAGTCAGCAGTGAGAAGAAATGACCTGGAAAACGAGAGGAAGTCTTGCCTGCCATGATCGGCCAGCAGATCAGTGACAGAATCTGCAAGGAACCCAGGGCCTCGTGACAGAAACCCAGGCAGTCCCATTTAAAAAAAGGGGAAATGATCTGAGTGGACCTCTTCTCCAAAGAAGAAACACAAACAGCGACTTGTGCACAGAAAAGTGATGGGTGTGGTTGTCCACAGGGAATGCAAAATGAAATTCCAACCAGGACAGGGCCATGGAAATACAGCACCCGAAAAGCCCCTGGGTCCATGTATGAAGGCATGAATGGTGTGGCTGGACTTCGTGTCCAACCAGAGAAATGAAAACTTGGGCTCCGTTTGTGTACTACGAGTTGAAAGACATCCTGTCCTCATGTAGAACCAGCTGGAACAAGTAAATGAATGCATTTTAAAATGTGAATTTAAAAAAAAAACACAAAAAACATATACTGGCAAGGGTGTGGAGAAGAGGGACCCTCGGGCACTGCTGATAGGAGTAGCAGTCGGCACAGCCTGGAGTTTCCTGGGAACTCTAAGACAGCCTGCCTCCTGGTCCAGCCAACCCACGCCTGGGTGGGAATCTAAAGGAAAGAAAAATCAGAATGCAAAAGAAACACTTGCCTGTGTTTATGGCAGCCTCATCCGCAGTTGCTAAGTTAAGGAACTGGTCCAGGTCCCCGTCAACAGATGGATAGACAGGAAAATTCAGGGGATACATGCACAATGGAGTACTATTCAGCCACAAAGAAGAACAAAGTCCTGTCATTTACAGCAAACTCGATGGAGCTGGAGGACATTAAGTGAAGTGAGCCAGAACAGAAAGGTGAACACTGAAGAAGCGTCGGCCTCCAAGTGGGAAAGTGGTGGCCAGGGCCTGGGAAGGGTGCTGGGGTGGGGTGGAAAGAGTGTGGCTGGCTTTGATCAGTGCACACTGTACACATGTCTGGAATTGTCACCCAGAGCCCCAGTCACCAGAACTCAGTCATCCAGAACCCAGAACCCAGCCATGTAGAACCCCAGTCACCAGAACCCACTCACCCAGAACCCCAGTCACCCAGAACCCCAGTCCACAGAACCCAGTCACCTAGAACCCAGTCACCCAGAACCCAGAACCCAGAACCCAGAACCTAGTCACTCGGAACCCAGAACCAAGCTATGTAGAACCCCAGTCACCCAGAACCCAGTCACCCAGAACCCAGTCACCCAGAACCTCAGTCACCAGAACCCCAGTCACCCAGAACCCTAGTCACCCAGAACCCAGAACTCAGTCGCCCAGAACCCAGCCACCAGAACCAGTCACACAGAACCCAGAACCCAGCCATGTAGAACCCCAGTCACCAGAACCCAGTCACCCAGAACCCAGTCACCCAGAACCCAGCCACCTAGAACCCCAGTCACCCAGAACCCAGTCACCCAGAACCCAATCACCCAGAACCCAGTCACCCAGAATCCCAGTCCACAGAACCCAGTCACCTAGAACCCAGTCACCCAGAACCCAGAACCCAGAACCCAGCCACAAGAACCCAGTCACCTGGAACCCAGAACCAAGCCACGTAGAACCCCAGTCACCCAGAACCCAGAACCCAGTCACCCAGAACCTAGAACCCAGTCACCCAGAACCTCAGTCACCAGAATCCAGTCACCCAGAACCCCAGTCACCCAGAACCCCAGTCACCCAGAACCCAGAACCCAGTCACCCAGAACCTAGAACCCAGTCACCCAGAACCCAGTCACCAGAACCCAGAACCCAGTCACCCAGTCACCCAGAACCCAGAACCCAGTCACCAGAACCCAGTCACACAGAACCCAGAACCCAGTCACCAGAACCCAGTCACCCAGAACCCAGTCACACAGAACCTAGAACCCAGGCACCCAGAACCCAGTCACCCAGAACCCAGTCACCCAGAACCCAGAACCCAGTCACCCTGAATTCCAGTCACCCAGAACCCAGTCACCAAGAACCCAGAACCCAGTCACCTAGAATCCCAGTCACCCAGAACCCAGTCACCCAGAACCCAGAACCCAGTCCACAGAACCCAGTCACAAGAACCCAGTCACCCAGAATCCCAGTCCACAGAACCCAGAACCCAGTCACCCAGAACCCAGTCACCCAGAACCCAGAACCCAGAACCCAGTCACCCAGAACCCAGAACCCAGCCACGTAGAACCCCAGTCACCCAGAACCCAGTCACCCAGAACCCAGCCACATAGAACCCCAGTCACCAGAACCTAGTCACCCAGAACCCAGAACCCAGTCACACAGAACTTAGAACTCAGAACCCAGAACCCAGTCACATAGCGCCCCAGTTGTGGACACCGCACCGCCCAGCTTCCCGTGCCAGCCTCTGCGCTGTGTGCCACCCACAGCGCCAGGCTCCGGAGACGCAGGGCCAGGCAGAGGTGCACCGTGCGGGGTGCGGTTGTCTCTGCCTCTGGCCCAGAGTGGAGGTCACAGCCCTGGGCAGGAAGGCTCCTGGGGCAAGAGAGCGGGTCATTGGAGGAGGCAGCCCCTGGACAGAGCCTTACGGGTGCCGAAGAGGCGGTGAGGAGAGGGAACAGGTCAGGACAGCCCTTGCCGGCAGGGGACGGCAGTGACAGTGTGGGAAGCAGCACGCACACGGTGCCAGCTTGCCCGGGCGCTGGGGAGCAGGGCCCCTCCAGGGAGAAATATGCATGATACAGCCCTTCCTCCTGCTCCCGGACTCCTCACAAAGGCCCAACTTGGGCCTTGGGACGTGGAGGCCAGGGCAGCAGGGGCAGAGCTGGGAGAAGGCCGGGTGGGCCGGGGCCAGGGCGACGGGACAGCTCGCAGGTCTGGGCAGTCTGAGGGCAGAGCCACGGGACGCTGCTGGCAGGAGAAGGGCACAGTCGGACTGTGCTGGACCCATAGTCCTGGAAGGCCTGGCTCCCCCAAATCGTCCCTGACCTGCCAGACACGGTGCCACCAAAGGCTGTGGCAGGCACTCAGCTCCCAGGGAGGGAGGGAGGCAGGCCCTGGCCTGACCACGAGAGAGAACTGGGGCTGCCAGAGCCGAGGCTTGGTGAGGTGGGCGGGTGAGGTGGGCAGCTAAGGGAGGCAGGGGAGGCAGGCAGGTGAGTGAGTGGGTGAGTGGAGTGGTGAGGAGGCAGCGAGCTGGCAGGGAGGTGAGTGAGGCTGGCAGGGGAGGCTGGCAGGGGAGGTGAGTGGTGAGGAGGCAGGGAGCTGGCAGGGAGGTGGCAGGGAGCTGGACTTTGCGAGACAACAGCAGGCGTGACAGAACCCACCCAGTGGATAGAGTGTGGCCCTGACGTGGCGCACCTGGGGTGGGAAGAGGATGCCCAGCGCCATGCTGGGTCTGGGAGAGAAGCATCTGCCTTGGCAACAGGCGCCCACAGTGCACCTCACGTCCTGCAGGCGCACAGCGGGGCCCCTGCTGTCCTCCTGGCCGAGGGACTCCTCTGGATGTGATGGCCACAGACCCAGACCTGCCCTACCCATCAGGGCCCTCCCAGGGAGCAGGAGTGTCCAGTCGTCCCCACCAAGGCAGGAGAGGACGAGGACCGTGAGGGCTCAGGACAGATGGGACCAGCGGAGCCATGGGAGGCGCCAGGCAGCCCAGCGGGTTAAAGTCACGGCTGACGGGAAGGAGCTGATCTGGGCCTCTCCCACACCCCCCGGGGGCCTGGCGGGAATCTCAAGCTCTGGAGCCCCCAACCCCGACCCAGGGACCTGGAGTCCCCCACCTGGCCTCCCAGCCTTCCCAGCGGGTCCACTCATGACGGAATCACAACACACTCCCTGGCAGAAGGACTTCCCCAGACCGCGAAGCCCCGTTGCTGTGTCCTCAGATCCCTCACCTGGGGCCAAGAGAGGGGACCTCACAGAACTCAGCACATTTTGCAGCAGAGCCGGCGGGCTGGGGCGGAGAGTAGGGCAGTCGGCCAGACATGTCTCCTGTGGCTCCTGTCAGGACACGCGGCAGTTTCTGCTGCTGTCATGCGGCACCGTGTCTTGCTGCGGTGAAGGCCACTGTGGTCATGTCTCTGCTCAGAACACGTGTCAAGCATGACGTTCTGGGGGCCATGGTCATGGTCGAGTCAGGACGGAGAGGGACGTGCTTTCGTCCCCAGCCCCGGCTGGAGGTCTGCCCAGACTGCGCACGGAGAAGCAGACCACCAATGCAGCATTGGAGAGGCAGCAGCGAAGGTCAGCGCTGTCCATGGTGGCCTGGCAGCCACAGGGAAAGCCCAGGGAAACGGCGGTCAACTCTGGCCCAGATGAGAGGGCCTGTCCAGGCAGTGACCCGAGCCCAGCACCGATGCCTTCTGTCCAGAGATGAAGGACACCAAACCCAGCGCTTGGAACACCCATCCTCGGCAACAGGGGACAAGCCCAGGTGCGGACAGTAAGCCCCCAGAGACCGCGACGGGGCCATGCACAGAGCTCCACAGAGACAAAGGCGCAGTCTCTGGGCATCGCCCGCTGCGTGCATGGCCAGAGCCCATGCACTTCAGTAAAGACCCAAACAGTGCTCTTCACGGAATCAACGATCCTGCTCTGAGAGCCACGAGGAAGAAGGGAGAGTTGGGAACACGGAGGGCCTCCGAACACCAGGCAACAAAGAGGGGTGCTCCCTGGGACAGGTGGACAGGTGGTCCAGTCCTCAGGCACAGAAGGAACGCAGACCGCCACCCCCAGGACAGGGACTGCCACGGAGCAGCGAGGAGGCCACGGACACACCAGGTCAGGGTGAATGGCGACAATGGAGAAAATGATGGAATTTCATTGACGGGTCACTGCTGCATGTCACCTCCTGGGGACAGAACGAGACAGCGAGCCCTTCACTGCCCTGACTCACGTGGATCAGGAACACAGCCGCAGAACAAAGCTCTGCAAAAGCCAAACGTCACTTTATTTCTGGGGAGCACGGAGCTGGAGGGCCGGCTGGCGTGGCCTGAGGGTGTCCCCAGGACCCCAGGTCCTGGACTCTGGCTTCCTCTCACGCCATGGGATGTCCCTCTGACACACGCTACCCCCATGAAGTCACACACTCCTAAGTCACCTGATGGACTGCCCAGCCTTGGGCTTTCCTCCTCCAAACCTGAGAACGGAATAGACTTTCTTCTCTGATACTTTGTTACAGCTGCAGGAAATGGGCTAAGCCAGCGCAGGAACGAGCAATCCTCTAACGGCCTCCTCAAGGTGGCCAGGCCTCTTGTCCAGTCCCAGATACGCTGGCAGGCAGCCTCCTTCTGGTAGAGCATGGACCACCCTGGAGGACCAGGGAGTGCTCAGAGAGCCGCTCCTGAGAGCAAAGGAAGTTACCAGACAGGGCTGCTCTCCAAACCTGCGATCGGACGGCCCCAAACTTACAGAGGGGACAGGGGTGGCAAAGCGACCCAACCCAGGGGGCAGGGGGCAGAAACAGTGGGAGAAGAGCCCCTCTGTCACATGCACATGTGAGCGCACACACGCGCGCGCACACACACACACACACACACACACCCCTCAGGCAGATCCCAGAGGTATGAGAGTTGGTAGCAGAATCTCTAGTGAAACACAGAGGGTCATGCCACACAGAGAAGAAGTGTTTTTAAATGAGACGCAAGAGGAAAATCATTGAGAAGAAATGGATACGTTGACGACATTAGAATACGAGGCTTCTGGAAAAATTCTCTTACAAAACGAGACAGTGTAATAAAAAAACCACAGCTTCACCTTTGTCTCTGTCTGTCCACTCCAGCTGCCATGACCGGGGCTGCGGACCCATGCCCAGACCTCAGGCGGTCACAGTCCTGTCCCTTCTCTGTGCTTGACCTGGGGAGACAGGAAGTCCCTCTCATAAGGACACAGTGCTGTCACGCAGGCCCACTGTCACATCCTCATTCCACTTCAGTCTTTCCTCAGAGGCCTCATCTCCAAACACGGCCATCCTGGAGGTCCCAGCTTCACCATGTGGCCTTGGGGACAGGGGCACTTGGTCCATGACACAGGTAACCATCTCCCAGCCAATATCCAGGCTGAGTAGGAGGCCACGTTGGCAAGGCCTGAAGAGGGGTCCATTGTGGGGCAAGGGAGATACGGGGTCAAGGGAAACCCCAGGTCTCTGGCACAAGCCACCGTGGACGGAGGTGCCCTTCCCCCCACGTGTGCAGTCACACGCTCTTACACACCATGTATATTAAAATACACGTTTACACTCACATGTGCTCCACATGTGCACACCTAGATAACACGTGGGTTGCATGCACACCGATATGTGCGTACATGTCACACATGTGCATTCACTCACCGTGCGTGTCCACACACTCATAAGGCATGTTTATACTCACCCTCCACACACCCCACGTTGACCCACAGTCCACATGTACATACATGTATGTCCTGCACATGGCCACACACACCTTTCCCCTCCCTAGGGACAGAGGCAGGCCTCCTGTGGGGGTGGGGGACGCTGACTGTTTTGGACGTGGTGACATGTTGAGACACAGAGTATCTGTGGGTCACCCTGGAGAGGTTAGGGACAGGCCACAGAGACGCTGAGGGCCAGAAGCCCACCCAGTGCTTTGGAGCTGAGGTCGGGGATGGTCGGCCTCCGGGTATATGACACCGTCCAGGAAAGAGGTGGAGGGACTCTGAGGCCCAGGCAGCTGGCAGGGATTCCTTTGTCCCCCAGCCATGTGACCACTGGCCAGGAGTCCCTGTGGGCTGGAGCCCCGGGCAGTGGCTCTTGTTCCCTGTGCTTCCCTGGCTCCAGGCTCCAGGTGCACCCCCTAGGACTCAGCCTCGGCCCACTTGGCTCTGTTATGGGTGACGTTGGGCACAGTTGGTCACAGGCCTTCCCCCTCTGCTCCCTGCCCGCGGACCTCCCGAGGCTGCTGTGAAACACGGGAGGACACGGGCAGTGAAAGGCCGACCCTGTCCCGGGCTCAGCCTCCGTATGAGCGCCTGCTGGGGGCAGGGATCTCCCTGGGCCTGAGAGGGGAGGCCCCGGGTGAGGATGGCACTCCAGGCCTCACAGGCCTAAGGGACTGAGGCAGAGCTGTTGGCACCTGTCTACACCTGGGCCAGTGAGTGCCTTGTAAAATGCAGACCCGTGAGCTGTTGTGGTGATTTTATCCCGGGGCTCTCAGATTTCTGACCTCTTTCTCACACCATTCTGTGGACACCATCCTTTGCTCCTCCCTCGGTGTGCAGACCCCACGGTCACTGGATTCTGTATTCCACCAGAGCTCTCATACCGTCCATCATTCCGCAGACGGTGTGGGTATTAGACTGGGGCTTGGTGGAGGATCCCGGAGCTTCTGAGCAAATGGGTGGTGGGATCCAGGACAATACAGCAGAACGGGGGGCACTGACGCGTCCCCCTCAGCCTCCAGCTGGCTGGATGCCTGGCAAAGAAGCCGACTCCCACGGGGGCCAGCTGCTCAGGACCCTCCCGTCATCGGGGCCTTACAAAACCACGGCGGCCCAGCTGGCCCCGGGCTGGGCTGGCTGAAGGCTGGACTCACCAGGACGTCCATGGAAATGAAGCTGGGCGTCCTCACAGCTGGCCTCTTCCACTGAGTCTTCTGTCAACAGAACCTTGACCCTGGGCCTGGGGGTTGGTGGAGGAGGCCACTGGGCCTGGGGGTTGGTGGAGAGGCCACAGGCCCTGGGGACTCGGCCAGAAGGAAGCTGAGCCTGGGCTCACTCTTGTGTTAATGGGCGATTCCACAATTACAGCCACTTCTCCACCTGGTTTGGTTACCGCTGGTGCCACAGAAGCCACAGTCCAGGGGACTTCGACCACGCATCTGGGGGCTGGAGGTTTGGTATCGAGGTGCAGCAGACGGGCGTCTCCGGGGTCCCTCCTGGGCTTGCGGTGCCGTCTTCTCCCTGGGTCCTCACGTGGTCTTTTCCGTGTGTGCTAATCCCGTCTTTTAAGGTCATCGGTCCTGCAGGAGAGGGCCACACCACAGACCTCCTTACCGTTTGTGGCCCTGGCCTCCAAACACAGTCACATTCTGAGGACAAGGAGAGGGCGCTATGGGGACCAGCTGCCCGGGTCAGAGCTGCTCTCAGAACCAGGGACTCGGGCCTCTCGTCCTCCTCCCCATACCCTGCCCGGCCCCTCCACGTCAATGACTGAAGACACGCTGCGGTGGGGCCGGCCTGCATGCGCCTCTCCCGGGGCTGGGGCTAAGGGGCAGCTCGGCCATTTCTCTTCCCCTCCGTCCTCTAACCCCAGAGACTGCAGATGCAGCAAGTCTGAAGGCGCTTGGAATATTTGAAAAATGGCCCCCTGGAAGCCAGAGGGGGGGGAAGGCCAGGGAGTGGCGGGTAGAAGGAGCACAAATTTCGATAGGTCACCCTTCATGCGCTCTGAGTTATTGGGCTGCTCCTTCTGTAATTTCCTCCCTGGCAACAGCCGGAGCCTTTCCCGGGGTGAGGCTTTCCCATAAATCTGGGTGGCGCAGACTCTGGTCCCATCACGCCAGGACCTGGGGCACCACCCTTGCTGGCCGCCTGGAGTCCCGGAGACCTGTCCTAAGACAGGACCCTTGGGGGAGAAGGCAGGAACTGGCCTGCCCCCCAGTTCTCTCAAAGTGAGCTGAGCGCCTGTCGCCACCTCAGCCTGGAAACCCACACGTCACCCGCCAGCGACCTGGGAACCCACCAGAATGTTCCTTCCCCTTGATCCAGTGGGCCCCTGATGGCTCCAGGCTTCTAGCCACGGCTGGGCTCTTGTGGTGGCTGGCTACGCCCGGGAGGGCCAGCCAAAGCCCAGGAGCCCAGGAGCCCTGTTTCACGGGGATGGAAAATGTTCCCTGCACTCGGCAACCAGCACGGGGTCGGGAGCTCTGCTGCAGGAACCAGGGCAGAGACCAACTATCCAACAAAAGGCTCGCCTGGCCCCTGACACTCAGGGAGTGACAAGTGAGGTGCAGTGTGACAGGAACTGGGGACAGAGATGTATGCACAGATGCATTTCTTATTTCACAGAGATCTTGTGAGATTAAAAGCTGAAAAACCAACTCGACACCAGACTGCAAAGCTCCCAGTCTCTTCCTGGCTGGTGTCACAATTCTCTGCCAGAGATGAGCCCTGGAACGTCCTCAGCCGTCCCCAGGCTGCACGATACAGGCAGGACCTGCTCCTCTAAAGGGTGCACCCAGCACAGAGGGCACAGAGGGCTCAGAGGGCACAGAGGGTGCAGAGGTGGCCCTGTCTGCAGAGCTGCGCCGTGCACATCCTGACTGCAGAGAGCACAGCATGTCAAGGGGCAGCCCCTGCTCTGCAGCGTGGGGACCGGGCAAGGACCACAGGGCACTCGGCAGTGCACCAGTGCAAAAGGCTGGACTTTTTCAACATAACTAAATAGTACCGAATGTGGACAGTTGGTTTTGCTCACAAGGCACAATTGCTGTGTCTACGGTGAAGTTCCTGGAAACAAAGGCACACGACAGCCCGCGGCTCTCTCAGCAGCCAGAGAAGCCACATCAGGACTGCTCAGCCCACCCCGCCACGGGCCCAGCACCGGGCACACAGCACGGAACTCCAGGCACAAGGCTCTCCGGCACCACTGTTCCTCTGCAGGGGCAGGAGTGAGACGTCTGTGCATCGAGCAGCAGGGTCTCCCGCACACACCAGGTGTGTGCACAAGTGTATCATGTGGTGTTTACACGTGTGCAGTCACACATACTTACACACCATGTGCATTAAAATACAAGTTTATGCTCATACACACCACGTGTGCACACCTAGATAACACGTGGGTTGCACACACACTGATATGTGAACACATGTCACACATGTACATTCACACACAGCATGTGCCCACACATGCATAAGGCATGTTTATACTCACACTGCACATACACCCCACGTTTATCCACAGACCACATATGCATACCTGTATATCCTACCCATGGCCACACGCACCTGTGCACACACGTGTGTAACACAATGCACACACATCGACACCCACACCATGTGCACACTCACACTGCAGGGTATTGTTTTACACACACACATCATGGCAGGATGCACACCATGCTGGGTGAACACTCACGGTGCACGTTGGCACAGTGCACACACCCACCTTACACGCACTTTCACACCTTCCTCACACCTCCGTCATCACACCCAGCATCTCTCACTCCTACCGACACACCAGGCTGTCACACACACATACACTGCCTCAAACCCACCCACACTTCACTCCACACACGCCCTCATTGACACTCCCGAGACTGCCGAGACCCAGAGGGCCCGCACACCCGAGTGCTCACCCACAGCCCTCACACCTGGCACTCTCCTCTCCTCCCATTCCTGCTGCACACACTCACGCCGGCTCTCACACATGCTCACGGCCTCTCACCATCACACGTGCAGAGCTGAGCCGTGTGTGCAGATCAAAGGAGTGATCATGGCTGATGGACGGGGTCAGGTGAACAGGGTCACCCTGAGCAGGGGACACGCACTGTCTAGGCTTCGGTTTGGGGGGACAATGATGCCAGAGGCCAATTGGGTAGAGGCCTTTTGGTTCAGGAGCCCAGAGTGTCGATCCCTGTGCCCTCGTTCCTAGGGCTGGTCAGGGGACAGACCCGGGACCAGAGCGAGCCAGCTGCCCTTCTGATAGCAGGGCATCTGCTCTTCTCGTGGACGAAGCTTAGGGCTCTTGGTAAGACCTAAGTCCTCCGGAGAAGCCAGGTCACATCGTCACAGGGTCCTGTCCTCCACTGAGGCCCCCAGGATGGCTTTGCCTGCAGAGGACCTATGAGCGGCTCCTGTGGGTGCCAGCCCTGCTCCAGTCCTTGACCCAGGGCCAAGTCCCCCCACCCCTCCAGGGTGTTCCAGCATGTGCAGGAAATCAGTGCACAGGAGACGGGTGCAAACCACCTCTGGGGTGACTCCCGACAGCAGAGAGCTGTGGGATGGAGCTCAGGAAGGCTGCCTCTGAGGGACAATGGACACTGACCAAGCCAACAAGGGAGGAGCCATGGAGCCTTCTGGGGATGGTGCACAGGGAGGAGGGTACATCAAGGGCAAAGGCCCGGGGGCAGACCTCAGGAGATACCGCGCTGGAAGGGGGCAGGTGAAGCCTCTTGCCGGCTGGGGGCAACTCGGGTGATCAGGGGGGGATTGGTAACTACTAGAGGCTCTAGTCATGGTCACCAGCACAGCCCAACACTGGAGCGGATGGCTCTGGAGGGGAAGGTGTGGGGTCTGCTCAGCAAGGGGTCCCTGCAGGGGTTGGGAGGGGTCCACGGAGCCTTCAGTGGGTTCCTGGCTTGGGACACACAGGAAATGGGGGGTAGACGCACACGTTGAAATATTCTCACTACACAGGACACTCCTGGCTGGGCTTGAGTCCCTGCGGCCAACCGCTGATGTCTGAGCGCCACTTCTCCGTTTTCCTGTGACTTCCCGTAACCCTCTTCCAGAGGCACCCTGCCCAGGACCGTGGCCCCCCAGCCATGAGTCTCGACGCTGAGGTGGCCAGACGCCCAAGGGCCCGCGCTGTCGACTTCTTGCCCAATCCTGGGCCAGCAGCATGGAAACAATTTCCCCAACAAAGATCAAATATTCAAAACCAGAGCGAAGGAGGAAAGGCAGGCTTTATTAAAACGCCTCCATCATCCAAACAGGCGCCTGCAGGACCTCTTTAGTAACTCATCCTCCTAGATGGAAATTATCACCCAAAGAAGAAGGCTAATAAAACTGGCGTCCCCATCAGTCAGCTTAATTCACAGCGTAGCGCTTTCCCCGGCCCATCACGGGCCGCGACTGACAGCCAGCTGAGCATCGCCGTTCCCCTGGAGAAGTGCCTCCAAGGGCGGGCAGCGCGGTGCAGCACTGGGCGCTGTCTCTTTCAAGTCAGGGAAGTGCCTTGAGGAGCAGCCGGCGGGGAAGGCACCCTCCCGCCCTTCCTTCCAGACAGACTCGGGCTGCACATGGCTTCTCAAGGTCTCCCCAGGTGAGTGCTCCTCGCACACCTGCAGAGGGGGAGATGGGCTTTATAACGAGGCCCCTCTGCACACAGCCGGCAGCCCCTTCTTCCCAGTGGAGCCCTCCACCAGCCTGGGCTCCCTGAGCACCCTGCTGCCCCCCACCCACATCCTGCGGGGATGCAGCTCTGGGCACTGATGACCCGGGGCTCAGAGTTACCCAAGAAGGGCCAAGGTTGGGGGCCAGGCACGATGCCCGGGATGCACAGGCCAGATGAAAGACACAGTCCCAGGCTCGAGCTAGAAACGGCAACGTCGACGCCCAGAGAAGCGTCTTCAGGACCAGACTCAGACCCAGGCCTGGCCTGGGGTGACGTGAGAGTCGGGTGGAACCTGAGGTCTCTGACGAATGGGACCCGAGGCCAGAGCGCGGGTCCCCGGGGGGGATAAGAAGGGGGTGTCATCAACAGCTGCAGAGGGACCCTAAGTAGCCCCAGTCCCACCACAGTGGCACACTGGGCACCGACCTCCTGCTGCGGGGATGGACGGCTCCCAGGACTCCTGTTCAAACCACTCACTTCCCTCCCCATGTGTCAGTTCCTCCACCACCAGCCGAGGGGGAGGCGGCCCCAGTGTGCCCCCCTCCTGGGTCAGCCTTCAATGAAAATGCTTTCTTTGTGCAGAACCGAGTGCTGCAGGCGTTCTGCAGGCGTCTGGTGCCTTGGGCAGCAGGCAAGCCCTGCTCCATATCAAAGGTACCCCAGGCTGGGGGCTTCACCAGCAGAATGGGTCCTCGCCAGGCTCTGGAGCCCTGTGGTCCCTGGTCGAGGTGTAGGCAGGCTGGGCCCTGTGAGCCCACGAGAAAGCGCCTGTCCCCGAGCCCCCCACTCTGCATGCTGCTGGCCCTGCTACCTGTAGGGCCGCCACCCGGCCATGGCTGTCTTTACATGGTGTCCTCCCCGGGTATGTGAGGGTCCTTCTCCCTCTGTGCCCTTTCCGTGTAGGAGAAGAATTGTGGACAGGAGAGAAGAGGACCCCAGGTGCCCACACAGAGGGGCTGCGCTCCACCCAGGGCAGCAGAGCCCTTCAGGGAGGGGGAGCGAGAGGCTCAGGGGGTTGGTGGATGGAGACTTCTAGAAAGCACACGGCAGGGTGGGCAGGCAGGCTGCAGGCAAGGCAGAGCCACGGTCAAGGTCAGGGTGACCAGGACTCAGGGAAGGAGTGTGACTGGCGGTTGGTGGAGGATGGAGGCCTTGACCAAGACACCGGGTCCTCCTGGGCTGAGGCCGCCCTGGTCGGACGGGCCCAACCTGACATTACCAAGACCCTGTTTCCTTCTCCGAACAGCTGCAGGTCCAGGGAGCCAGGACTTCCGCCTCACGGGGGCTGCAAGCCACCCCACCCAAGAGAGAGCTCCTTTACCTTTAAAATACCCATGGGGAGGACCTCTGCAGGTCAGGGCTGGACTCAGTCAGGGGCTGCTGTCCAGGGAAGCCATGCCCTTGTCCTGGGCCAGGGGGACTCAGAGGAGCGTGGCCCTGGCCTGGTCCCAGGGCGAAGCCGGAGCACACCTCTGCAGGGCTGTCCACCCTGTAAGGAGCGGCTTCCACCAGTGACGGCTGGTCCTGGAGGGATGACCTCATGGCCTGGCTGCTGGGCTCTGCTCCTGTCTGCCGGCCCGGCCCCCCACGCCTGTGCCAAGCACGAGCTCCAAGGAAACCAAGGGACAGGGACGAAAGCCCTGGCTCCACGTCTTCCTGACCCTCCAGCTCGACGCCCTGAAGAGGCCTCCGCTGACCAAGCGCAGTTGACCTCAACTGAACTGGGCTGCGCAAGGCAGGGTGCCCCGGGCCGTGAGGGAGCCCCTGCTTCTCCGTGTCACCTGCCTCCCACGACCCATTCAGAGCTGGAGGCCAGGTTCCCTTCCTTGATGGACAGTTTCCCAGTGACCTAACCCGGGCGAGGCCAAGCTCTGAAACGGGAGGAGTGACGCATCTCCTCCCATTCTGCCTTCCGAGTCTGGGGAGGGCTTTTTTTCCCAGCTCCTGAGGGGTGAGTTGGAAACCTCAGGAAGTGACATTTTGTGGCTCCTCTAAAATGGAACAAAACCAGTGTGTGAGAGTGCAGGAGAAACGGAGAGGACGAGGGCACTTTATCAATTCCTTTTTAAAGACCTTCTGTAAGCAGCCAAGGGTTCTTCCAAATTGTGAGACAGAATGACCCTGAATCTTTGGAGGATAAAATTTTGGGCTCATTTGAGAAAAAATCCTCCACATGTTTGCACTGCCCGGTTTCTATGGGAACCTGCGAGGAGCCCCACGATGCCCGGGAGGGCTATTTTTATATGAAGCCCGCCCTTCACGAAGGAAACGGACAGGGCAGGCGGGAGGCCGGGACGACCCTGGGATGAGGCTGAAAGATGGCGCATCTGCGCTCCAACGAGAGGCCAGCGTCGCGGATCCCGCATGGGCAGGCAGACGGGGCGTCCCTTCTGTTTGCAAGAAGACTCTGAGCTGTGGTCACTGTGTGCCATTGCCCCTCAGGGAGGACCGCAGTTCCTAAGCTGCACCTCCAAACTGGGATCTGCAGGTGGACAGGGACCCTGACTGCGGACAGGGACAGGTGAGGGCAGGAGGTTAGTTGTGGGCTCAGAGCCCTCAGGGAGGATGCCCAGCTGACTGGGAACAGAGGGTCCTGTTTTAGGAACTGGTGCAACTCCCCCACACACAGCAGCCTGCCCTGGGCCTGCCCTGGTCACCTGACCTGGAGATGTCAACGCAGGCCCTTCCCTCTGAGAAAGGAAGAGAAGGAACTTGTGCAGACAGACAAAGGACACCAGCGGCAGCCAGTGTGTGTGGCCAGCTGCAGCTGGCTCCCTGGTTCCTCCTACCCCCGCCGGGAACACGCCCTCCCGCAGCAGCCCAGCAGCCGCCGGAGTAAATACCGTGGGTCTCTTCCAGGTCACATTTCCTCCAAAATAGACCTATTTTAAAAATAATAAGTGAATCAAACAGTAACAGGAAGCTGATGAGGCTAAATGTGAGCACCTGTTTTTTTCTCTCCTACACAAGAAACGAAAATAAACTCACTGTAATGAGAATCAAGTGCAGAAAATGGTGCCTCATTAATGGAGTGCCTGGCTGATTAGCCGCGCTCCCTAGATGTCTCTGTGTCTTCTCTACTGATTGACAGCACAGGGAGAAGAAGGAAGGGGTTCCAGTCAGGGGCGACCGGCCAGGTGCTGGGCTCCATGGAGCACTGCCCCTGCTCAGCTCCAAGCACCCGGGACCTGTGGCCTCCAGCCCTGACTCTGCCCACCTGCTGTGGCCAGCAATGGAAGGTGGCCGGGTGGGGCCGCAGTGTCTCAGTGACCGCTGCATGGCTGGGACCACAGAAGACTCCCCACGCCCTAATCCAGCACACATCCCTCCCAGATGTCCCACTACGTGCTGGACACGGTCTTCCCGTGGCACCGTGAGCTCCACACAGGCGGGGGCTCAGAGCCTGGCCCCGGCCCCTTCCTCCCATGAATTCAGCAGCTGTTACGGCGGCTGCTATAGCAAGCACTTGGCCAGTTTTGGCTGGACATAGGGAACTTGTGTCAGATTCCCAGTGGGTTCGTGTCTATGGCTGCTGTAACCAAGTGCCCCAAAACAGTGGCACAAAGCAGCCCAAAGCTCTGGAGGTCAGAGGTCAGAGGTGGGTCCTGGTGGGCTACATTAGGGTGGGGCAGGCAGCCTCTCCTGGGGGCTCCGGGGAAGGACACAGCCCCCAGCCCTTGCAACGTCCAGTGGTGCCCACACCCTGGGCTCAGGGCCCTTCCTCCATCCAAAGGCAGCACACCCGCCCGTCTCTCCTGCCGCCCTCTTTCTGAGACTTTCCCCGGTTCCCTATTTCACTGTGAGCACCCTGAGGTTCCGCCGGACCACCCAGAGAATCCTGGATCATCTCCAGTTGCCGCATGAGGCAAGGTAGTCCTAGAATTAGGACTTGGGCGTCTTTGGAGGATCATTATCTACCGAGCAAATTTCTATCATCAGACCCAACTGGAGACTTTTGAGAGAAAGAAGAAGAGGACAATGTTGGCTTGGTGGCGTGGGCACCCTGTGCTGTCCCCACGAAGCAGGTATTTGATCAATAAATGTTTGTGACGGAGCCTTCCTCACCAACAGGACCTGCACAAAGTGACAGCACTGTGTCATCCCAGTGACCCCCTGTGGTAGCCGCCACCAGAGCTGCCATCGCCGGCCAGCATTCAGGGACACTGTCAAACCCGCAAGGTGCTCTGCAACCGTGAGCTTCGGGGTCCGTGTTCCCTTTTGCAGAAGAGAAAATGGAAGGTCAAAGACCTGAGGCACACAGTTGAGCTCTACCCTCAATTGCCACGGTGTGTCACATGATCTACAGGGAAAGCTGCTCCCGCTCGGCCAGAAGCTCCCGGGGCTCCGAGAGGAGGTCAGCCACCTCGTGCTGCCTGACCCGGACTCAAAGTCTGCAGGTAAGAGCAGCAGCTCTGGCGCATTGGCGGCCCATAGAAGGGCATCGTGCAAAGAAGGGCCAAAGGAGTTACCCATGGGGACAGAGGGTGCGGACTCAAGAATTCCCACCCTCTGTCCCCTGTGCTGTCTCTAAGTCACTCCTTGACACGGCCCGCAGCTGCCGCACGCTTTGTCTCACGTCCACTGATGAGACCCCATCTACTGGAAAGTGCTGTAGAAAGTCCCTCCAGGCCTGGGGCCCTGACTTGCCAGTGGAGGTCAGTGACTGCAGGTACAGGTGGAGGTCAGAGTGCAACCTGGGGCGTCCTCTCCTGCATTGTTCCATCGGGGGCTGATCATCTCCCGGGGGGGGGAGGGGGAAGGAGAGGGCTGAGCAGGAGCTGCACCGCGCCTTTGGGTCCTGTTCTTCTGAGCCTGATGAGAACAACGGCTGGGCTTCCTGGGAGATGGAGAGAAGCCTTCTCCTCCTGCTTTCCCAGGGGCCCAAATTTTCTGATGGCACCTGCAGGAGGGAGAGCAGGGAGGGAACCCCAGATGAGGAAGCCGGCCTGGCTTGCCCACCCCGACCCGAGGTGGCACTGCCCGGGGCTGGGTGTTTCAGGCACCCACACGGAAGCCGCTATCTCACTGCAGAGGGAGCAACGCACTTCCAAGACAACGGCAGCCTGTGCTGACGTGGGCGTCCAGGGCATCGCAGTGGATGGTGACCCACAAGACAGCCCGCCCTCGGGAAGTGGCCCCCGCGGGGCAGGTCCCCAGGGTACATGAAAGGAGCAGGGAACACTGCAGGTCGATTCCCCAGGGTAATGGCTGAGGTCATTTCAAAGTCACCACCAAACCAGGCAGTTGACAACCCCCTGATTCATCGATTTGCTCATTTGCAGATGTGACCTGCTGGGGCCAGGCTTGATGCCAAGTGACCAGAGCACCAGCGCGTCAGGCCTGTCCAGCATATCTTAAAACACAGAACCCAGGTTCAGCATCATTTCCTGAGAGGATGAGCTCCAGCTGCAGGTATGCTCCAGGGGACGGGTCCTCGTCCACCAGAGTCGGTGCAGGTAGGACTTCGCAGGGGGCAAGTGGCTGGGCTTTGGCTGAGGCAGCCTCTACCTTTTTCCCTAAGTCAGATTCGCGGCTCAGCATAGCCTAACGCCATTCAGTTGCCTGCAGATCCTCCCAGGATGGAGTTTGGGTTAAATGAGATTAAACTGATGGGATTTTTAGAAGGCCAAGGTGTGGCCACTGTTTCACTGGCCACTGATTCAGCCTCCGCTTGCTGCAAGTATGCCCGTCAGTCCCCTTGGCATGGAGAACGGATGTCACACTGTGCTGAGCATGCATGGTGCAGGTACCTGGTGCCCGTGCTGCTATCCCCCCTCCCACGTCCCCTGAAGTCAGGGCAGCACTGCCCCATGGCAGACTGTCTCCATAGGGCACTCAGCAGAGGCCTCTTGGCACAAATATTTCACCAATTTCCACGAAGTCCTGGGTTTGGCTCTAAGTAGGTGGGACACGCTGATCTGTAACTGCAACTTCTACCAAGAGGGGCAGCATGCCCGGCTTGGAGATCCACCTCTCCCTGCCATGGCGGACACCCTCAGCAATCTGGCCGCTTCTGGCGAGCCCACAGCACTGACAGATCAAGTGTTTCTTTACCAGGCAGCAGCTGATTCGTGGACTTCAAGACGGAAATTGGCTGACCACCTCTTCAGGTCAGTGCAGTCGGTCTGGTCAGCTTCACTGTGCCCCATGGGAAAGGCGGCCTGGCTGGCCTGTCCATGCAGCCTCGCTGGGTCCCACTGCAGCAGAGCCTCGCACCCCATCTTCATTAGGCTGCCCAGCAGCCTGCTCTCAAGACGCAGGCAGGAAACCCCGTCATGGTGGCCTCGGGGTTGGACATGCACCATGCCCTGGTCCCCTCTGGCACCGGAGGCTGGCTCTCTGCAGCCTCAACCTCAGAGGGAGTCGACCCAGAGCCTCTGGAGTCAGGGGCTTGGAGAAGTGGCTCCTCCGCATTCATTCAGCCCAGACACCTCCAGTGAGCAGGCCTAGGGTCATGGGGCTGAACTCCAGGACACTCGGCATCCAGTTCAGACTTGGAACTGTGCCTCCTCTCCAACGCTGCTCCCTCCTCGTTCGCACGCCCGTCGCTGCCCTTTGGAACACCTTTCCTTTGCCATATGTTACATGTATATCATTTACACATATCAGGGATTATCGACACTCAGACGGCGAAGACGGCCCTCCCCGGACCGGAAGAAGAAGCACGTGGTGGAGAGGAGACAAGGGCTCTGACAAAAGTCCACCTGAAGCCGAGAGTGACCCAGCACCAGGAGTGAGGGCCAGGGACTGACCGCCCAGTGCGCTTTCTGGATCTCTTCACCCCCCACGTCTTGAGGTTTGCCTCCAGGTATTTTATTCAGAATGAGCTTCAGGGGCCGCTTTCCAGTTCACAAATTCTTTCACTTCCACTTGGGATTTAAAAAATGATTTTCCAATGATTCTATTTTTTATTCCTAGGATCCTTAATTTGGCTTCTTAAAATAATGGATCTATTTTTAGTTCATATCTAATTGATGATTTTTTTTTTTACTTCAAATAGAGAAGAGATACAGAAAATGAAATGAGCTTCCAACGTACACACGGAAAAGAATAAGAACATAGCAAAGGAGCGACATTTGAAGACAGGTGGCCAGAAATCCTCGAGGTTGGACAAAGAATCAGGAGCTCTGAGTTAATGAGCAGACCAAGTGCTAGGCAGGAAGTGTGTCGGTCACGATGACAGTTACAGTGCAGAAAGGAGGAAGAAAAGGCATTCCAAAAGAAGAGCAAGGAGACTGCAACGCAGCGTCCTCAGCTGCAATGTGTGTGTGAGGACAAGGAGTGAGCAGCCTCGACGTGCCAGGAGGACTGTGGATATGGTCCTCGGAGTTCCCTGAAACTGCTGTTCAGGGGCAAGGGCAGAGGAGGTCCTCAGAGTTCAGAGAAGGGAACAAGCTTCCCCCTTGGAGATCATTAAGGAGAAAGCTGCTAGGGGACATAGTCCAGCCAGAAGATAAGTGACCGCAGGGGACAGAGCAGCCCGCTACAGACAATCCCAGGCAGAGGAATGGAGAAAAGGGTTGTGGCCAATCTATTGAACCCCTGACGAGAATTATTTATTTAAGAAAATTGAATCAAAATATGGGGTGAGAGCAGCGAGAGAAGGAGGTAAAGATGAAATAACTTGAGACTGAATTAGGAAAATAAAACATTGTCATATCAACAGCTTGTGTTTATTGTGGTTTAGGTAAGAGGTACCCCCCAAAAGCTCATGGAAGAGACAGTGAGGCCGGTTCCCAGGTGAGATGACTGGGTCAGGAGAGCCTTGACCCGTCAGTGGTTGATCCCCCATAGGATGGACTGGGTGTGGCTGAGCGAGGTGGGTCCCTGGGGGTGGCTTTGGGGTTTCTATATGGGTGAGCTGAGCTCAGTCTCTGTTTCCCCATCACCCTGGGAGCACTTCCCTCCGCCCCGCTCTCCGTCATGACGTGCCCAAGCCCTGAGGAGCAGAGCCGGCCACCTGTGGGCGGAACCTCTGAAAAGGCGAGCCTCAAATAGGTGTTTCCTCCTCTAAAATGGCCCTTGTCAGGATTCTCAGTCACAGTAGTGAAAACGCTGGGTAGAACCCTGTATTGTAGTTGACTGAATACACGGGGAGAGGTAGTTCAATGGCTCCCAAACAAGAGCCAGACAGGATCACTAAAACTGCATCCCCGCGGCCAGAGCCATGGCAGGGAGACAACATGAGCAAGTACTGGGTAGAGCAGGGTCAATGCGGCCAAATGACCTTCCAAAGCCTCTGGAGTCTGTGTTACCTACTTAGATAATGCACGAACCTTCTATGTGCCCCTGGAGGGAGAAATGCTGGAATCCAAGTAGCCGAGAAAGTTGACAATAATTAGAAAAAGATTCACTAAACCATACTTCATGGATCACAGAACCAATCAGGGTGTCAATAACCAAATATCTAAAACTGCTGGGATGAAGTGCCACTTGGCATTAGAACTCCTGAGACATAGCTAAAGCAGCCCTTAAAAGTAAACTCATAGCTCTTGATGCATTTTTAAAATAAGGCTATAAAGCCGACCAGTTAATTATTTGATTTCAGAACCTTCTAAAACAGAGTGATCCATTAGAGAGAAAAAGGAAATAATAAATAAGGGCAGAAATTAACAAACAAAAAGTCAGACAAACTGTGGACGATCCATAAAATCAAAGCTATTTCTTTGGAAACAAATGGAAAAAAAATCGACTGAGTAGGAAGGTCAAGGTCAAGGGAATAATATAGGAAGTGCAGGAACAGGAGGAGTATAGAAAGGGTTCACAGACGCATCAGGAACGCTAGGCATCGAGAACGTCATCAGTAGCTGTTTCTGGTTCTAAAATTGAAAACTTACACAGCATTGTAAGCAAAACCAAATTTATAAAAATCATTCGGACGCCAGGTTCTGGTGATTTTTTCAAAGAGAATTTTACGAAAGCTTCAATGAACAGAGAATTGTTTCCCTTACACAGCTTGTACCTGAGAATAGATAAAACAAACAAAATATCTGACTCGGTTCGACACTAGCATGATTTGAGATCAGGATTGAACAAGGACACTGTGAGACTAGAAAATCCCAGACCAACCTCACCAATAATCTAGGTGCAAAAAGACAAAAAAAGGTAAACCCTATTTCACAACGTAGTAACAAGTCCGGAGTCAAGCTTGTTTCTCCAGGTAGGTGACAGAGAACTGAGGGCATTGGGACTCTTTTTGATGAGGAGGATCTGCCTTTAGGAGGATACAGGTGGCAAGTCCTCTGCAGGATTCAGTGTCCAGCACATGTAAGAAGCCAAGCAGGACAACAGCCAGGAATCAGAATCCGCTGGAAAACCTGTAACAGAAGAGTGAAACCCTTCACTTAATAAAAAGGAACCAAACTGGCAAAGATGAGCTTGGTGATGGGACGTACATAATTTCTCCTCCTTACTGGATTCTACCTCTCGCCCTGTACAAAAGTAAACTCAAAATGGATCAAAGACCTTCATGTAAGACCTGCCACTTTGAAATTGCTGGAAGAAAACAGGGGTAGCCTTTCAAGATGTAGGCACAGTAAACAATTTCCTGACTAGGACTCCAACAGCTCAGGATCTAAAAGCAAGAATTGACAAATGGAATCGCGTCAAATTAAAAAGCTTCTGCAGAGCCAGGGAGACAGTCCACAGAGTACAGAGAGAGCCTGCACGGGGAGGAAATCTCGCCAGCCCTTCGTCTGACAGAGGGTTGCTATCCAGAGGATACAAAGGATTCAAAAAGGCTGAAAAGAATGAGAGCATGTAAGTGATCTGAGCGCCCATCTCAAAGGAGTACAAATGGCCAATAAATATAAATCAATCAATCAATCAATCAATTAATCATTTCCATCTACAACTAAAAAAAATTTACAAAAGAGACACTTACACACCCATGTCCATTGCAGCACAATTCACAATAGCCAAGATATGGAATCAGCCTAATGCCCATCAACAGATGGATGGCTTTAAAAAAATATGGTATGCCGAGCACAGTGACCCACACCTGTAATCCCAGAGGCTCAGGAGGCTGATGCAGGAGGATCGAAAGTTCAAAGCCAGCCTCAGCAACTTAGCGAGGCCCTAAGCAGCTCAGCAAGACCTTGTCTGTAAATAGAATTTTAAAAAGGGTTATGGATGCCACTCCATGGCTAAGCATACCTGGCATCAACTCCCAGTATCATATGTATATGTATATGATGGGAATTGAATGAATACACACACACACACACAGTCACACACACACTCACATTTATATATATATGGAAACCTGCTGTTCGGGTCCCCTCTCACCCTGCGAGAGTCTTGCTCCTATTTCTATTCTTAAATAAATCTTACTCCTTTAACTCTTGCAAAAAAAAAATGGTAAATGTACAAAATAGAGTATGATTCAGCCACAAAGAATGAAATCCTGTCATTTTTTCAGAAAAACGGATAGGACTGGAGGAAGTCATATTAAGAAAAATTAACCTGAAACAGACAAATATCACATATTTTCTCTCATAAGTGGGGAAAACGACAGGAAAATAGAAGAGAGAGTCTTGGGGAAGAGCGAGGGGACGGGAGGGGGTGAGAGGGCTGGAGGGAGGGTCATATACAGCTGTGGAAGCCACTGATTTGTGCAATCAATATGGCTGAATAATTGTAAGAAAAATAAGTGTCTGTAAGGGAAAATGCTACTGTGTTTATTTATATTTAAAATCGGATTCACACTGAATCTAATTAAAACTGATTTGTATGGAGAGTTAAATCTTGATAGAAAAATTGTGTGAGAATCGTCGGCTCTAGATATACTAAAGGTTATATTTTGAAATAAAATATCAGAAACAATGTTGTCACAGTGCCAGTAACAGTTGTACCACTAGGAAAATCCATCCTAAAATGAAAAATTATCAGAAATCATTGTGAACTTCTGATTGATGGTGCTTTTTGTTTTATCAGCTAAAATTTTAAATTTAAATTTAAACAGTAGTTAAATTTGAAGAAAAGTGAGCCAGAAAAATCTTAGAATTGAGATCACGTATCTAATATGTTGTGTAAGATCATGACCAAATAGTATTCTGCAGTCTTCAGGGGTATGTCAGTATCAGGCATCATTATTACCCCAGTATGTCATATATGCAATGAAATATTTTAAAAAAGAAAAACTGAAGGATATTTGTTTTGTGAAGTTGTTTTCTTAACTTATTTTTTTAAGTCAGACAAATTTAGTTATTTCATATAGAACAGCAATTTCTTATGCAAAGTATTTTATTATATGATCAAATTAAATTCACTATAATATATTGCATAATATATTAATGTTATTAATATATTAATATATTGCATAATATCTTAAATGTGTTGCATATAGATATTAAGTGTTAAGTATTTATTTTATGTGTTCTAACAGATCATCATTTGTAGCAATATTGAAGGTCATTCCTAACCACAGATCTAATAACTGTTTATCATTGTGAAGTTCTTTATTTGCACTTTTTTGATACGTTTATGTACAACTTAATTGTTTTGCCTCTTTTATCCAAAGCAGAGTTGGGGCTTCAGCTTTGCCAGCTTCCTTTCACTTGGACTCCAACTGCACTAAACTAACGTAAAGCACTAACAGCCCGGCACCCAGCAGCCTGCAGTGGGGAGCAGGCCGGCTGTGGCAGACGGCAACCCGGGGACTGGGCTTGGATTGGCAGGAGGCTGAAAGGCAGGAAGGAGCTGGCTGCTGTGGCCAAGGCCCTGGGCAGGGTCTCCACCCGTGGGAAATTCCCTGGAGAGCACCCTTCTAGTCTGGGGGCAGAGCAGCGGGAATTGGGACCTGAGCTGTGGGTCCCCACCGGGGCCAGGGCTCTGTGTCCTCCGGCTCTGCAGAGTCCTGACGTGGTCCAGTAGGTGTGGCCAGTGGGGGCTTCCACTGCGCGGTGTGAGCCAGGGCTCCCTGGTCTCCTGGGCTGCTCTCTGCACGCAGCGGGGACTCCAAGCCTGTGGTTCTGACGGCGGCCAGCACCACCCCGTCTCCACTCTCGGCTCTCGCCTCCTATCCAGTGGCCCTCTCCTCTTGTCCAAACCCTACCCACCCTGGGCCAGCGTGTGCCCTGTGCTGGCAGTGCCAGGAGCCTCTGCTCATCCCCGAGAGCCACCTGGGCCTGCCCTCATCCCTGCCGGGGCTTCCCTTGGCTGACGGTGGAGACAGTCCAGCGACAGCCACCCCTGATGGGAGAGTGAGGGCAGAGGCCACGTCCCGACCCACTTCTGGGGTCTTCAAACCCCACCTACAAAGTGGAGCCAAGTGTCCAAACCTCAGGCCACTTGCCTGTGACAGTGTGGAGCACTGAGTAGCCTCTCCATTAACAGCCGGCTCGTCTCTGGTGTGCTTTAATGGCCTCCGGTCTTCTGTGCACAGACGTGGAGCGGGGCAGGACTGTGCTCACCTCCTTCCATGCCCACCGTGTGCACAACAGGGGCTGGTAGTGTGAACCGCAACACCACGCCCCGTGAGCTCCAATGACTGGATACCTGAGTGGATCCCACAGCCTCCACCAATGCCCTTGATGGGGAGGCAGAAGGGCCCGTGTCCAGGCCAAGCTGGGCCAGCTGGGGTGCTCCAGAAATGACCCCATCCATCACTGACTCCAAGAGCTGCGTTCTGGATGCTGGCTCGTCTCTGCGGGATGGAAGCCCTGTGCCCGCAGCCACGTCAAAGGAGGCCCCAAAGATCCCGCAGAAGAAAGCAGCCTGACTGGAGGCAGCACTTACAGTGTCAGAGGTGGCTGACCTGACCTCGTTTGGGCTACCAGTCTGCACATCTGCTCTACATGGAGGTGGGTGCCCAGGGCGGCTGACATCCAGACACTCAGCTTGTGTGGTGAAGGGGGAAATCTCAGCAATTTCCGGGGTCGAAGCCCCCAGGGAGACCTGCAGCGTGGGCCTGGCTGACTTTGATGTCTGTTTTCTCTCAGGGCAGTGTGGACAGAGATCGGCCACTCAGGACCTGGACTTCAGGTCCCTCGTTAGCTGAAATGCCCTGAAAGGGCCTTTTGTGTCAACTGCTGGGGATTTTTAAAGTCCCAGGTCCTTTCCTGACTCCGGGGACAGATGGGATCGATGGGCCACTGCTGTGGCCTCAAGCAGGACGCAGCTGGCCCAGGGTCCTGCACAGGCCAGAGGCAGGACCACAAAGATGAGGACTTGCGGCCCTGCCTGCCCTAGAAGCAGCCCAGCAGCCTCTGTCCACCGTCTCTATTCGGGGTTCTGTTTGGAGCTTGCGTGTCCCTCTGAGTCCTATGAGGGGGAAGGAAGCCAGGGCTCAGCGCCCCCCCCAGGGAGATGGACTTGTGCAGCCCACAGCCCTGGGTGACGAGGCAGTCCTTAGTGCCAGAGACTGGGCAGTGGCTCCACTGAGCCACCTCGGATGGGCCGTGCCCAGGGGGACGACACTTCTGCAGCTCCTGATGTCCAAGGCCAGGAGAGGACGAGGGCCCCAACTCTGCCATTCCCTTCTATCCCGACCCCAGTGATGGCAGGGCGAGACCCAGGCCCTGCTCAGGGCACAACTTCCGGGCCACCCTCCTGGGGACGCGCCCTCACTGAGGCTCCTGGAAGCAGTGTTCCACCAGCTCTCTGGGTGTCCTCGTGCTCCGAGATGGCCTGCCGTCAACCCCTACAGCCCGCTGGAGCTCCCCTCCTCTTCCCCCCATGCCCACCCCAGCCCCTTCCCCCACCCTGCCCTCTCTGGACGCTCTGAGGACCTCAGGTCCCACCCCGAGCCTGCCCCCGGCAGCCCTCTCTGCCACTCACCCCAGGAAGGCCCGGCTGGTGGACTGCTGCAGCCTCTGCTGGCCCCACCCCGGCAGGGCTCATCCTGGACCCCAGTGTGGACAGGTGTGGGCTGCAGGGCCAGGAGGGACCTGGGTGTGCTGCCCTGCCAGGTCCTCCTCTGTATCCAGGCCCAGGGAGGACTGGGAGGGGAGAGGAGTTGGACGGGCACAGGGATCGGGCAGAGCTTGCACTTTCTCCTTCCCCTCCCACGTCTGGTGAGACAGGAAAGGGCTTGTTGTCCCTTGCTGAGGGGGACAAGATGGGGAGCAGCTGACAGCCAGGCGCCTGAGAAGGGAGATGAGCTTGACCGCCCCAGGACGCTGCCCTGTGACCTCACCTGGCTGCCCTTGGTGACCCTGCCTTTCAAGCCACAGATCCTGGAAGTCCCGCCCCCCACCCCAAGCACCTGCCCCAGAGCAGAGGAGACCAAGACCTGGACTTGGGTTTTGTGAACATTCCCTGGGAACTTAGGGGTGCCATGCCCAGTCACCACAGGTACACAGTCAGGGACAGAAAGAGCAGTCCTTGCCCCTCAGTGGCTAGGTGAGCCCTGTGTCCTAGGCCACCCCCGAGGCAGCTCCCACCCCTCCCAGTGCACCCAGCCCCAGCCCCGCCTGCCCCCAGGCGCTGCCCCTGCTCACTGAAGGCTCCTTGTCACTGGGCTGTTTGTTTAAAGGCACAGAACCCCTGATCACCACCAGCAACATCTCAGGTCTGCATGGCCCTCTGGGGACCAGTCTGAGAGTCCTTTCGCTGTTTGGCTGCTTTTTATTGGCTGTGGGGCTGTTGGAAAGACAATGAGGACGACTTATCACGCCCGGAGGAAGCCTGCCACCAGCAGTGAACGGCTGTCACCAGAGGGGAGGGGACGTTGGGTGGGAAAGACACCGTGAAAGCAGGAAAGGGAAACTGTGAGGAAAACGGTCTCCGCACTCTGTGGCAGGGACGGAGAGGCCCAGAGCAGAGTCCTCCAGCAGAGTCCCCCCATGAAGGTCCTGAAGAAACCACCATCAACCACAGGCGGCCACATACCTACCTATTGGATGCTCCGCAGGACACTGGGAGGCTGTGAAGCTGTGGCCAGCAGCAGTGCAGCACCAGGCTGGGTCCACGGGGTGCTGACCTGCAGACAGGGGTGCAGACGCCTGGCCGGCACGTGCCTTCACAGCACAAGACAGCACTGGGTGTAGACGCTCGTTCCTGAGCTGGGCACCCCAAGGACCCCAGGGCTTGGAGGACAGATGCCAGCCAGCGGGTTTCCAGAATAGCCCATAACACAGGGTGGGGCTGCAACAGCGGGAGGAAGGAGGGAATTAAAAACCATCAATCACGGCACACACACACACACACACACACACACACACACACACACACACACGAGTGCAGCAGGCCACCTCGGCCAAGGCTGCCTGCACAGCTCAGCGGCATCCAGCAGGCCCAGCTGCTGCGCCCCATCCCCACACTCCACCCACAGCACTCCTCCATCCCCATCAGACACGAGCTCCCGGTGCCCCTTCCCCAGCCCCTGGCAGCCACTGCCCTACGTCTGCGTCTATGAATTTGAACACTCTAGATAAACGGAGGGAGATTTGTAAGAAATGCTTTATTTCGGAGCAGTCATGAACTTACAGAAAATCTGCACAGTGACCAGCGGTTCCCCTGCACCTCACAGCCTGTGTCCCCTGCCGTTAGCATCAGGAGTCGGCTGCCGATCTGCGATACAGAAGGGGCCCTTCAGATGGGATACCATCCACTGAGGCCCAGGCTGAACTGGGACCTCCTCAGGCCTCACCTGATCCTCCCAGGTCCCACGTGACCTTCGGCTCTCAGACCTCCTTAGGATTCTTGAGGCTGGGACAGTTTCTCAGAGTTTCCTTGTCTCTTGTGACCTTGACAATGTTGAGGAGGGCTGGTCAGGTCCTTGCCGGGCACTGATTTTCCCACCTCAAAAAAAGAATCTCATTTTATTCCTTCCAATTGTTGGCTCTGTTGACACCTTGTCCCTCGTCCCCCACATTTACAGAACCCCCCATCTCAAGCACATGTCCAGGGTTCCCCAGAGGAGCAGTGAGTGGACACAAGGAACAGGCCTGAGGACTGCCCCATGTGTCCACCCTTTCAGCATCCCAGCTACTGGGTTCTGCCCTCTGGCTGCCCTCGAGGGTGCTGTGACTGGACATCTTCCCCTCCACATCTCTTCTCGAGAAGGTGCCCTGAGCCACCAGGGTCCCCTCCCTCCCATTGACCATTCCTACATTCACCGCAGAGGGGCCAGCATCTCTTTTGGGGCTGAGCTCCCAGATTCAACCATGGATGGGAAGTCACACTAACCTCTCAAGAGCTTGTCAATCCTGCCCGCCTTCTCCCTGCTTAGCCCTCCCATGAGCAAGAGCTGGGTTTTCCCCCTGAGTCCACACAGTTCACACTTCTAAGCTTCCAGTTGGCTATGGCAAAGTGGATGGCTAATTAACCGTGCTGCCCAGCATGCCCTGTCCATGAGCCTGGCTACTGGTGAGCCAAGCCGTGCCTCACCTCACCTACTAAGCAGCAGTAGCCAGTTCTTCGCCTCTGCTCTGCTTAGACTTCAAGAACCAGCATTCCGCAGGAAGCCTTGACTCTAGAATGGTTTTGAGATCAGACACAAGAGGGGGGGGATTCCCCTTCTCACATCTTCTGTAACATCACATGGGAGGCCTACACAATGCAAGGAAACAAGAAAGGGATTAAAGGTACACAGTTTGGAAAGGGAGAAATAAAACTGTTCTTGTGTACAGAAGATATGATCATTTATGTAGAAAACCCCAAAGAATTGACAAAAGTTCCTGGAGTGAATACCTGATTATATAGAGACATTGCACAACACAAAGTTAATTTGCAAAAGCCAATTGGTTTTGTATATTCCAGCAAAGAACAAATGGATTTTAAAATTAAAAACACATTACCATGTATATGAGCACTCGCAAAGGGAAATACTTTGTGATAAAGCTAAGCCCATTTTTACATGAGCCGTATGAGGAACGCTATGTGACTCTAGAGAAGGACATCTCCTGAGAACTAAATCAGTGGACATCCCATGTTCATGGATAGGAAGATTCGATGTGGCCAAGACATCAGTTCTTCCCAACTTGATCTACGGATTTGAACAATCACAATTCAAATCTCAGTGTTGTGGCTTGAATCTCTAATGACTCCCAAAGGCTTGGTCCCCAGTGCAGCAGAGTTCAGAAGAGGGGCTTTGGGGAATGATGACATCGTGAGGGTTCTAACATCATCAATGAATCGACCCATTGATGGACCCATAACCTGATGGGATACAGGGAGGTGACGGAAGCTACAGGAGGTGGGGCTCAGTGGAGGGGAGAGAGTCCTGGGGACTGTGCTTTTGGGAACCACACTTTGTCCCTGGACACTCCCTTAATCTCTCCTTCTTTTCCTCTCTGTTTCCTAGCTGCCGGGAGGTGAGCTCATCTCTTCTGCTGCACACTCCCCTCCATGAAGTGCCGCTTCCCCAAAGGCCCGCAGCATGAGCTAAGTGTGGGCTGAGACCTCTGGAGCTGTGAGCCAACAAACCTTTCTCCTTTAAGTTGGTTTTCTCCCGTATTTTTGTCACAGTCATGGAAATGTGATGGCACACTCAGCAAGTTATTTTGTAGTCATCAACACACTGATCCTAGAGTTTAGCTGGAGAGGCAAAAGGGACACAGTCTGAGGACTGTCCATACCTAGCTCCAAGGTTGACCATAAAGCTACAAGACGGTGTGGGATTGGAAAAACAAAAGACAAATGATAAATGGAACAGAATAGAGAGTCCACAGTGGACCCCCCATAGATACAGTTAGCTCATCTTTGACAAAAGGGTAGAGTTGAAATAGGAGCAAAGATTGTCTTTTCAAAATGGTGCTGGCACAGCTGGATGTGAACACAGACCTTCCCCCCACTGAAATCAACCCCAAATGGATCAGGGGTCCAGGTGTGCAATGTAAAACTACAGAATTCCCCGCAGATAACAGGAGGAGACCCAGGTGACTTGGGTCTGGTGGTAACTTTTTAAACAGCAATATCGAAGGTACGATCCGTGGAAGAGAGAACCGATAAGCTGACTTCATCAAGATTAAAAAACTGTGCAAGATTAAAAACATGTCAAAAAACGAGAAAACCATGTATAGACCGGGAGAAAATGTTTGCAAAAAAATGCATCTGATAAAAGACCGTTACCCACGTGGTGCCCAGGACTCTAATTCAGCAGTAAGAAAATGAGGAGAGAACAAGAAAACCTCCCAACGCCTCGCCAGACATGCAGGGCACCAGGGAAGTGCCGATGCGATGCCAGCACAGCCCCATCAGGGCGACCAGATCCAAGACACCGCCGCTCCAGGGCGAGCGAGGATGTGGAGCGGCAGGACCCTCACGCACTGCAGGAGAGAGTGGGAAAGGGGCGGACCCTTGGGTCAGCAGGTACCAATCACAAGGCCAGGAGCAGGGCCTGGGAGGCTCACCCTCTGCTCATCTCAGGCTGGGCCAGTGGACCTGGGTTCCTGGGTCATGGCTGAGCCCAGCTATGCAGACCCTGTGCCCAGGCCTGCGGGAGGGGAATGAGAACCCACTGAGGGATGAGAACCCTCCCAAGGGCGTACGTGGTCTGTGAGTGAACAGCTGCAGCAGTGATCTGTACCCGGGAGCCCCTTTCAGCCTCTGTGCTTGGGGTGTGGAGACGGTGGCTGGATGTCTCACCAGGGAGCTCCCGTCGGTAGCACCGCTAAAGACTGTCACTGGGTCTAGACGTTGGGCAGCGTATCATCAGTGTTTGTTGCTATAACTAAATACTTGAGGCGGGCTGCTGATAAAAGGAGATTGTTCAGCTCACAGTTTTGGAGGTTCAAATGGGGTTCCTGCGTGGGCCCAGCTCTGGGAGGGCCTTCTTGGCTGTGCCACCTCTCGGCAATGGCAATGGCGGAGCCATCACATCTGGAAATGGGAGGCCTGGGAGGCTGGGTAGGGCCAGGCACAGGCTTCTACCAGTAACCTGGTCTCGCAAGGGTCGGGCACACCACAGCGACCTGAGGACCCCCCACCAGTTCCACATCCACCCGGGGGGCCACCCCATCCAACCCCAGCAGGCAGGTTTCACAGGTGACGATACGGGAAGAGCAGACCAGGAGAACAGCAGTGGGCGCGGTGTGAGGGCCGCTACGGCCCCTCAGCATTTGCAGCCCTGACCCCACGCAGGGGTGAAGCAGGTGGGGCTCTGGGGGTGGCTCATGAGTCTCACAGGAGGGCTCAGCACCCTGATAAAAGAGGCCCGAGAGACCCTCGTCCTTGCACCATGTGAGGAGGCAGCGGGAGCCGGAGGAAGAAGAAAGGGGGCCGCTTGCATGTGGGGTGGATGCGGAGGGTCCCGTGGGGAAAGCCAGGAGGTGCCGGAGGGGAAAGAGGGAGCCCTGGGGTGCAGGGCCCCTGCACAGGCCACACGGTGTCCAGAGGCAAGATTGGGTGCCAGGGCAGGGGAGCCAAGGCAGCTGGACTGGGGGAAGTGGTCACCCTGCTGCTGAGCTGCCCTCTGGAAAGCAGGACCACCTCATTGTGCTTTGGGTCTTCAACCCTCTCGGCTGATGGACTGACGACGGCTGTGCATGGTTGGCAAGGAGAGGCCTGGCTCTCGGGAGCTGAGGTGGCTCCCTGTCTCCGTGGGACCTGGGTTCTCGACTCTTTCACGGGAGTAGAAGATGCCGGCCCGAGACGTTCCGAGGCAGTGGGCCATCCCCCACTGTGAGCCTCCTCTGCGGGTCCGTGGAGGGCACCCACCACCCTCGGTCTCCGTTGTCCTGACGAAAGCAGGGCTTGCCTTGCCCCAGGCCCCGGGGCCAGCGCAGGGCAGGTGGCAGGCAGCCTGCAGCCCCCACCCATGCACCCGGGCTCCTGGCGCTCCCTCCTTCCCTGTGCAGCGGTGGATGATACTTGACTAGTTGCCAAACATTCTATTTTGGTCTCTGAGCTCATGTGACTGAGCCGTGACAAGGAGGCCGTCTTTCACACCAGCCGAGTCACGGGTAAGGCTCTGATGTGGGTATTTTTGGTGTGGGTCACAACTGTGCTGTTTCTAAATGTTCTCTTTCTCCTCCCCTAAAACCAGCAGGAGGCCCGGAGGGGAGGCAGCTGAACTTCGGAAAGGGGGTCACAGAGGAGCCTGAGGCAGGGTCTGGGGGCCCCCTGCAGGGTCGGGGCATCCTGGCTTCCCTCCAGCCCTCCTCCAACACGGGCTCCCCACACACTGACTTTGTGAGCTAAGCGTTCCTCATGCCGCAGTCCCTGGTCTTCTAAGTGACATTGATTGAGAAACCTGAATGGGCGGCGGTGTTTATGAAGGACACTCAGCACTGACCGGGCACTGAGGTTGGGGCTTGCATATTGAGGAGGAGCATCCTGAATAATTAACCTCTGAGGCCTGGGGACCCCAAAATAGTCGGCAGGGAGGCCTCCAGGAAGAGCAGCGAAGTCAATGAGGTCAATTATTTGTCATTTACAATTTAAATAAACCCCCGTGATCCAATTAACATCTCAGTCAGAATCGGGTAAGCCGCTGTGTGAGGTGTGAGGTGTGCAGTTGTTTTTCTGGGACCAGGCCAGCTCCTTCCTGGACTTCACCCGGAAGGACTGAGAGGACTGGGGCTTCTCAGCTGTGGGCTGTGTCCGGAGTAGACTGGACCCAGGAAAGGAATCCAGGAAGTGAGGGTGGAGCGGAGGGTGCCAGGGGGTGCAGACAGGGAGGAGGCGGCTCAGGGGGGCAGCTGCAGGGCAGATGGGGCAGCAGGTGAGGAGGAGGGTGTTAGAGGACCCCCCTCCCCCCAGCCGGCCAAGCACAGGCCCCAGCAGGAGCGCGTAGGACTCTCCTTTTACCACAGTCCAACCTCCACCTTCTGTCACCTGCCTGGAGTAAGGTGATGAGCCTGAAGGTGCACTTTGGGCAGGGCGTGGTGAGAGAGGAGTGGCCCCTCATGGGCCACTGAGCAGCTTGGGCTGTCCAGGGAAAACTTTCTGAAAAGTCTCATGTGCTTTTTTTTCATTTTTTTTCAGTATTATTTTCAAAGGACCAGCTGGCAGTTGACAGCTATTGAAAGGAGAAAAGATGATTACTAAATCAAAGTGGGATGCCAGCCGTGTGCTGTGGGGACCAGAAGAAGGAATCGGAGCCTTTCCACCTCTGTGAGTTGGGATTCCACCCCTCTGTGTGTGTGCATATGGGCGTGTGCATCCGTGTGTGTACGTGTGGGTGTGTGCGTGTGCTCTGGGGACCCATAGCCTCAGGGGTCGAGGAAGGCCTGTTCACACAGAGAGGCTGCTGAGAGGGGCCCCCACATGGACCCCCTGGGTGGTTTGCACCCCGAGAGGAAAGCCCTGGACAGCGTTTGTGAGTGCTGATGGGGCCGCCCACTGTGCCTCCTGCCCCACCGCCTCTTGGCTGAGCATGTGAGGTCTCAGCTCCATCTGTGGCATCTCCTGACCTCGCATCCAGCTTAGCAGCAGCCTGTGCTCCAGGCAGACCTTCACCCAGCCCGACCTCAAGAGCTTGATAAGCTCTCCATTATTGGACTTCCGGAGCTCTCTTCTGGTGGAGAGGGAAGAGAGAGGCTTACCCCACACAGGGGCCTCTGCTCCCCAACACCTGGCCTATATTTCTCCCAGGAAGGCTGTGGGACCAGAAGACACCCCTTCAAGTCCACCAAGAGTTGGCAAGAAAGACCCTTGATCTCCAAGGGACATAGGGGACTCCCCTCCAGGCTCCCCTGGCCTTCCATCAGGAGTCTGACCTCTTTGTCAGGAGTCAGGACTTTTCCAAAGCCTTGCTCTCGTTCTCCATGGTGAGAGTCAGAGATGGCCCAGTAGCTTGGTGCTGACACCCTGGTGTCCCCAGGAGAGTCCTTCCCGGCCTGCCTCCGGGTCACACAGCATGGGGCCAGCTCTGATGGTGCTGGATCTTCCACCTGGGGATGCCCTTGGGTAGCTGGAGATGACCGTGGACTCCCTGGATGGCTACCCAGGAGGGCTACCCCATGCACACTCACAGAATTCTGCAGCTAAGTCAGTGGCACCGTTGGGCCATCCAGGGCTGGGCTGCCCAGTGGAACTTCCTGTGGTGTGGAACCACCTAGGTGGCCACTGTCCAACATGGCGGCACCAGCCACACATGGTTGTGAACACTTGAAGTACAGCCAGTGCAGGTGACCAAAGGCACCCCGAGAAGTCCACTTGGGGAGTCACAGCACATCTGTTAGGACCACAGCATCACGGAGCCTTGTGGCTCCTGGGTGCAGGACACACCCTCTTGTGAGAATTTGTTAGACAACCACCCCCCAGAGAGGGCCAAGCACAGGCCCCAGCAGGAGCGCTGGCGACTCTCCTCTTTCCACAGTCTGTCACCTGCCTGGAGTGAGGTGCTGAGCCCCCTGAAGGCACACTTCGGGAAGGGAGTGGTGAGAGAGGAGTGGCCCTCATGGGCCCACGGGGAGCCCTCGGCTCTAGCTGACCACACAGCTGGAGAGGGGTGGGCTTGGGGGCAGCAGGTGTAGCATGGAATGTTCTGGACGAGCTTTGGTCATGGGGAGAAGGAGGCCAGAAGGAGAAAGCAGTCAGGGCGGGTCCCAGGCCGGGGCAGCTGGCACTGGGATGTGATGGGGAAGGCCACCACCCATCCTCCCAGGCACCCACCTGCAGCCCCAGAGCCACCAGATCACGTGGCCTTTCCAGCGTCGGCAGGGGATGGCCTCTTATGAAGCCAGTCGACTGCCCAGCCTTGCTGTTGGCACTGAGTTCCAGGCTGTACCGGTGACCTGCCCAGCCCAGGTGCAAAGCCATGACCAGCTGGTGGCTCCAGGTGGCCTGCTGGTGGCTGGGCAGGAGGGGCTTCTAGCTGGGGGAGCGAGGAAGCCAAAGCCAACCCCAGCCTTCTCAGAGGCAGGTCCACTTGGAGAGGCCAGGAGCAGCCCCCAGCCCCAGTGAAGGGGAGCACCGCAGCCTGGAGCAGGTGGATTGTGGGCAGCTTGACTGGCATGGTCAACACAGCAAGCCCACGGGGACAAGGACACCAAGGCCCAGGAGGCTCAAGGGAAGGTGGGGCTCACAGCCTCACTCCTGGGACAGAGGATCCAGGCTCCGACCAGGCTCCAGCCCACACAGCCAGTGACCCAGGCGAGTCCCTAACCTCACCGTGCCTCAGTTTCCACGGCTGTAAATTGCTCAAGCCTGGGCCTCGTCAGACCCTGGGGATGGCCCTCCTGGGCCGGACCAGCCTTCCCGGGTCAGTCTAAGCACAGGCGCTCAGGCGGCTGCTCCACAGCACAGCAGGGAAGATCCGCTGCCCAAGGGCCTTGACCCAGAGGGGGCTGTCCCTCCTCTCTCCCCAAGGGCAGGGTCGAGGCCAAGGGGCTGGGCACGGGGCTTCCAGCCTCCTGTTTGAGGTCACCAGCTGAGTCAGTGGGTGTTCACCAACTTCATCTGGACCCCAGGTGACATCCTTGTTCAGAGAAGAAAAGCCAGGAGCCATGAGGGAGGGGGGACCCCCCTCCAGGCCAGAACCCCAGTGCTCTCAGGGGACAAAGCCAAAACGCATCCAGGAGAGCCCTGCCTGCCAACCAGAAGGCCCAGGGGACTGTCCACAGGAGTCCTGGCTTCTCCGAGTGGAAGGGGGTTCTCCCTACAGGGGCATGGGGCAAAGTGCCTGCTGTCCCCTCCCACTGCGTGTTCAAGTCCTGGGGCCTGGTGACCAGGGCGAGCCATCACGTCAGTTGGAGTTCTTCCTGGGATCTGGCCTGTGGTAGGGACTGAGCTGCATTCCCCCAAAGTCCACCATTGACGTCCTCGCCCACCCTTGCCGCTTCCGAATGTTCCTCTGTTTGGAAATAGGGTCCTCACAGATGTCACTGACCAGGACAAGGTCACAGAGGAGTGATGCAGACTTCCTTCCTCAAAGGCTCACGGAACACAGCCCGTCACCCAGGAGAAGCCGGGGGAAGACCAAGGCGAGGCCAGGCTGCTTGTCCCTCCAGCCAGGCATCCTGGGGACTGCAGCCAACAGCCAGAAGCTGGGAGAGAAGCTGGGAGAGAAGCCGGGACGCGCTCTCCTCCCACCGAGGGAACGCACCATGCTGACACCTCCACTCACACCTCTGCCCTCCAGATGGTGAGAGCAGACGCTGCCTGTGAGCCACCATCTGGCATGGAGCAGGCACAGCTTCCTGCAGCTCAGGCAGAGCCAAAGCTCCAGGGCCCGGGGGCCGCCAGGGACAGTTGTGCAGCTCAAGCTGGAGCACTGAGCAGCCAGCTGTGCTGAGGGGGAGCCCGGGCACCCTGGTGGCCCCCAAATCCTGTCCCCTTCCCCACAGCTCCAGGGACCAGCCCTGCCCTCCCCTGGACTCCCTCATGTCCGGCCAGCTCCCTTTTCCATCTGCTGGGCGTGGGCACCCTCTGAGGGTGGAAGTGGCAGGGGACAGCAGGAGCTCACTGTGGGAGCGTTTTGATGAGGCTCGTCTTCAGCGGTGGACTCCTGAAGGCCAGGGCAGGCTCCCAGAGCTGAGCACTTTCCCGGGGTTTCTGGCCCCAGGCAGCCCCCGAGACGTCCACCAGGGCAGACACACTGCCGTGTCCTGTCCCCAGGCCACTCCCATTTCCTCCTGGGCAGAAGCTCTGCAGCTAGGGCACAGGACTGCGCCCCGGTGGAATGGACGTGGACCCAGGTCTGCCTGGGAACACCACAGGTGGCCTCTGTCCCTGGATGGTGACATTCCTGCTGTGCAGTTGGTGGAAGAAGGAAAATGGAAGCCTACGGGCCTTAGACCACACAATGGTGATGCTGAAACGGCAGACCCTGGACCTGGCCTTGACTGCTGGCTCCTGGGACGTGACGCGCCTGTCCTGGGTGCTCCCCCAGTGGGTCTCCGTGAGGAGTGAGAGCCTCCCAGCCTCCAGGTGCACAAAGGGGACAGGCCTGCCCTGAGGGAGCTGCTGGGACGCTCTCCGTGGTCCTGACCTACGGGCAAGGGAGAGCCCACAGCAGACCCTAAGGAGGGGCAGGAGGAAAACAGGAAGTCACCTCCCTCATCACCCCGAGTCCTGTTCTGCACCTCCCCACCCCCAAGCCTGGCCCGGCAGTTCTGGGGAACCTGGCCCCCGGGGTGCAGAGCCCACCACTCCACCTTGCAACCCTGGAGTGAGTCTGTTAGAACTCTCAGCCACGCAGAAGTGACACTGAGGGTGGTGACCGTGCCTGCTACGTCATCTTTCTTGGTCACCTAGGAGCAGCCTGAGCCATGGCTTCCCCCTCTGGCTGGGGAGGCTCCTGGTCTTCCATGGTGGGAGATGGACCACAGTGCTGCCCAGCAGGGACACCTCAGGGGTCCAGCTCTTGGTGCCAGCGGGACCTGGGAGTCACCTGAAGGGTGGGAGGTTTTCAGAAGACACACACCCGCTCCTTCACCCCTGTAGGGATGCCCCGGCAAACACGGCAGAGTGGGTGGCTTAGGTGACAGAAGGTATTGTCCCATGGCTCTGGAGACAAGGAGTCCAAGACAAAGGGCCAGCAGGCAACAGCTCTAGGGATCGTCTGACCCAGGCCCCTCCCCATCTCCTGGTGGTGACTGGTGATTTGGTAGCAGAACCCTCACCCCCACCTCTGCCCTTGGCTTCACACAGCCTGGTCCCTGCGTGGGTCTGGGTCCAAATTCCCCTTTTCATAAGGACAGTCACATGGGATGAAGGCCCACCCTGATGACTTCAATTCAGCTTGAATTTCTCTCCAGGGAAGGTTATGGGGGGTCAGGAACAACCTGTCTTACTGGGGACACCCTCCCACCCACCCCCAACTTAGGAACAAGTGGATGGTTTGGCAGGAAAATACGAGTCAGAGAGAAAGAACAGAACGGGAGCCCTGGCAGCTGGGGGGGTCCACCAGGATCCTGACTTAGAGCCACAGCCAAGGTGGGGCCCGAGTTGAACACGCCCCCAGGCCCCCGGGTAACCCACAGCCTGATGGCCTCACTGGTGGTCAGGCAGGTGCAGGGACAGCAGCCACCCGGCCCTCAGAGAATCCCTGACCCTGGGGCTCCTGCTGGCAGCCCTCAAGACCCACCTGCCCCTCCTCCACTCGCTCCTCCCCCCCAGCCCCCAGCCACCCAGCAAGGCCAGGACAGGGAGGGGCGCCTCAGCTTGGAGAGGAGCCTGGTCCCCCTGCCCCCCACACATCTGAGCACAGCACCATAAATTGGGAGCCCATGACAGATGGGTAAAGCCGTGCAGCTCAAAATAAATGACACCATAATGTCTGTTCAGAGACTGAGTGACAGAAACGTGCTCTCAAGTCCCCCGCTGGGCCCTGCCTCCTGCCCACTGGCCTTGACCCCCACCTATCGACCAGCGTGCCTGAGTAGGCACCTGCTGAATACTGTTGGACGACACAGGCGGATCAGAGGCCAGTCTGGCCTTGAAATTAAACATTCTTTTCTTATGTTTCATAATTAAAATGTTTTTGGTTTTATGAACCTGAGTATGAATGGTAACAAGTGTGTGAATAAATTTTTTAAAATGAATTCTGTGAAGAGGCATCTCAAGGGACTGAGGCCAGCTGCGCAGTCTGAGGGAAGAGTCCTCCGTGGCCACCTCGCTTCACAGGCCAGCTACAAAGCAGGGGTCCCTGGGAACCCTCACTGCAGACCCCTGGCTGAAGATGTGAAAGTGTCCCCAAAAGTACTATCACGTAACTCCCCAGAACACTCAAAGCACAGGACAGCAACGCCTGCATTTAGGGTTTTGTGACAGCAAGAAATACCGTCTAGAAGCACTTGGGGGAGAGGTGGTGGAGAGGGAGGGTGGGAGAATGCCCAGTGCGAAGCCCTGTGTCCCCCAGCCTTCTCGCCCCAGTACCAAGGTGTGACCCTCCACACCAGTGCCACCCATCGGGGAAGCCTGAGCATCACAGAGTTCCCGAGCACTCAATGGGCTGGTCACCAGCCACGTGGCCACTCTGACTCCTGCCGTTCCCCTCCAGGAAGTCAGCTGAAGCCTCTGTCCCCTACCCCCAGCCTCCATCCTGGTCTTTCTGGCCTGACCAGCGGCCTTCCTGAGTCTTGTCATCAGCATGGAGTAGCCAGGGGCCTGCCACAGGTCAGGCTGTCAGCACAGGACATGACAAGGGGCCGAGGCCACTTCCCAGGACTAGGACAACGGGCAGACCTATGTTCAGGTGGGTCGCAGTCTTCGCGACACTGTGACCTCAGCTTGCGATCCCAGTGTGAAGGGTGCGTGTGTTCTGGACACCTAAGGAGACGCGTGGGAGAATTTGTGGCAGAGTTATTGGACATCATGGAGGTGTGGACATGGGTGACCACACACGGCTGCCCGAGACATTCTGTCTCCAACAGTCTCCTTCGACAGAGAGCTACCCCCGCAGCGTCGGGCCTCTCAGTCCCGGTGAGTGGCAGCCGCAGGCTGCAGGGAGGGGTGAGCCTCGTGAGGACCCCTTCCCTTCAGAATCCAGGGTCGGTTATCAAACATTGCTCCCGATGAGAGCTCCTCCTCCCCAGCCTTGTGCAGGAACCTGAAGACTCGCAAATCCATTTTTAAATATTCAAAAGGTGCTGTTATCTACCTAAGTAGATGGGCTGAAGCGCCAGGAGCCGTTGCTGAACAATTAAAACTCGCTCAGCGGGGGTTACAGGTTGAATTGTGCCCCCCCCAATTCTTAGGCTGAGTTCCCGACCCCCAGGCCCTGCTGGGTGTAGGGTCATGTAGAGGAGATTAGTTTAGGCGAGGTCATGTGGACTAGGGTGGCCCCCACCAGTCGGCGTGGAGCCCTTATCAGAAGAGTAGACCAGGACCCAGGCTCACGGAGGGACGGCCCTGGGGTTCAGGGTGAGCCCCTGTCTGTGGCTGAGGAGAGAGGCCCAGGGATGAAGCACCCCCCACATCCTGGACTTGGCCTCCAGGTGGTAGGAAGCAAACTGTACTGCCCAGGCCGCCCCCCAGTGTGCCAGGGCAGCGGGGTCAGGGGCACTGGCCTCGGGTGGAGGGAAAACACGTCCCACAAACACACCGCGCCCTGTTGGCACGAACCTGGCTTCTCCCAGAGAGATTGGCAGAAAGAGCACTGAGCCCCCATCCAGGGTGAGCCCCCAGAGGCCCTGGCCCGACCCTCTCTGCTCCACCTGTTGATTTAGGAGTTGGGGCATCACTCACCCGAGTTCTGCCCGCAGCCTCATCTTGGCATTTTGACCAATGCCAACTCCGGGGTGTACCTGGGCAGCCCACCCCAACCCAAGTCCTGGAGGCCATGATAAAATCACTACACCCAGCCCAGGGACCACCCAGAGAAGAGGGTTCTGAAAAGTGGGAAAAGAGAGGAATTGACCATCCGTCACTTGGAGAATCAGGCACCGAGGCGATCGCGTCCATTCCAAGGATCATTGTTTCAACTGACCGTGTGTTTCCAGCCCTCAAACAGGGAGGCCGGAGAGGCCAGCAGGGAGACCGGGCAGCCCGGCCTGATGGGTGCCACCCCACAGTGTCTCTGACTACAGAAGCAGCGCGCAGGCTCACAGGAGACGGGCGGGTGCTGGGAAGTCCATCCACCCTCACGGAGATGAGCTTAGGGCACTAGTGCAGGACGGTGAGCTAGATGTGCTGTGGGGAGGTCTCTCTGCCAGGAAGAGGAGGAAGGAGCCGGTTGACGGAATCAGCTTCTCACTTCTGCCCTTGGTTTAAGGGACGCTGCTCTGACCCTGTTCCCACCCAAAGCTTGGTTTGCCTCTAGGTTCATGTCAGCGGGAGAGATCCCCAGAAGGGGAGTCACCAATCTCAGGCCAGTCGCTCAGCGGGAAGACTGCCCTGCTCCCAGAGAGCAGCAGTGCCCAGGAGGGCCCCCCACTGACCCAGGCTAGAGCAAGGTAACAGTAGACCGGAGAGTTTCCCACTCGTCTCTGAAAGTAGTCACACCTGGGCGGCTGCCAAGGGCCAGAGCTGGGGATCGGCTCAGGATGCCTCCAGTCCTCGTCTGTACCTCTGGAGGTCATCTGAAGGGTCTGTGCACTTGACAGCCCATTCACTGGCCTGTGCTGGCCCTTCAGCTGCAGCCTGGTCAGTGCCCACCTGGACCCAGCCCTGGGAAGAGACCCCTCGGCCCCCGTGCTGTCCAGAGCTGTGTGTAAGCGCGATCCGGGCGAACAGAAACGCGTTTCCTCTCTCCACTGGCTCCTCTCCTCTTTGCCAGGAGACAGACTTTCCTCTCCGCAGGCAAATGCATTTGGCTCCTGAGTAAAGACAGGAGATTCCAGGTGTTTCCAGGCATGCGGGCACCCCCGACAATGGCCCCATTCGCTGCCGTTGCGGCCTCTTGCCTGGCTCCACGTCCTTGGTCACACATGGTGGGGATCGAGTCTCTCTGCTCTTTGTCCAACAGCAGGGCTTTGCTGAGCTTCCAGAAAGCAACCCTGGTTGTGAGACTCAAAAGAGGCTGGGTACAGGGGACGGTCAGCCTGGCCAGAGCTCCAGGTGCTTTCAAAGGAGCAGGTTTTCCTCCAGGAGGCCACCGTCCATTAGAAGGAAAGATGGGCAGGTGTCATTCATATAGCCAGGGGCACGGCCAGCTCAGTGGTCTCCTGGGGCAGCCTCCAGGGACACCACTATGTCCACACGGTTTCTCATGCCCATGATTTTAGGCCAGGATAAAACACAGTGTCTGAGAAAGACCTGGGCCTTGTGTGACCTGGATTTATGTTCCAGCCCTGCCACTTGCTGCAGTGTGACCTCACGGTGTCCTTGAGCATATGAACTCACAGCTTCCCATCAGGTTGAGGGACAAATGAGATGCATAGCCCACAGATGTCTCCAGTGGCCCCGCCACACACAGCCCTTGGTCCACCAGATCCCACTCACTGAGGACCTCACCCACTGGGGACCTCCTCTGGACTGGGCCCTGTTCTAGGTGCTGTGGTCACTGCAGTGAATAAGAGACCAACATCCCTCCAGCAGTGGTCAGCAGCACCCATCATTCCTCAGGTCAAAGGCCTGAGGATCATCTGCTGTCCCTTCGTCCTGGCACCAGGGCTGACTAGTCATTTGGGGAACATTAGGTAAGACCTGCAGACAATTTTTGTTGTCATAACTGGGGAGGAAAGGATGCTACTGGTTGGGAAAGGGTAGATTCCAGGGTTTCTAGACAGCCCACAGGGCACAGGACAGACACCCACGACAGAGATCCAGCCCCGAGTGTGGACAGTGCCGAGGCTGAGAGCCCTGCCTACTCCAGACCATCAACACAACCACAGGTCACCTCCAGCATGTACCCCAGCCCCACAACTCATCCCCAAACCATAGTCACCACCATCATTACTGTCACCACCATCACTATCACCATTGTCATCATCACCAACATCACTGTCACCACCATCATCATTACCACCACCACCATCATCATCACTGTGACCACCAGCATCACCATCATCATCTTATCACCATAAACATCACCACCATCATCACTGTCAGCATCGTCATCATCACCATCATCATCACCATCACCACCATCATCATCACTGTCATCATCAGCATCACCATCACTATCATCACCATCATTGCCATCAATGTCACCACCATCATCACTGTCACCACCATCACTGTCAGCATCGTCATCATCACCATCGTCATCACCATCACCACCATCATCATCACTGTCATCATCAGCATCACCATCACTATCATCACCATCATTGCCATCAATGTCACCACCATCATCACTGTCACCACCATCATCATCACCACCATCACCACAACCATCATTACCACTACCACCATCATCATTACTGTCACTACCAGCATCACCATCATCACCATTATCACCATAAACATCACCGCCATCATCAGTGTCACCACCGTTAACATCACCATCACCAATATCATCATCACTGTCACCACCAGCATCATCACTGTCACTACCAGCATTACCATCATCACCTTACCACCATAAACATCACCACCATCATCACTGTCACCATCACCACCATCACCACCATCATCATCACCACCATCACCAGCATCATCACTGTCACCACCAGCATCACCATCATCACCTTATCACCATAAACATCACCGCCATCATCAGTGTCACCATTACCACCATAATCATCACCACCACCACCAGCATCATCACTGTCACCACCAGCATCACCATCATCACCTTACCACCATAAACATCACCGCCATCATCACTATCACCATCACCACCATCACCACCATCATCATCACCACCACCACCAGCATCATCACTGTCACCACCAGCATCACCATCATCACCTTATCACCATAAACATCACCGCCATCATCACTGTCACCATCACCACCATCATCATTACCATCACCACCAGCATCATCACTGTCACCACCAGCATCACCTTAAACATCCCACCATCACCACCATGTCTCAAGGGATGACCCTGCCCCAGACTCTGGGCTGGGTACTGCTTGAGTCAGCTTTTTTGCTGCTGGGACTAGGAGACCCGACCAGCCCAGCTGCAGAGGAGGAACAGTTCATTTGAGGGCTCATGGTTTCCGCGACCTCAATCCACGGATAGCAGGCTCCATTCCTCAGGGCTCCAGGTGAGGCTGCACATCATGGCAGAAGAGTGTGGTGGAGAGGAGTGGCTCCCATGGTGACCAGGACACAAGCAGAGAGGGGACCCACTCACCAGATAAAAGTCAGACACCCCCCAGCCGCAGCCCAGTGCCCGCCTCCTCCAGCCACACCCGCCAGCCTTCGGCGACCACTCAGCTCATCCCTCTCGGGGATGAGGTCACCGACTGGGGCAAGGCTCCCACAGCCCAGTGATGTCTCCTGAACCTTCTTGCGTTGTGTCACCGGTGAGCTTGGGAGGACACCTCAGATCCAAACCATAACAGGTGCTTTCCACACATCCCCCCATCGCATGTAACTCCCCCACTCCTGGCCACACACACACACACACACACACATACACACACGCACACGCGCACACACACGCACACGCACATAAACATGCACACGCACGCACACGCACACGCACGCACACGCACATACACACACGCACACACGCGCACACACACGCACACGTGCACATGCACACGCACACACGCACACGCACACACACGCACCCCTCTGTGAGGAGGACATTGCTGCTCTGACTGCACAACCCACGTCCCACCAGCTCCGAGTGAACCTGCCTAAACTCTGCAATAGGCTTCCTGGCCGTCAGAGGACCTGTGGGACCTGAGGGTGAGTCACTGGCCTGCCTGTCCCCCAGCTTCCCCCCCTGTACGTGGGGACATAATGGCACCAGCTTCGCTGATTCGGAAGGACCCCATGAGTGGGCCCATGAAGCAACTGGAGTAGAACCCGGCAGAGTGAGTCCTGGACACGGGTCAGCCAGGCCCTGGGCTGGTTTTAACGAGGACACTGAGGCCTTTGGGGGCGAGCACCTCCCTTCGGGTCCTCTGGGAAGGGCTCGGCCCCGCCCACCACTGCACCAGGCGCAGCTGCCCTCAGGACAGGAGACCCTCGTCTTCCGAACCACCAAGACCTGGCTCCCGGCTCTTGTTCCAGGCGACCTCAGAGAGGAGGAAGTCCTTCTGGTTTCTGTCCATGCTCTAGAAGCGGCAGACGCCCTACGCGAGGCTCCTGTGATCCCCACGGCTTGACCTTTCGGGAACCCCATCCTCCTCTCCAGCCTGCCGAGGCCATGTCCAGGAAATGTGAGACTTCTCGCCACCCCTCCCCGCCCGCCTCCCGGCCAGTATCCTAATCACCGCCCCCCGGCCAGCTTGCTGCTTGCCCAGCGAGTGTGGTCTACGCGGTCTATGAGACCAGCCTTCCAAGAGCAGCCACCAAGGCTCTGGTGGCATTTGCTCCTCTGTAAATCAGCCTGTCTGCAGGCTGGGAAGTGCTCTGAAGTAGTTCAGATTAAAGTTCTGATTACAGTGGAGAGGCAGTGCAGCCAGGGCCTGGGCGGCTGAGGGAGACGGAGAGAGAGAAAGCCATTATCCCCCATTGAGGGGATCCCCGGCCCTGAGGAGGGAGCGAGCCCGAAGTCTGTCCTCCACCCTGGAGGCAGGGGCTGGCCTCGGAGGTGCTCAGAAACCTCCGACACAGAGCCCTGGGAACCGGCTGCAGGGAGACAGACTCCCACCTCCCGCGGCCCTCCCACCCCCCAGAGCCCAGCATGGGCCGTCTCACCACGCTGGCCCTGGACCTCTCTTCCCTCCTCCCCCACACACCTGTGGCCCTCAGCTGTGGCAGAGCCGCCCCCTCAGGAACCCTTCCCTGGACAGGGCAGCCAAGCGGCCACCTCTATATGGGCCTTTGTGTCCACTCACATCCTCCCGGGGATCACCCTGCTGGTTCCCTGGGGCATGCCATGCCTGTGTCCTGGACACAGCTCTGGGCATCTGGGGTCCCTGGAACACCCCAAAGAACCCCAGGAGAACAGCTGAGTCCTCGGTGCCTTCAAGCCCAGAGGTGGGGAGGCCAGAGCACTCCCTGGCCCTTTGGAGAAGCCCCGGGGACACAGCCATCCTCGGGGACTAAGCAGGAGGAGGAATGTGATGTCCCAGAATCTCAGAGACAGATGGGTGGGTCCTGCCCACCGCCCAGCTCTCCTCTTTCTCTCCTGCTTTGGGTCCTCCTCGCCCGGCGTGGGGTGATGGCCGCTCCCACCTGGATTCTTGGAATGGTCCCTGGTTTATTCTTAAATTCTTCCACAGGGCAAAGCCAGACACGTTTGCCAAAACTGACCCTGAACCTGGCACCAGCTGGGCAGGGCCTCGTACTGTGGGTCACCCTGTGGGCCATCCCAGCAGGCCCTGAGTTGAGAACTGCTGGCCACTTGTACCTGGGAGGGGATGGAACCCGCTGGGCCCTCCTCTTATCTGTCTGTGTGCCAGCCCCTGGCCAGCACCTGGCCACACGTCCCAAGGAGAAAGCTGCTAGAACCTCACTTTACAAAGTCCTCAGCCTGAGCCGCACTGGCCAAGCGGCCCTCCTGGCCTGGGCAGGCGTAGATGGTTCCAGAACTCAATTTGCAGAAACCAGACCCTGAAGACCCCAGCTACGTCCAGCGCAGCATCAGCGTGGAGCGGAACCCAGAGCTGGACAGCAACGCCTGCCCTGCCCAGGGCCTCTGTAAACAGGGCGTGTGGCAAGAGGCGTCCCTAGCTGAGGGGAAGCCATGTCCCGTGGAGAACTGGCGTCATCTTCCAGACCTGTCACCTGACGGTGCCATATGGCGGGGGGAGGGGACGCTCCTTCTGCCAGTGGTGCTCCAGGTGACTCCTGTGCTTGGAAAAGATGAGCAGGGCTCCCAGAGTGTCCCAGACACAGCTGCCCACGCTGGCCAGTAGCCCAGAGACCGCAGATGGCCTCAGCAGCCACTGGAGGTGGGGACAGGGACACGTGGGCCATGGAGCCCCTCTCCCTCACCAAGGGCAGCTTCCGCTGTGTCCTGTCATTCACCTTGAACTAAAGGCCGTGACAGGGGAAGCCCAGAGCGGTCCGTCCTGTATTTCCTGACGTCCTGCGGGCTCATGGCTGGCTGAGGATGGAACCCTCCCAGGTGTCCCTGTGAGTTTCCAGGGCCACAGAAACCAGTGCCACAGACCAGGGGCTTGACCTCAGGAACTTCTCCTGTCCTAGCCTGGAGGGCAGAGGTCCAAGGCCAAGATGCAGGGGGAGGTCCATCTGGGGCCGTAGTGGCCTGGGCCCTGACAGTGGCCATGGCTGAAGTCCTTCTTCCCCAGTCGTCTGTGTCCAAATGTCCCTTTGTATTGGCACTTGTTCATGTGGGAGGAGGGCCACCCTCACGGACCTGATGAGTTTCCCACAGAGGGGACTGGCTGACCTCTGTATGGTGTCCCCAGTAGGTCAGAGTCACAGGGACTTTCAGATGCGGAATCCCCAGGGGACACTGTCTCTTAGGGTCTGATCTGGAACCGCTTGGTCCCCAGTGTGGTGCTGCTGGAGGCCAGAACCTTCAGGGGGGACCTGGTGGGAGGAAGAAGGTCACAGGGGTCATGGGGCCCCAGCCTTGGCTAACACCGTCCAGCCACAGCACAGCCTGTGGGACGCCCAGCGGATGCCCCCAGAGCAGCTCAGAGGAGGGAGCTATCCCAGGACCTGGAGATCGGGACAGGCCAGCTGATGGGCTGGCGGGAGGGGCCAGGAGATACCCCCATTCCCCAGTGGCCAGGGAGCTGCATCCCAGAGTCCAGAATGCGTCCTAACCAGAGCCACCCTGGACGGACCTGTGAGGTCAGTTCCCCTCTCAGGGCCACAAGCCACCCTCACGATGCTCACGGGGATCCAGCTTCCGTGACCCGGTGTTTGTCTGTCACACACAGATGCAAAATGAGCCCAGCGGAAAGATCCCCGGTGGTTAGACGGCAGCACCTGACGCTGTGCACTCCTTCACTGATCCAAGAAGTATTCTGAGACCCTACTGCATGCAGCCTAGCTCTGAGGGCTGAGGACGCTCATGATTTTAGGTCCTGGGAGCCCCCGATGTCCAGCACAAACAGCAGAGGCTGCACAGGGACAGCTTTACTTCTGCTGCCCAGGTTGTTTGGCAGCCTTGCTGCATGAAGTCCCAGGGGTGACCCTCCTTGCCTGCTGCTGCTCTGCTCGCCACAGTCTTGTCTCCCAAGAGAGCCCTGTGGTTCAAGATGGCTGCTCTAGCTCGAGCCATTTCAGCTGCATCTAAGCCAGCATGAAGAAGGCACAAAGGAAGAATGTGTGCCTCTCCCTTAGAGTCACTTCCTGGGAGGTTCCACCCACATGCACTAATGTTCCACAGGCTCTAACACAGCCCTGGGGCCACATCAGCTGCAAGGGGAGCTGGCACCCAAGTCACCCCCTAACTAAGCAAAACCCCACGGGAGCAGGGCCAGCTCACATGGCCAGAGGGCAGCTCTCCACAGCCTGAGAGACACCCAGGCTCACAAGCCCCCACCCATGCTTGTTCCGAAGCATGGCAGGGTCCAAGTCCAGAGCTCACAGTGTCACCACCCCATGACAAGAAAGGCGGGACAGGTGGTCACCTCCGTTCAGACCTCTCTCCTGTCCCGTCCTGTGATGTTAGGGGCAGCTGAAATGCCTCTCCAGGCCCTCTCCAGAGCCTCCTCTGAAACCTGCCCCTCCCAGCGTCACTCAGGGCTTATCCTGGCCAAAGCAGCACAGAGCCCCGTCAGCGTCCTGGGGCTGCTGCACCACATCACACCAACCTGTCGCCTTTGGACGGCACAGAGCCCTCCTCTGGTGCCTGGAGGCCGGAAATCTGAAATCAAGGTGTCACAGGGCCATGCTCCCTCCAGACACTCCAGGGACGCGTCCCCTGCCTCTTCCAGCACCTGGGGGTCCAGGCCTGGCATAGCCTGTGGCCACCTCACTCTGTCTCCGCCTCCATCTTCTTGGCCTCTCCTCTGTGTCTGTGTCCCTTCTGTCTCTTTAAGGACACCCGCCATCCACTGTGCCCTCTGATCACTTCCACCCAGACTCGGTTCTGCAGGGGAAGCAGGGGTGGAGACTCGGGGGAGCCGGAGGGACCCCCCACAGCAGGGCACATGGTGGTCTGAGCCGAGAGCAATGGAGAGCTCGCAGGAGCTGGAACACAGCTCTGACTAGGCCAGCCGGGGGCCGGCTAAGGCCCTGACGAACACAGTTACGAGAAAGTTCTAGATGAGCACAAACTGGGATTAAGCAGGAGGGGTCAGCTTGTCTCTGAGGGGCCCTGGGAGGAGCCACAGCCCATCCAGGCACTGCCCAGAGCCCTTCTCAGCTGTGGCTACCAGCCCAGGTCATGTACAGGGCCCTGACTCTGATGTGTCCTCATGACCTTGTGGCGTTGGCAGGAAGAGCCCGCACACCTGGTCCAGGTGTGTCTAGAACAGGTGAGGAGAGTCCCACCACTCGATCCCTGCAGGAGCGCTCCGACCCAGGGCTTGGACAGGGCAGGCCTGGGAGCCTGCATTGCTCCTCCGTCCCTGAGAGAACCAAGCCGCTGGGCCCCAGAACGACACCAGCAGAGGATTGCGGAGGGCAGTGAGCACACGGAGCCTGCTGGGAAGGTGATGGGCTCGCCCTCTGGCCCCGGCCCTGGGCCGCAGGGTCGGAGGGCAGCCGGGTTCCAGGGCCCTCCACCGCCCACCCTTGTCCAGCGCCCACCAGAGGCCGCGGGGGTGAGTCTCCTGGGTGGACCTTGCCCTGTCGGTCCTCCAACCCATATGGAGTTGTCCCTCCAGGTTGCCAGGAAGACCCTCAGACTGGAGCAGGGGTGCAGGAACCTCCTCCAAGCCCCACGGTTGTCCTGAGCAGGCACCTCCCGCCCCGCGTGCTGACTGACGGCCCCATGTGTTTTCTTTACAGTGGGGTCGTGTCCAACCACCAAGTACACAGTGCTATTTCAATGATAATCACAGGCTCCCGAGCCTGCGCAAGCTCCACTATCAGCGGGTGCCTGGGCCACCTGGCAGGGGAGGACGCGGCCCCCCACCTTGGGGCACCTCACAGGGCATCCCTGCAAAACAGACTGTGACTCTGTAGGCCCACCTGATCCTCACGGACAGTCGACTCACAGCCCTGCCTGTGACCCGTGGCAGTGGGGGACTCGCAGCCGACGATCCAACAGCTCCCCGCAGCCTGTGTGCCAAGCCAAGCTGGTGGCCAGGGTGGATGGCCGGGGCCCGCCTGCACCTCCCTGCGTCTCCTCAGCCTCGAAGCAGATGAGAAAACAGCCTGCAGACTACGCGCAGGACCCAGCAAGGTCCAAGGAGACGAAGAGCCCGACAGCAGTACCCAAAGCACAGGGCAGGGTCCTCCGGTGGCTGTGACCAGCCAGGTGGCCCTGTCAGTGCCTGCACTGGGCGGGTGGGGGGTCTGAAAACAGCGAAGCTCCGCCCTGCATCCTGGGGGGCTTCTGACGTCCAGGGCCAGCAGGGCCGGCTCCCCTGACAGCTCTGGGCAGGACCCTTCCCGCCCTGTCCATGGGCCTCACTGCAGCCCCTGCCCTCGTCCCTATACCGCCTTCTCCCTCTGCGCCCCTTCCTCTCTCTTAAAGGGGCACCAGTCGCTGGATTAGGGCCCCACTCATCCAGTGTGACCCCCCTTCCTAAGGACGTTTGCAAAGACAAAGAGTTTCAGGTGTCCAAGAAACACCTCCAGAGTCCTCCTCCAGGTCCCGACAGCGATGCTGGGCAGGCAGAGGTGGTGGCTGCCATGGTGCGTGGAATGGGGCTTTCTGTTACTTGCCAGCCTCCCGGTGTCACCTGGGCGCAGGTTTGAGAGCCTCTATCCAGGCCATCTCAACAGCTCATGGCCAGGTTTCTGACTCCTTTGTCACCTAAAAGCATAGCTCTGCTCTTCCCCTGCTCCATCACTTCCCACAGCTCCCTACTGCCTGTACCAGCCACTAGCATTAGCTCTCCCTGCTTCTCTGGACACCGTCCACTCCCACCAGGTCCAAGCACACCTGTAGCAGCCCAGCTTGGCCTGTGGGGGCGGCTTGTCACTCCCCTTCTCCACTCATTCGTTGGCTTGGTCAGCTGACATTTAGGATGATTCACCACGCGTGTCCCAGGTGCTGTTCTAGGTGCTGGACACAGAGTAGCCAGTAAACCATCCCTGCCTCCCTGTCCTTGTGGAGTTCTGGGGAACCACCCACCCCTCCAGACCCACCGCTCTCAGCATCAGCCTCAAGGCCCTGGCCCACACTGGCTGCCCTGCTGAGGCCCACCTCCCCTAATCTGTCCAGCGCCCACACACACCTGGACCCCAGTTCCAGCCAGGGCCTTGGTCCTGCTCACCTCTGACCCCAGGTGCTTAAACTCTCCTGAGACTGGAGGAAGTTGATCAACGTGTCCAAGGGAGCACTTGGTGGCTGGCCCAGACTGTACCCCAGCTCAGGGGGCATTGGAGAAAGGAACAGGACCCAAAAATGTCATGGACACGGAGAGGGAGGGTGCGACAGACTGAGAGGAGCCTCCTGTGGGAGAGGCCAGGGGCTGGCCGGTCGGCTCCTCCCGAGCCTGACCCAACCTGCTGCAGGGGGCTCCTGTGTGGAGCTCCCAACCTGGCCCCTCGGCCAGCGCTGAGCCGTCCCTTCCCTTCCCTCCCATTCTCTCCCTCCCATTCTCTCCCTCCCTCCCTCCCTTCCTCTCCTTCCCTCCCTCCCTCCCTTCCTCCTCATCTCCTTGCTCTCTAGCTGCTCTCTGCTCTCCACACCCCTTGTCCTTCTGAAGAGCTGGCCAAGAGGACCCGAAGGACAGCTAAGTCACCTCCGGGTTCCGTGAGCCCCTCCCTGCTCTGCATACTTGGGTCATTTCTGGGCAGATGAAGGATCCACAAGACTCAGACCCACAGGGAAGAGGCCCAGGGAAGAGGCCCTGCACAGGACAGAGGAGGCAGAGAGCAGAGTGGCGCAGCTCCTCACCAAGAGCAACAGGGACTGGCCACTGAAGCTGGGCAGGGCAGGAGGACCCTCCAGTGCCTGCAGCGGGAGCTGGCCCTGAACACCTGAACTCCGGACTTCTGGGCCTCTGAAAGAAGAGCCTTCTGTGGTTCAGAGTCCCCTGGTGTGGACGTTGGTTCCAGCAGCTGCAGGACACGAGCAGAATAAACCCTAAAATGCCAATCTCCCCCTGGCCCTTGTGCTCAGGCTCCTCCCGTTTTCATCACACACAAAATAAAGATCAAATCCTCAAGGCGCTGAGTCTCCAGGGCCCTGCATGGCCGCCATCCACAGCCCGGTCCCTCTCCTGCTGGCCCCAGCCATGGAGGCAGTGCTGACTCGGCCCCTCTGCTGGATGGCTCTCCCCTCCCCGCTGCCCACAAACTCCCCTTCAACTCTGTCCCTTTATCTCTAACAGGGTTTCAGCTTGGAAAGACTTAAACACATGAAAGAGAACCCCCTGCCTCAGACCCCGCCCGGGACCCCAGTGCAGCACAGGGAGCCCCGAGGCCCTACGGCCAGCCTCTGCCCCCTCTGCCTCCTTCCTGCCCCTGTTTCCACCTCTCACTCTCCGCCTGCCTCTTCCCTCTGCCCCGTGGGGCGTCAGGAGTACTCAGCAAGTTTCACAAACAGCACCCTATCCTGCGACTACTCAGCAAGCTGCTTTGTTGTCAGGGTCTGACTGTGACCCATCCATGTTGATAAACGTCCATGGGTCCGTGTGTTTTCCCGGGCGGGCGCTGTCTCTCCTGTCTCTCGTGCCCCTCCCTCTCCTCGCCCAGCCCCCAGCCCCCACCATCTCCACTCCCCGCCTGCAGAGGTGCAGCCCAGCCTGGCACCCCAGCTCTCCCTAGACGGGGCTGCCAGGCTGCTCTTTGCGGGTCTCTAAGCAGGCGTGTGGATGTGCCTCTGGTCACTGTCCCAGGAGAGAGGCCAAGGGTGGCAGTAAGTGAGCGGTTTCAGTTTTACTGCCCATAATCCAGTTACTCTCCTGGGAGCTGCATCAACTCCACGCCCCACAGTGGAGAGTCCGCCCGCCTTCCTGCCTCCGCTCGTTCAGCAAGTGCTTACTTAACTCCTACCAGCAGGAGATGACCCGCAGGTGCTGAGCAGCCCAGCACAGGACAGGCAGAGTGGACACCGGGCTGTCCTCCTGGACCACAGGCCCACAGCTGACCGGTTTGCCCTGGGGAGAGCCAGGCACAGCTCTGTGCCTCAGTGTCCCCATCTAAGGTATTGATAAATTCTAAAACACACATGTAAGTAGAGATACCTGCACAGGTGTGCGTACACCTGCACAGGTACGAACACAGACGTGGACACTGGAACAGACACACAACCAAAGAAAGGTGCGAACACAGGTGCAGACACAGGTGACCCAGCACACATACAGACAGCCATGTAGATGTGGGCACGCGTGGCCCAGTTGGCCTTGAGCACACACAGGCCCTGTGTGAGTGGCCCCTGTGCCTCGGGTTCCTACCTACAGCACCCACCAGAAGCCCGAGGAGGAGGATCCCGCAAGATGGTGAGGCAGGGCACGGGTCAGCGTCGAGGCAGTGCAGGACCCACATGGCCGTCTCCCCGGGTCTAGGTCCTGCCAGCACAGACCAGCAGGAACTCACCGTGGTCAGCGTGGGCTTATGGCTCCTGGCAACAGAAGGATCACACACCGTGGGGAGCCCTGGGGCACGTCCCTGAGAGTCAGGAGAGCGCCTTCTAGATTTAAGGTCACATTAGGAGATCTGAGGGTTTGGGGGACGCAGGGCTTTGCTCTGGATTGGGTGTTGTCGGAGAGTGGGGGTAATTTGGTGTCTGCTGTCTTCATTGTTTGAATGTAGAAGGTTGGGACAGTGGGTGAGGGTGAAGCTTTGATTGGTGAAGAATGTGCTGTCACTCCTACTGGTCAGGCTGGGGCAACTGGTCCTTCTGTGACCTGTGTTCAAAGTGGTCATGGAGTGACCGTTTACGCATTAGAGCAGGAGAACTCTGAGGCCCCTTCCTCCCATAGACCCTGCTGCTGTAGTCACTGGGGTCTCTGGAGGGTCCCCCACCCACTAAACAGGTTTCTGACTTGGATCCTTGCTCAGCGACCCTGTGGTCCCAGGGGTGGCTGGCCAGCCTCCCCCCACCAGCCTGCGTGTCCCCCCATGGGGCAGACCCTGTGGTCCCAGGGGTGGCTGGCCAGCCTCCCCCCCACCAGCCTGTGTGTCCCCCCACGGGGCAGACCCTGTGGTCCCAGGGGTGGCTGGCCAGCCTCTCCCTTCCCCAGCCTGTGTGTCTGGTCTTCCCAGAAATCCTCAAGGGAGGAGGTTCCCAGCCTCCTCAAAATCCAGAGGACCTGGACTCAGGCAAGAGGGACGGACACTGGGAGGGCCTCCCTCCACTATGTCCACCCCGTGTGACAAACAGAGCAAACCACCAGCTCATGTGGCCGGCAATGGTGCCCACGTGGACAGGTGAACGTCTTTTAACTCAGTGATGGTAGTGGGCAGCGCAGTGTCCCACAAAAATCATGTCCACCCAGATCCCAGGATGTGGCTTTATTTGAAAACAGGGTCTTTGTGGATGTCATCAAGCTGAGTCCATAAAGGATTTCGTGGCCCTTGGCCCAATGATTGGCATCCTCAGAAGAAGAAAGGACACAGAGACCCAGGAAAGCAGGCCACACGAGGACAGAAGCAGAGGAGGAGTGACACTCTTCAAGCCCAGGTCTCCAAGATGTCAGCAGCCACCTGAAACCCGGAGAGAGGCTGGGAAAGGGCTCAATCCTCCCTCCCAGCCTCGGCAGCACCACCCCAGCCCACACCGGGGCTTCAGGTCCTGAGAATGGGTTCTGCTTGTGTGAGCTGCCCAGTGCACGGGGACTTGACATGGCAGCTCAGGAAACCTGCATAGGGACCTTGGTGGCCGTTCCCCTGCCTACTCCCCGTCTGTCCCCGAGGGTGGAGGACAGGGACCCTCCCTGGCATGGCCAAGCCCCCTCGTCCCCGGGCTCTTGCTCAGGCACCCATCCTGCCTTGGCTAGGTGGCGGCTCCTGCTGCTTGGCCCATGGAGCCGCCCTTGGGTAATGACCGTCATCATGTGACTGTGGTGTTGCTGGCACTGGTGATCTGTCATTGTTAACGTTTATGAAGTGACTGGTCTGTCTGCAGCAAATGATAATAATAAAAAATAGGAATTGCTCCCCTCTGATGGCCACGACCCGCAGGGAACCAAGCGTCCGGGAAGGAAGAAGGGCCCCAATGCCCGGGTAGTGCCAGGACAGGACCAGCAGGTCACTAAAGACCCCAGGCTCCTCTTCTCAGCCCTAAGAGCCCCTGGAAGTTGTTGGCTGATGCTGACCTCTAGCCGTTCCAGGGAGGCAGGAGAAGGTGGCCATCCATTGGCCATCGGTCAGTGCCCGTGACAAGCCCAGATGGGTCAGGCAGACCCAGAAGGAGGAAGGAGTTGAACCCAGACCTGTGTCTGCCTCAAGTAAGACCAGGGCTCGGGGCCAGATACTCACGACTTCTACGTGGGGTCCTGGAGCCAGGGAAGGGGTAGGGTGACCGCATCCCCCAAGGCAGGCACAGGGAAATCACAAGTGCACGTCACTCCTGGATGACCAGTCCACCGCCATCTTCACTGCCTCCATGCTATGAGAGAGTCAAAATGACCAGTGTCAACAGGGAGCCTCACCCACTGCTGTTGGGTGACAGAAGCCCTGTCCCCCCACCCCCCTGGGGACCCCTCAAAGGATGCACAAGTCTCCATATGGGTTTCAGAGGAGACCTGCACAGACTGCCCTTCTGGGAAGCAGCAGGTGGCCTCTGCAGCACTCCACTGTTGGGGTCAGGGCAGTGTCCCTCAGCTGTCCCTCATCTCAGGAAGCACCTCCTGCCAGCCCCTGAGGCTTCAGAGGCCAGCCCCTGTCCCAGGCCAGCCCCCATCACAGCGGAGGCCATCCCCTGTCCCAGGCCAGCCCCCATCACAGCGGAGGCCATCCCCTGTCCCAGGCCAGCCCCCGTCACAGCGGAGGCCATCCCCTGTCCCAGGCCAGCCCCCGTCACAGCGGAGACCCTGATGGAATCCACACAGACTGGATTTGGGCTGGAGTCAGTGGGTCAGGAGGAAACAGGGGGCTGGGGACAGGGCAGCTGAGGAAGCCAGGCCAAGGCCTGTAGGACGAACCGCCCAGGACCATGCACACATTGGGTGGCTAATTCAAGGACATGCTGCCCTCAGTGTCTTTGATCAGGACCTAAAAGTTCCTGTGATGACCAGGTCCCTCCAGGGGCCAGGCCCTGGGGACAAGCTTCTGTGTTCACATTTGAGATCAAGACTCGGACAGCAGGTGCCGTTCCCGGTTTGACAGGTTCCAGTTGGATGGGGAGAGCCCCTGGCCCAACCCCTCCATCCGGCCAGCTGCTGTCCCAGTGTGGACCTCCCAGGGGGCCGGGCCTGGCTGAGGGAGGGCACACCTGGAGGTACAGCATAAACAGTGACCAGGCGGGGCCAGCAGCCTAGGACACACCTGCCGTGACACACCTGCCCAGGGAAGCCATCTTTGCCTGGAAGGAGCAACTCGCTTCAGAGGACGATTGTAAGAGAGAAAGGGGCAACTTTGCAGTGGGAGGGGCCGTTGCCATGGGAGGGGCCATGCAAGAGGGAGGGGCCGTTGCCATGGGGAGGAGAGAAATCTGGGTGCCTGTGACCAAGTCCCTCTCTCAGGGGAAGGGGCACTGCAAGGGGCCTGAGCAGGAAGAGGCCGTGACTGGAGGCTGGAGTGGGAGCTGCCCACACTGGCCACACCCCGAGGTGCAATGCTGGCCCTTTGACACAGGCCACAGAGTCAGCCACCGGTCAACGGGGATGTACCCTGCAGGGGGGCTGCAGCCAGGCAGCTCCCACCCCAGGAGCAGTGCTCCAGGCCCGCACAGCTCAGCCTGGAGACAGCTGCCAGCCTGAAGGGGCAGGAGCAGCATCTATTTCAGAAACATTTTTCTGCCAAAGCATCACAGGATCCCCAGTGAGCTGCAGCTCCCCGACCTCGTCTCTGTGACAGCATCCACCCTCTGTGGCCACCTCTCCCCGGGGCCGCACCACAAGCAATTATCCCGGTCTCTGCTGCTGAACCCTGTCACTTCCTGTGTAGGGCCATCGAAGACAGATCCCCAGGGGCCGGCCAGGTGCCAGCTGGCAGATCAGAGAAGGTAACAAACAGGATTGATATGTTTAATCTAACGCCAGGACTGTTCACACTGGGAAGGACGGGGCTCCGTTTATCAGGATTAGACAGCTCTCAGCAGACAGAGCCGTCCAGACCTCACCTCTCCTGTGTGAAGGCTCCATTATTAAACCCAGGCCCGACCCCCGAGCACTTCCTCAAAGGAAAACGTGTGCTTTGTCAAAGGTCTCCAGAGATAACAGCCTCCTGTCCCCTGTCTGACCCCTCCGTCAACAAACAAGGGTCTCCTTGTGGGATTGTGCCTAGCGTGGCTCTCTCACCCCCTTCCTGCTTTCTGACTTTACAAAGTGTCCTGAGGGAGAGAGAAAGCTGCTCCCTCCACCGCATCCTCAGCCCGTGGCTTGCTGGCCACAGCATCCCCTGACCCTGCCCGGGGCCCTGCAGGCAAAACCAACAGAGTCTAAAGACACTCAGCCTCACCGTTTTGAAGTTGAGATGGCAGGAGCCGGCAGGACTGTGGGGACCAGGGACATGAGGGTGGCCCGGCAAGTCCCTGTCGTCCCATGTCAGGGTATCCCACCCAAGGTCCAGTGTCAGCATCAGTAGCATGCACCAGTGATCATGCAGGTTTCGGCCATGCCCCAGGCCCCTGCATCTGCCCTTTAAGTAAGCCTCCAGGTGATTATGGTGTCGACCAGAGATTGAGAGCTAATGGCCTCAACCTGTGGGGGTGGGGAGGGGGTGGAAAGCCCATCTGTTTGGGCCACATGACCAAGTGCCCTCGTCTGGATGACTTCAACAACCCAGTCCTGGAGGCTGGGAGTCTGAGATCAAGGTTTGGCTGGTTTCCTCTGAGGCCCCTCCGTGGACATCCCCTCCTGAGCCCTCACATGGCTGTCCCTCTTAGGACACCAGTCTTGTAGGGTGAGGCCACCTGGTGACCGCTTAATCATTTCTGGAAAGACACCAAATAAAGAAGCCCTTTGACGTATGAAGGGGTCACCCCCAATAAGTCCATTGTAAGTTGAAAATACACTGAGTCGAAATGCATCAAATGCCCTGGATCCACCCAAGAGCCTGCTCAGCAGCACGGCACGCTGGAGAGGGTCACTTGCTCCCCTGGTGGTGGCAGGGCTGAGAAAACTGCCCAGCTGTGCAAAACAGGACCTCACCCATGCCACCAACCCAGGAAGGATCAGATTCAACGTTCCAAGTGCAGCTTCTACCGAATGATTCCAACTCTGCAGCATGACGGAGTTTAATGTGTAAATTGCACCTTCCGAGGTTGGGTCCTTCTGCAGTCCAGTCTGAGCTCCAGGGTTAAGACTCAGCATGTGAACTCTGGTGGACACATTGGCCCTAACAAGAAGCCAGAAAGAAATAGATCAAGCCACAGCTCCCTCTCAGCTTGGTACGATGACACTGGCACCACAAATTTTGGTCCCAGAACCCAGTTCTGCATATGCCAGGTCTCTCAGCAGCAGCTCAGGGCTGACAGCAAGTGGGAAGGCAAAATTTGCAAGACTGGGTCCATGGGGCGGGGAGGGGGTGGGGTCAGGGAGAGAAAGACACGCCTCTCCCCCATCACACCCTTCCTTGCTCACAGAGGTGCTTCTAGAGGAAGAGAAACCCCAGCTCCTGTGCTCAGCTGCATGGCTCACCCTTTGCCCCAGGAGAGAGCAGTTTCCTGGCTCCCTTAACCCCTCCCCCGCCCCAGACAAGACCCTCGTCTCCACGTGCTCCATGGCTGCCCCTGGGAGCCTCCGCTACTCAGCCTCCATCTTCTTGGGTCTTTTCAGCTTCCCCAAACTCCTGCACGTGGTCACACAAGTCCCAAGCTTGGGGGAGAGAAACAATGGGCCAGCTGACCACACGAGCAGACCCACACTCACCACCAGTGAGTTCAGGACTGAGGCCAGAATTTCATCCTCATTCCCTGGAGTCTCCTCTGGGGTGGGTTTCCTGGGTCTACCCCCTCAGTTTACCCCAGGCCTGGAGGGGCAGGAGGTGGGCATATCAGGGCCCACCTTTGACTTGAGGGTCCCTGTCAGTCATCTTTCTATCACAGGATGTCTGAGATAATCCACTTAAAGGAAGAAAGAGTCATTCTGGCCCCTGGTCCCTGAGGTTCACACCCCGGTGGCTTGTCTGTCACCCTGGGCCTCGGGTAAACCAGAACAGCATGGCAGGGAGCAAGTGGTAGAGCAAAGTCACCTCGTGGTGACCAGGAAGCAAAGAGAATGAAAAGAAGGATCCAGGGTCCCTTCAAGGGCACACCTTCAGTGACGACTTCTGCCACTAAGTTCCCCTCCTGAAATTACCAGCACGTCCCAAGAACATCATTGGCTGGAGGCCAAGTCTAATTTATGAGCCTTTGGGTGACATTTAAAATCCAACCCATAACTTCCCAGCCCTGGTCCCCCAAAGACTCATGTCTATTTCAAAATGCAAAAGGCATTCCGTCCACCTCCAAGAGTTCCCACGTTATTAACTGTTCCAGCATTCTCTGAAGTTCAAACTCAATTTCTCTTCTGAGACTCAAGGAAAACTCTGAGCTACAAGCCTCAATAAACATTAAAAAAAAAAAACAAGTTACATGCCCAATGGGACAAAGTGAACATTCCCATTCCAAAGAGAGGAATGGGGCATAGAGAGAAAGGGTGGGACTGAAACCCAGCGGGCGAACGTTGAATCCTGTTGCTCCACATCTGTCACCCATGGCACACAGTTGTGTCATGTGAGCGCCAAGGGGCTTAGAGACCCCCACCACAACCTGCTGGCTCTTTCTCAGGTTGCTCTGCTCGTGCCCACTGTCTCCCTTGGCAGATGTCACATGTTCCTGCATCTCTAACTTCTCGTGGTCCCTGCTTCGGCCTCACTCCCATGGCTGCATGCATGTCCCTGCCTGGAACTGCCCACAGGCACTCCAACCCCATCACATACTGCCTGGTTTTCCAGAATTGCCTTTGAAATCTCGGTGGAAATCTCCATGACCCTACAACTCCTGCATTCCTCATTCATGCAAAACAATTATCAAATAGATGACACGAATGTCCAGCACCAGTGGGAGCAGTAGCCAGGTATCTGTGGATCACAGGTGCAGCAAACACTGAATGCCCAGGTGGCTGAGCAAAGCCAAGCACACCAGAGTCACAAGGGCTTCCTAGTAACCCCATGCACGCAGGGTGCCCCAGAGCTCTCTGTTCAAACAAGTTTTTGAGCCTGCTGTTTGTCTCGCTGATTCCTGAGACACCCTCCAAGCTTCTTTCCTATTGTCCTGATGTAAATTAATCACTTTCCTTTTAATGGTGCTAATATACTTAGTACCACATTCTCCTTATCTGCAACTATATATACACTTTGTGTGTGTGTGTGTGTGCACACGTGTGCAAAAATGAAAGTTTTTCAAATCTTTCTTCTTTTCTTTTTGTTTCCTGATTCTCATTGTAAATATGGCCAAACGATATCATCAATATCCATGTCACTGCCTGAATGCCGGGCTGCCTTGAAATTTCATCCAGCAAATAAACTAGTCCATCACCTTTAAATTTAGCTTCACCCAAAGTCTCAGGGTTTGGACGACATGTAGACAAGTTCTTTGCCAGAAGGTAATGAAGATGGCCTCTAATCTAATTCTTAGTAGATTCTGCCTTTCCATAGGAGACCTCATGAGCACAGTCTTTACTGTCCACATTTCGGTCAGCATCCTGGTCTTCTGAGCTCCCACAGATATGACCATTAAGCTCTGCTTCCAGCATCTAAGACTTTTCCTAGGACACTTTCCAATATTTCCTAATTCCTCCTGAGAACCACTTCCAACGCTTTCTGAAACGCATGATCAGGCCACAGACCCACTCCTGGCACTGATTTTCTGTTAGTCGGCTTCCAACACTCGGATAAAATATCAGAGAAAATTAACTTACAAAGAGGAAATGTTTATTTTGGCTCATGATTTCCAAAGTTTTAGTCCAGTGGGTTACTTGGCCCCATTGCCTTGGGTCTCTAGAGAATCAGGACATCATTGTGGGGAGCATGTGGTGGGGAAAGGCTTCTCATCTCATGGCGGGCAGGAAGAAAAGAGAGCAGGAGAGGAAGAGGGACTGGCACACAATACCCCCTTCAAGTGCACTCTCCCAATGGCCTAATTTCCTCAAGTTTCCAACATGTGAACAGCACCTTCTGTTGAGGACCAAGCCTTCTACACATGCACTTTGGGATACATGTGAGATGCAAACCCCAACAGTCATCTATTTCAATAAAGGCCCCTGAGCATTTTCTGGCTCCACACGTCTCTACTTTCAACCTGGCTACTTACTGAAGACAATGTGTTGGTTTTTCTTTGCATTCAAAATTTATCAACAGGATTCCTGTCAGAGCCAACCCATGAGGTGTTTTCTACTCCAAGAAGAAGACTCGAGAAGAACAAGGGATCTTGTGGGGTTTTTCAGGTACTCTGCCCGAGTCCCAGATTTATCAAAAGTGAAACAGGATGAATAATTCCTGAGGCACAAGGTGGAACAATGGGGGGGGGGACTCTTGCTAAGTCTGAGATAGCCCACTGAGCATTGTACATAGATTTAAAAAAAATCTGTTTAACCCTCAAAATGACTCAGTGATATGGATCCTGCATCTCACAGGCAGGAAGTGAGACACAGAGTTAGGGTTGGGTATCCTTCTGGAGAGAAGCACAGCTCGTACGCAGTGTACCCCAAGTAGGATGCTGGCCATCCTCAGCGCCCTGTGCTATAGGCACAGCACCTCCACCTCTGCTTTCATCTCTCATGCCTTCCGCTGTGGTCTCTTCTCTAGCTTTTATGGGGACACTAGTTATTGGATTTAAGGACCACTTAATCTGGCATGATGTCATCTCAAGCCTTGCCGTAATTGCCTCCGCAAAGACCTTCTTTCCAAATAAAACCGCATTCTGAGGTTCCAGTGTCTAGGGGGACACCCTTCAGTTTAATACAAACCCTGTTTCTTCTGCCCTAACAAAATCCTGTAATCTAGGTAGTTATTTCTCAGAGTTCTGGAATTTAAAAGCCCAAGATCAAGACATGATTCCTACGTCTGCTGAGGGCTGCTCTCCTTCACGGTGGCCCCTCTGCTGCGTGCTCACGTGGCAGGAGGCGCAAACGCTGTTCCTCACATGGAGAGTTAGAAGGGCCAAGTGCCTCTCTGAGCCGCTTCAGAGAGGGCATAAATCCCCTTCACAAAGACAGGACCCACCTCTTAACACCAGCTCAGTGGGCATTAGGCTCTGCATGAGCTTGGAGAGAGAAACATTCAAACCCCAGCACGTGCTAAGAGCAAAGCCTCTGGACTCTGGAGACGGTTAGCGGCACTCAATCCCTTCCCCTCCCCTCCAGCTCCCGTGGCACAGTTTCCTCCACAGTCACTGGCACGGGCTCCTCCTCTCTTACCTGCTCTCCCAAATTCTGTCCCCCCATACCTCTCTCAACAGGCACCCTCTCATCCCCTGCCAGCCCCAGGTCCCTACTAAGGGAGCCCCCTGGACAGCTACCTACCCGTCCCACTGCCCATCTTCCCAGAGTCTCCTTACCCTTGCCACCAGCCCCAACAAGCACTCCCCCTGCAGGCAGAGGTAGAAGCCTCGGGAGAACCTTCAGGGTGAGGGCAGAGAAGAGATGGAGAGAGGAGGGGGCAACGTGGCTCAGGAGAATTACAGTTCTGCCTGCCAGTGCCTGACCACAGTGGGGGGGAGACAAAGATGTCAAGCTCCAAGGCCCTGTGGCCCCCAGCCCAGAGTCTCTGGAGACCCATCCTACTGACCTCACCCAGGAGACGCGGCCCCTGGCATGTGGCCTCAGAGGAACAGCAGGAGTGTCTGGAGGTCAGGAGTGGCCAGTCTCTGCCCTACCCTCCCTGAGCACACGCTCTGAGATTCCTGTCTCCATTCCCAGGAGGAGACCCCAGGCCCAGGCTTCTCTCTGCAGGGCTGCCTGGTTTCGGCTCCTGCAGGACCAGCTGGTGGCTCTGCTTTCCTGACCTGGACAGCCGGCTGGCACCAACCCTCCCCCGTAGCTTGTTCTTCAGGACTCCCCTTGTGTTTTAAGGTGTGGTCCCTCCAGTTAGAGGTGGGAGTCCCTGTGCCTGGATTCAGGCACCTCGGAGAGGAATGGTGGGGGGCACATCTTCAGAGAAGCCCGCCCCGACAGCTCTGTGGCTCTGGGAAGCTGCTGAAGCTCTCTGGGCCCAGCGTCCTCTTCTGTAGGGCGGACGTGACGCTCATGTCCCTCACAGGATTGCTCTGAGGCACCAGGAGTAGTCTGACGCAGCAGGGCTCTCCAAGCCAATGAACTCAGGTGAGGAATAAATTAAAACGAGTGCTTTTCTGGTGGTAACAGTTTCAAGTGAGTTTTTCCTGAGATCGGTGAGGCTTCTAGTGTCCGGGGGCAGCCCCTCCCCTCCCCCCTCCCTGCCCAGCACTGTTGTGATGCTTACCTTGACACATGCTTGTCAACGTGGGCACGGGAAGGTGCCAATGGCATTTAGCAAAGCAAAATAAATGGTTCCTCCTGTCCGACTCAGAAGTCCTCCTGTCCCCAGGGACGGAGAGGCTAAAGCGTCCCTCAGTCACCTCTCCAGGACACAGGAAGATAAATACAAACCAGAGGCCCGCATCTGGGAGCCCCAGGAAGGCTGGCAGGGTGGGCCGGGCCTACTGGGGTAAAGGTGCCCCTGGTGAAGTTCACTACTGCTGCCGCCGTGCCACCCAGGGAGCCCTCCCCTCCCTGGGTTCCCGCGTGTGCACTTGCCCTTCCCGCTGCCCCAGCCTCTCGGTCTGCCCTCTTGTACAGGCACAAGCCACCATCTTCTGCTCCCCAACGCCCCCCTTCTGCTCCACCCCTCTGGTCAAGATCGCCCCTGTTCCTGTGACACATACGCAGGAAGGCACCCCCACAGCCTGGCGGGGTGCAAGAGTGGGCGGGACACTGGCAGCCCAGATGAGCAGAAAGAAGATCTGGCCACCAAAGATACACATCATGCTTCCCGGTGTCAGAAGGTGGACAGGGTCAGCCTGAGTAAGTGCCCGTGGGTGACAGGCCATCAGAGCAGGAAGTCAGATGAATATGGGCAGTCACCTCTACAGGTCTCTGTGTCCTCACCTGTAAAACAGGAATAATATGAGGATTAAGTGAGGTCTTACACAGAACGCCTGGTAAGCACAGTGTCAGGGATTTAGTAGTGTAATTATTATCATCTTCTTCACCATCACCACCATCATCATCTTCATCACCACCACCACCATCACCACCTCCTTCATCACCACCACCACCACCACCATCATCATTACCAGCACCATCATCACCACCATCATCTTCATCATCAGCATCACCACCACCACCATCATCATTACCACCATCATCTTCATCACCACCACCACCACCTCCTTCATCACCACCACCACCACCTCCTTCATCACCACCACCACCACCTCCTTCATCACCACCACCACCACCACCATCATCATTACCAGCACCATCATCACCACCATAATCTTCATCATCAGCATCACCACCACCATTATCATCATCACCACCATCATCTTCATCACCACCACCACCACCATTATCACCACCATCATCTTCATCATCACCATCACCATCATCACCACCATCACCACCATCATCTTCATCACCACCACCACCATCATCACCACCATCATCTTCATCATCAGCATCACCACCACCACCACCATCATCACCACTATCATCTTCATGACCACCACTTTGATCGACATCATCACCGCCATCACCACCATCATCTTCATCATCACCATCACCACCACCACCACCATCACCACCACCATCATCTTCATGACCACCACTTTGATTGACATCATCACCGCCATCACTATCATCTTCAGCATTATCATAATTGCTGTATCCTGGAAGATAGAAATTGAGCTAGTCTCTGGGAGACGGGCTACACTGGGATTGGAGAGAGGGATGGGGAGGCCCATGAGGCAGGTGGAGAGAGACGTGGAGAACAGTAGCAGTCAGAGGACTCTGGGGGCCAACTGGATCAAGACCCTGGGGTCAAGGTGAGCTGAAGTCGACTTGCCCTTAGAGGAGAACAGAGGCCCCTCCTCCCCGCCCAGGCTCCCTGCCTCCACCCTGCTCTTCCTCAGACCCCAAACTCCCGCCATGCCACCCTCTACCTCCAGGGCCCCCCACCACCACCTGGAAATGACGTGTGGGACACCACAGCAGAGGTCCCAACCTCTGCACCGGGCACCCCAATGACCCTCCCTTTCAGAGGCACATGCCCCCCGAGGACTTCCGGCCTCACCCTCTGGCTTGGCAGAGAGTCATCCTGGGCTTCTGGAGACTGACGACAAAGCCCTCCAGGGCTGGAAATGAGAGTCGTGTGATAATGAGCTGGCAGGGCGCAGCTGCCAGGCCGCCAGCTTTGGACGGCCGCAGTCGGAACAGCCTGGGAGTTGATTTGTTCTCTCCAAATGTGCCATTATGGTGAGATTTCCCACAGGCTCGCTTTGGCAATAGCCATTTATGTCTCCTTCCCACCTGGGGGGACTCCTGATCCTGTCCCGGGAGGGGGCCCTGCTTCGCCGGCTGGGCTGTAATTGCCTCGTCGCTGCTCTCGGCCGCACGCTTGGTCTTGTTTCTCACTCTGGGTCACATTTCATTTTTGTTTAAATAATGAAACCAACAGACCGGAGATTAGAGCCGTTAGATGATTCTGCTCCTAGAAAGTGGACGTCGACTGTCCAAGATCAAAACTCACCCACAGCTCAGTGGACCCTCTGTGCCAGCGAGGCAGAAGACCACGGCCCCTCACTGCCAGGCTGCGTGGGGGACAGACCTGGGAGGCACATCGGGGTGAGCTCCATGTGAAGCCAGCAGGAAGTGGGGCTCTTGGGGAGGAGAGGCCTTTGGCCTTGGAGGGATGACCTATGCCGTGGTCAGAGATTCCTGGGGATGGTCACACTGCAGCCCGTCTGCCCTCCCCTGCCCCCTCAAAGCCCTTTCCCTCTTCCTGCAGGGAAACCAGGAGTCCAGGGAGGCCGGTGACAAGTCCCCAGCTGAGTGCACCCCCTCCCTGAAGGCGTGGATCTTCTGTGGGAAGCCATGGAAGTGAATCTCAGGCACAGTCTGGACCCTTGAGCCTCAGTTTCCTAATCTAAAATGACCTCGGCCCTACAGGACTGCCGCTGTGCCCAGGCAGAAGCCCCCAGGCCTGGCTGTGCGCAGGGCGGCAGTGGGCGGGGCGGCCAGGCCTGCCTCTCCTTTAGCGCTCTTGGGAGCTTGTCCAAGTTAACTGGGCTTCTTGTGTGGCTGGAGCAGGCCTGACCGCCTGAGAAGTGGACGCAGAGCTGGCCCCTGCTGCCCACAGCCTGCCCCAGGCTCGATTTTGGCTGCTTGGTGTCATGCCTCCCCAGCCCACTGGGTGGATGTGGTCTCTTTTACACACGGGTTTGCTAGCCATTGCCCTGCTCCAGGTAGCTTCGTCCCCCACAGCACAGGACTGTTGGCTTCCTGCAGCACTGTTGTCCAGTACATGCCAGACCCCTCAAGGGTGACAGGGACAGGCCATCCCCACCAGGAGAGCTCAGGCCTCTTGAAGCCACCTGCATGGAGCAGCCTGGCTCCCACAGGCCTCAGCTTGGCAAAGGTCCTCACCAGGGACCCGGGAATCCCGGATTCTCGCTGCTGCCCCAGGCCCACCTATTTGGCCACCCCGTCACGCACCTAAGCCCACAGCTTCCGTCCACCTCCCCCACCCTTTGCCCCCTGCTGCACCTGGGCCCACCTCCCTCCTTCCTCTGCCAGAGCCACTCCTGGAGTGGCCACTGGACTAGTCACAGATCAGCCTTCTGGGGTGGTCACTATGGATGACTGGCCTCCTGGGATGGTCACTGGTCATGTCTGGCCTCCTGGGATGGTCACTGCAGATGGGCTGGCCTCCAGGGCTGGTCACTGTGGATAGGCTGGCCTTCAGAGCTGGTCATCATAGGCAGATGGCCTCCTGGGCTGGTCACTGTGGATAGCACCCCAGGCTGCTCCTGTCCCTCTGGCCCCAGAGCCTGCCACCACTCAGACAGCAGGGCTCTTCCAGGCGTGTGCCGGGGGTCTGCTGTGGGGGTCGTCACCAATGCCTGGGCCGGTCCCACAGCTGTGACATGTGGACTGGGCAGGAGGTGCACCATGCCAGGCCTCCAGCTGCTCCTGGGCAAGTCCCCTGCCCCCCAGTCCCAGAGGCCACCTGGGCCCTTGAAGAGTGGTGCAGAGAGGGGGGTCCTGGGGGCCGTGTGCTGTGGAGGAGGCCGGAAGGGATGGGAGGCCCTGCTCCCGGCTCCTCTGCAGGGCCATCGCCTTCCGACCAACGCTGTCCCTCCTCCTGACAGAAGGATGACTGAGACTAGACACACTGAAGGGAGCCTCAGCTACGAGGCCCTCGTGGAACGGGAGGATGCGCTCTGTATCCTGTGGCCATTACCCACTGGCTGGCTCCTCTCTGGGAAGGCAAAGGAACAGAACCCTCCCCAAACCAGTTTCCGCCCTGCCCGCAGGCTGGCCGCTGCGCTGCCGGGGGGACAAAGGCTCCTGTACTTGTTGTCTCCTCCGGAGCTCCGTGTTCTGCTCTCCTGCTTCACCTCCTTCTCCAACGGTGCTGGGGGGCCGGCTCCTCCCCAAGAAGAGCAGCTTCCCCGTCCTGTCCGGCCTTCCCCATGGCCTGAGGGTGGACCTGCTCCCCCGCCCCCCTCAGCAGCCGTGGCCCAGAGACACCGAGCCCACAGCAGAGCAGGCACAGCCACCCCTTGGTGGGCTGCAGGGCTGGTCCCAGGACCCCTGCGGACGCCAAAGTCCACGAGGCGCAGGCCGTCACGTAAAGAGGCACAGCGCTGGCTTAGAAGCTCCGCACGAGTAGGCCATCTCTGATGACTTGCACCACCCCATGCAGCGGGGGTCGTGAAGAGCTGAGGTGCCGCGCGGTCTGGGAAACAGTGGCCGGAAGATGTTCACGTGTTCAGTTGAGACGCATTGTTAAAATGCTTTCCCCTATACACTGTACTCACAGAAAGAGCTACGGGAGCCTCGGGCTCCATGTTACAGAGGCAGGCACACCCGGGATCTGGAGAGGGACTCGGCCATCACTGATCCAGGAGGGACAGTGATAGTGTGAGTGTTTTTCAGCCAGCGTCTTCGGAACCTGTAAGAGCTATTGTTCATTTCGAGTCTGAGGCAGGAAAACATCTGATGACCTAGTCTGGAGGCTCTTAGGCATAGGAGAATCCCCTCTTATTTAGGGGAGGTTCACCCTTTAGGTTTCTTCAGGCTTTCAACTGATTGGGTGAGGCCCACCAAGAGAGAGTTCAAGAGCTGATCCCCTGAAATAAGACCTCACAGACACCCAAAGCCATGTGCTACCAAATGCACGGTACCCCCAGAGACACGCAGAGTGAACCCCCACTCCCACCCCGTGTGCCCTCCTTGTCACCTGTCTCATGTCCCATCTGGAATAAGGTGCTCTTCGCATCACTGTTTCTTCAGCTGGTCTTGCAGACCCTGCCACTCAGCCGGTCCCCTTCCTGTTTCTCTGCTGTCCCCCTCGTCCTCGTCCCCTTCTCTTCCTGCCCGTTTTCTCTCCTCAGAGGCAGGCTCTGCACAACGTGCCTCAACCCTGGCTGCGAGGCCCCTGCTCTGCGTGGCCACGCCTCCCCGGGCTGTTGGCTTTGCAGGATTAAAATCCCCTTTAGGGGGACAAGGAGTCTCCCTGCATGCCCCTGGGTGACTTCTGCTGACGTGCCTTCAGACCACAGGGACAGGCTGGCTCGGCTGACCACAGGAGTGGGCTGGAGACCGGATGAGGCCAGGCTGGCCCTGCGGTGGCCAACGTGGGGCCCACTGGAATCACCTCCACAGATGGCCCTTATCAGCCTGTGTCTTGCTGGCAGAAGAGCCGCGTGGCCAGGACAGTCCTTAATCACTGCACATTTCAAAACTGATCCTCGGAAACGCTGTGGAGCAGCCCTGTTGAAGGAGAAGGACAGCACTGCCCTCCTGCCGCCCAGCACAGCGGCAGGGCCCCTCTAAGCCCTGCCCACAGTGGACACGCAGACTCCAGAGGGAAATGACACGACCCTGCTCCTGCAGCCAGCAGAGCGCGCTCAGTCCCGAGTCACCACCGGCCCCACGGAGCAGAATGTCCCTCCAGCCCCAGAAAGCACGTCACTTGGACAGGCCCAGGAGGGCCTCAGGGTCTTTCCCACTGAAGGGACTTTGGGGGTGGGCTGTACGATCCCTGCAGAGGCTAAAAGTGGGGTTCAGTCCTCTGGAAGGAGCTCTCCACAGGGTCAGAAACAAGAGGCAGCCGTGGGCCCCCAGGAGCCAGAGCCGTGGTTCCGCAGGGCCCTCAGAGAGGCACCCTGGGCCTCGGCCAGCAACTGGGCTCCCTCCCTGCTTCAGGCCAGCCCCAGACCGGAGATGTGGCTTCCAATTCCTCAGCTTCCCTGAGTACTCCTTCCCGGACCCTGGTCACAGGAGGCCAGTCTTCCCTCTTAGACGTTCCCAGGTCCTTCCCCACCTCCATGTCCCCCGCCCTGCTCACCTGGGGCTGCCCAAAGCCCTGGCCGCTATCTCCTGCCCCCTCCTTTGACCTCACCCCTACAGCCCAGAGCTATCTAACCAAACAACATCCCAGCCTTCCACCCCACTGGGAGTGTGACAGGTGACATTCACATCAGGACACCCCCAGGTGTGCAGCGAGCTGCTAGGCACAGATGAGACAGGCAGGTGAGGGCGAGGGCCGCCACCAGGGGTCCCCTCCCACAACCTCTGGGAAACAGCTGTGGCCTGCCTTGCTCTCGGAGACTCTGCTCCGCCCACCTGAGCCACAGCTGTCCCTCGGCACAGCCCCACACCTGCTCTGTTAGGGACCAGGCCTTCCCACACGCCCAGGGCTTCCCGCACACGGAACCCACCCTGGAAACCGCTGACCTGTCTCCCGCCCCAGCTGGAGCAGCCTGTCCTTGGAACCGTTGTGTCCAGTGCTTCTGCCTCAGCACCTGTCCCAGCACATGAACGTGACCTGGTCTGGGTGGGCAGCCTTCTGAGTGTGCCCCCACCCCCCAGCAGGGCCCCCAGACAGCAGTACAGGCTAAACCGGGAGCCTCAGGTCCCTCTTCCAAGGCCAGAGGGACTATCTGCCAGGAAGAGGGCACACAGGTGGGCACCGCACACACCGTGGCTTGGACTGGCAGCTGGGGCTCTGCCTGAGCTGGAGGGTGACCACAAGCACAGACCCCCTTGGCGTCTGAAGTTGTGCCATGTGGAAGCTGCTGTCGGACCGTGGAAGAGGTCCTGAGGGGTGCTCTTGTCCACCTGGGTCTGCACCGCCCCGTGGGCCTGGACGGACTCTGGAGAAGGAACGTGGCAGTATCCTGCCGCCCGGTGTGGTCAGGCCATGGCCAACAGCCTCCTGAGACAAGGGGCTTCTTCGGACCGATGCTGTCACTTCCCGACACACTGTCACCCCACGCCCCTCAACACCCCAACTGCTGGGGTGAATCAGAGACTGGAAGATGGCGGGAGGGAATGGGGCGCAGGTTGGCGCCTGGAGGGGGTCCTAACGGGAACGGGGGTGAGGCCCTTCACCTGCGCATGGTGAATGCTTTCCTACTCACTGCATGTGTCACCTTGTCCCAAGAAGGGCACAGTTGGAGAGGGAGTGGCCCAGGTGACATGGAAGAGTAAGAAGGCTGCAGAATACCGGGTATCCAGATTGTTCCGTCTAAGTGCAACAGACCAGCAGGGTGTTACCGTCCCAGCCAACCATCTGCTGTTCACTGGCAGAGGGACAGATCACCCCTGACTGGCATCACAAGCCTTGGTGGTTCCACGTGCTGGGCCATGGCTGCCCAGGCCCTTGGTCCTGACTGTCCCCACCCTGTGCCACCGACCCTCCCTCTGTTCATCTCACCCTCTCGCTGGGAAACAACCTCAGTAAACGCTTCTAGAAATAGGAAGCTCTGGCTCTCCTCTAATTAGATAATTTGAAATTGGGCCAAATTGACAGAACCATTTTTATGTGTCTCCTCGTCTTTATTCCTTGTTTGAAAAGTTATGAGCAGGACTAGTACTTTGGAGTGTGAAGGCTTGTATTTATCTCCCGCTGAGTCGGACAACTCTGTCTGGCTGGAAACAGAGGGTCCCACAGCACCCGCTTTCCTTCCTGAGGTGGAAGTGCTCAGTTTAGGACAAACGCTACAGCGGCCCCCGTGGTCACCAGGGCCGCCCACCCACCACACTGGCCTGTCCTGGAGGTTGGTTCCATATGCTCTCCCACTCCCCGGGAGCCACGTCTCCAGGTGGCATCTCACACGCCAGCCTCCACTTCGTTACGCTGTTGAGATGCCCATCAACATGTGGGTGACCCCTCCACGTCCCCTCTGGGAGTGGACCATGAAAGATACGGGGCAGGTCTCAGGGCACAGAGATGGACAGTCTCGTCAGCCGGGACTGCAGAGCTGGGCCGTTCCAAACACCGAGGGAGCCAAGCAGAGGTGGGTAGGCACAAGCCGCCTCACCCAGAGGGACCTCGGTGTCCTGCTGGAGGACTTCTTTCTCCTGTGTGCCCAGGGGAGGGTGCACTTGGCCCCTGGAAGCAGATGGCTGCACAGGTGGGGCACATCAGTGACGGTGTCTCTGGGTAGCAGGGGTGGGCCTGAGTGCCTCCAAAGACCAGGCCCCGGCTTTGCCCAGGGCAGCACTGAGGGCTGGACACAGGACAGGATGCAACCCCACATTTCGTGTCCCTTGCCAGCTGCCAAGCGGCACCCTGGCTTGCCTGCACCAGCTCCGGAAGGCCCCAGTCCTTAGCTCCAGCGCAGGGCACGGAGCTTGACACTGTTGAGAGGAACCAGTCGCCTCACGGGGGCGCGGGAAGGGGGAGGCAGAGAGCCAAGCGGCAGCCTGGGGCCTCATCCCACAGCTCAGGCCTGTGGCAGAGGTTGATCTTCTGCTTTCCTAAGTTGGTGCCTTTTCTTTAGGAAGTAATTTCTTCTTTAAGACTAGAAAGCACCACAGCCTGCGGGCCCCATAACTCACCTGCTGCCCCTTCTAGGTCTCCTGGGGCTAAATCCTCCTCCTCTTCCCCTGAGCTCCTTATTCACACAGCGCCCTCCCACCAGGCGCTCCCATTTAAACACATAATAGGTTAAAGACTCAAGTCTAGCTTTGCTGTATCAGTCAGCAACAGCCACATAAATGCTGTGTAACAAACCCCCCCTGGGTTCTCAGCTCAGCACATACCCTGAGCTCATGACCTCACAGGGTGACTGGTCTGGCTGACCCAGCCAGGAAACCAGGAGATGGCTCCACTTCTCTGCTTCATGCAGCTGGAGACTGCGGGTCAGGTGCAAGTTCAAAGCTCTTTTTCTGAGATCCTAGACCACAGAGGCCTAACTGCACAAGTGCATTTCTGGCCTCAGCTTGCCTCAGGTCCACTCTATTCTGTCAGCCAGAATAGGTCCCGTGGCCAAGCCCAAGTCCAGCTGGGCAGGGAGGTCCTCTTCTCTCTCAGTGCCTGGAGGAGGGGTGAAGGTTTGCCAACAGCATCCCACAAAGCCGAGGCACGAGGACTGGCAATGTCTTGCTAAACTGCCCTCCTGCCCAGAGATTGATGGAATACGCAGAACCCAGAGAATTTGCTAAAATCAAGGTGTAAATTCAGTAAAGTTGCAAGATACAAGACTAATATACAAAGACTGCCATTTCTATAACTTACAGCAATTACTGGACATGAACTAAAATGAACCATTTATCATAACACTAGACGTAGCAAAAGGTGTGTAGGGCTCATCACTGGAATCCACAGAACTGTGCAAAGAGAGACGGAACTAGAACCAGATCAGTGTGTGAGCAGAGGCCTGAATTTAGAAGAAATCAGAGAATCTTCTGAACACTGGCTGGGCAGTGCGGGGGGTCAGGGACTGTAAAGCAGGTGGGGAGGAAGGTTAGGACGCAGCGCTGTTGCCAGACGACCTGGCCACTGAGCCCCGAGCATCACCAGAGTGGCTGAGGAGTTTAATTTTGACTTAATTCATTCATCTAAATTCTTGTGCTAGTGGCCACCATATTGGACGGCAGGGCCCTGGAGCCCTGTCCAGAAAGCCCAGAGGGACCTGTATCCCTAGTTCTGTACTGAACCGCGAGAGACAAGGTCAGACACACTCTCCCCGTCCCTCCCTGTCGAGCCCCCTTGTGGTGTGAGCTCTGGGGAAGGGCTGCGTCTCTGTCCCCGAGGACACCTGCCCAGGCGGTGACAGCCTGGCTAGGCCCTGTCTGCTGGGGCCTTTCCAGCCCATGTTTCAAAGGCCTCCAGCTGGCTCATGTCCCCTCTGCCACCGGCTCCCCGCAGCAGGCTCCACTCAGGAAGGGAAAGGCGTGGTCTCCGCTGTGTCCCTCCCCGGCACTGACCCTGTCAATGGGAGGCACAGGACGGTCTCTCAGGTCCAGGAAAGTCACAGAAAGTGGAGTTGTTCCCCAGGGAGGCCCCCCAGCCTCTCCCCGAGGCGCACCTGCCCTGAGACACAGGATGCTCCCATCTAAAGCTGCACCCCCACCAAAGGAGAGGGGACAGCAGGGGCTGGGGACACGTCGCCCTGTCCCTCCACCCTAAAGACACTGTAGCAGCTGCAGCAGGAGGAACCTTTCTCCTGTGGCCCACTGAAGGGTCCCCACGCTGCTGGGAGAGCAGCTGGCTCCCACCAGCCCCTGCCTCCTCCAGTCACGGCCCGGGTTGACGCTGGCACTTGGCTTCCGAGCGAGCAACTTGCATGTGGGGTCCCTTTTACCAGATGAACACCCCTCAACCCCCAGGCCACGTGCTGCCATCACCAAAGGCCTGTCACCTCCTCCATGGGGACAGGAAGCAGCCTGGGCCGCATCTGTAAGGGCCAGGGAGGCTCTTCCTTGGCTCCCACATCAGAAGGGCCCAGTGTCCACATTCTACAGAAAGGTCCAGATGGTTGCTGAGAGGACTTAGAGGGAAGGTGAGAGAGACGCAGGTTCCAGTGGGTTCTGGTAGGTTCTACCAAGGTCTCGCAGCTCTTGAAGAGACTACAGAGAAAGGCCCTCCTTTAAACCACCCCCCAGACAAGCGATGCCCAAGGGCCTTGGCACAGCCACCAGGGGTCATGGAGGAACAGGACCAGATTTAAGAGAAGCACGTCACTTGGAGAAAGGCTGGCGGAAGCCCTGGAAGGGCACGAGGAGGGAGCTGGAGAAGCCGGCCACGCCACTGGAGGACCTGAGGCCCATGCTGTCCTCCCAGCACCGGGTCCTTCCCCCGGCAGCCCTGCGCGGAGGCCTGCGGCTCTGGGAGGGTGCGGGCTGCACGGAGCCCCCCAGCAGCTCCTGAGCCAGCAGAAGCAGAGCGCCCATGTCCACTCCCATTCTGGGTCTGCTCTGGCCAGTGCTGTCTCCGTTCTCTGCCCCAGACTCCCAGCAGCCGGATTCTGCCACAGTAATGATGGCTGTCTGTGCTGTGTTCCGGAGCTCACCCCGGGGGCCAGGAGCGCCCGATGGCACTTGATTCTCTGTCCCTCTCGCCCTCCCCGCCGTAGGAGGGAGCCTGAAGGTTGCATTCTGCATGTGGCTTGGAGGCCAGCTGAGACCTCCCGGCGCTGCAGGCTCAGGGGCCTGTCTGGGCCTCAGTTGCTCACTCCAGTCCAGGGACACCAGGGCTGCCTGCTCTGCCCTCCTGTGTGCCCAAGGGCCACATGCCATCGGGTGTTCCAGGTGCTGAGAGCTGAGACTTTGCTGTGTGGACATGGCCTACTGGCTGCTGCAGAGTCCACTGTGCCTACAAGCCAGGAAGGCTAGTGCGATGCAGCACCCCTTGCAGGTGAGAGCTCAGGTGGGCCTCCTGTGGTCTACAGTCAGTGCCGAGGGCCAGGGGCTGCTGCAGACAGCAGCAGAGAGGGACACCGGGGAGCGGAGGTGTGGACCCACTCTGACCATGCTGGACAGCAGTGGGCTTGGCCGTCCCTCTGCAGTACGACTGTGAAGACGGGCCTGGAAGCTCCCCCTGGAGCCAGCCTTCCTGCGATCCTGGAAGTTTTTTGACCCTGGTTGGGTCAAGGGACTCTTCTCTGCAGCTGGCCTCTACCCCTTAGCAAAATGAGAGTTGGGGTTACTGTCGGTCAGCCCAGCGGCACCCCAGGGCAGCACTCACTTGGCCAACTGTGGCCCCTGCCTGGCCCTGGGTCCACACACAGCAGGCCCCCACGCCTCCTCTTCCTTGCCTATCTTTCCTGCTCAGACTGAAGCTCAGGCCACCACTCATGGGCACCATGATGAGTGACATGCATCCAGCCCCCTTCTTCCCTCCAAGCCGGAGCCAGAGATGAAGGCCACAGGCCGGGCTGGCCAGGATGACCACCAGGAGAGACTGCACTTCTGCGGGGTCAGGGAGGGAGAGACCTAGCTCACCAGCTCCACTGTGTCCTCCACGCCTGGCTTTGATCAGAGCCCTGGACACTGTGGGGCCATGCTCAGGGAGCAGCAGACCCCCATCTTGTGGGGAAAGTCACCTTTGTGTTGTGCAGCCAGAGCCATGTGACATGTAGGTAGTCACCGTTCTAGTCTGTGACTGCCCTGCCCATGTCCTGATTCCAGACTGAGCTACATGCACATGTGTTCACACACACACGCACATGCACACACACACACACACACACACACACACACACACACACACACACACTCGTGCCTGCAGGAACATGGGATTTGCTATACATAGGAAGTAACAGCCCATGAAGGTCCAGCATACAGCAGGCTCTGGGACCAGGGCCCCCTCCTGAGAGGGGGCACCTTGGTGGGCGCAGAGAATCCACTATGCCCTGTAATCTGCCAACCCAGTGACAACGTCCAGGCAGTGTGGGAGAGATGAGCCTTTGCTCTCACCTCCAGACAGACCTCGGGGGGCACCCTGGGGGAAGTAGCCCACCACCCTCAGGCCCTCAGCCCATGAGACCTGGGCAGCTGATCCGTCCCTGGAGGTTGGCCTGAGCCTGGGTCCACCTGCTGGAGCTGGCCTCCCGGAGCAGGCTGCCTCTGTCCTTGCTATAGCACCCCACCCCCTGGAGCTCTCTCTGGGCGCTCCCACCTGGGGGACTTCGGATGTCCCCCGGCTCTGGCAGCTCGTGGACTCTATAGAGCAAATCCCCTGTCCCCCATGTGCCTGTGGGCCATGCCCTGCCCTGGACCATGATGGTCTAGGAGAACCTAGTGCCCATCACTCAGGAGTAAGCCAGCATGGCCACAGGGGGACCCTCACTCCCAGGTGGACATCGATGCTGATGGCTGGCCCCAGGCGGGGAGGTTTAGCTGTGGAGGGGACAGTGTGTGTGATGGCCTCCCGGCACAGCAGAGGAAGAGAGAAACCACACCTGAGGACAGAGACTGTTTCCTGGTCTCTCGATGGGAGCCGAGCCAGCCTGGGAGACGCGGGCACGCCGCTGCTGGCCTTGAGGACGCGCTGGTGTCCTTGGGGGCTGCAGATCAGGCGGGAGGCGCGTCCCCTTTGGACCTCAAGAAGGCACTGGCCCTTCCAACGCTTTGGTCCTGGGACTTCCGCCCTCCAGAACTGTAAAGTAAGCCCCCGTGACTTCAAGTCCCTCAGCCTGTGGCAGCTTGTGACAGCAGCTGTGGCACATGCTATGGGGCCCTGCTGGCCACGTGGGGATTCTGGCCTTTGCTTAGAGAGAAACGGGAGTCATTTCAAATGCCTCGTGTGGAGAGGGATCCCACAAGGGCACCCTGCCTGTCCTGTGTGGCTGGGGCCCTAGAGCGAGCCTTTGGTCAGTGGCCTGCACCCTGGGCTATTTTGGGGTGTGGGCTCCAGGGCTGGGAGGCAGAGCCACCAGGGCAGCCAGCTCAGGCCGAAGCTGTGGCCCGCCCACAGGCCTGGAGGTCAGTGGAGATGGTGGCCCTGGGCTGCAGGAAGCCCCTCCAGGTGACCTGAGCAGCCAGGCCCCCTCACCACGCCTGGCAGACACAAGACCCTGACCGCTCATAGGCCCCCAGGGTGCAGCTCTTCAGATGACAGGACCAGAGGCCTCAGAAGGAGCTGGGTGGCCCTGACCTCCTGTGTTTGTTCTCCTGTGACCCAGCCAGTGACAAGGGCCAAGCCAGGGCCATTGAAGGGATCAGAGCTGGCCCCGTGGGTCCAGCCCACTGGCATTGACCTTGTTGTCGCTCTACCCTCAGTTTCTGTTTCAATGGAGGGCAGTGAGGACGTCACCATTGGGGGACTCTGTGGGGACTGGAGAGGCAACCAGGGGCCACTCCCAGACACAGGGCCTGTGACGTCCAGAACCATCGGTGCCATTGGGCTCTGCAGCTGCTCCTGAGGACGAGGGAAGCCCAAGCAGCAAAGACGTGGTCAGAGGAGAGGGGCCAGTCTCCAGCTGCCTCCTTGGACAGGGAGGTGGCAGACTCATGGCCCCCGGGTCCCTGGGTCACCCCTCCTTCCTCCAGGGTGGGGCTGCAGTGCGGGGAGTGGGGGGCCAGGGCTAGGGCTCTATATGCGGCCAGGAGGGGAAGCGGCCCACGTCCTACGTCCCTGGGCTTCCTGGACAAGTGTCAGCTGCTGCCCTGCTGCTCCCCGAGGGTGGGGGGCACCTATGGAGAAACCAGCGAGCACCAGCCACACAGGAGGCTGTGTGGCGGAGGTGGTGAATGGAGGAGCCTGGAAATGAAGTTCAGGTGGTGGCTCAGGTGCTCCATGCCCTGGAGGCCTGCTGTGCCTTTGTGCAGACGCAGCCCATCCATCTGTGCAATTCCAGGCACAGGAACCGAGCGAGCCTGGGAAAAATTAGCATCTCATCCACACCAGGATCCCCGGGAGCAACGAGTACCACTCCCTTGCACTTAAAAGGCCACATCTATCTAACAGCGAGGTATTTGTTTCTGTGGGACGCGCCTTGTGCTTCTCCCAGCCCAGGTCCCTGCTGGCACTGGCAGCCCCAGATCCTACTCGACAAGCAGCGGCTCTGCTTCCCAGCGCCTGAACCTGGGGGCCACTCGAAGCCCTTCTGCAGAGGGGACCAAGCTGTCAATCAGCTTAGCACAACCCCGACTCTGGTGGGATGGGAAGGGGTGGAGCAAGGGGGGAGGTGGACTCCCCGCCCAGGACCTTGGTGAAGGTCACTGGCGGGGACTCCAGGCAGGGGACAGGGACCAACAATAGACCTGAGGGGCCACTTGTAGCAATATGACTGTGGACAGCCCACTGACAGAGTCTTCCTCGGCACAGGGCACAATGCTACCCACACCCCATGAGCCACCGTGTGCAGACCCCAGTGCAGCTTGTGCCCAGGAAGGGAGGGGGCCTGGGGAGCTGCCCCTGCCAGGGTGGCTGCCAGGGTTTTAGTCCTAGTTCCCTCCCGACCTGCGGGAGAGATGGGGAGAGCACGTCCCGGCCAGGACGAGCCCAGAAAGGAGAGGGCCGACTGACCGCCCGCAACCAGCCCTCCCTGGCTGAAGGACAATCATATGCATCAGGGAGACCAGTCAAGGCTGGAGCTTGTTTATTGAGGAAGCACACACAGCTAATATAAGGCCCAGAAGCCAATCAGGATAAAGGTCAGCAGGGTGGAAAGAGCTCACGTGTGCACCCATCCTACAGGCAGTGAGGGAGACGGAGCTGCCCACGAGGGCGGAAGGGTTCTGAGCCTATCCTGGAGGTGGTCCAATTTTTCATCACAACCCATGATGACGCCTTCTGGCTGATCGCCAGGCGCCATCTTAGCCATGTGTGGCCTCAGAACCGGGAAGTGAGCATTAGTCTGCAAGTCAGGTTTCCTCTTCTCCATCTCTGATGTGACGTGCCCTACATCTCCCCTGTTTTGTTTTATTGGCCAGTGTCTACCTTTCACTGGAGAGTGCGCCTGTCTTAGGTTGTCCCCCTCTGGGGCTCTTACCTGTCACTGACTACCACTCTGGCTCTTCAGGCAGTTCACCTGCAGGATCGGCAGACCCAGTGGGAAACCTCAAGGAGGGGAGGTGACTTAGGCCTATGAAGAAGACCCTCTTGCCTCTGACTTACACCTGCACATCCTGGTAGGGCCCACGGGCAACCTCACAGGGCTCCCAGTCAGTATCTCGTAAGACGGCCTATCGCTGCTGGACCACCATCAATTGAACAGCTTTGGCTCGATCCTTGAGCAACTGGAGAAGCCCGTTGATTACACAAGGTCCAAATGTCAACACAAGCATTATAGTGACCAAGGGGCCTACCAAGGGGAGAAGGTAAAGGGGCCACCCATTTAGCCCAGTCCACAGAAAGCTTTATTACAGCTCATTCCGACAGTTTTCAAGGTCTTTTTAACCTTTTAATCTTATCTTGAACAATAACAGAGTGACTGGCATAGAAGCAGCACTTCTCCTGAAGGAACAGGCACAATCCTCCCTCTCTGGCCATAAGCAGGTCCAGGCCATGATGGTTTTGGAGGACTCCTGCAGCCAAGGAGTCGAGTTGAGATTGCAGGTCCAAGATAGGGCTGCAACATGGTGCATGTCACCTATCATCCGCTGAGAAAGCTTATTGTACATCTGCGAAGAAGTACTGAGGCCAGAGGTCAAGTACCCATCCCCGTGGCCACCCGCAGGCCCAACAGCAAAGGAACAGCATGAATGGCTCTTCGGGGCCTGGAAAGGGAATCATCACCAGCAGTATAGGCAGGGACTGGTCATTAAGGAGGATCCCAGTGTCAGGAGGAGGAGGACCACAGTGCAGACCCCCTCCAATTACCCAGTAGGACACCATGCACCATATCCCCACAAAGGAAGGCAGTACCCTTAGGAGGACAGAGCATACCACCTACTGATCCGTCAAAAAACCTATTGCCTCCACACCAGAGGGGATTCAACGTCCCCACATCTAGAGTGCTGTCTCTAGTGAGACAGATGACATTAGGCATGGTCACCAAGGGCAAAAGGACTTCTGAGTGGGGTGGGAGTATAGGGCATCTACTAGGGAGAGGTGAGGTTATATTCCACCAAACAGGAATGGCAGTAGCCTTTAAGGGTCCATTCTTTCCTGGGGGCAGGGGCATATAAGGACCAACAAATTGGCTTACCACCACTTACAGCATCAAAGTGTGCCTCCCCACAGCATGTATCCCCCAACAAACATGAATGCCACGAGGGAGACAATGAGGAGTCCAGTCACAACCAGGCAAAGCGTCCAGAATGGTCTTTTCATTTCAAATGAGAAAATAAAGAATCATACCTCAAGAGGGGGTGCTCTTGGGAAATCACTTTTGTTCTGGCAAACAGTATTTTAGATCTCTAGCGGGGACCCAAATTGGACTTGGCTCCCCAATCGGGAATCACATGCAAATCCCCTCCCTACACTAATGAAAGGATCAGCACCGTGCTATGATCCAGTAAGGGGTCCCTCCATCGGACCTCTACCTTTAAATAAGGTGTCTGATTAGACCAATGTCTCTGGAAAGCAGTCAGAGGTTGCTCTTTGGAAAAATTTGAAATAATGTAAGCATGGCTGACCTTAATCGCTCATGGGGGTTGCTTCCGCCTTTTTGTTTTATTAGTTGGTCCTTTAAGGTAATCTCCCTCTTCCTCACCAATTGTTCTGCTCGGTCCCAGGTGGCCAATCCAAAAGACTGGCATCCACCAACCTGGGTGCAGTGTGTGCCAAGGTTTCCCAGTCCTTTTGGCCTGGGCATCTGAGATCTCTACACCTCGCCTTTTGAGCCTGAATCTCAGCGCTTTAAGAGCTGGAGCACCATGCTTAGTGTGAGATTTCCCCATCTCTTCAGGGAGACCCTGACCTCGGAACTTGCTTGGCTTGGCTCCCCGATACTTTCACTTTGGTGAACCGACTTCTCCATGTCCCTATTCGGGAGCCAGATGTTGGGGGTTTTAGCCCTTGTTCCCTCCCGACCTGCGGGAGAGATGGGAAGAACATGCCCTGGCCAGGATGAGCCAAGAAAGGAGAGGGCCGACTGACCGCCCGCACTCAGCCCTCCCTCGCCAGAGGACAATCAGACGCATCAGGGAGACCAGTCAAGGCTGGAGCTCGTTTATTGAGGAAGCACACACAGCTAATATGAGGCCCAGGAGCCAATCAGGATAAAGGTCAGCAGGGTGGGGAGAGCTCACATGTACACCCATCCTACAGGCAGTGAGGGAGACGGAGCTGCCCACGAGGGCGGAAGGGTTCTGAGCCTATCCTAGAGGTGGTCCTATTTTTCGTCATAACCCACGATAACGCCTTCTGGCTGATCGCCAGGCGCCATCTTAGCCATGTGCGGCCCCAGGACTGGGAAGTGAGCATCAGTCTGCAAGTCAGGTTTCCTCTTCTCCATCGTAGGTTTCTATTTCTCTGATGTGACGTGCCCTACAGGCAGCCAATACCTAGAGACAGCGAAGGCCTTTGGCGATGGCACCTGTCCCTGGCACCTGTTCTCTCCTCCCTGCCGCCAGGGGCTGGTGGCCTTCCTCTGCCATGCCCTGAGGCCAGCAGAGTGGAGTGGCCCTGCATGATGGGAGACCTCAGAAACCAGGAGCCCCTGGAGGCCTTTCCCAAGAGCCCACCCCCACCTGCTCTGCTGACTTACAGCCAAGTTCCACCTGTCCTGGGCGTACCAGGCCAGATACAGAAACAACCCTGTCCCACACAGGATCCTTAACCACAGCACAGGTGGCTCTGTCCTCGTCCCTCCCGGCATGTCCCTATGCGAGGTGCCCTGCCTGCATCTCTGTGAGTGACGGGTTCTCTCCTCAGTCTTCTCCTTGTCAGTCTCACATCTGAGTAAACCAGACCAAGGCCAGCCCAGCGGCCGCCCTCCCTCCCACACGTCCACAGGCAGATGCCGGCAGGAAGACCTGCAAAGGGCACGGCTCTGCACAAGCTTCCTCCTGGGAGGCCGAGGGGCAGGGACAGAAGAGGCACCCTTCCCTGGTCCTCCTCCAGGGAACGTGGCACTCTCCCGCTGGACCACAGCGACCTGGCAAGGGCTGCTTTCCACCCTCTGGCAGGTCCACCTGGCCTTTTTCCTTCCCCCTGTAGGAGGCTGATTCAAACACGGAGCCCCAGGCGAAGGGCTCACCAGGCTCATGCAGAACCAAACACTCCGAGTGGACGTGACATGGACAGGGCTGGACGAGCCACTTGGGGACATGGGGTTCCCGCAGAGGGAGAGCTCAGTCTCTGTCCTCAGTTAGAGTGAGAGGTGCCCCCAGGAGGAGGGTCACTGGGGGCCTTTGGCGTTGGCACCTGTCCCTGGCACCTGCTCTCGCCTCCCTGCCGCCAGGGGCTGGTGGCCTTCCTCTGCCATGCTCTCAGGCCAGTGGCGTGGAGTGGCCCTGCATGGTGGGAGACCTCAGAAATCAGGAGCCCCAAGTCAGCCTGTCTCCTGTGAGCTGCTCCCGTCAGGAGTCTTGGCCACAGTGGGGGAAAGCCAGCTGCCAGCCACCAGCCTGTCTGAGCCCCAGGACTCCAGGCTGTAGCCCAAGTCCTGCAGCCTGGGGCTTCCCTGTGACTGCCCCAGCTTTGAAACTGAAAGTCCCACAGCCTAAAGTCCCCTGAGGACTGGGCACACTAGAATGCCGGTCACTCTGCTGCAGGCCTTCCTGGAGAAGGGCTTCGGGTCACAAGGTGCAGGTGAGCAGAGGGCCTGTGTCCAGGAAGCCTATGCCCCTGTCCTGCAAGAAACCCAGAGCTCACTTCCCTCAGCCTCACTTCCCTCCCCCAGGCCAGTGTCTCAAGTCCCTCTGCTCTTCGTAGTACCATCCTGGCTGATGGGCCTGGACTCAGCACTGTCCCGGGTCCCAGGAGACAGACGGGGGCAGCTTGAACGCTCTCCGGGGCTCTCACGGCTGGTTTTCTCTTTATTAGTCGCAGACGTTTTTCTCTGCACTCCCTGAAGCAATTGCTGCTGATCTCCTCTGAGACCCTGAAGGCTTTTCCCTTTGACTCCCAGGTCAGGGAGCTTGGCCCTGACCAGGGCTGGTGGCTGCACACTGGTAGCTCCACATTGGCAGCGGAGGCTGGCTGGGGACACTGGGCCCCGCCTGGCCTGGCCTCCAGGTGGCCAGGCCTTGTTGCTGCATGGCTGGTGAGCAGCACAGGATTGACCTGGTCCTCAGCACACTCGCTCACGCCCCAGGTCATGACCCAGCTCCCACCAGTGAGCAAGTGCTGGCTGGCCTGTCCTGCGACCACTGACTCAGACCCAGGGAGACGGATGCCTGCCTGGGAGGACTGCCCTCCCGGGCACTTTGAAACCTCAGGCAGATGGCAAATAGGGTGTCAGCAGAGATTTCCATCAGGGGCCCTTCAAAGGGCACCCCAAGGCCCTGGAGAGGGGTTTCAGGGTCACAAGGTGCTGGTGAGCAGAGGGCCTGTGTCCAGGAAGCCCTGTCCCCTGGGGGTACCACGTCATCTCTCACTCTGACCCTGGCCTCTGGGAAAATCAGCACATTTCAGACATGCCCAGAGCCCACGCAGGTAGATCAAGGGAGGCTGGACATCCACAAGACCAACATTTGCTCCGATCTTTGGATGTATTTGTGTCTTCTCATATTGGCAGTTCTTTAAGAGTTTCACAGAGTCTCTTGTTTGGGCTTTCAATAGCCAAGCATTGAGTCTGTGGAGTCAGCAGTCCCACCTAAACCCACATGTTTTAACTCGTACAAGAGAGATTTTTAGTACCACCACCACCACCATTACCACCACCTCCGTCACCACCACCATCACCATCATCACTATCACCCTCACCATCATCACCATTACCACCACCACCAACACCAACATTATCACCACCACCACCACCAACATTACCACCACCACCACCACCACCATCATCAACATCACCATCACTATCACCATCATCACCATCACCATCATCACCACCACCATCACCACCACCACCATTACCACCACCACCCCCACCTTTACCAACACCACCATCATCAACACCACCACCACCACCATCATCACCACCACCACCACCACCTCCACCACCACCACTACCACCACCACCACCTCCACCACCACCACCTCCACCACCACCACCAACAACAACATTACCACCACCACCAACATTACCACCACCACCACCTCCACCACCACCACCACCACCAACATTACCACCACCACCACCTCCACCACCACCACCACCTCCACCACCACCACCACCAGCAACATTACCACCACCACCACCTCCACCACCACCACCACCACCAACATTACCACCACCACCAGCACCTCCACCACCACCACCACCTCCACCACCACCACCACCACCAACATTACCACCACCACCACCTCCACCACCACCACCATCATCAACACCACCACCACCACCATCATCACCATCACCATGTTCACCACAACCCCATCATCATCTCCACCACATTCATCACCATCATCACCACCACATTCACCACCACCACCACCACCATCATCACCATCACCATCACTGTCATCACCATCACCATCATCACCACCATCACCATCACCATCATCACCACCACCATCACCACCACCACCATCATCATCACCATCACCATCACCATCATCACCATCACCATGTTCACCACAACCCCATCATCATCTCCACCACATTCATCACCATCATCACCACCACATTCACCACCACCACCACCACCATCATCACCATCACCACCACCATCACCATTACCATCACCGTCATCACCATCACCACCATCACCACCACCACCACCACCACCATCACCACCACCATCACCACCACCACCATCACCACCAACATTACCACCACCACCACCATCAACACCACCACCACCACCACCACCATCACCGTCATCACCATCACCATCACCATGTTCACCACAACCCCATCATCATCTCCACCACATTCATCAGCATCATCACCATCACCATCATCACCACCACCACCACTACCATCACCATCACCACCATAATCCCCACTATCACCATTACCACCATCATTACTACCATCACTCCCACCACCACCACCTTCACCACCACCACGTCTTCTTGGCCATCATAGTACACCACCTTATCAGCATTTGGCTCCATTTCCCACGGGCCCCATGTGGGGTTAAGCTCTGGACACCACAGTGGGGACTGGCTTGCTATGTCCCTTCCAAATGCTCTGTTCCCCTCTGCCTTCCTCCTACCCTCTCAAATAAGCAAGTGCTCTGGGATAGGCCACTCAGGGCCTGCTCTGGGGACAGCCCAAGAGCCCCCCAGGTTGCCATCAGGGTCGAGTGCGCTCGCTTGAGGAGAGCTTGGCCTACGGGAAGATCGGAAGACCTCGAGTGTCGTTGGTCTGGAGAAGTCAGGAGCCCCATACTGGGTGACACTGCGGGATGTACGGGCCGTGAGCAGAGGGCTCGGGAAGCTCTCCGCACACCGCCTCTGGTCTGATTCCTGGTGGGTTTGTCATCTCCTCCCTTCCAGCGAGTCTGTCTCGTGGATTCTGGACCCCAGCACCCCGGGGAGCTGGTGCAGTGCTAGGAAGAAGCGCTGACCCTTCTCAGCGGCCCCACCTGGGTTCTCCCCGCCCAGAGTCACCCAAGAGTCCTGTGGAGCATCTCTAGGCACAGCCCTGGGCCACCTGGAGCTTGCCCTCGGCCTCCCCGGCCCTTTCCTCCTCCTCGCTTCCAAAATGGCATCATGGTGGCCACCCTGGGAGCCTGGGCAGCAAGCACATAGCCACATGCTCAGGGAACCTACCCTGCAGCAGCCACGCCACCTGCTGCGAGCTCGCTGCCTCCCACGGAGCCCTCAGCCACAAAGGTGACAGGCTTCACAGTGAGTGGCACACGGGAGCACAGCCGCTCCCTCTGTGGGACTCCTGTGCCACGTGGGGATGCCCATCCCCCGGGTGTTCTGCTCCCTGGAGACGGCGGGTCCGCTTGGTCTCCTGGGCAGCCAGTGTCCCTGGTTCAGCAGGTGGCAGATGGTGACGGCTCCTTTCCCTGCCCCCGCTCCCCTCACCGCTCACAGAGAGCAGAGTTTGGAGACTGGGGTGCAAGAAAACTGTTAGAGACAGCAGAGGTTGGAGACTGTGGTGCATAAAGACTGTTGCAGAGATCAGAGATTGGAGACTGGGGTGCAGAAGGATCCTTGGAAAGAGCAGATTTTGAAGACTGGCGTGCAGAAGGCCTGCTACAGAGAGCAGAGTTTGGAGACTGAGGTTCAGAAACACTGTTACAGAAACTAGAGGTTGGAAATTGGGGTGCAGAAGAAACGTGACAGAGACCAGAGTTTGGAGACTGCGGTATAGAAAAACTGTTACAGATCGCAGAGGTTGGAAACTGGGATGCAGAAGAACTGTTGATTTTCAAACATATAAAGACAGAGGAATTCTTTGCTAGCAAAACTGCTCTCCAAGAAATGATAAGGGCAGCCCTTGGGCAGGCAGGAGGAGGTAGTGGACGAAAACAAGGATCCAAGCACAGGAGTGAGGAGCAGTGGATACAGGGCAGATATTGGGGGTTTTCATAGCTTTAAAAAAATTAAATCATTAACAAAAACATACTGAGTTTAAGACAATAGAAGTAAAATGTACAACAGTAGCATACATCAAGGAGAAGATGACAGCAGTGTGGTGGTTATGCAATATGTGAAGGTATACAGCATCACTTGGATGCTGTATACCTGGACAGCACCATGTCAGAGATGTACACTAAAACTCTGAAATAACTCTGAAGTAACAGTGAAAAAAATTTTTTTGAATCACTGAATTTTTTTTTTAAGAGAAGAAAAACAGGAACAAAGAAGAGATGGGACAAAGAGTGAGAAAGAAAAAGAAAAGATGGCAAGATGGAACCTACTCATTTCAGTAATTGTACTAAATGTAAATGCGCCTACCACCCCAACTAAAAGGCAGAGACCATGAAATTGGATTAAAAGTTATCACCAGTTATAGACTTTTGACTACAACACACTTAAAATATGAAACACAAAAAGAAATAATGCTGTCATTAGGAAACCAAGAAGAGAAAGTGAACAGGCTGCTTCAAGCAGACAATGCACTTCAGAGTATAACCTACTGCCAAGTAGGCTGCTTCCCAGAAGTGAAAAGATCCCTGAAGGAGAGGAGAGGGTATATGATCTGGAGCACATAAGTACAAACAAAACAACTTCACAAGAAATTAGCAAAACCAACAGGGCAGTGGGAGAAATCAACACGTCCTTAGTCAGGGTCACTACATAACTAGCCAAATCAGGGAACAGACACTTGAAAACATTATCAACAGTCTGACTTTCATAAAATTTACACCTACTCATCTGTAACAGCAGAATACACATTCTTATCAAATGTTCTCTAAAAATTTTTCAAGTTAGATTACATACTAAACCATAAAAAAGGCTCAATATGTTTAGGAGGAATTGAGTAGCTCTAGTATGTTCTGACTGTATTCAAATTCCCCAGAAACTAGTGCCAGAGAGCTATCAGAAAAATATGACTTACACAGCATCCAAATCCATGAAAACTAAGAGAGAATATGACCAGGCCATGGAAGATGTACACTGACACCTGCAAGTGCTACCAAGAGTCTACGATCACCTATGAATTGGAGAGAAAGACCCTGCTTACAATTGGGAAAACCATCGTGGTTAGTAGTATACTTCTTCTGACATTCATCTACAGAATCACATCAATGCCAATCAAAATCTCACAGGTTTCTTTGTACAAATCAACAAGCTGATTCTAAAATTCCTATAGAAATGTAATGAACTTAGATTAATCAAACAAAAAGAAAATGAAAGCAGAGGACTATCTAATTTCAATGAGTTACATTAAAGTTAAGTCATCAAAATAGTGTGGCACTGACCTGAGACAAATACATGCACACACACACACACACACACACACACACACACACAATCTATTTTTTTTGTGTTTTGTTTTTCAGCACTAGGAATTAAACCCATGGCCTCATGTATGCTAGGCATATGCTGTACCACAGAGCCACCAAAACCTATTTTTGATAAATAGATGAAGGCAATCCAATGTAGAAAAAAATGGTCTTTTCATTTGAAACAAATGTGTTTTCCTAAAGGGAAAAATAAAAACTGAAATCCATACATATCATGTACAATATTAAAAAATTTTTTATGTAAACAAACCTATATGTAAAACCAACAATTTGAAAATTGCTAATACAGAAGAAAAATTCTGTAGATTTTTATAAATAAAATACAAATCAAAACAAGACAAAACTGAGTGATGCATGGTGACACACACCTGTAATCCCAGTGACTGGGGAAGCTGAGGCAGGAGGATCTCAAGTTTGAGGCCAGCCTCAGCAACCTAGTGAGACCCTCCGCAACTTAGCAAGACCTTATCTCAAAAAATAAAAAGGGCTGGGGATGCACCTCAGTGGTAAAGCAATCCTGGGTTCAATCCCCAGTACCAAAAACAAAACAAAGCACGAAAACAAACAAATGCAAAAACAACCGAAAAAACTGGACCTCATCAAAAACAAAAACTCTTTGAAAAGCAAAATAAGTATCTTACAAAGAACTTCTACCCAAAATATATAAAGAACTCTAACTCAATAAGAAAACAAGTAATCAAGAATGAAATAGAAGATTTGAACACACACACTTTACCAAGAAGATGTATAGATAAACCATGAAAAAGTGTCCAACATCATTAGTCATTAGGGAAATGGACGTTAAAGCCACAATGAGACACTGCTACACACCTGTCGGAAGGACTGAAAGTAAGACCTACCACACCAGATGCTGGTGAGGAGCAACTGGACCACCCAGTGCCAGTGTGAAGGAGACAGGTTACACCGCTGTGGACGAGAGGCAGGCAGTTTCCCAGGTCAAACACATAATCATAGTCATTGCACAATTAGATATTTGCACTAGAGAAAAGAAAGTATTTCTGTACAAGGACTTTATTTGTAATATAAAGTTGTTTTAGAGGCGTAGGCAAAAACTGGGAGAAATCTAATGTCCATCAACAGAGGAATGTATAAACAAATTGTATATCTACGCAACAGAAGACTACTCAGCAGCAAAAACAATCACTGTCTGTGCATGTGGTCCTAATGCAAAGTAAACATGCTGAGTGAAAGAAGCCAGACAGAAAAGAACACGTCATGTGGTTTCATTCCGCTAGAACCTTATACAATGTCAATCAATCTACAGAGACCGAAAACTGATCAGTAGGTGTCAGGGAGTGTGAAAGAGAAAGAGGAGGGGAGGGATTACAACCCAGCAAGAGGAAATGTTTGGGGGTTCCCTGTCCCAGGTGTGGTGATGGCCCACATGGTGTGCATGTGTGTGAAAACTCAGCACAGCATCCAACCCAGGATGTGCTTTTAGAAGCAGAGCCATTAGTCAGAGGGTGTGCACCTCTCTCATCTGATGGACCCCACCAAATGCCCTTCCGAGGAGTCAGGGGGTATCCTTGCTCACTCTAGTGCCCTAAGCACAGATGACTCTGGCTGCAGCCCAAGGCAGCCCTGACTTGCTGGAAACAACATGCAGGGTGAGATGTGCTATGTGCCACAGGTGACAGTTACCTACAGATTCACGTATGTGAAGTACATACATTATTTGGTCATTGCTGTCACTCCCCAGCTTAAAAAGGGAAACTGAGACTTGTGAGGTTATGTGGCAGGCCTGATCACTAGGCTGGTGAAGAAGGCCTGGCAGATGGCCTCAGGTTGACACTCTGGCTGCTGTACCGCAGGGTTTCCCATGATGACTCTATGGGCATGTGGCACAAACAGCCTCTGGGACCATTCCAAGAAGGATCTTCTGCAGGGAGGCACTTCTCACTTTAGGAGAAGCTGAGAAGGACCCCTCAGGATGACATGCTAAAATTGGATAGTGTGCATTCTGAAGCTGCATAGGCAGAAGGCCTTGAGGGCTAAATGTCATTAAGCCACACTGGAAGCTACAGACATATCTGAATAGAATGGCTGGCCACACTCCATCCCAGCGAGCTGTCAGAGGGCAGACCCACATAAGACAAATTTGTTTGCTCATATGAAAAGGGTGTGCTTTCTGTTGCAACCTACCTTTTCAGGCAAACTATTACCTCGCAGAGAGAGAGGGAGCAAAAAAGCAATAACGCATAACAAGTATAGTCACGTGCCATAGAGCCACTGGGATGGTCCTGTAAGATCACATTGCCTTGTGATGTCACAGCCTTCCAGTTCATATAAACGCAGCCTGATGTTCACTTCTTGATAAGAGAGCTAACGACACAGTTTTCAGAACACATTCAGTCACTAAGCGATACAGAACTGCACGCTTATGCACATTTGTTCAAAAGCTCATTGTGCTGCCCAGCTGGCCTCCTCCTTGTGGACCCTGGCCACCTGTTACATATAATAAGCTGTCTCCTACTGAGTTAAGACTAGAAACAAGACAGATGCCATCAAGAGCTGAGGTTTTTCAATGCAGGCTTAAGTGTGGAGCGCTGAAGGATGAGGGTGAAGTACTGATGAGGAGGTGCAGCTTCTGTGGTTTACTGCAATGGGAAAGAGTTGACCCAGGAGGCACAGTGTATTCCCTGGAGCCCCAGAGTAAGCACAAAAGTTAAACAGAGAAAAGAGTCCAGGGCATCGCAGTGAAATTTAGATGGAACGCCAAAAGTGGCCCAAATAACCGAGCAGAAAGCAGGAGGTGTGAGCAGACTCAGGCAACACAGAGGAAACAAATAATATACGGCAACGCTGAGCACGAGTGCCAAGATGGGATTCCGAGACGGCCAGCTGCATGCGGTACACGCAGACCCAAGCAAAGAGAAACTGACCCAGCACAAGGACAGAACTGTCTATGTTGTGTGGACACCAGCGGTGTGGGCAGGCTGAGAAGGCCTGTATGCACCCACACCTGGTACCCCACTGTGCTTTCCAAGCACCCTCTGCAATAAGAAGACCCAGGCCTGCAAGGAAGGGGCAGCTCCTGCAGCTGGGCATTAGGAGCCTGGGTCCCTCAAGGTATCAATGTAAGGAAGAACAGCTCAGGAGACAAAAGAGGGGGATAAGAGCAGCAAACTACAGAGTAGACTGTGACATACTGGACTGTGACATAGGAAATCTGTATCCACCCATGCAGGAGACACGGCTGCTGTACATAAGGATTCCAAACAACATGCTCCCTGCCCCATGGCCCCAAAGCCTTGGCACCCTGCACAGGAGACCACAAGTACCACCTGCACCAGGTACCCTGATTTCCAGGGGGATTGGAGACCAAGGCAGGAGGATGGCAAATTTGAGGCCAGCATCAGCAACTTAGGAAGACCCTATCTCAAAATAAGAAATAATAAAAAGGGCTTGGGAAGTAGCTCAATGGTAGAGCACTTGTCCAGCATGTGCGAAGATTTGGGTACAACCCCTAGTACTGTCAAAAACAAAAAGGAGGAAGAAAACAAGCACCTACCTTAGGAAGTTAAAGGGGGAAAAAATAAACCTAAAGCAAGCTGAAGGAAAACTATACTATAAAACAAATATCAATGAAATTGAAAATGGAAAAACAATAGAGGAAAAAAAATTAAAGAATCTGAAAACTAGTACTTTAAATAGACCAATCCAATTGTAAAGTCCCAACAAGGCTGAAAAAGAAAAAAGACACAAAGTCATGATATCAGAAATGAAAAAGGTTTCTATTGCAGACTGCAAAATAAGACATATGAATGCCCAACAGGTTTATGAGAAAATGCTCATTATCAATTGTCAGCAATCATCAGAGAAATGCAAATCAAAACCTCATAGAAGCATCATCTCACACCTGCTGGAATGGCTATTTTCAAAAGGACAAAAGATAACAACTGCTGGTAAAGATGAGGAGGAAAGGGAACCCGTATTCACTGTTGGTGGGAATATAAATGAGTATAGCCATTATGAACAAAGGTATGGAAATTCCTCAAAAAATTAAAAATAGAATTACCATATGATCCAGAAATCCCACTACTTGATCCATGCACAAAATAAAGGACATGAGTATGCCATAGAGATATCTGCACAACCGTATTTACTACAGGACTATTCATGTTGAGAAATGAAAAGAACTAAATTGGGGCAACCGCACTGGAAAGCAGTATAGAGATTCCTCAAAAAAACAGAAATGGAACCACTATTTGACCCAGCTCTCCCACTCCTTGGTATATATCTAAAGGATGTAAAATCAACATACTACAGTGACACAGCCACGTCAATGTTTATAGCAGCTCAGTTCACAATAACTAAACTATGGAACCAACCCACGTGTCCTTCAACAGATGAATTGGTTCAATCTGGTACAAAAAAAAAAATCTGAACCCAGGGCAGCAGGCCCTGGAAGTAGAACTGTGGTTACCAGGGGCTGGGGGATGAACGGGAGGTGCTGATCAAAGGATACACAGGCGTGGGAAGCTCAGGGACCTACTCTACACCATGGTGACCACAGCCAAGAACAATAAATGTATCAAACACACGTAAAGACTGCTGAAAGGACAAATTTTAATTGTTCTTACCACACACATATACACACACAAAAAAAAAAAAAAGAAAAAAAATCCTGCAATATTGTTTAGGAATAAAAAGGAATGAAAGATATCCAGATCAGTCAGAAAGATCAGTAAGAAAGAAAAGGAACTAGCCTGGTCCAGTGGTACATGACTGCAATCCCAGCAACTTGGGAGACTGAGGCAGGAGGATCACAAGTTTAAGGTCAACCTGGGCAATTTAGTGAGACCCTGTCTCTAAATAAAAAATGAAAAGTAAGTCCAAGGTTGTAGTTCAGTGGTAGAGCAAGTGCTTCACATACAAGAGGCCCTGGGTTCAATCCCCAGTTCCACTAAATAAATAAACAATCAGGACTGAGCATGTGGCTCAGGTGGTAAAGGACCTCTGGTTCCAATCTTTAATGAAAAAAAAGGTGGGGAAAAGGAGACGAACAACACTATAAATCACTTAGATCATAAAGACATACACCTAACAACAGAATAGCCATTCTTCTTAAGAGCATGTGGAATATTCTACAGAATAGATCACATATAAAACCTTGAAACAAGTCTTAAGTTAAACTTGTTAATGTAATGGAATTACTGCAATGAAATTAGAAATCAATCACAGAAGGAAAATAAAAAGCTCATAAATAGGTGGATATTAAACAACACTCTTAAACAACAATGGGTTGAAGGTGAACTCACAAGGGAAATTAGAAAATACCTGGAGACCAAAACCAAGAAGGAAACTTACAGCTATAAATCCTAAATTAAAGAAGGAAGCTCTCAAGTCAATAATCTAACAGTATGGCTTTAAGAAACTAGAAAAAAGAAGAGCAAATTAGCTCAAATCCAGCAGAAAGAAAAAAACAATAATGATCAGAGCGGAGATGAGCAAGACCGAGGACAGAAATGCAATAGAGAAATACATAGACCCAATAGCTGATGATTTGAAAAGGTCAATAAATTGGCAAATCTTTCCCAGATTGACTAATAAAAAAGAGAGAAGATTCAAATTATGAAATTCAGAAATGAGGGAGGGGACATTACTACTGGTTTCACTGAAATCAAAAGGATTATAAGAGAATACATAAACACATATAAAAACAAATGTGATAACTGAGACACAAATGAAGTCCAAGAAATACAAACTACCAAAACTGACACAAGAAGAAATAGAAAATATCAACAAATCCATAAAAAATACAGAGATTATATCAGTAATCAAAAGAGGACCAGATTGCCTCACTGTTGAGTTCTACCAAACATCCAAAGAATTAACACTCATACTTCCCAAACTCTTCCAGAAAGCTCATGAGGAGGGAACCCTGCCTGATTTGGTCTGAGAACAGCATTATGCTCACACTGAAGTCAAAGATTAGCTGAAGAAAACTGAGATCAACAACCTTGATGAATACAGGCATGAAATCCTTAACCCCAACTCAGCAAACTGGAAGGGGTGCTACCAGGTGTGCACAGCTCTCTCAATATCTGGAAACCAGCCAGTGTAACACCCAACATTAATAGAATAAAAGTCTCCTCTAAGTGGAGGCAGAAAAAGCACTTGACTAAATCCATCTCCCCTTCACAAGAAACACACAAAACAAACAGGAACAGAGGGGCTTCCTCAACATGATAAAGGGCATTTTTTTCCAAAACCTCATAGCTGACATCAATCCCAACATCGAAAGACTGCAAGCTTTCCCCTAAGATCAGGAATAAGGCAAAACGGCCCATTTCTATTACTTCTATTCAACACAGCCGGAGCAATTAGGCAAGACGAAGAAATAAAAGGCATCCAGCACACAAGAGAATGTAAACTGTTGTATTCACAGATGCCATACAAACACCACACATAATCTGCAAAAAAAAAAAAAAAAGAAAGAAAGAAAGAAGAAAACCCGGTTAATCAAAGAATTTGGCAAAGCTGCAAGATCCAAAGTCAACATGCAAAATAAAAAAAAAAATCACTTGTATTTCCATACACTAGCCATGAACAATCTGAAAAGGAAATTAAGAAAATTCCATTTACAATGGCATCAAAAAGAACAAAATACTCAGGAATTAATTTATCCAATGTGATATTAGATCAGACCCTAAAAACTACAAACACTGCTAAAAGAAAACCCAAATAAATTTAAGACACTAGTGTTCAGGGATAGGAAAACTTATTGAGATGTCAGAAGCAGCAAAACAATCCAGAAAAGAGCAGTAAATCTGAAGATGCGTGCCATCTGATCCCAAAGCTTCCTGCAAAGTCACAGTGATCAAGAAGGGTGGACTTGTGCACACTGGCAATCAGGACGCTCAAGTACGTGATGCTGTGATGCTGTGTGGACGTCGCAAGCCTCAAGAGGTGACAGCAGAGGATTTGTCTCCCAGGACAGCAGGGCTGGGGAGCAGAGCAGTGGTGGGCGGAGCAAGAGGCACAAGGAATGAGCAAAAGGGAGAGCAAGGGCTTGGGAGGTGACGAAATTATTTTGTTCTCTGATTATGGGGTGATTAAAATTCACCATTAAAAAACAGTAACTTTACTACATAACGATTGAAAAAAATTAAGATGATCCTAGGACATGTCCTAAAACCTACTGTGTAGTGATCACATAATCTTGTACACACCTCTCAGAGCGTGACCATGGTGTGGGTGGAGTTGGGAGGAGAGTGATCACTGATGTTCTGCAGAAATGGATGCATGTAGTGATAGGAAAAGGTAGACTGAATTTGGCTTTTTTCATTCTTTCTTTATTTGGTACTGGTGATGAACCCTGGGGTGCTTTACTACTGAGCTACATCCCTAGCTCTTTTTAAGACAGGGCCTCAAACTTGCAATCCTCCTGCCTCGGCCTCCTGAGTCACTGGGATTACAGGTGTGCACCATCACACCCAGCTGCTTTTCTCATTGTTTTAGAGTTCAGAAGATGATATGTGTCTTAAGACCTGCTCTTTCACAGACAATTGCCACCACCCAACTCTCAATACTGCTGGTTAAACCACGCTTGAAAATGGATGTACTCCACTGTATGGAACCCAGGCCTCCATGAAGTGAGCATCTTTCTTAGAAACTGTCCTGGGATGGTGTTAGAAGGCAAGAATGCACATGTGGGATGTGGCCCACGGTGTGCACCAAATAAGCGGCAGCAGGCAACTTATTACAATTTTGCTACTGACAGCTACTACTAAAGTGAGTAGTTGTCACCATTTTCAGAAACAGAATGATCAGAATCCTGGAAGCAACCAGACTCCCGTAGTCAAATAAAGATAGGCTCTAGGGACAGAGCACCTAAGTCCAACATGCCAGCAGTTTGCCCATGAAGATGCCATGGTTCCTGAATAGCTGAGAGCACGAAGTCACTGAAGCTCAGAAGGGGTTAATGGACCACACAGTGGAGCAAACTATATGGCAACACAAAAGGTCTGAGAAAGCAGAGAAGGTGCTAATTTGTAACATAAGGAGGAGAAACAGCCTTCAATCATCTGCTTCACTTTTCAAATATATACAGAAATGGAAAAACAAAGCCTTGAGCTTTACGACAGTGACTTGAACGGGTTCATTAACGCGCACTCCCTCAAAATGCTGCAAAATCAAAAGTAAAGGCTTTCTCATTTTCCTCAGGCCTACTGCTGAAGACAAGAAAATAACAGAGACAACATCACAAAGCCTTAGAAGTCAGACAGCAGACAGTGAGTGGCAGTGACCCCAAAAAGCTGAGTCCCTGACCAGGAGAGGATGAGCTCAGAGGCTTTATGCCACCAAGCCTTAGGAAGTGTCCCCTGGGGTGGAGGGTGATGTCTAAAAGCAGGAAGAAGGGGGTTGGAGCTGGAGAAGGGGTGAAGGCCTTCATTTAAGGCAGCATTTTAGGAATATTTATGATTCATAGGCACTTGTAGATTAATACAAGGAGGTTGCTGCCCTCTTCACTCAGTTCCCTGGATGGTGTCCACCTCAGTGGGGCATCAGAGCTAGCTAGCAGAGCTGCCACTGCCTTCCTGACTTTTGCAGGTCACGGGCTCTCAGGCTCCTGCCCCCCAGCAAGATGCCAACAGGCTCACCCGGCTGTCTCTGGTAGACATGGGCACTCCTCCCCACCCTGGCCATCTCCTCTTCTGTCTCCTGGACGAGGCTGAGTGACCTGCCACCAAAAGCTCTCTAGCTGTTCAGTGGAATTCCCCAGGGAAACCACTGGGGCCTGCAGAGACCTTTCTTGGGAGCATTTTAATAATGGCTTCAGGTTTTTAATGTCCTAGAACTATTCAGATAATCTATTCATCTTTTGGTATATTTGGTACATATCTTTTGGTATGTATTTCATATTTTGGTATATATATTTGGCATACTTCATATTTGGTAGTTGAAGGTTTTTGAAGAACTGATCTCTTGCTTCCAAGTGAATGAGTCTCTGAGCATGAAGCCGTCTGCCGTGCCCTGTGACACTACAGGATCCACAGCGGCAGCCCCTGCTTCAGCCCTGATACCGATGATGTGTGTCTTGTGGCTTCTTAATACTTGTCAGTTTTGCTAGCAGTTTATCAATTTTATGGATTTTTTTTAAAATGGCATTTTGTTCAGTGATTTTTTTCTCCGTTCTATTTTTTTTATCAATTTCATTTCTTTCTGCTCTTCATTATTTCTTTCTGCCTATTCTAAGCTGCTTCTGCTCTTCCCTCAGGTTCTCACAATTAGCACATAAATAAGAGTCTTCTTTTCTTCTCTAATGTGAATGTCTCTGAAAGTTTCCTTCTCAGTGCTGGTTTCACTGTATCTGACAAAGTTTTGTATTTTCATTATCACTCAGTTGTGTATATTTCTCTTGAGAATTCCTCTTTGACATGTGGAGGATTCAGAAGCACATTTGGAGATTTTGTGTCATTTCTGATCGTTTGGAGATTTTTCTGTTGTTTTTCTGTTATTGACCTCTACTTTGAGCTCAATGTAGCCAGAGAACATACTGTACATGAATATGATTCCTTTAATTTTGCTAAGGTTTGTTCTGTGACCCAAGATAAAATCCACTGTGGTAAATGTGCCAAGTGGACTTTAAGAGAGAATGGATAGTGCTCTGCAAACACTGACCATACCTGTTAGCTGACAGTGACATTCAGTTCCAGATCTTTGCTGCTTTTCTGTTGGCCCCCCACCAACTGTGGACAGCAGTGCATGGGTGTCCTCTGTAAATGCTTGAGTGTCTGTTTCTCTCCTCAGTTCTATCTGCTTCTGCTTCCTGTGTTTTGAAGTTCTGCTGAATGGCGTGTATACACGCGACAGGGCAGGTGCAGGGCTGCCATGGGCCCTGCTGATACCAACCTGACAAAGTGGGATGCCTGCAGAAAAAAGGCCTCCCATCCTAATGGCAGAGATGCCTGCTAGCATCAGACATGGTTCATGAGGGCAGTAAGGAGCCCCTTCACCTTTGTCTCTCAAGTGCCAGATGGGGATAGAAGCTCAGCTACCTGGTCAGCCTGACTCAACCAAGGTAGGACAATCCTAGTCAGGGACACAGCCTGCCCACCTACTCAGCCCTGCTACACTGCCAGGCAGGGGCACTTGTGAAGGCTGGGGTAGGAAGTAGACTCACTGGGCAGGGGCTCTGTGGGGCAGTGGGGTGGAGAACAATTCTTTCCCTGGCATCAGCCAAAGTCAGAAAGGCATATTCAAGGTTACCCGCTATCAGGTGGCACCCCTGTGGCTGGGGGAGTGAACGTCTTTGGAGACTTTGGTCTATGCCTATGGCTGGTTGTGCATTCAACCTTTTGAGGGTTCCATGTCCAGGACATACAGCTGGTATTCTGGGAACTCAGGGGACTACCACCTCACTGTCCCCAGTCCTGAGGTCCCCACTGGACTGCCTTCCTCCATCTTACAAGGCATCCTCCACCAGCTGGCTGTGTGTCTAGGTCTGCAGGTGTGAGTTGGACCTGGGAAGAAAGGGGACTGCCGAGGAACTGAACTGGATGTTGAAGATTCTTGAAAACTGGCACCCCTCATCCTAGCTTCACCTCACGCCAGTGATGCCACATCTTTGCCGAGTACCACAGGCCCCTCCTCTTCAAAGAACAGTGATTCTGGGCTTGGGGATAAGTCCTCTGCTAAGGTACAGCAGGATGACCCCATCCCCCAGGTCAATGGGACATTAAAGTTCCACCATGATGCTGAGCTTCCAGCACCATCCCCCACCCAGCTCCCAGGAGCTGGTAACAGGCTGATATCTGCCAGGCCCAAGTCTCCAAAGATATGCCAGGCTGAGAAGAAACCAAAGAATAATAATTCTGAGGGCACCAAGTGAAAGACCCCAGCTGGGATCTCCTAGCAAAGCCACGGGGACAAATCCCAGGTTTCTAGCCAGGTGCTTGCAACCTCACTCCTAAATGTGCAGCCAGGGCTCCAGGGTACCAGTGGGTACTGCAGAGTACCACACTATCCTCCGACATCTCCAGCACCAGCAGGCAGGGCTCCCTCAGCCCCCAAAGCCTGGGGTTGCCCACGTGGACTGGGGCCTAGCCAGCACATCCGTGGGACCTGGCAGGCAGTAAGCGTGGCCGTGACGGAGAGGCTCCGGAGTGTGACTAACAGGCATTGGCACAGACACACGAGCCTCTGGAATCACTGAAAGTCTACCCAGTTGCTAAATCCACAGACAACATTTAGGATTTGCCAGAGCTGCTATTTGACAGCAGAAAATAACGAATCCAGATTTGTTCCACTTGAAAGGGCCTCAGCTGTTGCTACTTAAATCTGTACTGACACTTCCGTTTTCTGTGCTGAGATGATGTGGTATGAGGGATGTGTGTCACTTACACAAAACAAGTAAGTATGTCTACTCTCTTGTGTGTAGCAAATGTAACCTAGGTGAATGCACACACATATGAACTCCCAGTACCCAGGTTGGCAGTGCTGTCCCCCTCGTTCCCCCACCAGCTCTCCTGTGACCAGCTGGCCGACTGTGGTCACGGGGAAAGGCTGGCTGACAGCAGCAGGGCCCTCGTGTCCACTGTCTTTCTCTGAACCAACCACTTCAAAAACCACTCCTCAGAAACTTTCAGAGGACTGAAGGAAAAGCACTTCAACCTCAGAAGTGAGAATCAAAAGGAGAAACAGACCCTTGTTCAAAGGGGGTCATCTAAGTCTCCCCTCTCTTCTACAGCTGCAGAGAAACAATGACGAGCCCTCTGGCCTTGACAGCACTGGTGTCTCCCCCAGGGGAGCTGGGGCAGATGCTTCTGGTGTCTAGAGACACTGCTCGTTCAGCTGGCCCCAGCCCCTCTGTCACTACTTCCCAGCCAGAGGGCTGCCTGATGTTGTCTGAAGAAAACTCACTACAACAATATGCTCCTCGTTCAGGACAAAAGTGAGCTACAAATATGGCTATCTCAAGAACACCAAGCCTACCTGTGATGGTATGGGACACTTGAGGCACAACCCATGTGCCTGCCCTGAGCCTGGATGGCTGGGGTCGTGGGAGGAAAGTGAGAAGTTACAGGGGGTGCCATTGCAGGGTTGGGCAGAGGCAGGGAGCACCAGAGATGCTAGCCCACCCAGTAGAAGAAACAGACCTTAAGAGAGAGACAGGTCTGTGGAAGGAGAGGCGGGTCAGCACCCTGGCCAAGCAGGACTCCCCCACCTGCACAGGAATCTGTCCCTGAGAAGCCAGAGGAGCCACCTGGGCTCTGTGAGTCCTGGTTTTACACTGTCTCCCTGGCTGAGTGCACTACGCAGAGCCCCTGCTCACCTGGGGTTGCCTGTCACACATGACCCAAGTGTGGAGCAGCCACCCAGATGCAGGTACCTGTGTGACAGCCATCTCCACCCTCAGCTGCTCCTTGGCTGGAAGTCAGAAGTGCTGCTGCAGAACTGTGGTGCAAAACTCCACCAAAGCCTCTCGACACATGCCGACCAGCTCCCAGCGGCCAGCCACGAAGCTGCTTCTTTCCACAGCTGCGTTTTCCAAGTGAGACAATGGGGACAAGAAGCTTTGATCGTTGAGCAAAAGATGTCAACAATAAAGCTCTTTCTTGAAGTTTAAAAAATAAACCCAAAGCGTTCCAGCCCACACAAGCCCCACCCACGCCTGGCCATGCTCCTGTCAGCCGCAGCATGAGAGCTGTGGGCAGCCAGAGTCCTGGCAGAAGACAGGATGCCAGTCTGTGACAGGAGAGCTGAGTAACACAGTGCTGGCCCATGTTGACAGCCTCAGGCCCTTGGGGCAGACTGTCCTCTGCCCCCTTGGCTAACACCCTGAGGCGCACCTGCCAACACCCAAATCCAATCCCTTCACTGCATCACCTGATAACAGGATTCCCAGGGACACGGGGTGGAAGTGGGGGGGACAACCACAGGACATACCTGTCTTGCATGGCATTAAGGACTCTGTCAGGTGAGGGGCCAACTATGCTGATTCCTGAGCACTTGGTGCCTCCTCCATGAGAGCTGACCTGGGGCCTCCATCAGCCCAGCACTCTCTGAATGCCTCCTCCACGGCCAGCTCCTGGCCCTTGTTCCTCTCATGGCAGACACCAGCTGAGCTCTCCTGCCTTTGTGGCCCTTGGCGGCATGCACTCCTAAGCTGCTAGCCATCTTTTGGGGCCTCCCAGTCTCATTCAAATGCCTCTTGCATTGAACACCCCCCCACACACACACACCACCACCACCACTCACACCTCTGTGTTATGAGCTCTTCACCACAGATAGGGCTGCTCCATGAGCTGAGGGGTATATGTATAGGAGATATGCTCGGCCCTCCTCTGGCTGGGAACAGTCACTTCAGCTTGGAAGGGTGTCCCACAGCAGATGCTGCCTGGCACTCAGCTGGGGAGAGCTGCCCACCCTGGAGGCCAGTGGTGCTGGCTGCTGCAAATTAAATCATGTTGCTCTTCTACTTTCAAACACATAATGGCTTCCCATTGTTCAGAGAATAAAGACCAAACCCTCACTGGGGCCCAGGCCTGGCCTCCAGCTCCCCTGCCATCCTATGGTTAACCCATGGCCACACACAAACGTATTTCCCAGGGGAGCCCCCTGCCCCCAGACACCTGCTCTCACAGCACCACCACATTCCTCTCCATCCATAATTACAGAGCCAGGATTGCCTGTGAATAATGTCCCCCCAAGTCCCCATTAAACCACAAAACTGATGAAGACGGAGAGTGTGCGTCTTGCTCACCACTCCATCATCCTCAGTGCTGAGCCCTGACGGTGCCCACGGCGCACACGCGGTGTCTACCGAGTGAATGACGGAACGAGCGCAAAACAAACAGCCTGGGATCTGGCAGGTCTCCAAAGTGCTATTTATAAGGCCTCCGTCCATATATTAGAAATGCTTCAGAAATGAGGGAGGAAACCTCAAACCTGGAAGGGACCATAACTGTTTTTGGCTCAACACTTCTGGGCCTGGTTGGACCAGAGGCAGCGCACATATCTTCTTGCTTTTACTCAACAACCCTGCAAAGCTGGGGTCATCCATACACTACCCACGAGAAAACGGAACCCACAGGGGAGAAACAGCTGAGGCCACTTTAGCCCTGGGTACCAGGGTTTGTCCCAGTCTGCTGGGCCTTGGCTGCACAACCCAGGGAGGGCCATTAAAACTCCAGCACCAGTGGCCTCATCAAGGGCCACCTGGTATTCACTGGGGCTGTCCTGGTTCCCAGGTCTGTTCTCATTTCACTCACCAGAAACAGCTCCCTGGGTGAGAAGCCCTGGATGCCAGACACTTGGTCCATGGCATACACTTAGGGCAGAAGGGAGGCTCCCCAGGCACGGCCACTCAGCCACACTCACTCTGCATCCACAGTTTCTGTCTCCCATGAGAGATGCCAGAACTGGAAACTTGCCACTTCGACTAGAAACTGAATGGTAGGGCTGAAGTGTGCATCAGGGGACAGTAAGGAGGGGCTGCTCAGCACCCCACCCACACATCTGGATCTCCTTTAGGACCCTGACATGTCTTGGGGAGAAAGGAAATAAGATCTGGGAACAATCTCAGCCCGCGGTCTCTGCTTACAGAGAAGTGAGGGGTGCTGGATGGCGGAGGTGCAGGAAGCGCATCTAGGAAAACAGTAGCTCAGGGCGAGTGAGCGCGTCCTGAATAATAGACAAAGGTGCCCAGCTGACAACAGAAAGCACATCTGGTCGGGCTACTGCTTCTGTAAGCAGTTCTCCTCATCTGCACCTCCCAGTATTCCACTGCTCATAAATTCCTTGCTGCCTCTAGAGTTGCACAAGCCAAGAAGATGGGCCTGTTGCTTTACCTTGCTGGCAGCAAAGGCAGGTCCTACCAGATGCCCGACAAGAGTGTCTGCGAGCTCCTGAACATGGGGGAGGCTGCAAGGCCCAGCTGTCTGCCAGTGCTGGCCAAGAAAAGGATACTGGAAAAGGTCCAGCCCAGTGGAGATGAGTGTCCCTGCAGAGGAACCCAAGCGGATGGAATGTGATTGAGGAACAAAATGCCATCCAGGAGGCAGTGGAGGAAGGGGTTCTAGTAGACTCCCACTGCCAGCAGCCCCAGCCCCAGCACAGCGTACCTGAGTGTGTCCACCTCCTCTCTGCAGAACGGGAAGCTCGACTCAGCAGAGCCCGGCTGGGACTTCAGCATCTTCAGCTCCATCTCCAGCTGCGAGAAAACACAGGGCCAAGGGTCAGCAGGTGCAGGGGGCTCTGCAGGCCTACAGACAGCACAGAGCCTAGAACCTTGCCTGGCCCCAGAGGTCCCAAAAGCACCATTCAAAGGTTCCCCAGACCCAATCCCCTCCTCCTGCTAGGGAACATAGGACGGGGGGCTGTTTTCCTGGGAATCCCAGCAGCCTGAATCTGCAAGGCCACCAGCATGCTACCTCTTGCAAAAATCACCCTTTCCCTTCCTTAACACTTCTGTCTGCAGATTAGCCATGGAGTCACAGTCATTCTGGGAATAATGTGGAGAGACACCAAAATCTCTGGGGCAAAAAGGGACACAGTAACTGGAAAGAACATATTCTAAATTTGCCACTGCTTTGAATGAACAGTCACAGTATTTTCTTTCTTTTGCTACTTCAGATTCCTCTATAGAATACAGAAGCTGAAGGCCTCCTCCAGGAGGAAAGTGAACTGTAATAACACTTGGACACATCAGTGTGTGGGAGGGTTAGGGAGTAGTGGATATGAGGAGTCCCAGTAATTTCAGGCTTGAGAATGGGTACTGTCAATGGCCAGCCACTGGCCAGGGACCTCAGGAGCTAGAGGACATGCACTCAGAGCTAACCTCCTCTCTCCACCCAGACATGGGCTAGCTAAGGAGGCCCCAGGATTCCAAGGAGCAGCCTAGAAGGAGCCCGAAACTGTGCCGCAGCTGCAGCTCAGAGGCTGTCTGCTAACAAAGTCTGGCCACTCCTCAGTGCAGCTCTCAGGTGCCCTTACCCTTCTCATCCTTGCCAGATGTGGTCCCTTGACCTTGGACTTCTCAGCCTCCAGAAACATAGGTGGCAGAAATAACTGTTTATTATAAATTATTATCCTCTGGTGTTCTGTGATAGCAGCTACCGATGGACCAAGACAATGTATTTCAACTTGCCAATGACATTCACTCCTAGCATGCTGACACTAACATGCACTAACATGTCTCCTCTGTGAGGTGTGCACTTGTGCAAGGCCTTGTGCAAACCACAGTTGTTACCGACACAGTTGCTCACTACCAAAGAGCCCTCCCCCTTCCTCTATACTCGGGCCATCCATATACCTTGCAGGTGCCTATCCTGAGAATCTGGTAGAAGTTTCCCTGAAACTGGCTCCGCCTGATGCATCTTCCATTTCTCTTTGTTGGGAGAGGGCAGCAAGACAACCGGAGCTATTTCGTGCCAACTTTGCTCTTTAATAAGTGGCCTGTTTAGAATTTTCTTTTCTGGGTTCAGAATTGATGAGAAACTTTCTAGGAAAATATTATCTATTCCAGATGTTTGTTTTTATTTAAAAGGACTTGCAATATGGTTCATAATTCTTTCCACAGAAGTCATGTAGAAACCATATTCTTTTTAGGGTTATTTTTTACTTGTCACTTACCTTACTATAGAGGTTTGACATATGCAGAGAGGTCTAAGCCATGGGTGCAAGCTGGGAATATTCTGTGTAGGGTGTGGGGGCCCCACCTGGCCACATAGAGTCCTCAGCACCGGAAGCTTTCTAAGCCTTCCCCAGCCAGAAGCTTGAACATAATTAGTCCTGCTTCTTATTTTGGGTGGTGATGCTAGTACATTTTACTCGAGTTGTGAATAATTCATCTATTTTATTGGCTTCATTTCAAGTAACAGGCACCTGGACTCTTATTATTTCTACTACTTCTTGCTCTGCTGTTAACCACTGCTTTGACCATTAGATTCCTAACTTTTGTCTTACTGGGGTTTTCTTTTACTGCATCTCCGACTTCTGCAGCTGGAGGTTAGTCCATGTATATTCATGATTTCTTGTCCCATGGTATAAATATTTAAACCATGAATTTAGATGTTTCCACTGGCTCTGATGAGGACTGCTTTCAATACAATTGTTTTCTAGATTTTACGCACTTTTGAATTGCATTTCTTCTTTGAACCAAGAATTAAGACAGAATGTTTTGTTCTGTTTGTCTTTGTTTTGTTTTTGAATTTCCAAGCAATAGGAGCCTTTTCTTTTTCTAGTTTTGTTTGTGAGTTCAAATTTCGTCACATCACCATTAGAAGAGGTTTTATTTGAATTTACAAAGGTTTATAAAGTTTATAAAGCTTCTCTTTATTACCCAATGTGTGATTAATCTATGGACATTTTCTACGAACACTCTTTAAAGAATGTGTCCTCTAACTCTGGGGACTGGGGTCTCACAATACAACTTGCTATGTCACAGACAAGAAGGTAAACTCACTTGCTGCTCACATCCTCAACCGTCTCTCCCTGCCCCTCTGCACATGTCAGTTTCCTGAACAGTGGCGCTGTTCTCTGGCACACTGATATCCATCCTGTATTCTACACTGCTTTATGGCTGGAATTTAGACTTGAACATGACCAAAACGACAACCCCTGCTTCTGTGTTTAGGACTAACAGATGGCCCCACAACCCACATGTTTCAGCCTCTTGGTTTTGCTTTGTAATTCATCAGGAAGTCTTTTCCTTTTAATAGAAGAGTTTAACCCACCTATATTTTGATATGTGTGTCTATTTCTGTGTATGTTCTTGTACTTCCTGTCTTATAAAAACTGTATCCCTCCGTGGCATTCTAATCTTATTTACTGTTTTATGTGTTAAGTTTTGATACTCAGAACAGTTTGTATTTTTCTTACTGGTTGCTCTTATAGCAGAGGCTCTCTGGTACTGTGCCTATACCGCCCCGTGTTAGACTGTGCTCATCACATGTCCTGTGCAGTGTCTGTCTGGCCCATCTCTTGTTCACTTCTGTGGTGTCTGTCACTGTTAATTTCATGACTGAGCCAGATGTGCCCAGGTGAAACCTCACATCCTAGTGTGTCTCTGAGGCCACGGGGTGGATCAGATCAGCATTGGAATCAGTGGACTCAGAAGACTGTCCTCCCTGACACTGACATGAGCATCAGCATCCAACCCCCCAAAGGCCGAACAGAACCAAGAAAAGGTGAGGCTCTCTTTTTCTGCCTCCCAGTTTAAGCTGGGACATCTCAGCCTCGTGGACCAGGCCTTCAAACCTGGATTGAGTTCCACCACTAGTTTTTCTAAGTCTCTAGTTTTTAGATGCCGACTACAGGACTTCCTAGCTTCCGTATCACATGAGCCAATCCCTCATAACCAATCAAACTACTAGTCTCTCCAGGCAGACAAATGAATCGACAGGTTTTGTTCCTCTGGAAACCACTAACACCCAGTTAAACACACTTCAACAACTCAATGCTCTCCTTAGGGTATGTCTTCAATTTCAGCTACTAATGATAAGAAACCCATTTCTCCCTTCCTCTCCTATCTCAATACTTTCTACTAAATATCCAAGCCCTTTGACACCAGAACGTGTAACAGGTACACTGCTACTATTCTCTTAACTCCGTGCAGCTCTTGTGGCGGGTTTCCCGGGGGGTACTACCTTCCTGTGCACCTCCAGTCTGTCCTCTTTCCTGCCTTCCTGCCCCTCTCCTGTTCAAGGCCCTCAGGTCCATGGCCTTCTTTTCTGGCTTTGGGGGCACTCACACTCTACTGGATCATGAGCTTTTACTTCTTGGCAAAATGTGTGCATACAATCACATGTTCGAAGTCTACTTCTTTTTCTGTGACTTTTCCTGCTTCTCTCCTTCTGTCTCATAAATGGGCATCCAGATTTTCACTGCTCATCATGCAAGATGACTTTTATCACATCCAGTTTAGCATGAGGTCACACTGGAGAGGGGCTGGGGCCATTTTTTTTTCTTTAGTCCAACCTGTTGATTGTGTTGTGAATTCAATCAAGAGCCACTACTTGTCTCCAGCAAGAAGGGGAAGCTGTGAACTCTCATCAGAGCGACCACTACTCTTCTCTGCTCAGGCACAGGGTGCAGGGGCCCCTCACACAGCTCCCTGCTATCTTGGGAGCCACACAGGGCCAAGGGACCCACTTCACCAAGGCCTGTTCTTGCCTCTCATGAGGTCCTGTCCAGCAAGGTGAGCGTCATTTAGCCTCTTAAGCTCTTTTCCTGCGCGCTGTGCCCTGGCGGCTCCCTGTGCCCATACCTACAAGCTGCTACGTGTTCCTCTACACGGGGCCACCTGTCTCTGCTTACGGTGTGGACTTAGCTCTGTTCTTATTTTGTTGTTTTGGTTTTCATTCTTCTTACTTTTGAATGATTTCCGGAAATGGAGTGATTTATGTTCAACACCAACATGGAGCCCTTTAATTTTAATCTGTAACTTAGACTCATAACTAACACACGCTCAGCTCTGTTCTTCTCACTGGGTCAATTCTCTTCCCCCTGAGCCTATACCAGAAAACCTCCCCAGCCCTGTCAGGCAATCCATCTCCTCACACACCCACAGGCCCGCCCTGCCCATGCCGCCATGCTGGCTCACAACTCTATCACCCTCCTCCAGTCCCGCGGTGCGAGACAGTGGCCATCAAGATACACCCAGGGCTCAGGTTTGCAGCTGCAGCCCACTCCTCCGTCCAGCCTCAGGGTGAACTGGGACACCAGCTCCTCCCAGGAGCCTGATGCCCAGACACACTGTCTAGCTCCCGTTGTCGCTTCTGCCAGACAGAGTACACATGCAGGGAGTTGAGCCAGCACTGGAAGAGAGGACCTAGACTCAACACACTAGCCACCCCATTTAAGAAACAATCTAAACCTACCAGTTTTTAAAAGGGAGGCAATGTGTGGAAAGATACTGAGATGAGACCTGAGGAGGGTTCCCAGTGACCCAGCAAACAGCTCTCAGCATTAACTACCTGCCATCGGCCATGGGGCTTTGCTGGCTGTGCAGCCAGGGCCACGCTAAGGAAGCCCTGAGATGCCCCGTATCCTCCTCCTTGTCCTTTTATCACTAAGGTTCAGCAACAATCTGGGGGCTCCACAGGGCAGGCCCAGAAGAGGCTATAACCAAGCCAGCTGGATTCTCACACCTGGGCAGGTGGGTGCAGGGTAAACACAAGGTCCTTGGGGTCGCTCTCACAGATTGCACCCCACTCGCCACCTGTGGATGAGACCACCTGTCTTCGAGGTTTCAATGCCAAGTGGGAAACCCTAGACTACAGGCCCTGGGTCAGGGCACAGGCTCGAGCAGGGGATAGACAACAGATGAACCTGCCCTGCCCCATATGGCGACCCAGGCCTTCTTCCCCCATCCAACACACGCTCTTACACTCACTGTCTAGAGCTCTCACACTCATACAGTCAAACTCATAGACGCTGAGTGTGGCCACGGCCTGTCTTTCTTCCTCTCTGGGCCCCAGTACATTGCACATGAGGCTTCTCAGGTCCCAGGGGACCTGCCCTCACTCTGAAGGCCAGCCTACACCAAGAGAGCATCCATTACCAGCTTTCTTTCAGACACACCAAGCTAATCCACGCTGCTATTACTTGGCCAAAACGAAGGACAGAAAAAATTGAAAATGCATTAATATTGCAGGCTGCAACTGCCTATTTCATACTTTACTGAGAAAAACTTGTGTTTAGAGTCGGTTTAAAAGAACAGTGAACACAAGGACTAATTGGATTGTGCCTTCTGAGAGACTCTGCCAAATGCCTTAGAACCAAACAGCCCCACACTGAAGCTCTCCTCCCTGCCAAAGACCCCAAAGAAGCGATATTCTTAGGTTTTTAACAGGCTGGGCCTGAGCACAGGCCACCAGGTGAGCATGGACACAGTAGGCAGGGCACAGGGGCAGGGGCTCACTGCCTGCCATGGCCAAAGAGCAATTTGTGCACATTACCCTGAATGTCTCCTGTTCCACTCAAATTTAATCTCCTAAAGAGAGGGCTTGTGCTGCCCAACTGCAATCTCTGAGGCTAATATACAAATTGATATTCCTTTCTCTGACAGGCTCTTCTAGATTAAGAGGCATGATTCCCAAGAGTGCTTGGTCCAAATGAATCACGGGCCCATGGAAAAGAGCTGGCAATTGCAGCCCTGGGGCAGTGACCAATGTGGTAGCAGCAAGTCCCTCAGTAAGTTGGGCTCAAGCACCTTGGGGACTACACCAGGGGCTATGTCGTGCTGAAAGCTCTGACTCAGGAGCAGGAGTTGACCCAGGTTGGCTGGCAGGGGAGAGGGAGGCTGGCCAGCCTTTGAAACCAGGCACCCATGTGCTCCACCACTAGGGCTCCTCACCCACCACTATGTCCCTGCCAGCAGCCACACAGGATACAGGTCTTCAGGACCCGCTGAAGGAACATGCCCGTCCCCAGGGAGAGCTCAGCGAGCCTAGACAGGGTGTTCTGAAAATGACAGAAAAAGTGAAGTCACGGAGAAATGGAGACCTGGCCCACCATTCACCCAGATGCAAACTACAGAGAACTTTCTGGGTTTCTGCTTTGTCTATTCCCTAAAACGGGCCCAAGAGCCTTATCACAGGGCTGCTTATGGAAGAAGTCAGACAGCAAGTTGAAGAGGCCAGCAAACAAACCTATCTGCCAAACACCCTGGAGGACAGGGGCTGGCAGAAGACCACTTATTCCTGTTTCTCCCCTCTCTTCACTTTGCACCAAGTTCATATGTTGTTTGCCAAAACATAAGTAAACACGAAACACACACATTCCCAGCATGGGCAGAACCTAACAGCACACACACTACCACGAAGGCTGCAGCATGGATACACTCGGGTGGCCCATGGAGTTGCACATGGCGTGCCTCCTATGCTGCTTCCCAGCAGCAGAATACCATGAGGAAACTCCTCGAGCTGTGTCTGGGGGATGATGGGCTCCTGGAGCCAGTTCACCACCTTGCCTCTCTGCCTCCAGCGTGGACAGATGTAACTGGGGGTGGGTAGCCTCATAATCGTGGCCTATTCTGTGGATTCTGACCACGCTGCAGGGAGGGGCCATTAGCAGGGTCCCTTGTCTCCCCTGGGCACCTGTTTCATAAACCGGGATGAAGCAAAGGTATCCCTCTGCTATGGCCCCCCCTAGCCACCAAGTCATTTAGCCTGCTCATTAATCTCCACCAAAAACTGGTAATAAAGCAATGGTGGAGCTGCAGAATGGTGGCCCAGGTAAGCAGGAGCACAGGTGGAAAGCATGGGTTGTGGCCCTGCAGAGACCGCCACATCAGAGCACAGCAAGCCAGGACATGATGACCTATCATCTTGTGGTGCCCCAGCCCAGGCACAGTGCAGACACCTGCACCACATAGCACCACAGCCCAGAAAGCCTGTGCATTCATGGTTTGCCAACCTTGACCTTCCTCTTCCCCATGAGTGGCAGGGAAAACAGAAGTGGGTCAGACCCGAATGGGATTGCAGGGCTAACCAGTAGCATTGATACTTTTCCAAACACTGAATAACATTAATTTGGACTAATTACGTTGACCCAAGTGCTATATAAACCCCTTGACTAGCACATGCAAGCAGCAACTACTTTAGGGTCCCCTCTCACTCTTTGGAAGTTCTGTTTCTACTCAGACTTGAATAAATCCTACTCTTATCTGCACTCATCCTCATCAGTGGATTTCATTCTTCAAATATGTGAGACAAGAACTCATAAAGAAATTGGTGGTGAGCTGCTGAGGTCTGCTGTAACACTGGAGGGCAGAGCCCACCATTTAAGAACTGCAACCCATTTCTCAGCTACAGAGGCCCTCAGCTTATGCAGACCCCATCCACCCTAGCAGAAGCGAAGAATCTAGTTTCATCCTAAACTCTGGTTTCAACTGATAGCTTCTGTTTGGGCAAGAATGGGCCTGGGTGTGTGCAGGGCAACAGCGACAAGTGCTGCCTCTTGAGCTCCTCTTGGGTCTACCAAGAGCCAGGTCTTGGGGGACCCAGACCCCGCCACATTATGCTATGTCTTGTCAGGCTAGGGGCCCTATTCAGGAAGCCTCAGTAGAGGTGGCAGGACTCTGGCTCTAGTTTCAGACACAAGAGCCCAGGCTTACAGTTGACATCAAACCCGAAACTGAAGGTGTTGCCACTTGTATGTATCACCTAGACCAGGGTCAGACAGCTTCTGCAGGAAAGGGCCTATGGATTCCACCTTGCAGACTACATGGTCTCTGCTCATGCAGTGCACAAGCTGCTAGTGAACCAGTACAGCTAAGTTCCAAGAAAATTTTACTTACAGAAATTGCATCAGGCTGGGTTTGGCCTGTGGGCCAAAGTCTGCTCACTCCTGACCCAGACCAAACCATTACCATATGGATGAGAAAAATGTCAATCAGGACAATGGCCAAAAAGCTGAAGAGCACAGTTTGTGGAAATAGCTGGAATGACAGCACTCAGCACTTACCCAGCCTGCTCCACACGGCAGCCTTCCTAACAACCCTAAACCTGCATGCGCTGACACAGGGGCTCACAGGACAGCGCTTCACTCAGACAAGAAAGGGTCTCCACTGGCACTTCCAAGCAGTCCACCCGTAATGCACTGGACATACCTGAGGAAGGAAGACCTGTCTTGCACTAAGCACAACTTTTGAACATCCTGCCAACATTCACACTGGTGCCAAAGCTATTTATAATTATCTGAGACTAGCCCGAGAAACATCGCCTTTGGTAAAAATCACAAAATATGTTCTTGTGCACTGTTAGTATCAGCACATTCTTCAGAGCAGCAGCTGTAGTCGTGCTGAGGAAGTACCAGTTCTTTTTGTTCAGAACTCAGCCACGAGCTACTCATCACTGCAGAAACCTGTGTGGATGGCAGGAGGTGCAAGTGTCGGCAGCTCCCGCAGAACCCACTCAGCCAGCAGTCCTGAGAGCGGCTGCAGTGCAGCGGCCCCACAGGCGCAGGGGACGTTGCCATGAATCCTGGTGACCTTGTGCCCAAGTCCATACACTGACACACACAGTACATATAGATCACTCTCCTCTTTACTCACACTTAGGACCAGTACAGATGTTGCTACCCCTAATACTGCAGGTGCAGGAGGCAAGGAAGGGGACATTACAACTTACTCATTCTCAAGGGGGATGCTGGGGCCAATAGGATCGAGGGATACCCTGCCAGGCCAAGTCACACACAAGAACAAGTCATAGAGAAGATGGAGATCCACATGTCAGAGTTTTCCAGTCCAACTAGACTACTCCATGGAAAAAGAAACTCAGCGCTTGCCTGGTACTAGGTTTGATCCTCAGCACCACATAAAAATAAATAAATTAAATAAAGGCATGCTATCCAACTACAAATATTTATTTATTTATTTTAAATAAAGGGCTGGGCTGGGCAACTGGGCAGAAAAGGCATTTGACAAAATCCAATGCATTTTGAAGATAAAAGTACTCAATGAGTAGGAATAGAAAGGAACTTCCATAACATGTTAAAGGACAAAGATGAGCACACATGGCTAACAGCATATTTAATGATGAAAAACTGACTGACAGTTTTCTCTTGAGATCAGGATCAAGAAAAGGATGTTCATTTTTACCATGGTTATGCAGCACTGTTCTGAAATCCAGTTAGGGTCACTGGCAAAAAAAAAAAAAAAGGCATTCAAACTGTAAAAACTACTTATAGATAACATTGATCTCACATGTTAAAAAACAAAAAAACAAAAAAACCTCTAAAATTAAATCTATTAGAACTAATAAATGAATTTAGCAAAACTGTAAAATACAAGATTAACATAAAAAAATCCAGAGGCATTTCTATGGACTAGCAATGAACAAATCAAAAGGGAAATTAAGAAAACAATTCCATTTTTAATATTACCAAAGAGAATAAAATACAAGTATGTTTAAGTAAGAGGGTGAAAGACTTGTAATGCTATGAACTATAAAACATTGCTGAAAGGAATTAAAAGAAAACCTCAATATAAGTAAAGACTTTCTGTGCTCATGCTCACAGGTTAGAACACTATTACTGTTAAGACAGTAAGATTCCCCAAAGTTACATACAGATTCAATGCAACCCCAGTCAAAATCCCAAATGAAAACTTTTTTTTTCCAGAAATTGGGGGGGGGACACTTATCCTAAAATTCATGTGGAACTGCAAGAGACCCTCAATAGCCAAGACAATCTTAAAGGAAAGAACATAAAGTTGACAGATTTTCCCCAACTTAGTACAAAGCTACAGTGATTAAAACAATCCGGCAATAGAATAAGGAAAGATAAACAGAACAGAATTGAGTCCCAAAATAAACCTAAATACCTATGATCGATCACTTGATTTTGTTTTGTTTTGGTGTTTTGGTACCAGAATGTTTTAGTCAGCTTTTTCACTGCTGTTGACTAAAGGATCTGACCAGAACAACTATAGAGGAGGAAAGGTTTATTTGAGGGCTCACAGTTTCAGAGGTCTTAGTCCACAGAAGGCCAGCTCCATTCCTCATGGCTGGAGGTGAGGCTAAACATCATGGCGGGAGAGGGTGGTACAGGGAAGGAACTCCCATCATGGTGATCAAGAAGCAGAGAAAGACTCCACTCTCCAGATATGAAATATATACCCTGTAGCCATATCCCAACTCCCACCTCCTCCAGCCACACCTACCACTTCAATTAATCCCTATAGGTGAATCAAATCACTGATGAGGTTAAGACTCCTACCATCCAACCATTTCTCCTCTGAACCTTCTTGCATTGTCTCACATGTGAGTTTTGGGGGGACACCTCAAACCTAAACCATAACACAGAAATTGAACCAAGGGGTACTTAACTACTGAACCATATCCCCAGCCTTTTTTATATTTTGAGACAAGGTCTGACTAAGTTGCTAAGGCCCTCACTAAGTTGCTGAGGCTGGCCTTGAACTTGCGATCTTCATGCCTCAGCCTCCTGAGTCGCTGGGATTACAGGCATACACCACTGTGCCTGACTCAGTTGCTTTTTAACAAGGATGCCAAGACCACTGAACAGGGAAAGAAGAGTCTCTTCACAAATGGTTTTGAGGCTACTGAACATCCACATACAAAGAATCAAGTTAGACCCCCTACCTCACACCATATTAAAAAATTAACTCAAAATGGATTAAAACCTATATGTAAAAGGTAAAATTACAAAACTCTTTAGAAGGAAACATAGGAGTAAATCCTCCTAACTTTGGATCAGGCAATGACTTATTAAGATATGGCACTGAAAAAAAATGATAAAATAAGACTTCATCAAAACTAAAACTTTCTGTATAACCAAAGCATTTTATCAAGAGAATAAAAAGACACACTACAGATAGGGATCAGGTATTTGAAAATCATAACCCTGACAAAGATTTAGTATTCAGAATGCACAAAGAACTCCTGCAACTCATCAACAAAAAGATGGCCCAGTTTAAAAATGGGCAATGGAGCCGGGCATGGAGGCACACGCTGACCACCAGGGAGGTGCAAATCAAAGCCATAAGATACCACTTCACACCCACTAGGATGGCTCCAATCTGAAAACAAACAAACAAACAAAAAAAACAAACCATAAAATGAGTTTTAGTTCTCTCACTCCTGATATGGTACTTTCTGTCTTCCCACTTTCTTTCCTGATTGCTTTGGCTAAGGGTTTATCAATTTGGTTGATCTTACAGACCAGATTTTGAATCTGATTTACACAATCCAAAGGTACATGCAAATAAGATGAAAACAACTGAATTTCAGGTAGGACAACTGCAGTTTTTCTAGGAGAGGAGTAGAGAGTGGGGCCAAGGCCAGGACAGTCCAGATACCCAAAGCAGGAAACAGCTAACACTTTAAGGTGGAGCTTTCCAAGCAGATGGCATAAAACCCAGACTGCAGCAGAACCAGGCATGGACTCCTGTGAGAGCTGCCCACACCAGCACAGAGCCCAGGAGCCTCCCTAGGTCATGATAGCCCAGTGCCCTAAACCTGCCTGGTGCTCCTGTCCATAGGTCCCTCCTCTCTGCGCAGGCCTAGCCTGCCAGCTGTGCCCTTAGCCCCAAAGCTTCATGGAACTTTAATGCTAATAGTGCTCATGGCTGCCTCCCACACATGGCAAAATCTTTAAATAGAGACTGTGTATTCCAGTTTAATTTGAGAGGATGCATGGTTTGATCCCAGAGGCCTTACCTAATTCCACAAAGTAATAACCAGTGGAAAAGCTGGGCAACTTGCTCCCCCACACTCAACAGCAATTCTAATTAACGTGACCACTGCTGGGCACCAGAGGCAGCATTGCTCTTCCATGTGCACACACCCATGCAGTGTCACATGAACTTGCGATCTTCGTGACTCAGCCTCCTGAGTCGCTGGGATTATAGGCATGCACCACTGTGCCTGACTCAGTTGCTTTTTAACAAGGATGCCAAGACCATTGAATAGGGAACTCGACGACATATGTGAGTCTTCATCTGTGATAAATACCACTGGAGTGTTGGCGACACCGAGTGCTGGGTCTTAGAAGGCCCTGAGGCCACAACGGGCTCCCTAGGGCACAATCTGGGAAGAAATGGCTCATGTCTCCAAGAGGTGATTTTGAGATCAGGATGGGAACCTTGCCCAGAGGCCACCATCCTGCTCTACGTCCAGCCCATCACCAGGAGGGTCTCTGGAGAGGCTTCTGCTTCTTGGTAAGGTGAGGGAGGGATCTTAAATTAAGCCCTCGCTACCATTTCCATTCCAGCTTGGAGGGAGACATGGGCTACAAGAGGCTGTATAGCCAGTGACAGCTCACACAGACACCACCAGCTAAGCACAGCCAGTCCCTGAGCTGGGAAATAACTGCTTGTCAGAAAAAGAAGCCCCGCTAGAACCCAATAGTTTCCACCCGGGACAGCCAGCTCGTTGCTCTGAAGTGGTCCTTGGTGCCACCCTAGGGAGGAGGCCTCTGCAGAGCAGAGTGACTAAGCTCCAAAGGGATGGATAGTGCTGTACTGTCAGCGTTGGAAGGTCTGGGGTAGGTACATGGCCACTGACAGATAAGTCCTGAGCCAACTGTGCCTCTGCTCTAGGGCAGCAGAAGGCAGAGCCGTCGAGACTTGGAGGAAGCCAGTACTGAGAGGTGAAACAGAATAAAATCAACAGCAGTGCATGTCTAGAAGCAGTGCTACCTGGCACATGGAGGAGTGCCAACAGGCTTTAAGGGGGTTCCTGCCACCCCATCTGCCCTCGAAGAACAATGGCTCCAGGGCCTGATGAGTGAAGTCGGTGTACATGTGCTTCCACTGACTCTGATGCTTGACCAGAATCAATGAGGTGCCTCCTCCCTAGAACAGCAGGTAAGAAGCGAGGGTCTGCAGCTAACTTCCTGCCTGCTGGATGCAGGACAATGAAATCTACCTAGGAGAAGCAACTGAACATGAAAGCCCCTATGGAAAGGAGCTTCCCCACCAAGCAGTTGCTCTAATCCGGAGGCTCCATGTCCTTGGAAGACCTTGCATGCATAGGTTACCCTGGCAAGGGCTCTCTGGAGCTTAGTGGCAGTTGACACAGGCATCCACATGGCCCCATGCTCCCTGGTTGGAGGGAAAGCCCAGGTGCACAAGGATCAAGCAACACTGGGACTGCGGAGCAGTGTGGAGGGCAAGACGTGCCCGGGAGGAGCTGCTGGCAGGGCTCAGGAACGAAGGCAAGTGACTCTGGAAAAGCTGGCAGGGCAGGCTCTTCAGAGAAAGGAGAACTGCTCCTGCACCAGGCAGGGTCACCTGCCCTCTCCGAGACACTCCACCCCAAGAGGGAGCTCAGGACAGTGAGTGAGGGGCCTGGGGGCTTGAGCAGCATAGCAGAGGAGAAGTGCTGAAGGCTGACACAGCATGAAACTGGTAGCTGGAAAAGAGCTGAGCAGAGAGCGCCACCAAAGGTGCCCAGAGTTGAAATCACAAAGCACTGAGTACCTAGAACTAGGATGAGGGCAAGACCCGCCCCTTGGTGGAATTACTCCCAGCTTTCTAAAGATAAATTAACCAATTCTTCTTTTTGTCATTATAGACTAAATCTTTTTACCTTTTGTCTGGTAGAATCCACAGGGGTTCTTTCTGCTAAAGCATACACCTTCTCCTCCTCTCTCCTCTCCCTCCCCTAAGCCCAGCAGGGGTTATAAACAAGCAACCTGCCAGCAAAAGGAACTACAAACACCTGGGAGTGCATCTGCCAAGGGACACACACCAGAAGTACACCTAACAGAGGGGCAAGAACCTCCAGGTGGAGGGAAGGACAGAGAGGCCAACATGGGGAAGAAGCACATGAGGTGTCCATACTGCAAAGACCTCATGGGAGTCAGCCCATGGGTTACACAATTCCAACAGGGTTTCTAGGAACCCTGGGAAGCTGACTCTGAAGTTCACTTGAAAGAGAAACCATGAGGATGCCTAGGGCGATTCTGCAAAAGAAAACCACAGAAAGGTCTCACAGAATAGACACCACACACAGCATAGGGCTCTGCCACTCAGAATCTATGTCCTGGCGGCAGGGCTCCTTCCACAAGGGAACTTTTCTTCTACTTTTCTGAAGGTGAGTGGGGATCCACCTACCTTCTATGGCTAAGGGCCAGAAATTAAGCCACTGGAAACTTATTTTCTGGGCTAAGGTAACAACTTCAGACTACTGTTTCTAAAGTGCACCCTTGCAAGGTGACAGGGTCTTGGACCTTTGCTGACCTGATGGGAAGAGACAGAGGTGCATGGACAACCTGCTCCTAAATGTCCACATCTAATCAGTCAGCTGCTGGCCTGGCCCTGGCCCGTGCTCGGAGGCTGAGTTCTACTAGATCCCCCATTTCTGTGGAGCTCACAGGACACTTGGAAATGGCACCTCATGGCTGAAGTACAGGGTTCCCAGGGTTTGGAGGCACCTGGGACTGAGCTCCAGCAGGCTATCTCCTAACTATGTAAACATGGGCACATTACAGTCCTCACTGAGCCTGTTCCCTCCTCGGAATAATTGGAACCACAATTTGACCAACTTACGGGTTTGCCAGGAGGGTCATGGTAAAATAAGCCACACAGAGCACTGAGTATGTGACTGGAACAAAATGTGCAGCAGCAAACACTGGCTACCCTAAGATCACTGTGCCTAGGAAAATGCGATGGTGAGATGATGGTGGTGGTGATGACAATCATGTCCCAAAAAGGCAGTATGAAAAAAGCGTGTCTGCATCAAAAAAATTGTGCACCATGATCAAGTAGGATTCATCCCTGGGATGCAAGGATGGTTCAATATACGGAAATCAATAAATGTTATTCACCACATCAATAGACTTAAAGATAAGAACCATATGATCATCTCGATAGATGCAGAGAAAGCATTCGACAAAGTACAGCATCCCTTTATGTTCAAAACATTAGAAAAACTAGGGAGAACAGGAACTTACCTTGACATTGTAAAAGCTGTCTATGCTAAGCCTCGGGCTAGCATCATTCTGAATGGAGAAAAGTTGAAGGCATTCCCTCTAAAATCTGGAACAAGACAGGGATGCCCTCTCTCACCACTTCTATTTAATTTAGTCCTTGAAATACTAGCCAGAGCAATTAGACAGACAAAAGAGATTAAAGGCATAAAAATAGGAAAAGAAGAACTTAAATTACCACTATTTGCGGATGACATGATTCTATACCTAGAAGACCCAAAAGGGTCTACAGAGAAACTACTAGAACTCAGGGCTGGGGATGTGGCTCAAGCGGTAGCGCGCTCGCCTGGAATGCATGCGGCCCGGGTTAGATCCTCAGCACCACATACAAACAAAGATGTTGTGTCTGCCGAGAACTAAAAAAATAAATAAATATTAAAAATTCTCTCTCTCTCTCTCCTCTCACTCTATCTTTTTTAAAAAAAATTAAAAAAAGAAACTACTAGAACTAATAAATGAATTCAGCAAAGTGGCAGGATATAAAATCAACACGCATAAATCAAAGGCATTTCTGTATATCAGCGACAAAACTTCTGAAACGGAAATGAGGAAAAACACTCCATTCACAATACCCTCAAAAAAAATAAAATACTTGGGAATCAACCTAACAAAAGAGGTGAAAGATTTATACAATGAAAACTACAGAACCCTAAAGAGAGAAGTAGAAGAAGATCTTAGAAGATGGAAAAATATACCCTGTTCATGGATAGGCAGAACTAACATTATCAAAATGGCGATATTACCAAAAGTTCTCTATAGGTTTAATGCAATGCCAATCAAAATCCCAATGACATTTCTTGTAGAAATAGATAAAGCAATCATGAAATTCATATGGAAAAATAAAAGACCCAGAATAGCAAAAGCAATTCTAAGCAGGAGTGTGAATCAGGCGGTATAGCGATACCAGATTTCAAACTATATTACAGAGTAATAGACAAAAACAGCATGGTACTGGTACCAAAACAGGTGGGTGGACCAATGGTATAGAATAGAGGACACAGAGACTAATCCACAAAGTTACAACTATCTTATATTTGATAAAGGGGCTAAAAGCATGCAATGGAGGAAGGATAGCATCTTCAACAAATGGTGTTGGGAAAACTGGAAATCCATATGCAACAAAATGAAACTGAATCCCTTTCTCTCGCCATGCACAAAAGTTAACTCAAAATGGATCAAGGACCTTGACATCAAATCAGAGACTCTGCGTCTGATAGAAGAAAAAATTGGCTCCGATCTACATATTGTGGGGTTGGGCTCCAAATTCCTTAATAGGACACCCATAGCACAAGAGTTAATAACAAGAATCAACAAATGGGACTTACTTAAACTAAAAAGTTTTTTCTCAGCAAGAGAAACAATAAGAGAGGTAAATAGGGAGCCTACATCCTGGGAACAAATTTTTACTCCTCACACTTCAGATAGAGCCCTAATATCCAGAGTATACAAAGAACTCAAAAAATTAGACAATAAGACAACAAATAACCCAATCAACAAATGGGCCAAGGACCTGAACAGACAGACACTTCTCAGAGGAGGATATACAATCAATCAACAAGTACATGAAAAAATGCTCACCATCTCTAGCAGTCAGAGAAATGCAAATCAAAACCACCCTAAGATACCATTTCACTCCAGTAAGACTGGCAGCCACTATGAAGTCAAACAACAAGTGCTGGCGAGGATGTGGAGAAAAGGGTACACTTGTACATTGCTGGTTGGACTGCAAATTGGTGTGGCCAATTTGGAAAGCAGTATGGAGATTCATGGGAAAGCTGGCAATGGAACCACCATTTCACCCTGCTATTGCCCTTCTCGGACTATTCCCTGAAGATCTTAAAAGAGCATGCTACAGGGATACTGCCACATTGATGTTCATAGCAGCACAATTCACAATAGCTAGACTGTGGAACCAACCCAGATACTCTTCAATAGATGAATGGATAAAAAATGTGGCATTTATACACCATGGAACATTATGCAGCACTAAAAATGACAAAATCATGGAATTTGCAGGGAAATGGATGGCACTAGAGCAGATTATGCTTAGTGAAGCTAGTCAATCCCTAAAAAACAAATACCAAATGTCTTCTTTGATATAATGAGAGCAACTATGAACAGAGCAGGGAGGAAGAGCAGAAAGAAAAGACTAACATTAAACAGAGACATGAGATGGGAGGGAAAGGGAGAGAAAATGGAAATTGCATGGAAATGAAGGGAGACCCTCGTTGCTATATAAAATTACATATAAGAGGTTGTGAGGGGAATGGGAAAATAAACAAGGAGAGAAATGAATTACAGTAGATGGGGTAGAGAGAGAAGACATGAGGGAAGGGGAGGGGGGATAGTAGGGGATAGGAAAGGTAGCAGAATACAATAATTACTAATAGGGCATTATGTAAAATTGTGGATGTGTAACCGACGTGATTCTGCAATCTGCATTTGGGGTAAAATTGGGAGTTCATAACCCACTTCAATCTAATGTATGAAATATGATATGTCAAGAGCTTTGTAATGTTGTGAACAACCAATTTAAAAAAAAAAAAAAAGAGCATGTCTGCATGAAGGGAGGGACTAGCAGGGAAGAGGGATGGCGAAGTACATCTTCACCTGAAGGGACAACTGGGCTCTGCAACACTGAGCACATTCCAGGAGAAGGGACAGCACGAGAAGTGTGAGAAGAGGGCTACTCAGAGCAGGCAAGGGGCTGGGGGTCAGTGCAAGAGGGAGCGTGTATGGGTACGCCCTTGCTAGGTGGCAAGGACTAGGTGAAGACACAGGCTGGCCACACTCAAGATGAGAACATGCCAGACTGCTTGTCTACGTCCCAAATCCACGTGCTAAAATCTCACCCAGGGCGGTAGTCTCAGGAGGAACCTCTGGGAGATGATAAGATCCTGAAGGGTGACCAGTGCCCTCAAGGAAGGGGCCCAGGAGCTTGATCACCCCTCTCAACATACTAAGCAACAGCGAGAACCAGGGAGGAGCTTCACCAGACACTTAACCTTGGATATCCAGCCTCCAAAACTGCCAGCCTTATATTTCTTTAAGCCACCCAATGTGTGGCATTTTTGTTATAGCAGGGAGACAGTCCTGAGACACAGTCACAGCCTCCCTGAACCTTCAGAGTGAGATCCAGAAGATGCACTTGGTAAATACTGCATCAGGTAAGTTTAGCCTAAATGCAAGAGGTGCTTAAAGGGAACCTGTTGTCTGTCTCAGTCTGTAAAAGTCCTCCCTCGCACCGAGGAGCCTTGACATGTACGCCAGAAATAAGACTAAAGGCAGAAGTCAGACTAATGGGCACAGGAAGAGAGCCCTGTGCCAGCTCCATGGCGCCCAATGAGGATCAGGCTACGGTCACCCCCAGCAATGCTGCACTAAGAGGCCTGGGTCTTTTTAAACCCACACATTCAGGCAGATTTGCCAGACATCCAAGGAACTTCCTCTCCCTCCAATTTGGGGATGAGGCAGTGAACGTTCAGGGAGCTACAACATGTATAATAGGAAAAATGAGAAATTATCCCCCATTTGTGCATGATATATCAAAGTGCATAAATGCATTCTACTGTCATGTATAACTAATTAAACAAACAACAATTAAAAATAAAATAAAGCTAAGAATAAAATGAAAACAAAGATTCTATGTCATACTTAAAAAAATAAAAATTAAAATAAATAGAAACTCAGCAAGCAAAGTGCCTGCCTGTGGCCACACTGCAGGGAGGGCTGCTCCTGTGTGCACGTGAGAGGCTCTAGGTGTGAAACGGGCACTCCGAGGATGGGAGGGAGGCCAGTGGAAGGAGGCCAGAGACTCAGACTTCAAACCTTTCTCCAGACTCACTTGGGACACACTTTGTGTGGCATAAAGTGAACTGGCTGCCCAAACCAGGGGACAGCCCTTAGCCTTCAGTGTCACCCATCCATCCTGCAGTCAGTTCTCCTCTAGAGCTCACCAACATCAATTTTCTCCAGCCTGGTGCCCAGTCACAAGCAGGACCTTCGCATAGAGTAACTGCTCTGCCAGTCTCCCTACCAGGAAGGGCTCACAGTTACTGGCTGGGCGGTGGGGGCCGAGCTGGCAGGTTGTGACAAGAGCAGAATCGTGATGGACAGGTAACAGTCACAAACACTGAAGAACCAGCTTGCTTCTGGTCCAAGATCCAACCTGGCATCAGCACCAAGGAGGACAGTGTACCAGCAAGGCCACCTAGGATGAGTCCAGCTCTTCCTTGCACATAACAAGAAGCCTGAGGCTCCAAGAAACCAAGTGGACTCCAGAGACGGCACACTCCTGCACATGAGGGCCCGATGCCCGGGGCCTTCACACAAGACACAGGGCTGCCTTACTGGAGGTCCCAGACGTGGGACCCTCTGTAGAACACTCTCTACCCAGGGCAAGCAGCCTCCGTACATGAAGGTGACTGTGGAGGGAGCAGACTAGGGTGACGGGAGGGCTGGTTGAGCCCTGGCTCTGCTGCAGCCACAGCACTTTCCTGGGACAGACTCACCTACCTCAGAGCTCTTGTGGGAGTGAGGAGTGAGGAGTAGGAGCCAAAGAAGAACCCCACTGGGGGAGACTGGAAACTGAGAGAAACAGATGCTTATTTACATCAAGCTGTGAGGGGTGTCATGCCTCTTAAACCAGAAAATAAACTCTCAATCCTCACTCTCTCAAGTATATAAAATATTTGAGGACTTTTTATAGTTGTGATGAAAACTTTCATCTCTTCAGCCACCACTAGCCATATCTAATTAGGATGAGGTGTGTTAGTGACAGGACTGTGGCCCGGGACTTCTTTCCTTGTGATATTAATTGCACTTAAAGAAAAAAGCATGAACTGTACTTATGTTCACTAATTAGTATGGTTTGCTGGTTAATAATGGGAAGTCAAACTGCCTTTGTCTTGTCATCTGCAATTAGCTAGAGATGTTTAAAGTTCTCCTTTTTCTCCTGGCAGATGCGCTGAGAGAGGGGCTGCAGACATGGAGGTAGGGCTGCCTCCCCCAGCAGCCTTGGACACCTTGCGTAAGGAGTTCTCCAGATGGGCCACCTGACCCCACTGTTGAGGGCCCAAGGTGCCAGATAGTACCCCAAAAGCCATCTCTGCCATAGGGAATGGGGGCCTCAGAGGCAGAGCTGGTGGCACAGTGAACTCTGGCTGCCTTTATCCACGCCCATCTCTGGATGAAGAGCTGGTCCTGTGGGTATGGCAGCAGCACTCTGGTATGTATTCTACTTCGAATTCCAGGAGTGAGGGGTTCTGGTTTAGCCAGGGGAATGAGACCTGGAGTCCACTCTGCAGAGCCCATGGCTGTGGCCTCAGACCCAAGGCAAGCAGGATGGAAGGGGTGGCCTTGAGGTCGACAGCTCTGTCCCCCTGCCCCACTGTGGTTCCCATGGCCTCTCTGCTCTGGACTTTTCTCCCCAGAGGAGGAGGAGCCAGCCAGAGATGTCAGCCTCATCCCCTGGGAGCCAGCACAGAAGAGACCACAAGTCAGAACAAAAGAACAAGGCTGGGAACACAAGCTAAATCCACAAAAGGAGCAGAGCAAGCCAGCAGCAAAGGGACCCGGGAGCGCAGGAAGCGGGAGGGTGGAGAGAGCATCCCACATGGCCTCGCTGAGAGGCGCCTAGAGAGGAAGGGCACAGAATGTCCTGTTGGGATCACCCAGGCAGCCTGGGCAATCTGGGGCCACCTGCTACACGGGGCTACTAAAATAATTAAAACTGAAAAGTCAATTTGAGTTTCAGTAGGACTAGCCATAGTAACACTCATGACCAGAGACTCCCCTAACAGCTGGCACAGATAAAGCACGTTCCCATGGAGAATAGCCCCATAGGATGGGGCTGCCTAGCCTGGGGTCTGTGGCTCAGGGGAAACCACCTAGCAGGCTCAGTGAGGACAGACAGTTCCTGCTGGAGAGGAGCCTGGGGCCAGTCACACAGCCCACAGGAAACAGTGGCAGAGTCAGGATCTGAACACAGATGGCCAGGCCCTGGGTTTCTCCCCTGCCTCCCCGCCCAGCCTCCCCAAGGGCAGCATGAGGGCTGACTTAGCAGCAGATACCCCTTGGCCCCAGGTGCGCTGGTGGGAAGGTCAGAGGTAAGAGCAGATGCTGTTCCCCTGGCCCCCAGGCACTGCCATGTCTTATTTTCCTTTTAACTAGAAAGAAGGAGAGAGAAGTAAAATAAACAAGAAGAAACAAGCTGAGGTCTGGGCAGTCAGAGGCAGAGAGAAAAACCTGCGGTCAACATTCATCTGAAGGAAACCCACATGAGGAACCTGTACCCTGTCCACCTGCACCCCAGGGACATGCCCGGTGCAAGGTGCAGAGCCTGCTCATGGAGGAGACCTGCAGCACCTGTGCCACAGGGGCTGCCCATGCCCACTCTGGCCTAAGGGCCCAAGAAGCTTCTATCTTCTCACCTCCCTGAGAAGAGACCCAGGGTTAGCAGTTTCTCCAAAGCCACATGGAAACAGGGGAGGGCAGGGGTCAGGGTCAAGGCACTCCTGCTCCTGAGGAAAAATAGAGGGTCCAAATTCAAGGGCAGCAGTGAGTGACCAGCCAGCTGCTTAGTCATAAAGCCACAGGCCTGGCATGTGCTTAGCACAACTCATTTCTAATTCCTCTTGGCCTCGTGCACATTATGAAAACAAGGCCCTTGGGCTCATTTCAATTCAGGTCAACACCAAGGAAACCATGCATGTTGACACACAGAACATCAGGGTCTCCCTGGGGCTCAGTAAATGGATGCACCAGTCCTCAAGGAACACCCGGCCCCTACCTCAACCCTGGCTTCCTCAAAGTCAACGCGAAACAGGCCCTTGTTGAACTGCCTGGAGGACTCAGTTATTGAGGACAAAGTGTGGAATGTCCACAGGCCAAAGAAGAGGGGGTAGAGCTGCCCACCATGATGCTGAAACCTGGCAGCCAGAGTTCGGAAGATGCCGCAGACTATGAACCGCAGTGCAGCAGCAGCCAGAGTGGATGCGGGAGGTTTCAGAAGAGGTGGTAAGAATTATGCTCCTGACGCTGAGCTGTGCTGCGGCCTGCCAACTGCCTCCTCACTGGCACCCAGATGTGGTTGGCCTGCAGCCCCACCCTGGCCCTCCTGGAAGGCTGCCTCAGCACAGCAGCGTGCTACTGCACCATCCACCATGAGGGCAAGGAGTCCTCCCAGGACCCCTTGCTGTCCCTCTACAGTTGACCTCCTGAGGCTTCAGGGCTGTTACCTAAGTGCTGCTATCCACATTCACTTCCGAAAAACCAGCCCTACCTGCCCTGGATGGCGCTTCTGGGGATCTCCAAGGGACAGCCTTCTCCCCTCATGGCTTCTCCTGATAGGGTCTGGGAAGGAACCTCTCTCCCAGGAAACACTTCCTTCTCCAGGACTTGAAACAAAAGTGCCCCCTCGGAGCCCTGGCTCACAGCTTCTGCCTGGATACGAGGCCAGGATGCAGGAGTACCCAGAAACAGGCTCCGCTCTGGTTCCCTCCAGCTTCACACTTGCTCCAGGATAGAAACGCCACCCAGGGCACAGGACTCCACTTAAACCTGGCGCAGGTCCTCAGGTTCTCTACAGCACCTGTGCCATTTTCCCTACAGCGAAGCCAGCCCTGCTTTCCATGGCCCTCCACCATCATCCTATCACCATCCTAATCCCCTGCCCCTCGGCCCTGGCCCCCTCTCCCTTTCCCTGCAGTCCTGTCTTCACTAGCAGCTCAGATCTTGCTGTTTATTCTCTGCGCAGTCACAGTTGGAACCCTCCACTGTGAGCCAGGAGGGCAGGAGCCTGTGCTTCTGGCTGCTGCATCCCCAGAGAAGCCAAGACAGTCCTTTAGTACTTGCTGAGTGGACAGCGAACATGCCAAGACTCCGCACAGCTTCCCACAGGCATCTCCGCTCTGCTCAGCCCCATATCTGGGCTTCTGCCCAGCAGGGACTCAACCAGACCTCTCTGGGGCCAACCCCACCTGTGCTGCTAGGGCCAGCAGGAGCCCAGCCCCCACTGCATCTCCTCATGGCTCACCTGAGCATCTCTGGCATCACGCGTCCTTCAGCGCCTGCTGCACATGTGGGGCAGTGGGAGCTACCCAGCAGAGGCCAGCAGTCTGCTACTGGCACAACTGGAACTCACTTTCCATCACACCACTCTTCCATTCTCCACACCATTTCCAAAGACAGGGAAGGACGCATGCCTGCAGGACAAGCCCTGACAGGGATAGGACTCTAGACCCAGGATCAAAGCAGTAAACTGTGGGCGGCCCTTTGCCACACAGTGACAGCTGAGCACCATTTCAGGACTCACCATGTCAGCTCTCTGTTTCTGGCCTCCCAGTTCCTCCAGAGCCTGCGTCAACTGGGCCTGCAAAATAAGACCAGGATGGTCAAAAGGCTGTGTGTGAGCACTCCCTCCCAGGGCTGCAGCAAGGACCCTCTCCCACCTTCACTGCAGCCTCCTCTCCCTGCTGGGCCAGCAGGGCTGGGAGTTGGGCAGCAGGCAGCAGACCAGGTCAGCCAGGGTTGATTGCCCCTGCAGACAGGACAGGATCCTTGTTTGATGAATGTAACCGAGTGAATAGTCTGGTAACATGACACTCAAAATCTGTCCCAAACCCTGCTGCTGGGTTATGCATGGAGATAGGAGACACTTGGCATGGGGTGCTCAGTGCCCTCAGTTGATGGAGGAAACCATCCACCTCCCTCTGGCACATGCACATTCTAGAGAAACTGACTGATGTAGCTGTGCTGATAGGCTACATGCCACACAAACCTAAAACTCCAGATAGCCTGTTCTGAGTGGGCCATGGAAAGGCCAAGCAAAGAAGCAGGGAGTTCTTGACCAGATGAGCCAAGGGTGGCTGTACTGGGCCTGAGCTGTACTCCTCTTGACCAAGAGCCTATGAGCACGAAGGCACCATGTCTGCCGTAGCTGTGGGGCTGACATCACCAGCTCCGACTCCAGCCAAGACCAGCATCCCTGAGGCTGCCTGGAACCTGCTGAAGCAATCTAGCAACGAGAAGCTGTCTATGTGAGGCCCAGCAGCAGTTCCTGAGGCCACCTGGGAAGAAGCACAGACTAATCCCAGAGTGGCAGCACAGGGACCCAGCCCTATGGGCATGGTTGGCCTCCAGAGACACACGTGGCCTCTTCACTGGCCATGTCCTCAGGTCAGGGTAAGATCACATAGTGAGAATAGATCACAGCCCCCACAGGCACTGTCCAGGCTGCCTCTAGTGGACAGGAAGCAACACATGGAGAAAGGGAGGATGCCGGCAAGGGAACATCCCCTGCCCTAAAGCTAACAGCATGGGCTCTGTCTCTAAAGCCACCATAAAGTGACTCGACCACATACAACTATGGTCATCTTCACAGAGCCAGGGAGAAAGCCCACCCCAGAAAGGCAGACTCCTTGTGCTGGAAGTTCTGCAAAAGGCTAAAAGGCTAGAGGAACCATCCCTCCAATTTGACTCCTGGGCAGCCACCTTCAGGAGGTAGCACCAACTGGACCTCCTCCTCGAGAGGCACCTGCAGACAGGGAGGGCAGCCGAGCACCTATGGAGGCTCCCAGCATGGCGACTCCTGACTGCTGTTAGCCACCTCTTCACAATCCTGGCAAAGAAGGAAAACTGAAGCCTAGAAGCCAAATCCCACCGCAAGCCTGATCAGTGGTCAGTGACCAGGGCAGGGGAGCTGGGGGCCAAAGTCCCGGGGCCTGTTCTCGGTGCACAACTCTTCCACTCTGCCCAGAGGAGGAGGCTGCTGTTTCTTGGGCAAGGGAAGCACAGCAGATGCTGACACCCCCACCACACTCCAAACATCTACAAAGCAATACAAAAACATAAGCTATGCGACAAAAAAAGCGGGCAAGATGCACACTTCCCAGAACAGGAAACATATGACGGCGTGCACTGGAAGGCAATTAACATGGGCAGTAATGAGGAAAATGCAAATCAGGACCAACAAGGAGACACAAAAACTGCAAAATTCAGAACTCCTAGTTACAATACTAGAAGTGGAAAGGACGTAAGTCAATGGAGTCTTGTCTGTGGACATGGGGAAGGAAAACTATTGGGAAAACAATTTGGTCTTAAAGTTTAAATCTGCATAACCTATAAGTCAGTAATTCCACCCAAATATATATTCAAAGCAACTATTACACATGCTTTGACCACCCTACCTCTGTCCACTGGCCACTGAAAGATGGTGAGCAGCAGCTGCCTTTTCTGACTACAGTGCCCGCATCTGAGAGACAAACAGTGCCTGCTCGAGTACCAGCATCAGCAGGAACCCAGAAAGCTCCCCCAAATCAACAGACATGTCCCATCGATTACTACCAACTCCAGACAGAGCTGTGCCTCGGTAGGACAGTCAACCAGAACCAGACATCTGTGAATGTGCCATGTACATATGTGATGAGCACTGGGCGATATGTCACATCTTGTGGCTCAGTCAAGCACTTCTGGCAAAGAGGCCTCCTGAGCATGTGGCCTGGGCAAGCAGCAGGGTGAAAGGCACCTACTGGGGGGAAGAAAACATGGGCCCAACCAGGCCCTGTCTGCTCCACAGTGGAGGCCCTGTCAGTCAGCTTGTCCACATCTGGATAGTGACTAGATCCTTCCTAAGGTCCTGAATCTCGTTCACCTGAGGCACTTGAACAACAGGTTCAAGACCATCACCCCAACAGCCCTGTAGGGTCTGTGCAATAAGGACCCTCTCACCTTAGACAGACATATAGCAGCAGTCACCAGGAAAGGGCAGACAGGGGAGGCTCTTCTCCCCAAGCTCATGTGCAGTACCTTTAGCAATGCTGTTCCTGATGTGGTGGGGAGTCAGCAGAGACAGTGGGAGCTGGGCTCAGCTCCACAGTATCTCCTCCATGCTCTTAGGGGCATCAGTGTGCCTTCTTCTTGCTGCCTCTGCAATGACCTCAGGAAATGAAGCCGGCCACACAGTCCATCTGCTGCTGCCTTCTCCTTAAAACTTCCTGCTAGGACCAGGCTGCCTTCTAAGCAGAAAAACCCCACCAAGGTATCTTGCCCACCAGCTGTTCCCTGAATGCCACAGCTGATGTGCACATCTGAGCCAGTGGCCTGGTGTTGATGGCCATCGGTTATGTTCATTCCACTCAAGCTGAGAAAGCTTCTGCTCTGCCCAAGAAATCACCACCATGAAGAAAGCTAGACCTGACCTTAAGGCTGCAACTGACAGGGAGGCTGAGGCCCTAGAGTGGGGTGCTGGAGTCCCCACAGCAGCCCCTGTTTATTCTCTGGAGAGGTGAAGAGCTATCTCAGGGACAACTGACAAGGCAGGTCTCAGTATGAAGGTGTTGTCTTCAGGGACCGTGTGGCAAAGGTGGCACATTGCCAGTACAGCATCCACTGCAGGAACACACATAGCCATGATGGGGTGCTGTGTGTGCTCGGACACGAGCCCTAGACACACGCATCATTTGTGACACGTGGATGCTGTGCCAGGACCTCAACAGGGCTATTTTTATCCTCACTCAAGTGTGAAGTGGCTCCTGATGATCTCGCACCCCTGCTAGCACGCAGCAGGCCCAGGACGTGGCAAGAAAACCTGCAGGAGGACGCAAGCTGGGACACGACACCTCAAAGCCCTGATGGGGGCTGGCAACAGCTTCTGTCCAATCACAAGATGGCTGACTGGAAGGACCCTGAGAGCAGAGTAAGCCCCACGTAGAGGCTGTAGCCCATGCAGGTAGATCTCCCCAAGGTCACAGTTAACACGGGAGGGGCTTGATGAAACTCAAGCCACAGGCCGCCCACTTTCCTGGTCTAGCTGACACAGACCTATGACAAAATGTGACAAGCTAGCCATCCTGAGAGATCTTTCTAGGCCATAGAATCAGGTCTCGTTTGAGGCCGAGTGCCTTCTCTGCAAGACAGTGGCCTTGGGTTATGGCTATGGATGCAGAAGTACTCTTGCCTATGAATGGTGGCTAGAAGACAGTTAGCTTCCACTGGCTGCAGAGCGAGCTGACTCCCAAGCAGGCAGCTCCATGGCCAGGTGCATGGTCTGCAGAGCCTGGTTAGGGTACAGGCTGCCAGTCTGGAAACTTAGTGGGCAGGAGTGGGCTTTGCTGAGGTGGAGGACATGAACCCTGCCCCAGAATACCCTAGCACATTCAGCTCAATGTTAACGATTCTGCAGGGCACTGGGTCGAAGGTGTGGGCCTGGGTTGGCTCCCCAGCATTACCAGGAATTTGTTAGAAGCACAGGATCACAGGCCCCAGTCCTCATGCTCTGAGTCAGAGGGAGGGTCTAGTGTTCTGACCAGCCCTGTAGGGATGCTGATGCAAGCCCAAGTCTGAGAATTGCTGCTGGGGAGACTGAATTTAAAGCCACACAACCAGAATTCAAATTCCGATGTTTCTTCCTGTCAACAATGTCATACTCAACCAATGGTAATTTCCACAAAATCTGATGAGCTCAGCTGTCAGAATCTTATTGTTCCATCTATAAGATGGGCATACCATCCCTATCTCATGGGGTTGTTTTTAGAATTAAAAAGAATGTATGTGAGAACTTGGCTAAGGCACAGCAGGTGTCCTTGCTGAAAGGCGGTGTGGAGAATCACGCTCCACCAGTGGGAAGGAAGAAAGACTTCCTTTACCCACGAGGCTCACCTCCTGGCACATGCCTCTGTCCCAGTGCGCTGGAGCCTTCCGCTACGTGCTGAGGACCAGTGCTTTCAACCTGTCCCCAAGTTCCTAGTTGTGCTCAAACACAGACAGCTCTCAGCCTGGAGATCAGGTGTTTTTTCCTTGGCTCGCCCTCTCACCGTTTCAAGGTTTCCCATCATGCTTCGTCCCTGCTTTTCACGGTGTGATCTTCTCTAGCTCTTCACACAGCAGAGCAGTAAATAAACACACTCAGGAGAAAGGAAAGTCCTTTGCGAGGGCAGTGCCATCTGAGCCCCACAGAAGTAATGGGGAGGAAAAGAAGAGAGGGAATGGTCTGATTTTTCTAAGCTGGAAGTCAGAAATTATTCCAGCTCCGCTGCAATCTGAAATTGGGATATTTCCACACAACACACCTCACAGCCAGCAGCACTGTAATCTGTTTTAATTAAATAAACTGGAAACGCAGATCAGGCCGATGAGTGGAATGAAGGTGCCACAAATTTATATTTATAGCTCTATCGACAGAGGACTCATGACATCTGCTACCAACTTCTGCAGCTGTTTTATAAATGGAATAAATAAAACCCATGCAGAACAGCACCAACCTCACCAGAGACGGGCTACTGGGATTCTCCCAGCTCGACATTTCCAGTTTGTTTTACTGAAATGTTTTTGCCCACATTAGAGCAGACGGAGGAAGCTAAGTAGGCTATGTGAGCACTGAGAGGAGGGGAAGTGAATTCCCCGTGGCTGCCAGGCTTGGAGCCTGCACTTGTCCATCTGCGAACATGAGCCCTGTGCCCTCAAGCACTCACACAGGCCCCAAGGGCACACTGGTGGGCACAAGCCAACAAAAAGCCTGCTGACCCCAAATTAAAGCAAACAGGAGCCTGGGTGAAGGATGGGGTGGGACGAGAAGGACAGAGCAGAGCAATCAGACAGACATGAGAGCTAAAAGTAGGGAGGACGGGAAGCCTAGAGACAAAAGAAGAAATGAGTGGGCCGGGGTGGAGGCAGAGAGTGGAGGGAAGCAGCAGCCCCACTCCCATGAGGGCCTCTGAACCCCACCATCCAGTGGCACTCTTCTACCTGATGCCCAGAGCCCACCTCTCAGACCAAGATACTGGGGGGTACACACATCTGTTTCTTGACTGCGGATCTGGATGTCCAATCAGATCCCTGCAGCTGTAAGGAGTGTCCCCATAGGCACCTCAGCCACCCTCTGGCTCTTGAGGACAACTAAGCACCACGAGGGATGTGAAGCCTCATTTGCAAGCTTCCCTGCCCCCCAGAAGAAGCTTGAATCTCAGTCACTAGTGAAGTTTGCCCATTTGAGAGGCCCTGAAGGCCCTCTGGGTTCCATAAGGTCACATGACCTCACTGTGCGACAGTATAGGACCCTCGACCAACAAGCTCCTAACAGGCAGCTTGGAACAACTTTTAAAGTGCTCCAGGCATGGGTGGCTTCCAGAACTTAGAATGTGTGAAATTTTGCTATTCAATAAACAATTGAAAAACTCACCCACCAAAGACTTCAAGGGCACTAGCCCTGCCACCTGCAACCAAGACCAGTGTCCAGTTGCTCTGGACTGCCGGGTGAGGTTGAGCTGGCCTCTTAGGACTGCAGCCCAGCAGTGCAACCTGAGCAGGGGATTCAAGTAGCGCAAACACCTGCCCCACTGTCCCGCCCTACACTCAGTGCCCATGTCCCCTAGGGCCAGGACTGATGGTGGGTTCAGCACTCAGACCTGGGACAGGGACTGGGGTGTGTCCGATGTGTTGCCCCCAGGGCAAGGCAAGGATCAGGAAGTTCTGCTTAGGTGGCTTCAACTGTGACAGGCTCACCCCTATCCCACATGGATGGCAAGAAGTTAAAGGAGATTATGCAGGCCACAGTGTGGCACCCACAGGACACTCAGTAAGTGACATCTTCATTAATAGGACCAGCACAAAGGAGACAGCAGACTTCAGTAAATGGGCTCATGGTCCAGGGATGACCTGCCCAGAGTCCCATTCGCTAGAAAGAACCGGGCTGGAGATGGGAAGGTTCTGACTGTGGATCCCCTACTGGGCTGGGCATTGGATCTATGGGCCAGAGTGTGGGTGGGCTGATAGCAGGTCACAGGAAAGAGCAACCTATAACCTCACAGCTGGCTTATTCCTGGCCCCTGGCTGGTCCTTGCCAATCCAGGATTCTATTCAGTTTCCCTGGCAATGGGGACCCGGACACCCTGGGAGGTTCTGCCACAGCAGCCTCAGCACTAAGAATAGTCAACTGGTGGCTCAGAAGTCAGAGCCCTGTGGGGAGAGACCACAACTCACGGCCTCATCTGGAGTGGGCAGGGGTTGCTATGGCCACTGGACAGTTCCATGGGATATGGGAGCCATGAGACCGGAAGCTTCCCACCTTGGGTGGACTCAGCTTTTACAGTTTGCACCAGCCACAGATACCTTCTAGGTTCTCCATTTCTCCTGTGTGGGAAGCAAGCAATCGTCCTCGCCATGGCTGGAAGGAGGACCCAGGTCAGACCTCTGCCCCACAGCCCTCCTCACCAGGCCCATGCAACCACCAGATCTCACAAGACATCAAGGCCTTTTCATAGTAAGTGGAAGCTGGAGATGTGGACACCACCCTGAGTCTTGTGACTGGTACCCCGTCCCTGAGGCTAGCCTTAACTGTGGGGGCATGGCCACTTCAGGCAGAGCCCAGCCCAACTCTCACTGGACTCCACACCTCCCACCAGGCTCTGCCTCTTCTTTGTCAATGTGCTTATTGGTGCCCATTGTCATGGCCGTGTGCCATGCCTATGAGGAGGACCAAGCATAGGGTACCCCTGGGCAACTGCCTGGGCCCAGGGACTTCCTCAAAAGCTCCTGTGGCCAGCCAGTGGCCCCCAACTAGCCTCTCACTGAGGGCTGCCCTGCAGTGGGAACAGGAGGATGCGGGCCTGCCAGGGCAACACTGCCTTCCCAGGGCAAAGGGCTGGTGCTAAAGGCTGGAACATGGGGTGGGGGACAGAGAACATCTAAGAGGCTCTTCCCCTGAGGGCACTATGGACCTGAAGCTGCCTGGGGAACCACACCTAATGCCAAGATCAGAAGTACCCCTACTGTCCTGGCTCTTGCTTCCAGGCAGCAAGGCCTCTACCCTGGGGAGCCGCTGGACAGTGCAGGAGCCCGTGTTTGCCCTGCTTTCCCCAGTTCTTCTCTAAAGCACCACGCTTCCACATAAAAATGAACCACCCTTAACAAACTATAGGAGAAATAGCCACCACCTGTGTGCTTCCCTGTGTGGAGGTACTTCTGTGATGTTACCCAGGGCTGGGAGAAAGTCCCCCAGTTCCACTGGCCCTTGCTCAGTCAGCATCCCCAATCTAGACAGCCAATCTATCCTCCATAGGATAAGGTTGTGTTGCCACCCTCACCTCACTGTGAGTGAAAGCAGATCTCTTGGGAAAGTTAGGGAGTTCTCAAACCTCACACCTCATTTGGTCCTAAATTACCTGAGAGCAACCGCTCTGCATGAGGAACTGCAACCAGGATGGAACTGTTGGGTGCCTCTTAGGAGCAGTGCTATGCCAGGCAGAGACCTCCTCTAGCCTCACTGGGACCCTAGGACCCCATACACACCTCCCATAGAATAGAGTCCAGATGACTCCTCCGTCCAGTTTCCCAAGTCTCCCCAGAGGAGCTTCACCCTCCACAAGCACAGGCTCTGGCGCCTCACTCCCTATGCCTAGCAGCAGACCTTGACCTGTTGTACCCTCATTGAACAGGGAACTCCACAGCACCTGACTCAGCACAGCCACAGAGGTCTGGTCCATGGGAGAAGGACCCAATGGGGAGGAAAGATGAAAAGTGGGGGCAGGGGAGAGGCAGCCTTCTCCCCAGCAAGCTTCCTGTCTGGGAAAGCACAGGGGGTGTTCCCGGTTGAGCAGGAGAATAAAAACAATGTTGAGGAGAAACCTCCCTGGGGCTCCTCCACAGCAGACCCATCTGAGGGCTCTCAAACCTGCCCCAGGCCCAGAAGCAAACCACAGGGCTGCAGCTGCTGCTACCTGGTGGTGGCAGGAAGCCCACAGTTTCCCACCTCTGTGGATCTAGGTACTTGGACAAGACTCAGAGGGGCATCCAGTATGTCCCCCCAGCTCACACTCAATCCAACAACTATTGCATTCCCAAGGGCTGGGGATGCCACTGCCCATGCTTTTCTCCCCCTGCCAGGCAGCAGCATGCCCCGTCAGGGACAGTTCTACAAAAGAAGGCTGCCGTCTACCATGTGGAACCCTGAGGGAGATGAGGTGCCAGGCCAGAATATTTGGCCACCTCAAACAGCAGAGTAGGTGGCATGTCCACTGACTCTAGGCAGCAAGTGGTAACTGGTGGACCTGGAAGGAGAGCGAGGAGGTCCAGAGCACTGCATGTGGGTCTCTACCTCAACACAGCCATGGGCTGCTGAAGCCCAGGTCCAGAGGAGCAAGGCTAGCGAGAGGTCAGATCACTTCTGGAGGGCCCAAGGGACTGTGTGCAGAAGGAAACAGCCATGACAGAGACCCCAGGTAAGGAGCGGGGAGCAGCTCTCAGACCCCACCCTGCACCTGGACTGGCCCCTTGAACCCAACAGTATTGGAAGGCACAGCTGGTGTCAAAGTGCACTCCAGCTGGGCCTCTAATCTCTCTGTCTGGCAAATCCCCCATAACTTCAGGAGACACAGGAGAAGCGGGCAACCTGCCCTTATATGTCCCAAAATAGAAAGTGAGAAGGGTCTCCTGACACACACCCATGAACCAGGCGATGGCTGAGATCCACCAAGTTGCCCCAGGTAGTACAGTGAGCACATCTGGTCAGTGAGTGCTGATATTGAAACCTGGGTCATGACACAGAACTCGAACACATGGCACCAGCTGTGCTCAAATGCTGGGCTCATAATGACCTGTGCAGAACATGTGGCCAACACAGATGGGGATTTCTCAATGTGAGAAATGCTAGGGATGATGGAAGATGTCGAGCCGTCCCTGCATATCTCTCTTCATTAGCATTTCATATGGAGTCAAATGGGTGGTAACAGGGTAGCTATTAACGCGCTCATGTCCATGATGGCTTCACTCTGTGCAGCCAAGGATGGAGGGCCTGCTCCTAGGCACAGACACTGAAGCAGCAGAATGAGTTCCCAACCAATGGGGTTTGGAGGTCAGTACAGAACCAGAGGTCTCTCTCACTCGTGGTTCACTCTGCTGAAGAGTGCCATTGAGGGCTGACCCCAGGCAGAGACATAGTATAGGCCCCCAGGGTGCCTGCAGGGACCTCAGAATAAGCGAGAGGCTGAAAGGATGTGAGGACAGCCCAGTCTGCAGCCTCCTGCTGTGGAGCAGGGACCCTGGGACCCCACACCCACCTCCCATAGGATAGAGCCCAGATACTCCTCTGGCCAGTTTCCCAAGTCTCCCCAGAGGAGCTCCACCCTCCACAAGCACAGCTCTGGGCGCCTCTTTGCCACCTGCCACACCCAGAGCCCTAGTCTTGGCATTCCCCGTACCTCCTCACATACTGGGTGACCTGCCAACCACCTTCCCCCATCTCCCTGGACGTGCCAGCATCCAGGGGAATCAAGGTGGTCCAAGATAATTCCCTCATATGAACCTTGTTCTCCCAACACAGCACCCCTAACCTGTTAAACAGGTGAAGCTTGTTTATTAGACATCTCCCTCACCTATCAGCTGAGCTCCAAAGGGGCAGGAACTCTGCTGAATGTTCCCCTGTGCGGAACTAGGCCCAGTGGGAAGCAATTGTGGCCACACAGGAATCCTGGCTCTCCCCTCTAGACCCTGGCCATCTGTCCAGCTGGGACATCAGAGGTGATCTCCAAACACTGGCTAAATGAGAAATGTAGACAGCACCCTGCATGGTGTGATGAGCCACACCAACACCTCTCATCTGCATCACCATCACACTGTGGATCCAGGCCCATCATGGTGACAGTGAGCACCAAGACCAAAGGATACCACAGAAGCTTCTGGGAGTGGCAGTGCAGTGGTGCAGAGCAAGTGCTGTGGCTGCACTCTAGGTCTGGCACTGTCCCATACCAGCTCAGTATCCTGTGCACACCCCCAGGCCTCTCTTGGCCTTGGCTTCCTCCTCAGGAAAATCAGGATAACAACAGCACCTGCTTCTGGAGATGGAAATAAAGTGCAGAGCCGGCTGGCAATGCTGGCCAACTTGGTTGTGGAGGTTTTCCTACCTAAGAGGAGGCATTGCCCATGCCCACAAGAGCTATGCTGCTCCTGCCAGGGAGTGGAGCAAACCCCTCCTCAGCTCTGCTAGGGAAACATTGGCATTTGTACCTCAGGGTGGGATAGTTTGCTGGGAAGCTGTGACCAGGCATGCAATGTTGCATTCTCAGGCCCATCAGGCAGATCCCAGCTCAGAGCAGATACAAGCTGTCCAGGGAAGAGAGGCCATGCAGGGCTCTGACCAGCCTAGGTACTCATCAGCAGAAAGCCTCAGGAGCCAATGAGTCATGCTAAGACAGATCTGCCCTCCATTCATTTTCCTCTAGAAGAGGACATGGGGCATCAAAGAGGGCCCAAAGGTGATGCAGGTGGCAGCAGGAGAAAGAAGAAAGAGGCCACAGGCTGAAGCTGCCCTCTACCCAGAGGACCCTTTAGCATCCCAGAACAGAGACTTGGAGGGAAATCACACAAGGAGAAACCGCTGACCCAGGGACATGGGAAACACAGATCCAAGCCCACACTCTAGGCCTCAGGGCTACCTCTGAGGCCCCCAGAGGGAACTCTACTCAGCAAAGGCCACCCCTCAAATTGACATCCTACAATACCTGCCATCTGGACAGGACTATCTAGGATCCCTCCAACTACCTCATGCCATGAAGAAAATTAAAGCAGACCATGTATGCAATATAACCATCCATGACCACACCCTCCCCCATAGTCTCTGGTCCAAGGAGGATGACCATCTGGGGACATGGGCCCTTTACCCACCCATGGCTCAGACTTACTTCCATCTCCGTACTGTGGGCATGCACCTTCTGCACCATGTCTTCAGCCTCCCGCACGCGCCGTGTCAGCTGGGGTGAGTACTCAGCCTGGGTCATCTCACTGTCATAGGACCCCAGGATGGCACACATGCCATCCCGCTCCTGTGGGCACAGAGGACAGTTGGTCAGCAGAACATGGAGACAGGAACCTGGGGAGCTCCCTTATGCAGCACCTCAAAGAGTTCAAGAATTCAGTTTCACGCTTACCTGCCAACAGTGCCCACCTCCAGAGCTCCTGTCCCAGAGGCCCAGGTGCTCAGAACTCCCAGGCCTTTCACCACCTAGGCCAGCAATCCCAACAGCATGTCCTAGTCTCAGTGCTTACTCTCCCTGTGTCAGGCTGAATACCCGCTTGCTTTGACTTCTCACCAGATCTCAGACAGTAACACTCAGAGCAAGGACATAAGCCAGCATTCTGGTGGGTGAGGAGGCACCCATACGAGTAGGGATACTTGGCAACCTATTGGGATAAGAAACACTCTGCTCTGCCCAACTACCCTGACTCTAAACACAAGGCCAGGATCCATCAGCAAATGACTCCTCATGGATGCTTGAGGCCACCAGAGTGTCACTGGGCCACCAGCCATGCCAAGCAACCTGCCTCCTCTCTTGACACAAGATAGCAATCACAAGAAGCAGTGACCCAAGTTTCCTGAGACAACAGACTGATCACACAGCCAGGAGTCTCAGCCTAGACAAGATCACTGCTTACCTATACCCTGCCAGAGTGAGAGTCAGGAAGTCAGGAACCCTGGGAGAAATGGGTGGCTTTTCCCCTGCCAAGACTGAGACTGATTCCTTCCTGAGACTGGAAAGATCCATCACACATGCCTGAATGAAAAAGTCTTGCTAAGCCAGCAGGGGGGCCTGCAGAGACAGAGGATGCTGCCTGGTGGGGAGCTGAACTGCTAAGGAAGGCCATGCCTCACAGGAAGCTGCCTCCTCCTCCTCCTTTGACTGAGGCTGTCAGATGTGAACCTAAGGCCACAGGGCCACGGGGTTCTCCCGGCTTCAGATACTCGATTCCTAGGTGGAGAAGGTCCATCCAACAGATCCAGGACCAGGCAGGGGCTCCTCCCATCTGTCCTGCTGCCCCCCTGCACTCAGTGGACTACACAACTGGGGATAGGGGAGCCCTTGTTCAGAAGCCCAGGTGTGTCAGCGTACAGCTTCTCTGACCACCTGTGCATGCAAACACCCTGGGGGTCTTGCAGAAGGTAGACTCAGATTCCACAGGGCAGGCAGATCTGGCTGCAATGCCACCTTGCAATGCAGAGACCTTACTAGTGTGCTCAGTGACCCCCTTTTTGGCTCCGCCCACTTCTAGGGCCAGTGATGAGGAATCTGGAGCAACACAGGCCACAAAGAAGGTAATGGCTTCTGGGAGACCCTGGTTCAAACCCCAGCTCTGACCTCAAGTCTCAGATCCTTCCCAGTAAGATGGAGACATGAAGGATAGCTATGTAACTCAACACTGTTGTGAACAAAGTGTCCAGAGAACTGCCCTGTAAATGCTTGGTGCTCATGAAAGGATAGAATTGTATCAATGTTGGTGAACACTAGCAGTTAAGAAGTGAGGAAGCAGGTTTACACACTTACTGGCACATGCCCCTACCCAACACATGAATCCAGGGAAAGGAGCAGAGGCCAAGGTCAGACTAGCCCCTCATCACCTCCCTCTGTGCCCTGGCCAGCAGCTCCCTCCCTCCCACCCAGCCCTGGCTCAAAGGGCAATTCATGGCCCTGATGGAGACCTGCTCTCTCAGACCTCCAGGGGAACAAGACCTCCACACAGAAACAGGTCTTCATGACCACCAAGGTCCCCATGCAGGTAGCATTCTCTCAGTGTGTACTTCCACAGGCTGCTGCCCAACCATGTCCCCAGGAGAGGCCAGGCCCATGGCTCAGCCACCTCCAGCAGGAACACAGGTCCCTCCTTTGTGAGAAAGACAGGCAGCATGTTGGGGTGTAGGAAATCCTGCCTTCTCCTTCCTGAGATGATGGGCCCTCAGAGCCTTGGGCTGCTGTGTCTAGGCACTCTGCATTCACTGGCAAGGGACACAGTTGTCACCCCAGTGTGGACTCTGTAATTAGTTGATGACAAAAAAATTCAATAAGTGAGAAATTAAAGTTACAAATCCAACTGGAACTGGTCACATATCCGGGGAAAATTTGTTTCCACGGGAAGGTTTATGGAGTGTCATAATTTTATTGAAATCCTTTATCTTCCCATTGACTTTTATCGTCTCAAGCTGGTTACCCGAGTTATCATTACCAGAGTGTCGATGTTGCTCGAGGCTGGGGCGGGGGATCTCCTTTCATAAACAAACTACAATTGTCTCCTTTATTGACCAATAAATCTCAAAAATGCTGCCCTTCACTACGGCTCTCTCTATTACATCTCCAGGCTAGCAATGGCTGGCAAAGAAGAAAAATGTAAAGTGAAAAGTTTGTTGTTTGTACCTTTTCAAGAAATTGTTTTGTCATTAGCAGAAGAGCAGGCACTGTGCTGGTGTGATTTGGTAACGACTTTTTAATGACTGATTCCACTTGTGGTAAAGTTCGCTTCGTTTCCAATTGAGCAAACACAGACGATTAATCGCTGCACAAACAGGCGCCCAGGCTGTGCTGACAGAAGCCTTAAAGACTTGCTGGAGAAGTACAAAACAAAACAATGTTTTCCACTGAGTGCTTCTCCTGGGTACAGAACGGTCCTGTCTGTGAGCAATGGAGTTGGTTTGTCACCCCATTAATTAATGGCAATTCGAAGAGAAAGCTGGGAGACAGGCTCACCTTTGAAGAAGCCAGTGGAGGACCAGGGGCCTTGTGCCTTTGGAGACCCCTAAACCAACCACAGGATGTGAGTGCTTTCTATGCCTGTGGTGACCAGCCAGAGGCCATCCTAGTCCTGAGTCCCCTTCAAGAAGGAAGCTAAGGGAGTAAAGTGCCCAATGGTAAAGAAAATCATAAAGCTGGAAAAGAATTTCAAGGTCAAGGCCAGACAGGAATTTTCTAGAAGGAAACTGAGGTATGGAACTGCAGAATCACTTGTCCATGGCCCTAGGCATCCACTTACTGCTCATGGGTGTCTGAGCTTTCCAGTTAAAATAAATTTATCTGAGCACAGACCAGGCAGTGAGGCCAGCAGGGGGCATAGACTACCACCATAGGACAAAGAGCAGCAAGCAGGGGTGTAGGAGCTGGTCAGCCATGATCCTGGGTGGAACTGAGAGTCCTGGGAGGCAGGGAACTATGGGCTCAGGGAGATCAAAGAGAAACCCACGGGCTGACACCATCACAGAAACAAATACACCAGGACAGATCAGGTGAGTAGAGGGTGCAAAGAAGAGTTTGAGCCCAGCACCCCCAGCCCTGCCCAGGGGACCCCCCTGTGGCAAATCTCTCCATACAAAACCACCCTCCTTGACCCTACTTCTTCACTGCCACTTAGGCTACCCCAGGGGACATCCAAAGCCCATCCTAGATAGCTGCCACCTTCCCCCCACAGGTACTAGGCTTTTGCTTCCCTCAAGGCTGGCCCGGAAAGTTCCTCCAGCAGGAATACAATGGGACCACCTTCCTTCAGGTACAGCATTACTACCTGTGGTATAGTACCACAGGTATACAAAGTCTTGCTGCAATACTAGCTCCTCCCTACAGAATCCGACCCTCATCTCCCACACCTAGCAGTTTGAGGTTCATTTGGGCCAACCAAGGACCTGGGGAGGGTTCCCCCACTCAGGTTGTGCAGCTGCAACCAGTGGGACAGAGGGAGAGGGACTGTAGGAAGAGGAAGTCCCTAGGAGGTGACAGGAACAAGACAGAACATAGAGAAGGTGGGCTTCTTTGAAGATAGCATATGTCACATGTGTGCCTATCTGTGTGACCATAAGTGCACATAATAAATTTAACTGGGTGACCCAGAGGTGGCCAGCAGAGTGTAGGAGCCATGCTGCTGACACTCCTAGCCCTAATGGTCCTACTGCTGCTTCATGGCACCCTGGCAAGTCCTGCTGGGGTGCAGGTCTCCAGGAGAACCTGTGTAACCACCAAGGGCTGCTGGAAGCCTCTGCTACCGGAAGACCCAGTACGTTCATCCTTTATCCTTTTGCTCATATATTCACCAAACATGGATTCCATGAAGAGAAGCCAGGGAAGGTATGGAGAAGGAGCACAGGCCTTTGGCAGAGAACACAGAAAAGACCTATGGCCCAAGTGCTAGAGAGATGCCAGGTGGACACGGGTGACCACAGCATGTAGACTACAGCTGATGCATAGAGGGAAAGGTACACCAGGCAGAGGGCACAGTGTGGGCAGTCCCCAGTGTGCCTTGCAAAAGAATAACAGGGACAGTGGTGATTACCCCTCAGCCACCTCAGTCAAGAGGAGGCCTTTTCCACTGAGCTCTTGAGACTAGTCCCAGAACACACTGAGGAGTGGCTTGGGAATGAAGAGACATCCACCACACATACACGGATGGCCAGAGTAGGTCACCTGGGCAGTGGGGTGCCACACACCTGCTGAGATAGTTGGGGGACAAGTCTGGGGAGGAGTCTGCCTCCTGCAGGGAACACCAAGACAAGCTTCATGCCTGGGCTGGAGAAGGGCAGCGCAGTGACATAGAGGAGACAAGAGCGAGAGCCACAGTCCCAGTCTGGGAGGGGGAGCCACGAGGGAGTCTATTGGGAAACAGATAATTCAAGGGGGCCGGCAGCACCTCAGGCTGATGGGAACAGAGGCATGCGGCACAGTTGTCACAGAGCTTCCTTCTTCCCACCTTCCCAGACTGCAGCCCTTCACCCCTCCAGTGACATGAAGTGTGCAAGCCCAGGACTAGCTCCCAGGTCACAGAGGCCCAACAAGGCCCAAATCCTAGCTGGACATCAACTTGCTTATGACCTTGGCAAGAATAATCAGCTCTCCGTGTGCCTCAGGAGGTTCAATCGTAAAGTGGAAAGGGCAAAGTGTCCAGCCAGCCTTGAGTTCACATGTAGCTGCACATGAAGCTCTGGTACTTGCTAGGTGCTGAGTCACTGCTGTCCTCATGACCCTTCCTCCCACTGTTTGTTTCTCCAATGGGGAGAAGACACTAGGTGCTCTGTTGAGACAGGTGCATGTAAGTGTTTCTGAGCCCTCATGGTGAAGTAACCAGTGACTGAAGAGAGAAAGGGCCCACCCAGGATCGTGAGCCAGGGAAGGTCCCCAGGAAGCAGGGGTAAGCCCAGAGAGACCGAGCTGAGCTGGTGGCATTTGCATGCAAGAGGGTCCCTTCCTCAGATTTCTCCTCTGGGCAAAGCAGTGGCCCTTCCATTCACTTCTCCCTGGTCTCTGCTGCCAGGGCTACTGGGTCTCTTACCTTCTCTGACCACCCATGCATTCTCAGGGCCATTTGACCATAGCCTCAGCATGGTCAGCCAACTTGGTTACCTGCACTCAATTCTTGGTCCCTCCACAAGGTTTTTCTTAAGAAAAGGAAATTATGATCAAGTGCAGCTGCAAAGCCCTATTCCTACCTGCCCCATGGCACCCTGGCCAGCAGCTTCATGGAGTCAAGGAAAAACCCAGGTCTGCCCGCTCTGCCCACCCTAGGCCTCCTTTTCTATCACTAATCTCTCCTCAGACCCCACTTTTTGGTGTACACAGGGATCCTCAGAGTCTCCAGCACCAGGACCCTTTGGCCACACAGAGCAGGACCATTTCCAAGGACTTCCTTACACTATTAGATGCTTTGGAAAGGAGGAGAAGGAGGGGAGGACGCACACCCAAGAGGAGGTGGGCAGCTGCAGAGGAGGTGCTGCGCTAGTGCTTAAGAGGCTTCCTCTCTGATCCACACCAGTCTGCCCTTTGGCCTGTGGATGCCAGGGTTCTGACCCAAGCCCCAGACAAACATGTGCAGCACAAGGACCAAGCCTAGGCAGGCTGGGTCCTAGGAGAACTTCCTGGGGCACCTATGTCTGTCTGCTTCCTCTGGCACTCACTGGGAACTAGAAATCATACTTGGAAAAGGACTCATTAAGCAGAAGCAAAACTTATTTACAGGGTCAGAAGATCTGCCTTCCACAGTGTTCCTAACCCTGACAGCAGACATCAGAAGTGACAAGACTCATCAAAGCCTTCATCATGATGTCTGCACTGCCCATTTCTGTGAGACAGGCTGTCCACTCCTGAGCCCATAGAATAGGCCTTGCATACTCCACAAGCCTCACTGTGCAAAGATGCTGGGCAGACTCTGCCCCAAGCAAGCAACAAGCACCCACATCACACAGACTGGCCCATAATCTCCAGGCTGGTAGGAGCCCTGGGCCAAGCAGGAAGCTTCCTAGGGAGATTTCACACAAGGCCCTGTATGCAGCATGACACTGAGTGTGGAGCCTGGGCCTGCAGATAGGGAAAGGAAGGAAGTGTGGTGCCTGAGCAACATAGACAATCAGATGAAGGAACCTGGACAGAGAAGCCACTATCCACAATGGGCAAGCTTGTATCTAAACAGACCACCATACTGTCAATGGTATATGCACACATGTTAGCCTAGAGGCTGTATAGGTGTGAAAAACATAAAATTCTAGTGCTGAGAATTTGTGGACTACAAGGCTACACTCATAAAACCTACAAGCAAATAACCCCAGGAAGAAAACACATGCAGTGTCTAAGACCAAACACAAATAGGAACTAACACAGGTCCTTACTAGACAGCAATGACTCACTCCTTGAAGCGAATAAACCCCAAGGACAAAGTCCTAAGTGTATAAAATTATCATCAAAATTCACAAAATGTAAGGGCTGAGGCTGTAGCTCAGTGGCAGAGCATTCGCTTAGCATGTGCAAGGCACTGGGTTCGATCCTCAGCAACACATAAAAATAAATAAATAAAATGAAGGTATTGGGTCCAACTACAACTAAAACGCGTGTGTGTATGTGTGTATAAATTCACAAAATGTTAATGAAAATGAACCAAAAATACAAAATTTAGGAGAAAGAAACCCACAGTGTACTAGAATAATCAGAAAATAAGTATATCTAATATGTTTAGGTCAATAAAGGAATTTAAATTATTAGTAAGTTAATAACAAATAAGCAAATAAAAATGATTATAACCAAAAAGAAGAGCCAAACAAAATTAAAACAGAATGCTTAAACGCTTAAATGTAGGAAGTAAATCAGCAGTTTAGATGTGGCTGAAGAGACACTTAGTAAACTGAAAGATAAATCTAAAGAATAAGCCAGAAAGAATAGGAAAAGACAAATACAGAAAATATGAAGGTGCTGAGAGAAATACAAGGTAGAAAAACAAAGTCTAAAATGTCTCTCACCAAAATCACAGAAAGAGGAGAGGAGACAGGAGAGAGGCAGTCATCAAGGTATAACGGTTGAGAACCTTCCAGAATCGATAAACCATAGCCAACTTCATATTGAGAAGCCACCACAAGTGCAAATAGTCAGGACGGGAAATTGGCACACCTTGACAGGTTAGAACAAGGCTGGGAGCCATGTGGGTCCCAGAGGCAAGTGCAGGAAGGATAGACACGTGGGCGGGTGTATGTGCTGAGAGGAAAAGAGGTCAACACTTACTACCAACAAGACTTGCCAGACAAAAACAGAAAGGACATATTTCTTTTCTTTCTTTCTTTCTTTTTTTTTTGAAAGAGAGAGAGAGAATTTTTTAATATTTATTTTTCAGTTTTCGGTGGACACAACATTTTTATTTTATTTTTATATGGTGCTAAGGATCGAACCCAGCGCCCCGCACATACCAGGCTGGCGCATTACCACTTGAGCCACATCCCCAGCCAAAAAAGGACATATTTCTAAATGAGAGAAATGATCATATCTCAGAGATAAGAATAAAGAGCAAAGCAACAAACCTATATGCACAAATCCAGATGTTTACTGACATTACAAGAGCATAGCTGCCCTCCTTATGGGGCTTCAATCAGTACTGCAGATTCTGACACCTCTAACAGAAATAGGCAGATCCACAGAGAGAATCATTAAGGACACAGCCCAATTAACCAGCACCATCAGTCACCTGAGTCTAATTGTCTTCATCTGCCAATAGCAGAACACATGTGCCTCTCAAACTCACACAAAATGTTCACAAGACAGATCACATACAGGAACATAAAACACCACTTGAACAAATACAAAAGAGGACAAGTCACATAAAGTAAGTTCTCAGATCACATTGCATTTGTACTGGAAATAAATGACAAAGAGAGCCAGAAAGTCCCAAAATATCTGGAAATTAATCTACTTCTAATTGCACATGGGTCAACATAAGTCTCAAGAGAAATTCAATCATGACTTTGAATAAGAAAATGAAAATACAATTTTTCAAAATTTTGTGGAATGCAGCAAAAGCAGGGCTCAGAGGGAAATTCATAGCACCAAGTGCCTAATTTAGAAACAAAGATCTAAAATCAATCATCCAAGCTTCCAGGTAGGAAATGACACAAAGAAGAACAATGTTAAGCCTAAAGCAAACAGAAAAAAAGAAAACAATGAAAATTAGAACAGAAGTTAAGGGAAATGGAAAACAGAAAATCCAGAGAGAATACAACAAAACCCAAATAAAATTCGGTTCTTCAAAAAGGTCAGTGAAGTGAATAAACCTCTAGTTAGGTTAATCAAGAGGGAGAAAGAACAGACAGATTACTAACATGGAGAGAAGAGGCTGTTACTGAATCCTTTGTAAAATGACAGGATAATAAAAGGATATCGCGAACAACTCTATACCTAGAAATTTGCTAAGTCACATGAAAGGGACTGACTCCCTGAAAGATACAAATTACCAAAACTCACAAGAGGAAGAAAAATCATGAGCATCGGCCTCTGGAGAGGCTCACAGGACTCCCCACTGCCTCCGTCCTAATGTTCATCTGCCCTGCAGCCTTGAAACCAAGCAAGCACTAACCAATGTGTTAAGGTTGTTGACCAAAACACAGAAAGATTAAACGTGCTGCTGAACATGTAGAAACCAGCCCCAATTCTGGGCCAAATCCCTTACCACCCCCCAGTAAACTCCACAGTCCAACCTCTTGCTGTCTGTCACCAGGAAGCTGCAGACTCCACTTTATGCCTTTCCACTAATGAATGCTTTGCACTGACCTGCCTGGTATTGAAGGCTTCTTCCTTTAGAATGTCAAGTGGCCTGATCTAGGGATGGTTTGGGGCTATGCCTTGTAGAAACTCTCCTGCTGCTATTTTGGGGGCTACTCCAACCATGGGTTCAGTAAGACAGAACAGCCTGTATCTATTAAAGCAAATAAATCAGTAATTAATAATCTACCCAAAAAGAAAACACCAGACCCACATGGTTTTCCTGATGAGTTCGAGCAAATATTTAAGTGAGAAACGATACCAATTCACTATAATCTATTCAGAAAACAGCAAACTATTCTGCATGATACTGTTAGGCAGATGCACAACAAGCACCTGTCAAAACCTACATAACTAACCAGGCACAGTGATGCACACTGTAATCCCAGCTACCTGGGAGGATGAGGCAGGAGGATCATCAGAGCCCAGGATTTTGAGACTACCTCCTGGGCAACACAGTAAGATCCTGTCTTGTTAAAAAAAAAAAAAAAAAAAAAAAAAAAAAACAAGATAAAAAAATGAACAAAGGAAAAAACACCAAAGAACTATATAACACAGAGTAAATGTTACTATAAACTATGGACTTTAGTTAGTAATAAGTTATCTATCAATACTAGTTCATCAATTGTAACAAATGTACCACAGTAACACAGGATGTTAATACTGACACAAGTGTAAAACTAAAATGAAGATAAATGGAGGTAAAAACAATATCTTTTCAAACCTCCAAACATGTGTGCACCATACCCTGAAGTAACAGCCTACAGGTCAGGTAAAGGTAAGCAGAATCAAGAGCTTTTAGGAGCCTGGCTCGTTGGGAAGAGATGGATGAGCTAACCTTTACCAGACTTTGATAAATAAAGAGTCTATCTTATAATCACCAGTGTAACTACTAAAAAACTATATAAAAGCTACATAGTTACCAAGATAATGAGGAGGACAAAATGTTAAGAAAAAAAATTTTTTTTATTCTCCAAGACACAAAAAGAAAAGAAAAAGAACACTGACAAAAGCAACTATAAGAAGTATGATTTAAATGCAAATGTTTCATTACATTAAGGGCAACCAAAATAAATACTTCAACTAAAAAAAATTAAAGATTTTCAGACTGAAAAAAAACCACAAAATCTATCTTTACCATGTACATAAGAGAAACATTTATAATGAAACAATGAAGAAAGTTTCAGAATGAAAGCTGAAAAAGCAAGAGGTGCAAATGATTTAAAAAACAGAAGCTGATAAATCCACAAAGGAGATTTAATGATTAAAAGAATCCATAAAGGATATTTCATAATAATAAAAGGCTAAATTCACCAGGAAGACAATGTTTTTCAATTTGTATGTGCCTAATAAAACAGCATCCAAACATACACTCAATAATTGGGAAAATTAAAAAGGGAAATAGGTAAACATACAATCATGAT